>NC_058385.1:35940000-36597500 GCF_018350175.1 Felis catus | reverse complement strand
CAGTAACTATATTTGCATTTTCACCGTGATTATTTGTACTTTGATTTATGATGCCATTTTCTCTTCTACAGTTTGAACTCCGATATTACCCGGCTCATTTCCTATTTTTGTCAGTGTCTTCCAGGGCTGGGATGTGTTGATAAATTTCTTTTGAGAGATTATTCTTCTTATGCTTCAGATTTAGATTATTTATTCATATTCTGAAGTTTCTGGCTTGATTTTTTTTTCAAGCTCCTCTTACTTTCTGTATAGATTTTACCTTTATACTCTTGTCACATGATCTGAGGTTTGTTTGTAGGCAAATTAGAAAGAAATTGGTGCAATCATGTCATCATTGAGAGGGTAAAGAAAATCTAATATTTTATAACTTATAGGCCAAGAATATATGATATTAACACTAGGCCAGCCATACTTTGTTCATGTAATAATTGATAAGGTGGTAACAGAAAGAAGCAAATAGACTTAACCCTACAAGTACAATTAGCCATCTTTCTACAGTAAGGCTTACTATTCCTTAATAATTTAATTCTCCCTAAACAATTGATTTATAAAATATTACCTTGCAACTCTTGCCTGCTTCTGACATGTAACTTTTCAAGTTAAAAAACACTCCATGCATCAAATTCCTTTTATCAAAATTGAGTGATTATAAGACCTGTTTTTTGACCACTTCTCACTGTTCAAAAACAACCCCTTACAAAAAGCTTGATAGTGTTTTCTGCGTTACACTTGTTTCTCTGTCACTTAGGTTGAACTTCTTTTTCAAAACTATGGTCTTTTTTTTTTTTTAACCGCTTTTATTGCTAAGCCAAAGATGGACAAGTGTTAAAGTTTGTTTTCATCAATGGCTGTTTGAACATGGTCAGAAATTCTAAGTTTGACCTTCATGCTAGTGTGTCAGTTTTTCAGTACTAATTCTGCAAAACCTGCTTTGACTACTTAGAGCATGCACAGAACAAGATTAGAGAAACCAAGGACAAGGTATCAAATCAATAGTGATCCTATTGATTTCTAGTTCATACTTATTCTTAGAAAGCACATTTGGAGAAGACAGAAGATTCTAGAATTAAATATACAAAAACTTGAAAATTTAAAAGTAGGGGCGCCTGGGTGGCTCAATCCGTTAAGCGTCCGACTTCAGCTCAGGTCATGATCTCGCGGTCCGTGAGTTCAAGCCCTGCGTCAGTCTCTGTGCTGACGGCTCAGAGCCTGGAGCCTGTTTCAGATTCTGTGTCTCCCTCTCTCTCTGACCCTCCCCCATTTATGCTCTGTCTCTCTCTGTCTCAAAAATAAATAAACGTTAAAAAAACTAAATTAAATTAAAAAAAAAGAAAATTTAAAAGTAAAGGTGGTAGACCTATGTCTACCTGAGATTGATTAATATCCACAAAAAATCTAGTCCTAAATATAGCAAGGTTTTAAGGATATAACCAGATATTAGATGTATTAAGTGTTCCTCAGTTTTGCTTAGTGGATATAGTGCAAGGAGAAATAACACATGTCCAAATGTAAAGATTCTTTAAAACCTTGATTATTAGAAGAAGTGTCACTTCAAAAATGATTTATTTCATGCTTTAATTATTCTTAAAAAGAAATGTTGCCACAGACATTGAATATATATTATTTCTACTATTTTCTTTTGGTGGAAATCAAAGAGGAAACTTTATAATGGTCATGATGGCTAAGTTGTGATTTGCCGTAATTTCTACATATGCTATTTCTAATATATCTGCAACAGAAGCAGTAATGTTAGGTATACACTTTGGCATTTTTTTAAAAATAGAGATTAAGAACCATTTACTCAGGTACACTGTTACAAGTTCTAGGAGGCAGTGGCAGGCAGTTCCAGGTCTCAGTCTTTCTCTTACAGAGCTGAGGTTTAGAATATCTCATGAGTTAAATAAGCAAGACTTTAAGTTGAAATATGAAGGATGAGTCTTCATGGGGGAGACCAAGGAAGGGTGGGAGAATGAGAGTAAGCTTGCTTTCTCGGCCAACCATGCAGCCTTTCTAAACCTTCTCTCCTTTTAGTTTTCCAGCACAAAAATGTGTAGCATTGCTGGATGGAAGACAAAGAAAATGGGAGATAATAATTATGGGCAATGCAGTATTTTTTTCCATACTGCTAAATTTTTAAAAATCTAAATATATGTTTTTATCCTGAAATTGTATGCTTCCTCTTTTTGGTGTTAGTATTTCCTTTAATTAAAAAAGGTAGTTATACACAGTAGGTTTAAAGAAAAAACTTATTTGACTTAAAATTAAGGATTGTAATCCTGTGTCAGCTCCTCCAATAAAAAAATATTAATAATAATTAATAACATTAAAAAGGTATAGGCCTGTGAAGTCCAAATCGTAGGATCTTTGCCTCAAATTGTTTCCATTGCAGTGGTCTCTTTCCCTGGTTTGGTTGCTCAATTCTTATTTGGTGTATACTCATTGCTACAGTTTAACCTACCACTTGACCTGGAATTCCAATTCTTCCACTTGTTAAGTGAGTTAAATTGAAAAAAAGTACTTACCTGTGTCTATTTAGTCATTATACAATGGGGATTATATAGAGGACCTAGCTCTTGAGGGTTTCTGTAATGTTAATCCATAGAAGGTGAAACTGCATTCTCCCAGTTAAGTGCCTGTTTATATTGCTAATTAATATTATAATCAATACCATACTTTCATTTTCAATAGCCTAAGGTTTAACAGTAGAAATTGACCAGTCCCATTACAAATAGCGGGAAGATCATGCTTTCTTCTACCTTGATGATCCCAATATATTTCCCCAAATCTCAAATCTCTATTTTCTTCAGTGGGAGGCATAATCTGATTTAATTCAAGAAGCCCTGCTTAGCCTTTTCCCTGGACTTTTCCTCAGGTGTGTGGAGATCATGAACTAGCTTCTGAAAAGTGATAAGTTCAGTCCTTATAGGTAGTAGTCTTTGGGTGCACTAATAGGTGGCCTCTTTAGACATCAGTCAACACAGATGCCCAATGAAGTGGCACCATGTTACAACTGAATCTAAGGCCCAGTTCCTGGATGTCAAACTAACAGTGCCCAGGGGAAGTCAAGCAGCAAGGCTTTCAACTTCAAAGTGATGTAAAATTACTACTTAACAATTTTTCTTGTCCTAACACTTAGAACTTCATTCAAAAAAAAAAAAGTGTTGGAGAGACCACCATGATTCAGATACTGCTAGGTGCTTGGATTATAGAGAGTAATAATACACAATTTCTCTCTACAGAGTCTCGTAGTTAGTGTGACGATTGCTCTCGATATAAACTAATGTAACAGGCAGTTCTAAGTACTATTCAAGATGTGCATACCAAATGTTTGATGTATTCATGTCGGGAGGTATTGATCATTGATCATTTTAGGACTTCCCTTTAGGACCTGGAGAGGGGGACAAGTGTGACTAAGTCAATCTGCAGTTCTAGTAGAGGGGAAACAGGTCTGAAACTCCAGTCTAACAACAGCACTTGGGGATGAGAAGGTGGCCTAATTATTACCATCTGAGGGGAAGAGGAGATTCTGTTTGAACCAAGACCAGAAGCTGAGCCCAGGCACATGGAGTTACAACTATCCATGTACAGTATTGGCTGTCTCAGACCAAGGTTGGTTTGGGGGCCAGAAAGAAGGATTAGCCCTAGAAAGGGAGTGAGTGATTTCTGCTATAGAAAAAGGGAATGCCTCCAGAGAAATTGAAGCAGATAAATTTTATACTAATGGTTTGAGTTTTATCCCTTTTCCACCTGAAAGTGTTCAGGACAAGGAAGAAACCGTGAAGTTCTAATTTCACTGCTATGTCAATCTCTGCAGTGTACTTTGGAAAGTGCATTACAACTTGTCAGATGACAAACTGTTCTCCATCTCTGTACTTGTTACATAATTTTACTTTTATTTTGGATAATGAAGTTGAAATGCTATTGGATGAGGGGAGATTTATTAATACCCATTCCAAATACTGATAATTTTTTTCCTCAGAGCTTGTCTTCAGTTACAAGAAGATATGTATATATTATTTTCATAGAATTTATATAATTTATGTGTATAAATTTTATATATAATTTATATACATATCTAAATTATACTGTATGTTAACTAAATGGAATTTAAATAAAACTTGTTAAATACAAATTACATTACATATTTTTATATAAAACTTAACATGTATAATCTCTTGTGTATACAGTCACACACACATTATACATACCTACTTGACATGTACTAATTCTCCCGTTTTCCACACACAACAATAAAATAGGTTTTAACTGCGTATAGCAACCACCTGTTCAACTGGTATTATAATTAAATTTTTAGAAATTCAGCTCTCACAAAATAAATGGGTACCTCACACGCCTGTCTCTAATAAATAAATATGAAATTTTTTTATAGAAATGTAGAATTTTGTTTTTATTTTTTTTATTTTTTTAATTTTTTTTCCAACATTTATTTATTTTTGGGACAGAGAGAGACAGAGCATGAACGGGGGAGGGGCTGAGAGAGAGGGAGACACAGAATCGGAAACAGGCTCCAGGCTCTGAGCCATCAGCCCAAAGCCTGACGCGGGGCTCGAACTCACCGACCGCGAGATCGTGACCTGGCTGAAGTCGGACGCTTAACTGACTGCGCCACCCAGGCGCCCCTAGAATTTTGTTTTTAAAAAGAAACACTTCTATAATCTAAAGAGATGACTAACATATATTTTTGTTTTCTACAAGTCAGATGTACTTTTGTGATTTTGAGTTCATGTAGTAACTGCATAGGCTTCCACTTCAGAAAACATGGGTAGAAATTTGTGTAATTAATATTTTCACATAAGTTCCCCTCTTTGACCATGTTTGTTCAGAAGCTAACTATTGACTGAGGCCTTATTACAAAATAATCTCTACTTTAAAATTGTTATTTGTGAATTAAATATTTAAGACAATTCTAAGTATGGAATGTGTGTGTTGGGTACTAAGGATGAAAGTTAAATTCTGAGTATGTTTTGGTCCATGAATACTAGTGGATTGTGTGTGTGTGTGTGTGTGTGTGTGTGTGTGTGTGTGTGTAAGAGCAAAACATGCGCATGTAAGCTGTTCCCACCATAATATATTATCTCCTGGCTCTTTTTTATTTTCAAAAGTTTGTTTTCAGTCTGCTTGTTCCTTTTTTCAAGATGTTCTTTGTTCTGCTGTTTCCTTATGAAAAGTACAGGTTTTTTTTTTTTTAAGTATTTATGCTGTATCTGAAAATCTAAGTAGTTGATTAATTCTTAATAACTCTCAGCTATTGTTTGCCTATGAGTCCCTCTTCCATCTCCATCATGAATGCCGAAACATAGGTTGGCTTTGTCATTCTGTCCCAGAAGCCTCTGATGCTCTTTCCTGCCTCTTTGTATTACAGCATGGTAAAGACTTCCTGTCTTTTTCTGATCGACCACTTCTCTTTCAATGTGTCTCATCTGCCTTTCATTCATTGAGATTTTCCCAAGTATAATTCTTTATTTTAATTCCTATATGTACCTTTAGTGTTTCTCTTTCCTATTAAGTGCTATTGTATGACTCATTTTTGTAAATATCTCTAATTGAGAGTTCTAGCTTAAGACATCTTTAGGATGTATCTGGTGACTTCCACTCATGGTAAGTTATCTACTCATGTATTTGTAACTTGAGTTTGAGCACATCTTCAATCTCTTTTTTAAGTTCATATACAAACTGGGTTGGGAGAAACACTGTCTAGAATGGCTTGTATACTAAAAACAGCTGGTGTTCCCCTAGATTTCCCCTGATCCCTTTTTACGGGCTACGTGTATCCTTCTCCCAACTTCTATGTGCTTTGCCTCTTGTGGTTCACATCTGTATGTTCCTTGAGATGACACCTTTGGGCTAGTGGAGCTATTTTACTTATTTTTTTGTGTACAGCGTCTAACTAACTGAGTGTTGATGTCCCCAACTGGGTAGATTGTAGCATAGGGCTGACGGGTGCAAAAGTAGAAAGGCTCTGCTCACTTGCTTTGAGGCAGCATCGACTGAAAAGTACAATTTACTGAAGTGGAGGAACACAGGAACAGGCTGAAGCTACGTCTTTGCCTGTGATTACATGTTTAGGGTTTTGTTTTTGTTTGGTTTTGTTTTCCTCCCTGTCCTCCTTCCCCCACCTGTGCAACTGGTTTCTCTTGGAGGGTACTTCCTTTTGCCTACTGGTCCTCCTCTCTAGGTTCTTCTACTAAGGAACATGATTTAAGCCAGCTCTTTCTTTAAGTTTATCCTCATGCCCCAATGGAATGAGCTCTGTATGGTAATAAAAATCTAAATGCAAACTCGTGTATGGGTAAGGTAAATTTGAGATTACAAGTTATTAAGGAAGAGCTGTTGACCTCAACCTTAAACCAAGACTGAGAAAGGCAAGTTTTTCATTATTCTTGATGGTTGACAGAATTATTGCTAATTCATACTTTCAATAAGGATACATACAGGTCTTCTAGGATCTTGAATTCATTTGGGAGCTTCACTTTTGAGCCCGTCTTGCCCTGACCCAACCCACACCCTCCTCTCCTGTTTCTGTAATGTCCGTGAACTCAAACTTCGAAATCACTGACTTTATTGCTGAAATAGATTATCTTGAATTACCACAACCTAAGCTCATGATATGTGTGTGTCTGTGTGTGTATAAATTTAAAAAAAATAACTGGGTGTTCAGGTTTTCTAGCCTGACCTATTGAGGATGGAAGTGGCACATAACTATCTTGTGGAAACTACTGGAGAGTACATGAAGTAGACAGGGTGCGCTAATGTTTGGGGAGAAGGTAAAAATGCAAGACAACAAAAGATACTCTGATCAAATAAATTTGGGAAACTCGGCTCCTTTATTATTGGATTTGATCTGTCATTCATGAATTTATATTTTGCATCTACTAGCTTTTGGTAGTGAAATGTGAGGGTTACACTGGCTATCCCACCTCTGTATTTATGTGCTCTCATATTCTGTTATTAGTTGCTATTTCCATTTTCCTTGTGAAACAAGCCTTGTGCCAGTGTATCACGTCCCACTCCTGTTCCTACTCTAGGAATTCTCCCTTCCCCCTCCGGCATTACCAGTTCTCTTCTCGATACAGGATTATTCATATCACCATAAGAAGATACTACTTCTCCCTGTAGAAAGCAGATAAAACTTTTTCCTTGCTACCTAGTTCTCCCAGCTACTGACCCTTTGCTCTTTATATGCCCCCAATTTCCTTACACACTGACCATTTCTCTGTTGCCTTCTTTCTTGAATCCTCTCTAACAGGAATCATCTCTACCACTCTTAGGAAGTGTTTACATTGCCAAATCTAATGACAGTTTTCAGTTCTCACTGTACTTCAGAGATTGAACTATTTTCTCTTTCCTCAAGCACTTTATTTCTGTTGACTACAGGAAACCAATTCTTTTTGCTCTCCCCCCTCCTGCTTCTCTGATCATTTTTGGTCACCTTTGCTTTTTCAGTCTCCTTACCTCCTTCATATCTTCTAAAATGTGGAGTGTCTAGGACTCAGGTTTTGGCTCTCTTTTTCTAAATGCATGTCCTTTTAGGTCTCTTCTAACTTTTGACTGTAAAATACCATCAGTATACTAAGGACTACCATCTACACCTCTCTCCTCTACTTCAGATTGATATACACACCTGCTGACTCACATTCACTGGCAGATTTTTATTACATATTTCAAGTTAGTGTCAAAAATAAGAATCTAATCTGGTTTGCATCAAACAGCTCCTGTTGCAGTCCACTCTGTTTCAGTAAATGAAAACTCTTTCCCTCCAGTTACTGAAAAGCAGTACATTATTTATTTTTGGTTATTTCTCACATCCCTCCTTACATATGTGGCCAAATTCTATTGACTTTACTTAAAAAAAAATAACCATTTCTCAGCACTTGGACAGCTGCTATGTGGTCTGAGCTACCATAATCTGTTGCCTGGATTAGTGCAGCTGCCCCCTAACTTGTGTTTCGGCTTCTGCCCCTTGTCCCTCAATAGCCTCTTCTTTAGCTGGAGTGATCCTGTCGATGAAAGTCAAATCCTATCACTTCTTTGCCTAAAACTGGTCAAGGGCTTTCTGTTTTCATTGAGATTAGATTCCAAATTTGTTGCCATAGTCTAGTAAGCTCCATAGGTCCTGGCTCCCCATTACCTCTTTGATCTTACCTCCTACATTTTCCTTCTCAACCATTCTGTTTCAGTGATACCAGTCTCCTCTCTGCTCCCTCAAAATATCAGTCATGCTTACACTTCATGTCCTTTGCATGGCTTTTCTGGCCAAACGTTCTTCCCCTAGATATGTTCATGGTACATTCCCTTACCTTCATAGGGCATCATAATATAAGTCGTCTTTTCTGTGAGACCTTCCTTGGTCACTCTATCTGAAATTTGTCTTTTTCTTTTTTTCATTTCCTATTTCTTGTCCATTTATAGTATCGAGATGTAATTGACATATAACATTCTCAGTTTGATTACAACATGATGATTCCGTGTTTGTATGTATTGTGAAATGATCATCACAGCAAATCTAGTTAACATCCATTGCCACACATAGTTAAGGGTGTTTTTCTTGTGAGGAGACATTTTATGATCTACTCTATAAGCACTTCTCAAATATATAATGCAGTATTAACTATAGTCACCCTACCACACATTTTATCCTGTGACTTATGTCTTTTATAACTGGAAGTTTGTATCCTTTGACCCTTTTTATCCATTGCGCCCACACCCAACTGCCTGTCTGTAGCAGCCACCAATCTGTTACCTAAATCTATAAGTTTGTGTCTATGTGTCTATGTGTGTATTTAAATTCCACATATAAATGAAATTATACTTTACTTATTTGCTTATCTCTGACTTCTTTCACTTAGCATAATATTCTCAAGGTCCATGCACATTCACTTAGCATAATATTCTCAAGGTCCACGCAAGATCTCATTCTTCTTATGGTTGAATAATATTCATGTGTGTATGTGCATCACCTTTTCCTTATTTATCCTTTGGTAGACAATTAGGTTGTTTCTATGTCTTATTGTAAATAAACATAGGGAATGTAGATCTTTTCAAATAAGTATTTTTTGTTACTTTAAAATGAATACCCAGAAGTGAAATTACTGCATCATATGGTAGTTCTATTTTTAATTTTTCTTAATTCTCTATACTATTAATCATAGTGTCTGTACTAATTTCCACACAAGGGTTCTCTTCTGATCCTCACACTTGTCACCTCTTTTCTTCCTGATGATAGCCATTCTAACAGGTGTGAGGTGATATCTCTATGTGGCTTTAATTTGCATTTCCCTGATTATTAGTGATGTTGGACACCTTTTCGTATGCCTATTAGCCAGCCATCTGTATGTCTTCTTCGGAAAAACATCTATTCAGATTATTCAGATTCTCTGCCCATTTTAAAATTTTATGTGTTATAGCTATTGATTTGTAGGTGTTCTTTATATATTTTGGAAATTAAGTCATTGTCAGAGATAGAGAATAGGATTTGTAAATATTGTCTCCAGTTAAGTAGGCTTTTTTCTTCCCTTTGCTGTGAGGAGCTTTTTAGTTGGATGTAGTCCCACTTATTGGCATTTGCTTTTGTGGATTTTGCTTTTGGTATCATATCCAAAAAATCATGGCCAACACTAATATAAAGGAGCTAACTACCTATGTCTTTTCCCATGAATTTTTTGGTTTCAGACTTTACATTCAAGTCTTTTATCCATTTTGAGTTAATTTTTGTGTATGGTATAAGATAGTTTCATTTTTTTTTTTTTTTTTGCACATGGCTGCCCAACATTTATTGAAGTCCTTTCCCCATTGTATATTCTTAATTCGTTTGTTGTAAATTAATTCGCCATACCTGTGTTTCTGGGTTCTTTTCTGTTCCAATGACCTATATGTCTGTTTTTATGCCAATACCATACCATACCTTAGAAATCTACTTTCTAAAGATTGTTTGAGGTATTCAGGGTCTTTTGTAATACCATATAAATTCTTAGCAGTGTGTTCTACTTCTGTGAAAAAAACCATTGGAATTTTGGTAGAGATTGCATTGAATGTACAGATTGTTTAGGGTATTAAAGACATCTTAACAGATTTCTTCCAACCCATGAAGAAGGAGTATATTTCCATTTTTTTGTGTCCATTTTTTTTTGTATATTTCCATTTTTACTAGTGTACAGAAACAGAACAGATTTTTGTATATTTTGTATTCTGCAACTATACTGAAATTATTTATTCTTTAAAAAAATTTTTAATTTATGTTTGTTTTTGAGAGAGAATGAGAGAGAGTGAGTGAGCAGGGATGGGGCAGAGAGAGAGGGAGACATAGAATCTGAAGCAGGCTCCAGGCTCTGAGCCATCAGCACAGAGCCCAGTGCAGGGCTGGAACTCCTGAACCACGAGATCATGACCTGAGGCAAAGTTGGAGGCTCAACTGACTGAGTCATCCAGGTGCTCCATTTTTTTAATGTTTATTTTCAAGAGAGACAAGCAGAATGCGAGTAGGGGAGGGGCAGAGAGAGGGGGAGACACAGAATCCAAAGAAGGCTCCAGGCTCTGAACTGTCAGCACAGACCCCGATGCAGGGCTCAAACTCACAAACTTTGAGATCATGACCTGAGTCGAAGTCAAAAGCTCAACAAACTGAACCACCCAAGAGACCCTGAAATTATTTATTCTAACATTTTTCTGGTGGGTAATTAGGGCTTTCTATATATATCATTTGCAAATAGTGACATTTTTACTTCTTCCTTTCCAATATAGACACTTTATTTTTTTCTTGCTTAATTTCTCTGGCTAAGGCCTTCAACACTATGTTGGAAAAAAGTAGCAAGAGTGGGCATCCTGGTCTTTTCTCTGATCTTAGAGAATATTAGAGAACAATAATTTTGCTTGTCACTGCACATGAATATAAAAAAGCTTATTTACCTTATCAAAACATATTGATTGGGAGAGGGAAGATGGCGGCATAGGAGGACGCTGGGCTCACCGCGCATCCTGCTGATCACTTAGATTCCACCTACACCTGGCTAACTAACCCAGAAAACCACCAGAAGACTAGCAGAATGGAGTCTCGGGAGCCAAGCGCAGACGAGAGGCCCACTGAAGAGGGTACAAAGGGTGGAGAGGCGGTGCGTGCTCCACGGACTGGTGGGAGAGCCGGGGCGGAGGGGAGGCCCACTGGCCAAGCAGAGCCCCCGAGTCTGGCTGGCAAAAGCGGAGGGGCCTGACGGAGTGTGTTCCGACAGCAAGCGCGACTTAGCATCTGGGATGTCATAAGTGAACAGTTCTGCTCGGAAAGCGGGAAGGCTGGAGGACAAAGGGAGGGAGAGTTGCTGAGCCCTGGGACGACAGAGGTTAGTTTGGCAGGGAACAAAGATGCTCATCAGCGCCATCTCCCTCGCCCATCCCCCAGCCAAAATCCCAAAAGGAACCGGTTCCTGCCAGGGAAATTGCTTGCTCCTCGCAAACACCCAACGCTGTGCTTCGGCAGAGCCACCCCTCCGGCAGCGGGTCTGACTCCCTCCCGCTGCCACAGGGCCCCTCCTGAAGTGGATCACCTAAGGAGAAGCGATCTAAGCCTACCCCTCCTGCCCCCGTGCACCTTGCCTACCCACCCCAGCTAATACGCCAGATCCCCAGCACCACAAGCCTGGCAGTGTGCAAGTAGCCCAGACGGGCCATGCCACCCCACAGTGAATCCCGCCCCTAGGAGAGGGGAAGAGAAGGCACACACCAGTCTGACTGTGGCCCCAGCAGTGGGCTGAGGGCAGACATCAGGTCTGACTGTGGCCCTGCCCACCAACTCCAGTTATTCACCACAGCACAGGGGAAGTGCCCTGCAGGTCTGCACCACTCCAGGGACTATCCAAAATGACCAAACGGAAGAATTCCCCTCAAGAGAATCTCCAGGAAATAACAACAGCCAACGAACTGATCAAAAGGATTTAAATAATATAACAGAAAGTGAATCTAGAATAATAGTCATAAAATTAATTGCTGCGCTTGAAAACAGTATACAGGACAGCAGAGAATCTCTTGCTACAAAGATCAAGGGACTAAGGAACAGTCAGGAGGAGCTGAAAAACGCTTTAAACGAAATGCAAAATAAAATGGAATCGACGACGGCTCGGATTGAAGAGGCAGAGGAGAGAATAGGTGAACTAGAAGATAAAGTTATGGAAAAAGAGGAAGCTGAGAAAAAGAGAGATAAAAAAATCCAGGAGTATGAGGGGAAAATTAGAGAAATAACTGACACGCTAAAAAGAAATAATATACGCATAATTGGTATCCCAGAGGAGGAAGAGAGAGGGAAAGGTGCTGAAGGTGTACTTGAAGAAATAATAGCTGAGAACTTCCTGATCTGGGGAAGGAAAAAGGCATTGAAATCCAAGAGGCACAGAGAACTCCCTTCAGACATAACTTGAATCAATCTTCTGCACGACATATCATAGTCAAACTGGCAAAATACAAGGATAAAGAGAAAATTCTGAAAGCAGCAAGGGATAAACGTGCCCTAACTTATAAAGGGAGACCTATAAGACTCGCGGCTGATCTCTCTTTTGAAACTTGTCAGGCCAGAAAGGATTGGCAGGAGATCTTCAATGTATTGAACAGAAAAAAAATACACAGCTGAGATTCCTTTATCCAGCAAATCTGTCATTTAGGATAGAAGGAGAGATAAAGGTCTTCCCAAACAAACAAAAACTGAAGGAATTTGTCACCACTAAACCAGCCCTACAAGAGATCCTAAAGGGGACCCTGTGAGACAAAGTACCAAGACATCACTACAAGCATAAAACATACAGACATCACAATCACTCTAAACCCATATCTTTCTATAATAACACTGAATGTAAATGGACTAAATGCACCAACCAAAAGACATAGGGTATCAGAATGGATAAAAAAACAAGACCCATCTATTTGCTGTCTACAAGAGACTCATTTTAGATCTGAGGACACCTTTAGATTGAGAGTGAGGGGATGGAGAACTATTTATCATGCTACTAGAAGCCAAAAGAAAGCTGGAGTAGCCATACTTATATCAGACAAACTATACTTTAAATTAAAGGCTGTAACAAGAGATGAAGAAGGGCATTATATAATCATTACAGGGTCTATCCATCAGGAAGAGCTAACAATTATAAATGTCTATGCACCTAATACAGGAGCCCCCAAATATATAAAACAATTACTCATAAACATAAGCAACCTTATTGACAAGAATGTGGTAATTGCAGGGGACTTTAACACCCCACTTACAGAAATGGATAGATCATCTAGACACACAGTCAATAAAGAAACAAGGGCCCTGAATGACACATTGGATCAGATGGACTTGACAGATATATTTAGAACTCTGCATCCCAAAGCAACAGAATATACTTTCTTCTCGAGTGCACATGGAACATTCTCCAAGATAGATCATATACTGGGTCACAAAACAGCCCTTCATAAGTATACAAGAATTGAAATTATACCATGCATACTTTCAGACCACAATGCTATGAAGCTTGAAATCAACCACAGGAAAAAGTCTGGAAAACCTCCAAATGCATGGAGGTTAAAGAACACCCTACTAAAGAATGAGTGGGTCAACCAGGCAATTAGAGAATAAATTAAAAAAAATATATGGAAACAAACAAAAATGAAAATACAACAATCCAAATGCTTTGGGACGCAGCGAAGGCAGTCCTGAGAGGAAAATACATTGCAATCCAGGCCTATCTCAAGAAACAAGAAAAATCCCAAATACAAAATCTAACAGCACACCTAAAGGAACTAGAAGCAGAACAGCAAAGGCAGCCTAAACCTAGCAGAAGAAGAGAAATAATAAAGATCAGAGCAGAAATAAACAACATAGAATCTAAAAAAACTGTAGAGCAGATCAACGAAACCAAGAGTTGGTTTTTTGAAAACATGAACAAAATTGACAAACCTCTAGCCAGGCTTCTCAAAAAGAAAAGGGAGATGACCCAAATAGATAAAATCATGAATGAAAATGGAATTATTACAACCAATCCCTCAGAGATACAAACAATTATCAGGGAATACTATGAAAAATTATATGCCAACAAATTGGACAACCTGGAAGAAATGGACAAATTCCTGAACACCCACACGCTTCCAAAACTCAATCAGAAGGAAATAGAAAGCTTGAACAGACCCATAACCAGCGAAGAAATTGAATCGGTTATCAAAAATCTCCCAACAAATAAGAGTCCAGGACCAGATGGCTTCCCAGGGGAGTTCTACCAGACGTTTAAAGCAGAGATAATACCTATCCTTCTCAAGCTATTCCAAGAAATAGAAAGGGAAGGAAAACTTCCAGACTCATTCTATGAAGCCAGTATTACTTTGATTCCTAAACCAGACAGAGACCCAGTAAAAAAAGAGAACTACAGGCCAATATCCCTGATGAATATGGATGCAAAAATTCTCAATAAGATACTAGCAAATCGAATTCAACGGCATATAAAAAGAATTATTCACCATGATCAAGTGGGATTCATTCCTGGGATGCAGGGCTGGTTTAACATTCGCAAATCAATCAACGTGATACATCACATTAATAAAAGAAAAGATAAGAACCATATGATCCTGTCAATCGATGCAGAAAAGTCCTTTGACAAAATCCAGCACCCTTTCTTAATAAAAACCCTTGAGAAAGTCGGGATAGAAGGAACATACTTAAAGATCATAAAAGCCATTTATGAAAAGCCCACAGCTGACATCATCCTCAATGGGGAAAAACTGAGAGCTTTTTCCCTGAGATCGGGAACACGACAGGGATGTCCACTCTCACCACTGTTGTTTAATATAGTGTTGGAAGTTCTAGCATCAGCAATCAGACAACAAAAGGAAATCAAAGGCATCAAAATTGGCAAAGATGAAGTCAAACTTTTGCTTTTTGCAGATGACATGATAGTATACATGGAAAATCCAATAGACTCCACCAAAAGTCTGCTAGAACTGATACAGGAATTCAGCAAAGTTGCAGGATACAAAATCAATGTACAGAAATCAGTTGCATTCTTATACACTAACAATGAAGCAACAGAAAGACAAATAAAGAAACTGATCCCATTCACAATTGTGCCAAGAAGCATAAAATACCTAGGAATAAATCTAACCAAAGATGTAAAAGATCTGTATGCTGAAAACTATAGAAAGCTTATGAAGGTATTTGAAGAAGATATAAAGAAATGGAAAGACATTCCCTGCTCATGGATTGGAAGAATAAATATTGTCAAAGTGTCAATACCACCCAAAGCTATCTACACATTCAATGCAATCCCAATCAAAATTGCACCAGCATTCTTCTCAAAACTAGAACAAGCAATCCTAAAATTCATATGGAACCACAAAAGGCCCCAAATAGCCAAAGGAATTTTGAAGAAGACGACCACAGCGGGAGGCATCACAATCCCAGACTTTAGCCTCTACTACAAAGCTGTCTTCATCAAGACAGCATGGTATTGGCACAAAAACAGACACATAGACCAATGGAATAGAATAGAAACCCCAGAACTAGACCCACAAACGTATGGCCAACTCATCTTTGACAAAGCAGGAAAGAACATCCAATGGAAAAAAGACAGTCTCTTTAACAAATGGTGCTGGGAGAACTGGACAGCAACATGCAGAAGGTTGAAACTAGACCACTTTCTCACACCATTCACAAAAATAAACTCAAAGTGGATAAAAGACCTGAATGTGAGACAGGAAACCATCAAAACCTTAGAGGAGAAAGCAGGAAAAGACCTCTCTGACCTCAGCGGTAGCAATCTCTTACTCGACACATCCCCAAAGGCAAGGGAATTAAAAGCAAAAATGAATTACTGGGACCTTATGAAGATAAAAAGCTTCTGCACAGCAAAGGAAACCACCAACAAAACTAAAAGGCAACCAACGGAACGGGAAAAGATATTTGCAAATGACATATCGGACAAAGGGCTAGTATCCAAAATCTATAAAGAGCTCACCAAACTCCACACCCGAAAAACAAATAACCCAGTGAAGAAATGGGCAGAAAACATGAATAGACACTTCTCTAAAGAAGACATCCGGATGGCCAACAGGCACATGAAAAGATGCTCAGCGTCGCTCCTTATCAGGGAAATACAAATCAAAACCACACTCAGATGTCACCTCACGCCAGTCAGAATGGCCAAAATGAACAAATCAGGAGACTATAGATGCCGGAGAGGATGTGGAGAAACGGGAACCCTCTTGCACTGTTGGTGGGAATGCAAACTGGTGCAGCCACTCTGGAAGACAGTGTGGAGGTTCCTCAGAAAATTAAAAATAGACCTACCCTATGACCCAGCAATAGCACTACTAGGAATTTACCCAAGGGACACAGGAGTATTGATGCATAGGGGCACTTGTACCCCAATGTTCATAGCAGCACTCTCAACAATAGCCAAATTATGGAAAGAGCCTAAATGTCCATCAACTGATGAATGGATAAAGAAATTGTGGTTTATATACACAATGGAGTACTACATGGCAATGAGAAAGAACGAAATATGGCCCTTTGTAGCAACGTGGATGGAACTGGAGAGTGTGATGCTAAGTGAAATAAGCCATACAGAGAAAGACAGATACCATATGGTTTCACTGTTATGTGGATCCTGAGAAACTTAACAGAAACCCATGGGGGAGGGGAAAAAAAAAAGAGGTTAGAGTGGGAGAGAGCCAAAGCATAAGAGACTCTTAAAAACTGAGAACAAACTGAGGTTTTTGGGGGGTGGGAGGGAGGGGAGGGTGGGTGATGTGTATTGAGTAGGGCACCTTTTGGGATGAGCACTGGGTGTTGTATGGAAACCAATTTGACAATAAATTTCATATATTGAAAAAAAACATATTGATTGCCAATTCTTTTGTTAATTTTGTTCATATTTATTGAGATGACAAATCTATAGACTATATTTTTTATGTTAAAATTTGATCTGAATATTAACCTTGAAATGTTGTGATACAACTTTGTCCTTTTTTCCCCACAGTTTGATATATTATTCTTCAATGACATTGTTGAAATTTTACACTTTTTTTGGTTATTTAAAAAATGTGGGGTGCCTAGGTGGCTCAGGTGGTAAAGAGTCCGACTTCAGCTCAGGTCATGATCTCGGGGTTTGTGAGTTCAAGCCCTGCGTCAGGCTCTGTGCTGAAAGCTCAGAGCCTGGACCCTGGTTCAGATTCTGTGTCTCCCTCACTCTCTTCCCATCCATGCTCATGCTTTGTCTGTCTGTCTCTCTTGGCAAAAAAAAAAAAAAAAAAAGTTAAAAAAAATGAAAAATTATATTGAAAATGCAACAACTATTGATTATTTATTTTAGAAATATTCTCCATTTATGTTGGACTGCAAACTGAGTTTCTTCCTAGTTAGGTCTAGGACAGCTAGGACTGAGAATGTAAAAGGTCTTTGACAGTACAGAAGGAAAACAGCTTTGATATATAGCTTCCAACAGGAAGGAAAAAGAAAACCTTTGACTCCTGTGTGCCCATCTCAAGACATCCTAATTGCAGATTTGAGGTTCTGTGGTCCAGGTTTGGAGTTTTCCAATGTTAATGCAAACAGAACTGGCACACACACATTAACATGAATGTGATTATTACTCCTTTTGCTGGTTACTACCGTTGCTTTCTATTTCTCTTTTTTTTTGTATAAATTCTTTAAAGGAAAAACTTCTTCTAATGACCATTTGCAGTTTAAAAATCAATATATACCATACTTTCTTAAAGTTTGTTTATTTATTTATGGAGGAGGGAGGGAGGGAGAGAGACAGACAGACAGACAGACAGACACAGAATCCCAAGCAGGCTTTACACTGTCAGCACAAAGCCAGATGGGGAGATCATGACCTGAGCTGAAACCAAGAGTTGGATGCTTAACGAAAACCAACTATGCCACCCAGGCACCCCTATCTCATATTGGCAGAGGGGTGTTGGGAGAAAAGGAAAGACAAGAGAAAACTTTCAGTTTTCACCACTCAGTACAGGATTAGCTGTGAGTTTATCATGTTATGGCCTTTATTGTGTTATGTGTCCTCTGTACCCACTTGGAGTTTTTATCACAGATGTTGAATTTTGTCAAATGCTTTTCTATACCTATTGAGACAGTTATGATTTTTATCCTCCATTTTGTTAGTGTGGTTCATCATGTTAGTTAATTTGTGAATGTTGATCCATTCTTGTGCCCATGGAATAAATCTCACTTGATCATGGTATATCATCTTTCTAATGTATTGTTTATTTCTTCTCTGTTCTGTTCTCCCCCTCCTGTCCCTTCCTCTTTATTATTATTATTATTATTATTATTATTATTATTATAGTTATTATTATTATTTATCATTATTATTATTTGAGAGGGGGAGAGAGCACACGAGCTGGGGAGAGGGCCAGAGGGGAAGACACAGAGGGAGAATTTTAAGTAGACTCCACACTCAATGCAAAACCTGACATAGAACTCAGTCCCACAATCCTGGGATCACAGCCTGAGCTGAAATCAAGAGTTGGATGCCCAACCGACTCAGTCACCTAGTTGCTCCAGGCCAAAGACTTTTAGGATCACAGTAATGCTGTCCTCAGACAGGATTTGGAAGTGTTCCTCTTCCATTCTTGTGGAAAAGTTTAAAAGGATAGTATTAATTCTTCTTTAAATGATTGGATAGTATTCACTAGTGAAGCCTTGTGGCCCTGGACTTTGATTTGTTCAAAAATTTTGGTTACTTATTGGATTTCCTTGCTAGTAATCAATCTGTTCAGATTTTCTATTTCTTCATAATTCAGTTTTGGTAGTGTGTGTGTTTCTAGGAATTTTTCTCTTTTGTCAGTTGTCCAATTTGGCACAATGATTGTTCATAGCAATCTCTTATGATCCTTTGTATTTCTGTGGCCTCAGTTTTATCATCTGTCTTTCATTTCTGATTTTTGAGTCCTCTTTTTTTCCTTGACAATTCCAGCTAAAGATTTATGAGTTTTGTGTATCTTGAAATACACAGCTTCTAATTTCATTATTTTTTTTGTCTGTATTGTTTTATTTTTGCTCTGATCTTTGTTATTTTCTCTCCTATTAATTTGAGCTTCATTTCTTCTTTTCTTTTCTAATTCCTTGAGACTAAGCACCTCAGCCTCTTCCCTCTCCATTGTGGCTCAGGGGAGGTAGCCAGCTAAAAACTTCCTCTGTTTGGGGCACCTGGGTGCCTCAGTCGGTTGAGCGTCCGACTTCGGTTCAGGGCATGATCTCACGGTTTGTGAGTTTGAGCCCCGCGTCGGGCTCTGTGTTGACAGCTCGGAGCCTGGAGCCTGCTTCACATTCTGTGTCTCCCCATCTCTCCACCCCTCCCCTGCTCATGCTCTGTCTCTCGATAATAAATGTCAAAAAAAAAATTGAAAAACTTCCTCTGTTTGTTACAATCCTGTCACTTGTTAGCATAAGCCCAAGTGGCTACCAGAGCTGGGCAATCCAAAGCTATGTCATGAGTAGCAGCCATAAAACTCAGGGAACCAGATGAGTACAGAAGCTGCTTTCCAGGAGATACTGGTGAGCTGGAGCCAGGCAGAGGGAGTATATAAAAATGGTACTCACTGGCCTCCATTTTGGAAGTGTATTTCATTAGGCCCCTAAAGGCATGTTAAATGAAGATGTCTGCTCCCCAAGCTGACGCTTTAAGAGAAGCAATAGTCTTCTTTCACAAAAAGTCTGGGTGTTTTTCAGTCAGCTGCCTCTGCTACGTGAGTCCATGTGTGTGAGCACTTTAAGGAAAGAGTCTCTGCTATAACCTCGTGGGTCTTCTGAATATAAGCCAGAAGTTGGCTCTCAAAGCTAGATGTTTTGGGACTTGTTTCTCAGGTTTAGGTTTTAAAAATTGTGCTAGATGTGAGGTTCAAATCCTTACCTCCTCAGGGGAAGCTCAGGGTTTTGAGGCCCCTCTCAATTGTGTGTTGTTGTGTCAGTGGTGGGGTTTGTGGTGAAATTGTGTAGGCCTCTCCTACCCACTTGAATTTGTTTTTTTTTTTTTTCCTAATTTACCCCCTATGTAAAAGTCACTCAGCCAATCTTGGGGTTACTTTTAGAAAATATTGTTGCACGTGTAGCTATAAAACCTGTGTATCTGTTGGAGGAGGTGAGTTCAAGATTCTCCTATGCTACCATCTTGAACCGGAACATTATTTTTTTTCCTTGAGCTCTTACCATTCTCAGATACACTCTATCTTATTTTTATTGCCTCTTTCCCCCCTTATGGTCCATGGCAGCAGATTTTGGTCTGTTTTATTACCTCTTTTATCTCTAGCACATACACTCGTGTTTGAGGTAAAATATGTATTCAATTAATTTGTCATAAATGAATGATTAAATGAACAAATAATAGAAACATCTTTTATACTGAAGTGACCCGTGGATGGCAAATAGTAGAAAATGATTGTACAAGAAATACTTGGTGTTCTTTTTTATTGAATCCATTTTATATTTGCTTTATTATTTTGTATCTTGTGCAGTTCTAAACCCGAGTTGCAAAGGGCAGACTTCACCAGCAAGAGCATTCACATGAAATAAGAGCCCACGGTGATCAGAACATAAATTCTGGCTTCACCACTTACTCGCTTTGTAATTTTTGTCCAGTTACTACCTTAAGTATCAGTGTTTAAAGTACAAAATAGAAAATAAAGTAGCACCTACTTTAAGTATTATGAAGATTTAGTGAGATAATCTCCATAAGATAATTGAAATGAAGTAGCTAATAACTGGGAGCTGCTGCTACTTTTACTATAACCATTATTATAGACAGACTAAAACATGAATACAGCCTTTTTTAGAAATGGAGTTCCATAGAATAGAGAAACACACTCCACCTGCTTCAGTAAATTAAGAAATTTATTAGAAGATCATTTGCGTGACTACTATTAAATAAGTAATAGATAGATATCTATTAGAACATTCTCTATAAAATTAAGAATCATGCTCACAACTAGAATGAATATTTTCTAGGACACAACACGTCATGCACTTTCCATCAGATTATTTCTCCAAAACAACCCTTGCTCTGGCGGAGGCTTTCCGCGAGGCTTTCAGCCCTAAGATTTCTCTGCCAGGATTACTGTAGCCATTTCCCTGTGGTCTTCAGCTGTCCAATGGAAGGTAGAGTTTGGAAAATGTAAGAAATTTTTTTGATTGTAAAAAGTTTTGGCCTCATCGTTAAAACCTTAATGACATTGAAAGTAAGCATGATCACTGATACCAATTCTAATTTTTAGAATATTTCAGCTTTCCTGTTGTGACAGTAATTTGTTTGTAATTTGTTTGAAAAGGCCTCTTGCTTTTTCGATCGTTGCTTTATCCTACTCCAGGGAAAGCAGAACATGAATCAACATCATGCTATCTATTCATTTTTTCATGTTCGGCTTTCTTGCACAGTTCAGGGGTTGTAGAGCTGGAGAAGTTCAAGGTCCTGGATGGCCCCTTCCAGAAGCAGGCAGTACCAGCATTGAGAAGTCTCATGGTATGAAAACTAGGAATGCTGCTTATCCTGTATATCTGAGAATACCAT
The DNA here is from genome assembly GCF_018350175.1 of Felis catus. NCBI lineage: Eukaryota > Metazoa > Chordata > Mammalia > Carnivora > Felidae > Felis > Felis catus. Next base: position 36,575,949 of record NC_058385.1, on the reverse strand, counting down.
GCATGAGAACAAGGCGAGGGTGTAGAAATAAGAGAGAAGAAACAGCCCAGAAAGGGCTTCTGTAGCCCAGATAGATAGAACCCATCTCAGAATCTAGGTGTATATGCATGGACACGATACCACAAAACAAAATTTAACTTGGGTATAACAATATGCAGATAGAAGAACATGATCTAAAGGTGAAGCTGAAGTGTGGCAAGGCCAGAGCCCTGAGAAACCAGGTAAAATCGTATTGGATCCTTTATATCGTCACTGTCCCTCTTCAGGGTCTGCTGCCCATGTTCTAGTGGATCTTAATAATCTTATACTCCAGTTGTGTCGTTTGTTACTATTTTCTCTTCCTTCAGCATCTGAGACCTGAGGTTATACAACAGCTATTTGTACAGCTCTCGTTTGTACAATGTTAGCATGATTCTTCTAAGTTAAAAACACTTACTGAGGGCCTACTGTGTGCATTGCTTTAGATTGGAATTAGATACAAATCATTGCTTTCTAGTAGTGTAAACTATAATGGGGGAGTTGTATGAAAAAATAAAAAAAAAAACTAAGACTGAGACATACGTTACAAAACTTTTTTATAACTGAAAAAGATAAGAGCTAAGGGACTGTGGGAATACTGACGGCTCTCAAACCTCCATAATGACTTTCAACATCTTATTTACATTATAAAATGGGATGGTGATGGTCCTGCTCACATCAGACGGCTGTGAGCACTCAGTGAGCAGATTCTCAAGTGCTTAGCACTGTGTCTGGGCCCAAGAAACAATCAATCAACATTGGCTTTTACTTGAAATTTTTTCTATAACTTTTATCTTGGAAGGCCTTTTGGAGGTAGCTCTTCCTTGGTTTTAATGTTTATTTATTTTTGAGAGACAGACAGAGCTCAAGTCGGGGAGTGGCAGAGAGAGAGGCAGACACAGAATTGAAGCAGGCTCCAGGGCACAGAGCCCCCCATGCGGGGCTCGAACTCAGGAACCGCGACATCATGACCTGAGCCGAAGTCAGACGCTTAACCGACTGAGCCACCCAGACGCCCCGTCTTCCTTGGTTTTAGGAGAGACAAATTTGGGGGCTTTCTTGTCTGTCCTTCTGTAACCCCTTATATATGATTTCATTATGACACTTCACACTACTCTCATTGTTTGTTTCTGCTGATGGAATGTGCTCTTCTGGAGACGGACCATGCTCCATTCACTTTCCATTTCCAACGTCCAGCACAGAGCTTGGTGCACAATAAGAGTTTAATAAATGTTAAATGAAAGTTACTTAGGTTCTGTAATTATGTTCTGTTTTCACATAGAGTGAGCCACAGTGGCATAGCTTGCAATATGTCTCCAAATCTTACTGGCATCCTTGTTTTGCTGTCATCTATGGCAGTGTTTCAAAGATTCAGATGTGTTTTCACACTTCATTTCATCCTATGAGCAATCTATCCTTTATTAGCTTGCCACAAAGAAATAACTCGGGAATGCAGCTGTTCTCCATCAGTCTCCCATACCCTACTCACTGAAGCTAAATCTCCGTGGATGTTGTCCTTCCCTCAAAGGCGGGCAAGTTCCCTGGGGTTTGGTTAGCGGCAGGGATAGAGGACAGGCAACAGTGCCCGAGATGGGAAGGGTGGAGCAGGAGAATCCAGTTCTGATCCTGGGGAGACACTCAAAGGCCTCAGGATTCTTGGCTTAAACCAGAAAGCCAGCCAATATCCTCATGTTCCTGCCACGCTTCATCTTTACTAAATGAGTACATTTTGCTTGGAGCTCATTTGTAAAATTGGAGAAGGTGGGGATCCTCTCTCTAGACTGTTTTAATAAAATTATATATATATATATATATATATATATATATATATATATATATATACATATTTTATGTTTAGATAGATCGCTTTAATAAAATTATATATATAAATGCTTTATGTTGATAAATATAAATGTTTTGTGAACTATGAAGCAATAGACAATGAAATGTAGTATTAGTCATTATCTACTTACATATTAGGCTGTTCCTGAAGAAGCATTGTTATTTGTTGACAGCTAATTTTTAAGTTTAGCATTTTTGAGGTCGCCGGGGTGGTTCTTGCCTGTCTGCAAGGCATGGTTTGTGAGGGTTTGCAGGGCAGAGTGGTGGGTTGGCTTGTGGTTGCTGCCTGGGTTGTCAAGGTATGGCCTCTCTGCATGCTGCCCCAGGTGCTGTGGTGTCATAGCCTTGGGGTCTAAAGTGCTCTCTTGTCTCACAAAAGAGCGGGACACAGGATTGAAAATGAGCGATGGCTGATGTCCGGGAAAAGAAAAGAACTCCAAGTAAGGGTCCTTGCCCTGTTTTTGTTAGGATCAGAAGACTTACAAATATGGCAATGGATGTGCACAAAGAGACAATGAATCTGTGAACGTTAACTTGTGGATGTGAAGGAGAGTGGGGGTCTTGAAGATATTCGTGGTTAGGGGTTTGGGTTAATACAAAACAAAATCTGGGCACTGGGCAGTCCGGAGGAGGGTTGTTTACAATGGACATGAGGCAGCACCTGTGTTTATCTTAGCCTAGGGGATGAGACAGGTAGGAGACATAACCTCAGGGGTAATAAGTCACCTTTTCTTTTGTTAACCATCTCCGCTCTGGGCTGCTTTGCCTGCAGCGCAGGTGTCCATAGTCCAATTCACCGATTTACCTAACCTGGCCCTCTCCTCCTGTGAAAGCAGCTTTCCTGCCATAGTACTAAATTGGGGGTGCTTTCACCCTGAACATCTAATCTTGTTTATTTCATATACCTATGTATTGGGCACCTTTGCATCATTTGTATTTCAGGCCTTTGCCTCTCCCTCTCTATTTTGGAGGCTCTGCACCCCCTCTCTATTTTGGGGTGCATCACACCTCCCTATTCCTGGCACCTTTGCACCCCCCTATTCTTGGGGTGCCAATCTGGTTTACCCAAATGCGGGTGTGGGCATTTTATGGCTTTGTATTTCCTATGCCTTGTTAACCTGTTGGTGTAAGCCCAGGGGATTCCGAAGCTTATCCTTCACACTGTGGGTCACTTGCTTCTTAGCAGACCATTTGGTCATTGAGGGCCAAGCTCTCCCTGTGCCACACTGGACACTGGTGTGTTGTGGGGCTGGAGCATTGGCTCCTTCTCTTTTGCCCTCCACTCTTGTTAGAGGTATCTTAAGGAATCAGTTTGTGTGCCAATGCACTGCACAGTTTGCTGCAACACTCAGAGAACAAACCAAAGTTCTGGGGACTGATTCAGGTAAAAGGGATCTTCGTGACTCTGAATCCCACCTCCTCCTTTGTGTTGACAAGACAAGCTATTTGTCTGGATTCTTCTCCACTGAAGGTCAATAGTTATGTCCAAAGAATCTCTTGCATCCCATATATCACCTTCTCTGCCCTGTAAAATACTTGGGAAGACTTTGGTTGACAGTGCTGACATCATACCCAGGTTGTGCATGACTATCAGCAACAGACTCAGCTTGCAGCCTTCCCCTGTAGTCTTCTTGGAAACTGTAGTATTTTGTAATGTCTCTACTACCAGATCAGTGAACATATCTTAAACTTCCAATGAGGAGTTTTAGAAAGTTATGGCCGATGGCTATACTCTGGAGCATCTAAAATAATTGTAAAGTTTTCTAGTATTAAAAAAGTGGTGTTTCACGTAATGACTTTCATTTATACCAAAGGACAGGAGGAAAAGCCATTAAAGAAACCTGTTCATTGAAGGTATCGGCCAGCTCTTCACCTTAAAGAATCTTCAATGGTGCTTGCCTAACTCTGTGCGTGTACACAAGGTCAAGCAATAATCTGATGTAGTTAATCATTTTTATTAATGGCGAAAAATACTGAGCCATGTCTCAGGACTTGGTAAAGTTAACAATAAAGCTAAAATCTTCTCTGTGAGCTCCTGTTGAATCAAAAACCTAATAGCATGGTCTTTATATTGGGAATGCTGTATGTTTCACCTTTGACATATGTATATTGATTTTTGTTTACTTGCCTTGACTAAGATGTGAAAAGAATTTCATTTCCTAATTCTCATTCCCCAGATAACTACAGTGCATTCTACATAGTGTTTTGCTTACTGAAACTTGACCTGATTAATACAGTGTCCTATGAAAACAGAAAAAAAACACTATTGACACTTTACTATTGATGGTATCCTGAATACATTGAATTGCTCTTAAAAGATCTAAACTTAGTAGATCATATTCTTGTTGAGAATAAAAAAATGTTTTCTTAGGATTATGTCATCCTATCCAGAGTGTTTAGAGGACATTAGTATTCCAGACTTGTGTGTGTTGCTATGTACAACAGCTGTACCTAGCAAATTTGCTGTTTTGGTGACATTGGCCATTTTGATGAGCCTGCAGAAAAGAAAAAAAACCATGCCAAATAGAGTACAAACTCTTAAATAAAATGTACTTTAGAATTACCAGTTTGACTTTGCAGGGTTAGCTTTCAGAGGAAAACCACAGCAAGCAAAACAAAAAATTGACAAGGTTGATAGACCTAAAAAAAAGGGGGGGGGGTTTAATGATATGTCAATACACTACAAAAGCAGCAGAACATAACATTAAATGAAGAATTCAAGGTAAAGTTTATGTCTAAAGGAAAACACAGGCTTATTACTATCTGATCTGGAATCTATTGGGAACTGATTACCTCTTTGAAATAATTTCTGTAGATCATTCCTTCCTTCTGAGCTCCAAATTAGCTGCCCCTATTGGGTAGTGACAGTGATTTTCATTGTAAAGTTAGTTCAGCATTGAAACGTTATGTCACAGTTCAGTGTGGCTTGTTGTAAGCATTAACATAACTCCAGATGAATATAACTTGCACATTCCAGTCACAATCTTTCTCAAAACTGTAAAGCTAAAGCTTGAACTGAAGTTATGATGACTTTTCTCAAGAGTTCTAGAGAAAAATATACATCCTTTCTTAAAAGCAGTCTTTGATATTAGAGAAACACTTTATGGGATAAAGGACATCTTTCCGCATTTTGAAAAGTACTTTTATATATCATTAAAGTATATAGATAGCTGGCCACTTAACAAAATTTTTTGACTTCAATTTATGAGTGTTGATATAGTAAAAGCAAATGGTTTAAGGATGCTTCAATATTTGTACATTCAACTTCAGAAGCTTTCAGGGAGGATAATATACCTTCATGCATTTAAATTATGCATTATATCATACAAACTGGGAACGTTCTGAAGAGATAGTAAGTGAAATTCCAGCTTCAGCTCTTGGATAATGAGGTCATTGAATAGAGAAGAGAAATTGAACAAATTATCCTGAGAGTTGAAGTGATGTGAATTTTATTTTTTACATGTGATTCACTTAAATTTCAACCCTTTTCAAGCTGAAGAGAAAGAAAGAAAGTGCCTATCAGGAGACTTTTAAAAATCCACTTACTAATTGCAGAGATAGGATGGGTAAACCCAAACTCATGAATATCAGAATATTTAGTATATATGGAAATAGACTTAACCAACCATAGAGTATTACTCTTCTTGAACATCATAGGTGCTTTTGGCCATATTCATTTATAAATGGTGTAAAGGCCATTTTAGTTGGCCAGGGCTACAATGGTGTTGAACAATACAACTTAAGTTACTGGAAAGCGTACTACAAAAGGCTAAGCACTGTGTTTGGTAGATATGTAGGAATCATAGATCTATTAATGCAGAGCAAGTGTAAGTCCAGTCCTAGAGAAATCTGCCATCTCAAACATGAGATCTATGGCACACCACAAAAGAGAATATACTACAGAGTGCCTATACAGTCCAGAGTAAGGGGGATACATCTAAATCGTTGAGAACATATTACCTGCCTTCTTAGAGTTTTGCATAGTTAACTTCTGGGAACAACGTCCATTTCTCTTGATAGAATGCCGAGAAAATTTTTGAGGCAGGGAAGGAAAACAATGCATTCCCCCCTTCATAGCTGTTATCTATAATATCTAAAGATTTATAATCGTGAAAATCTTGACCAAATTACCACATAAGCTTTCCATTTTATTTGCCAGTGTAATCGAGTAAACTATGTATTTGCTGAAGGCACTGCTTTATAAGTTACCTCCAAAAAGCATGTGCCATGCATGGGGTTTTGCACCATTCTTTAACCATAGGTAACAAAATTAATTTAATATCATCCTGATCTCTCTTTTCCCACTATTTCTCAAATTTTCTTCTTATTCCTTCCATTGATATCCTTTGACGTTTAATCTAACGGGTGTGAACACCTTTTTTTTTTTTTCCTGTATTTTTGTGGCTCCTGGCCAGCTACTGCAGCTCTGTTAGAGCTGGGCTGAATTCCTGGCAGGTGGTGATCATAAGCTGACTTAGAATTTTCCCTGAAGTGCTTGGGTTGTTAGAAAAGGGGCCAAATGGACATCACACACCATGGTGTGGTGTGCATCCAAGCTCTCTATTTGATCTTACTTTGATATGAAGAATAGTTACAGAGGAACATGTACAAAAAAGGCTCTCCTGAGAAATAGGCACACATAGCCCATTCGAGCAGATACAATACTAATGACTGTGGTTTAATTTCAGAGTTGCAATATCATCGCTAGTTTAATGGTCTTGATATGCTTTAATAAAGCCTGAGCTGTTTTCCCATGTTGTGTAATAGGGCTGGTCTTAATTAAGTCTCTAAACATTATTGGTTGCGTCAGCACAAAATGTCTATCTGGTCAAAGATTCATATTTTGTTATCACTGTCTACATGGTTATGAACAAGATTTTCTTCTTAGTATGCCTTTGGCAGATTTTACAATACTTCTAATTAAAAAACTTACAATGTTAAGAACTGGACTAGCCTCAGGTCTGTAGTGGGAAAAATTAACAATGTTTTTTTTTCCTTTGAGTATCATATCTTAAAGGTTATCTTTTCCAATTCAAACTTATATGCTCAAGACCTTTAAAATGAAGAGGATAAAGACAAATTACATCGGCAAGAATATAAGAGAAGACTTGTCCATGTTAGGCAGAAAGAAAAAGATACCAAATGTAAATCTACACAAATAAATGAAGAGATCAGAAATGGTAAAAGTGAGATCAATATAAGTCAATATTTTCCCATCTTAATGGCTTAACAAACTGTTTGATCTTCTAAGAATATAAGTAACAATATGCTGTGTTTATAACCTACAACATAGTAAAATATGGCAATAGTATAGAAGATGAGTAGGTACAAATGGAAGTATAACACAAAGGTTTCTACTGTAATTCTACGTGCAAGTAGGCTATTACATGTTCACAGTACACATTATGTGCCTTAGCTCAACCACTAAACCAATAAAAAGAGGTATAACTAATAAACTCATATTAGATATTAAATTGATCCTTAAATCTAAAACAAGGGAGAAAACAAAGAGCACAAGAGGGCAATAATTAGAAAACAAGACAGTAATTTGAAATCTATATGAGTAATTAAAATGTAAGTGATCGAAAACTCCCATTTGAAAGGCAGAAAATGTCAGCCTCAAGTGGATTAAAAAAAAGGGATAATGAACTATGTGTTCTATACAGGAAACTATGGTAAATATTAAGACAAAGGTAAAGACAAGGATCAGAAAAAAACATTCCATGCAAACACTAATCAAAAGAGGGCTGGAGTGATGGCATAATCACAGAAAGGAAATTTCAGGGTCAGGGTATGATATATAATATTAGATGTATTATAGACAATACTAGATAATAGATTAAAGATAGACATTACATAATGCTAAGAGTCTCCTAGAAGAAATAACCATCCTAAATGTGCATGCATCGAGCAACAATACTTTGAAGTTCATAAAGAAAAAAAGTGAAAAAAGTGACAAAAGTGATAGAAATAGAGAAACCCACAATTACAGCTGGAGACTTTGTGTCCCTTTAACTGATTGAACAAAGTAAGAATTTGGAAAATTAGAACACTATGAACCATATTCAGAGTATTCCATACAACTGTAAAATGAACATACTTTTCAAGTGGAAATGCAGTGTTTCTCAAGATAGACCGTGTTCTGAGACATAATACAAGTCTCAACATACTTATTTTTTTAATTATAAAAATAAAGACCAAGTATTTCCAATAAACGAAAGAGAAGCTAAAAATTAATAACAAAGTTATCTAGGAAATCTCCAAATGTTTGGAAATAATGACACACCATGTGGATGAAAAACTAAATCTCAAAGGAAATTGGAAACTACTTTGAATTTCAAAAATGAAAACATATCAAAACTTGTGGGATAGAACTAAAATGGTGCTTGGAAGGAAATTTACAGCAGCGATTTCTTTCTTAGAAAAGACATGATCGCAAAACAAGCTAAATTTTCTTAAACTAGAAAAAGAGCAAATTAAACCCAAATAAGCTAAGGAAAGGAATAAAAAAAACCCGTAAAATTAGATATTAAAGAAATTGGAAATGGAAAAAAAAGAAAAGTAGCAAACTCGGAAGAATGCAAATTGTAAACTTCCAATTATATCAAGAAAAGACCCACATTACCAATATCAACAATGAAAGAAGAGACATTAATACAGATCTTCCATATGCTTTATGATAATAAGGGAAGTGTATGAATGTGTTGCCAATAAATTTGATAAGTTAAGTGAAAAGAACAAATTTCTTGACTGATTGACCTGTAAAAATCAACAAGACAGATAATGTGAGAAGATTGTAGTTACCTTCCTGCAAATAATAAAACAACAAAACTTCTTGCCACTTGGAATCACTAGTAAATTTTATCACAGTTATGAAGAATCAATAATACCCTTTCTATATAGAGTTTTCAAATAGCGAAGGAAAATATTCATATCAACAAGGTCCTCAGTATCCCAATATTAAAAACTAAGTCAAAACATTACAAGACTTCAGACCAATATTTCTCAAAGAAGTAGACAAAGATCCTTAAACAGAATATAGTTAGATTAAATCCAGTGGTACCGAGTCATGATTTATTGTTGTTTTATGTATTGTATGCCAGGAATGTATGGTTTGTTCAATGTTCAAAAGTGAATGTACTTCTCCTTAGCAACAGACTGAAAACACGTAAAAACAAAACACATGACCATAGATGCAGAGAAAAGCATTTGGTAAAAGTCAACATCCATTTATGATAGAAACTCTCAAACTAGAAATAGAAATTACATCAACCTGAAAAAGGTTATCTAAGTCATATTTAACATTATACTTAATGGTTGAAAAACCAAATGCTTTTTCCCTAAACTAGATTAGAAGTATTAAGAATAGACACACTTGTCTTTTCAAAACTATGCTGGAAATTCTAGCTAGTACAATAATACAAGATCCATATAGATTGAAAAGGAAGGAAAGGAAGAAATGAAATAATCTTTATTCTCAGCAGCATGATAATCCATATGGAAAAGCACAATGTACAAAAAGCTACTGGAATTAGTAAATGAGTTAAGCAAAACCATCACAAGATAAAAGGTCAAGTGAGCAGACTCCTGCAGACTGCCACTACCATGACCATTTGAACTATACTTATGATAAACACAAATTAAAAAAAAATGACATTGACAGTAAATGTATTTCCATTGTATTAAAGTGCAAAAGTTACCTTGTGTTTAAAACAATTTGAGGATTCCGGTTTTTGAGCTAAAATGCTAAGTAGGTTAGGAAACATCATTTTTGTTGTAATTTGCAACATTTATTAAGTGTAATATATATACTAGGTACTACTGTGTTTTGCACTATTTTAAAAAATTTTAATGACAATCCTGAGTCAAAAAGCAATAAGATCTTAAATTTGTAGATGAGGTACTGAGGTTTAAGAAAAGCTAAGTAACTTGCCTAATGTCAGTCTACCTAATGTCATGCAATTAGTAAGTGTAGAACTATGATTCAGACTCATCAATAACTATTAAAATTGCATTAATAGATATGGCCAAATGGTTCAGGAGTCAAGCGGTATTGGCTTTAAAAAGCAGCATTTAAAATTATTGACCATAAGGTTGGCAGAAAATCAGTATAATTCTGAGCCATGATACAGACTAGTTTTAAAAAAATTTTTTTTAATGTTTATTTTTGAGACAGGGAGACAGAGCGCGAGTGGGAGAGGGGAAGAGAGAGAGGGAGACATAGAATCTGAAACAGGCTCCAGGCTCTGAGCTGTCAGCACAGAGCCCTACGCAGGGCTCAAACCCATGAACCACAGTATCATGACCTGAGCAAAAGTCAGACACTTAACCGACTGAGCCACTTAGGCACCCCCAGAATAGTGTTGATAAAAACTATAATCCATTAATATTGTATTAATGTAAAATCACACACAAAGCTGTTTTTGTGTGTGTGCGTGTTTACATATTTCAAAATTGTGTATTTCTACTGCTATCTTGAACTATCATTAGGGGTTAAAACATTTATAATCTCCAATTCTTTTGACTATACCCATCTATTCAATACATTTATAACTCAAACCAAAATTGTTCATTAAGTTACTGTTTAATGTTTATATTTTTAGGACTATTTTCCAACTTTTCTTTTGGGTGAGATACTCTCTTTATCTACCCAATCATCCCTTGCATCGTTATTTTTTCCTTCAACCTCAAAATTTTGTTTTTCCTGTCTGTTTTCTTTGCTGGGAATGTTGTCCCTTCCTGTCCCGACTCTGCCTTCCTGTTGGTTCCTACTACTCTAGCTTTATGTATCTGCCTATGCTTCATAGGCATCCTTCAGGTCCTGACTCAAATTTCATCTCAGTGAGGTCTTCTCCAATAGTCTTGGTAGCTTCCTCATCCTATGTTAGCTATCACTGTACAATATTTTTCTCCATTTCTTACACCTGTGCTCATTTGTACACATGTATATAATGATACACATACTAGAATCTAGCATACATTTATACCTCAGGAAGCACCAATAAATTGAATGAATAAAGGAATGCATGATTAAAATGGCTTGAAGCAATCCAATGAACCATAGAAATAGTAATGCATCAGAATAACCCTGGAATACAAGAGTATATGACTTGTAATATGAATTTGAAAGCTGATAAATGTTTTTTCCTCAAGAACATTTATTTTTAATTCTCTCGCCAAAACATACATCTATCTTTTCCCTCACCCAAATCTAATGTTTTAATCTCCTTAAAGTTGTTGAGGTCTGAGATATCTGCTTTTCTGGAAAATCTGTGTTAGAATAAATTGAAGTTAGGCTTTGAGAACTGAGCATCAAGTATGGTCAAAGCTGTTTGCCAGCTGGGGAGAATTCTTTTCCTCTGAGAAGTGCATTGGATTCTTTTAGATGTAACTTCAGCCACAATTTCATTAAGTTCCTCTTCAGCAGTTTCTGGTAAATTGTCTTGAAAATTAGCAAACATTTCAATAATGCAGTCTGGGAAATTCAGTATGTAATTTTTAGCATATTTTATTGCAATAATAAGGTCTTGACAATTTTGCTTTTGCTTAGCCATTATATTCTTTGTTGGCTTTAATTGAACACTGACAAGCTTGATTGCAGATCAGGGCAGTAAGTCCCAGCAGCAATGGACTGAGTGATTTGGAAAATTGTCCCACTGGAAATGAGGAAACATCACATAGAAGCCATTGGCAAAACCAATTAAAGTCTCACAAAAGTAAATTCTAAATGTATTAAACAAATTTCATTGAAATATAGCCTAAAAACAAAAGTGTGTACAAATCATACATGCAGAACTCAAAGAATTCTTACCAAGTACATGTATGTAGTAACAAGCTGCTTCAAGAAATAAAACATGGCTACCACCTCAGAAACCTCCTTCATGACCTCTTCTACTCTTTATTCACACCTGAATGTAGCTCCTTTTCTTACTTAAAGAAAAAACAAATTACTTTTGTCCATTGCTCAGCTTTTTATAAAACAAAAAACAAAAAACATAATAGATAACTTCTCTGGGCTTCTTTCACTCAACATGATGTTATACATAATAGCAATGTATTCATTTTCATTACTCTGAGTATTTAATTGGATGCATATGCCATTATTCGTTTAGTCATTCCACAATTAATGGACCTATGAGTGTTTTCCAGTTTGGGGAATAGATAAATACTGGTGCCAACCTTTTCATACCAAACATTTGTAGCTCATTTCTTTAACAGAAGAATTGCTTCTTAATAAGTTAGAAGTACATTCGCTTTATGAAATTATCTCACACAATATTTACAAAGTTAGAAACTGGGGAAATAGATTCTACTTCCATAAGTGGGTTAGAAAAAAGCTTTGGGCAGAAATCTGCCACCATGGGGCAAAAAGACCCGAGGTTAGCTAGCGAGATCACAAGTAACTTGTTATCACCTTCAGGAAATTCCTTTCCGTCTGGCACCCAGGTATCTTGATCACAAACACCACTTGTCCCCCAAACCCCTTGCCTCTTACACACACAGGTTAATGATTACTGTCTGTTTTCTCCATATTCATGTGTGTAAGTTCTTGTTTCCTTCATGTTCACCGCGTGGGTAATATCTTGCGAGCTCAAATACAGAGACGAAACCCCTGTTCGGGGCTCTTGTCACCTCACAAATATTAGCCTCTCTTGTATTCAATTCTGAATCCATTCTCTTGCTAGACGAGAGAACTCCTTCCTGACTTGTAGTCTGTGACAATATACTGTTTTTTGTTTTTGTTTTTGTTTTTTTTTTTAATGCCAGTAGGCTGTGAGAATTCCAATTGCTTCATGGCCTTACCAAGACTTAATATTTTTCATAGTTCCAAATTTTGCCTTTTGGGTGTATGAGTGGTTATTCTTCATTGTGGCTTAAATTTTGTGCCGATAATTTTTATATCCCTCTTTTTTTTTTTTTCAACGTTTATTTATTTTTGGGACAGAGAGAGACAGAGCATGAACGGGGGAGGGGCAGAGAGAGAGGGAGACACAGAATCGGAAACAGGCTCCAGGCTCTGAGCCATCAGCCCAGAGCCTGACGCGGGGCTGGAACTCACGGACCGCGAGATCGTGACCTGGCTGAAGTCGGAGGCTTAACCGACTGCGCCACCCAGGCGCCCCTATATCCCCTTTTAAAAGCATGTATTTTCATCTTTCCATATTTAAAATAGTATTTTTCTGTATTTTTCTCCTTATTGGAGTTGTTTTTAAGTTCTGGATCTGTGTTGTCCAATCTGGTAGACACTAACAATGTGTGGTCATCAAGCAGTTGAAATGTGCCTAGTCAGAACTGTGAAGTCTCATATTCTGTTTCTATTAGCGTTGTTTAAAAAACTGTCAAGTACATGTTTTACAGATATTTTCTCCCACTTGTGTGGTTTTCATTTGCACTCTTAGTGGTTTCTTTTGCTTAGCAAAATCTATAACTTTAAAGAAGTCCAATGTTTTGAACTTTTCCTTTATGATTATTGCTCTTTGCGTTCAAAAAATTGTCTACTCAAGAACTTAGAAATACTTTACCATTTAATCTCATACAGGCTTTCTTCTGTTTACTCTTCCCGTTTATATCCATAACCTCACCTGGAAATGACTTCTTGATTTTATGTGAATTAGAAATCAAAATTACTTTCTTAGAATTTTTTAAAGATAACTGTAGATTCACATGCAGTTACGAGAAATAAGATTCCATGTACACTTAAAACACTTTTTCAGAACTATGGTACAATATCACAAACAGGATGCAGAACCTCTCAAACACCACAGGGATCCCTTGTTTCCCCTTTATAGCCATCCCCTTTCCTCCTACCCCTACTCACATACCCCTAATTCTTGGCAACCACTAATTCTCTATTTCTATAATTTGTCCTCTAAAGAATGTCCTATAAATGGAATAGTATAGTATGTAAGCTTTGGGGTTGGCTTTTCTCACTTAGAAAAATTCTCTGGCAATCCAGGTTGTTGCCTGGATTTATTAATTAAGGTTTTTGAGTGAACCTAAGATTTCATGCCCAACAGTACAAAAGCCAACTCATATGGTAGTTGTAGGTTTAGTTTTATAAGAAACAGCCAAACTATTTTCCACAGTGGCCACACCATTAGGCATTCCACCAGTAATGTATGAGTGATCTAATTTCTCCACATCATCACTAACATTGAGTGTCACTATTTTTTATGTGAACCATTTTGATAGGTGTATAGTATTATTTCATTTGGGATTTAAATTTGTAAATTTTTAATTTGTAATTTCTCAATTGAAAATGATGTTGAACATATTTTCATGTGCTTCTTTGACATCTGTATATTCTCTGGTAAAACAACAGCTCATGTATTTCTCCATTTTAAAATATTTTATTGAGTTTTGAGAGTTATTTGTATGTTCTAGATATAAGGGGTTTCTAGAAAAACAGAACCTGTTGGTGCCATATCCATAAAATCATTGCTAGGATCAACATCAAAAATTTTTCTTCTGTTTTCTTCTAGGGATTTTACAGTTTCAGGTCTTTTAAATGTTTAATCCACTTTGGGTTAATTTTTGTGAATGATTTAAGACAGGTGTGCAGGATCATTGTTCAGCATGTAAATATCAAGTTCTCTCAACACCCTTTATTGAAGAGACTGTCTTTTCTCCATTGGGTATTCTTGGCTTCCTTGTGAACTAATAGTTGACCAAATATGCATGGGTTTATTTCTGTGTTCTCAGTTCTGTTCCATTTGTCTATTTGTCTGTTTTCATATCCATACCATTATTATTTAAATTACTATAGCTTAGTACTATAGTTTGAAATCAAGAATTGTATGCTTCTAGCTTTGCTCTTTCTCCAGACTGCTTTGGATCTTTGGGTATTTTGTGGTTCAAAGTAAATATTAGGATTGTTTTTTATATTTCTGTGAGAAATGCCACTGGCATGTTAATAGGTATTGCATAGTATCTATGATGGCTTTTGGTGGTATGTACATTTTAATATTAAGTCTTCCATACATGACTGTGGATATTGTTCCATTTATTTGTGTTGTCTTCAGATTCTTTCATCATTGTCTTCTAGTTTTCAGTGTATGGGTGTTTCCTTGGTAAAATTTATTCCTACATATTTTATTGTTTTTGATTGTATTATATACCAATTACTTTCTTGATTTCTTTTCCAGAGAATTTGTTGCTGTATAGAAACACAACTGACATTTGTATATTGAGTTTTGTATCCTACAACTTTATTGAGTTTGTTGATCAATGCTAACATTTATTTATTTTTTTTTTGGTGGAGACTAGGATTTTATATACATACATATATATATATATATATACACACATATATATGTATATATGTAAACATATATATGTATATATGTAAACATATATATGTATTTACATATGTAAATACATTTACATATATGTAAGTGTGTGTGTGTGTGTTTGTGTGTGTAAATATATAAAATCCTAAAGAAATAAAAAGTATATAAATTGAAGAGGTATTGTGGATGGCATGATCATATATATTATATAATTTTTATATATTAAATTTAATATTATATATAATATACATATGATCATATATATATGTATATATATGATAATGCCATCTCCAATACTTCTCCAAGTTAGATTCTTTTTATTTCTCTTTTTTTTCTTGCCTGTTAAGTCTGGCTAGAACTTCTAGTACTACGTTTAATAGGAGTGGTGAAAGTAGGCACCCTTGTCTTATTCCTGATCTTAGAGGAAAATCTTTCAACTTTTAACCACTAAGTATGATGTTAACTCGGGCTTGTGATTATTATGGGCCTTTATTATGTTGAGATACATTCCCTTCACATCTAATTTGTTGAGTTTTTATCATAAATTATTGTTGAGATTTATCCAATTCCTTTTCTGTATCCATTGAGATAATCATATATTTTTATTTTTCATTCTATTATGTGATATCACAGTAATTGATTTTCACGTGTTCAATAATACTTTCATCAGAGTTAGATTTCACCTGATAATGGTGTATGATCATTTTAATGTGCTATTGTGTTTGATTTGCTAGTATTTTGTTAAAAATTTGCTTCTATTTCAATTGGGAAAATTGATCCATAGTTTTCTTGCAATATCAGTATCTGGTTTTGGTATCAGGGTAGTACTGGCCTTGTAAAATGAAATTGGGAGTGTTCCGTCCTCTTCAGGTTTTTCTTTTCTTTTCTTTTCTTTTTTTTTGAAGAGTTTGAGAAGAATTTGCATCAACTCTTTACATGTTTGGCAGAATTTACTAATGACACCATCTAGTCTTGAACTTTTTGGTTAGCGATTTTTAAAATAGTAATTCAATCTTCTTATTACTAGTCAGTTCAGATTTCAATTTCTTCATGGTTTAGACTTGGTTGTATGTTTCTAGGAATCCATCCGTTTCTTTGAGATAGTCCAATTTATTGGCATATTACTCATAGAAGTCTCATGACCCTTTGTATTTCTGTAGTATCAATGTCTCCTCTTTCACTTAAATTTTATTTACTTGGGTCGTCTCTCTTCTTGGTTAACCTAGCTAAATCTTGCCAATTTTGATTATCTTTTCAAAGAATAAATGGTTTTTTAAACATTCTACTTTTGTATTTATTTCATTTATTTCTCATCCAACTTTTATTTCCCTTTTGCTAAACTTGTGTTTAGTTTGTTCTTTTTCTAGAGCTTTAAGATACAAACTAGTTTGGGCATTTTGGATCTTGATGTAGTCATTTGTTGGTATAAACTACCATCTTACAAGTGCCTTGCCATATCCCATAATTTTTTTATATGTTGTGATTCCATTTTTTCCTCTGTATCTTCCATATATGTGTGTATATATGTATATATAATTTTCCTTTCTCTTTTTAATGTTTATTTTATTTTTGAGACAGAGAGAGAGACAGACCATCAGCGGGGGAAGGGCAGAGAGAGAGAGAGATCTAGGCTCCAAGCTGTCAGCGCAGAGCCCCATGTGGGGCTCGAACTCAAGGACCACCAGATCATGACCCCAGCTGAAGTCAGACACTCAACTGACTGAGCCACCCAGGCTCTGCTCTAATTTTCCTTTCGATTACCTCTTTGATCCATCAGTTCTTCAAGAGTATAGTTTAATTTTCATATATTTGTGTATTTTCTTGGTTTCCCCATGTTTCTGATTTCTAGTTTCCTATCATTCTGTGAAAAGATACTTGCTATTTCTATCTTCTTTAATTGGTTGAGACTTGTGGACTAACATATAATCTATCCTAGAAAACATTTCATGTGTGCTTGGAAGAATGCATATTCTGCTTCTGTTGAATGTAGTGTCTTCTGTGTATGTCTGCTGGGTCCATTTAGTCTATAATGTTCAAATACTCTGCTCCGTTATTGATTCTTTGAATGATCTGTTCATTGTTGAGACTGGGCTATTAAAATCCCAACTATTGGGGCACCTGGGTGGCTCAGTGGGTTAAGCGTCTGACCCTTGATTTGGCTCAGGTCATGATCTCACAGGTTTGTGAGATCAACCCTCGTGTTGTGCTCTGTACTGACAGTGCAGAGCCTGCTTGGGATTCTCTCTCTCCCTCTTTCTCTGCCCCTCCCCTGCTTTTGTGCATGTGTTCCCTCTAAAAATAAATGAATAAACATTAAAAAAATAAAGTCCCAACTATTATTGTATTAATGTTTATTCCTCTTTTTAGTTTTGTTAGTATTCACTTTATATTTTTAGGTGATCTGATGTTGGGTGCAAAAATACTTAGAATTGTTGTGTCTTCTTGATGGATTGACCTTATTATCCTTACATAATGACTTTATATAATTATACGGTTTCTATAATTTTTATATAACTCTATAATTTCTATGTAATTTGTGTAACTTTTATATAATTGCCATAGTGTTTATATAATATAATTTCTATAATTTTTATATAATTACATAGTGATTGGCTAGAAGCTATACTTAACAGTTGGGCAAAGCTGCTGGCTTGGTTCCCTCTCTGTCTATAAGATGCACTTGGTGTCTATTTATGTTGTCTGGTCAGGCTTCCTCATTAGGTGGGACTAGAGGCTGTACTCAGAAGTTGGGTGAAAGAGGTTGCAAATTTCCTTTTTTGCCAGAGTGGGGCTGTAGAATAGACCCCATAGCCAGTAAGGCTTTTTGTCTGAACCCAAATAAGGCACAACTTCCAGGTGGACTCCCTGGCCAGATGGTGTCACCAGCTCAGCACTGCTGATGGTCAGAGCTACCGGCTGTGATCTCTGCTCTACTGTAAGTAGGAATGCAGTCTGATAAATTACGAGCACTAGTTGCTGTAATCCGCACTCTTCTCTTCCATTGCTGTTTGATCTCTGATGGTCAAACCCGACAAGATGCCCCCATTGATCCCCATGAGGCAAAACCCAAGTGGAAGTGCCCTGCCATGGTAGGTGAGCTGGATGTACACCAGAGACACTCTTCTTCTCACTGGAGAAACCATAAGCCTGAGAGGAAGTCCTGGGTGTGGCACTGTGCCAGCCTGGGAGAGGGGTGATGCAATCAGGCTGTAGTCACTCTTCTTACCCTTCTACTGCAGTCCCTTTTGATTAAGTCCAACTTAACTTTCAGGTTGTGGAATTTTCACAATGGTTTCTCATCTACGAAGAGTTGCTATTTGGTCATCTTGTGAGGGGTACTGAAGTTGGTAATAACTCATATTGCTAAATCTGATTACTTCACTTTTTAATTTTTGTTTTTTAACCTGTTTATATGATGGATTAAATTGACTTTTTAATACAGAAACAAACTTGTATCCCTGGAATAAGCGCATTTGATCATGGGGTATACTTCTTTTTATATATTTCAGACGTCAATTTGCTAATATCTTTTAAGGATTTTTGTATATACATGAAGGATATTGCTCTCTAGCTATATTTGTCTTTGAACTACCTCTGGTTTTAGTTTCATGATAATATTCACTTCATTAGATGAATTAGGAAGTGTTTCCTCTTCTATTTTCTAGGAGGAGTTGTGTACAACTGGTGTTAATCCTTATTGAAACATCTGGAAGAATTCTCTAGAGAACAATTCTTAGCCTGGAAAATAAAGTGGAGAGGTAGTTCTTAAATTATAAATTCATTTTCCTTAATAGTTATTATCAGCTTAAATTGACTGACTTGTAGTAGTTTTTGTCAAAGAATAAGTCTATCTTGCCTAAGTTGTCAAATGTATGTGTTTAGGGTTGTGTTGTAACAGCTTCTTTTACTATCTTTCTGAAATCTATAGTCTATAGTGAATCTCTGTTTCATTTTATTGCCATTGATGTTTATTTTCCTTTATCAGTCTTTCTAAAGGTTGGCCAATTTTATCTTTTCAAAAAGCCAACTCTTCACCATTGATTTTTTCCTGTTTTTTCTATTTTCTATTTCATTGATTTATTGTTGTTGTTATTTCATTACCTCTGCTTGTTTTGAGGTTTTGTTTAGATTTTTCTTTCTTTGATTCTTATTGTAGGAGGTTAGTTTACTGATTTGAGATTTTTCTCTTATGTGTACATTTAAATGCTATAAATATCACTCTACCGAATTAGCTGTGTATTTTCATTTAGTTCAATCTTTATATTCTCTCTCTCTTTTTTTAGAATTTAAATTCCATTTAGTTAACAGGAGCACCTGGGTGGTGCAGTTGGCTCAGCATCTCTTGATTTCAGCTCAGATCATGATCTCATTGTTCATGAGTTTGAGCCCTGCATCAGATTCTGTAATGACAGTGTGGAGCCTGCTTGGGGTTCTATCTGCATCTCTCTTTGCCAATTGTGCACGAGTGCATGTTCTCTCTCAAAATAAATAAATAAACATTAAAAAATACATTCCATTTAGTTAATATACAGTGTGATACTCATTACAGGTATACAATATAGTGATTCAACACTTTTTTACAATGCCTGGTACTCATCACAAGTGCCTTCCTTAATCCTCATCACCTATTTAACCCTTTCTCCCCATCCCCTCCCCTCTGGTAACCATCAGTTTGTTCTCTATAATTAAGAGTCTGTTTCTTTGTTTGCCACTCCCCTTTTTTCCCTTTGCTCACCTGTTTCATTTTAAAAATTTTACATATTGGTGAAATCATATGGTATTTGTCTTTCTCTGAGTGACTTACTTCACTTAGCATAATACTTTGTAGTTCCATCCATATTGTTGCTGAGTAATATTCCATTGTACATACATATCACATCTTCTTTATCCATTTATATATTGATGAAGACTTGGGCTGCTTCCATAATTTGGCTGTTGTAGATAATGCTGCTATAAACATTGGGGTGCATGTATCCCTTTGACTTAGTGTTTTTATTTTCTTTGGGTAAATACCTAGTAGTGCAATTGCTGGATTGTAGGGTAGCTCTATTTTTAACTTTTTGAGAAAACTCCATACTCTTTTCAAGAGGGGTTGTGCCAGTTTGCATTTCTACCAACAGTGCAAGAGAGTTTCCCCTTTGCCACATCCTCACCAACACCTGTTGTTTCTTGTGTTGTTTATGTTAGCTGTTATGACAGGTGTGAGGTGATCTCTTATTGTAGTTTTGATTTACATTTCCCTGAGTATCAGTGATGTTGAGCATCTTATCTATATGTCTTCTTTAGAAAAAGGCCTAGGTCTTTTGAATTTTAAATTGGATTATTCAGTTATGTGGTGTTGAATTGTAGCAGTTCTTTGTATATTTTGAATACTATCCTTTCATCAGATAGGTCATTTTCAAATATCTTCTCCCATTCTGTAGGTTGCCTTTTAGAGTTGTTGATGGTTTTCTTCACTGTGTATAAGCTTTTTATTATCATGAGGTTTCAATAGTTTATTTTTGTTTTTGTTTCCCTTGCCTCAGGAGACCTATCTAAAAACAAGTTGCTATGGCTGATAGAAAAGTCACTGCCTGTGTTCTCTTCTAATTCTTATGGCTTCAGGTCTCACATTAAGGTCTTTTATCCATTTTGAATTTGTTCTTGTGTATAGTATAAGAAACTGATCCAGTTTCATTCTTTTGAATGTTGCTGTCCAGTTTTCCCAGCACCACTTGTTGAAGAGACTTTCTTCTTCCCATTGGATATTATTTCCTTCTCTGTCAAAGATTAATTGACAATATAATTGTGGGTTTACTTCTGGGCTTTCTTTTCTGTTCTGATGATCTATGTGTTTGTTTTGTTTATTTATTTATTTAGCCAGTACCATACTGTTTTGATCACCACAGCTTTGTGGTATAACTTGAATTCTGGAATTGTGATACCACAAGCTTTGTTTTTCTTTTTCAAGGTTGCTTTTGCTATTTGGGGTCTTGTAGTTGCATACAAATTTAAAGACTTTTTTCGTTTCAGTTCTGTGAAAAATGCTGTTGGCATTTTTATTAAGACTGCTGTAAATGTATAGATTGTTTTGGGAAGTATAGAAATTTTAACAATATTTGTTATTCCAGTCCATGAGCATGGGATACCTTTGCATTTTTTGTGTCCCCTTCAATTTCTTTCATTGGTTTTTATAGTTTCCACATTACAGGTCTTTTACCTCTTTGATTAGGTTTATTCCTAGTTATCTTATGGTTTTTGGTCCATTTGTAAATGGGATTGATTGCTTAATTTCTTTCTGCTGCTTCATTACTAGTGAATAGAAATGCAACAGATTTCTGTATGTTGAAATTGTACTCTGTGACTTTAGTAACTTCATTTATCAGTTCTAGCAGTTTTTGAGTGGAGATTTTTGGGTTTTCTCTATATAGTGTTGTGTCATCTGCAGATAGTGGAAGTTTGACTTCTTCCTGGCTTATTTGGATGCCTTTTATTTCTTTTTGTTGTCTGATTATTATAGCTAGGACTTCTAGTACTATGTTGAATAAAAGTGGTGAGAGCGGACATTCCTTTCTTTTTCCTGACTGTAGAGGGAATGCTCTCAGTTTTTACTCCATTAAGGATGATATTACATGTTCATTTTTCAAATATGGTCTTTATTATATTGAAGTATGTTCTCTCTAAACCTACTTGGTTGAGGGTTTTTATCATGAATGGATGTTGTACTTTGTCAAATGCTTTTTCTTTGTCTATTGAAATGATCTTAAAGTTCTTACCCTTTCTTTTATTTATGTGATGCATCATGTTGATTTGATTTGTGAATATTGAACCACCCTTGCAACCCAAGAATAAATCCCACTTGATCATGGTGAATGATTTTTTAAATGTATTGCTGAATTCTGTTCACTAGTTAGTATTTTACTAAGATTTTTTGCATCTGTGTTCATTAGGGATATTGGCCTGTAGTTCTCTTTTTCACTGGTACATTTATTTGGTTTTGGTATCAGGGTGATACTTGCTTCATTGCATGTATTTGGAAGTATTTCTTTCTCTTCTATTTTGCAATATTTTGAGAAGAATAGATCTTAACTGTTTTTTAAGTGTTTGTTAGTTGCTTGTGAAGACATTTGGTCCTGGGCTTTTGTTTGTTGGGAGCTTTCTGATTACCAGCTCACATCCTTTGTTGGTTATTCATCTGTTCAAGTTTTCTGTTTCTTCCTGTTGCAGTTTTATTAGTTTATATGCTTCTGGGAATTTACCCACTTCTTTCAGATTGTCCAATTTGTTGGCATAAAATTTTTTATAATATCCTCTTATAATTGTTTGTTTTCCTGTGGTGTTGGTTGTTATTTCTACTCTCTCATTTGTGATTTTATTTATTTTGTGAATTTTATCCTTTCTTTTAGATAAATCTGGCTAGGGGTTTATCAATTATATTAATTTTTTCAAAGAACCAGCTCCTGGTTTTATTGGTCTGGTCTATTATTATTTTTTTAGTTTCTCTATCACTTATTTCTGCTTTAATATTTATTATTTCCTTACTTCTGCTGGCTTTAGGCTTCATCTGTTGTTCTTTTTCTAGCTCCTTTAAGTGTAAAGTTAGTTTGTTTATTTCAGCTTTTTCTTCTTGAAGTAGGCCTGTATTGCTATATACTTCCCACTTAGGACCACTTGTATTGCCTCCCAAAGGTTTTGGATTGTTGGATTGTCATTTGTTTCCATGTATTTTTTAAAATTTATTCTTGGATTTCCTTGCTTACCTATTCATTGTTGATTAGCATATTGTTTAATCTCCATGTATTTGTGGTCTTTCCAGATTTTTTCTTGTGGTTGGCTTCTAGTTTCATAGTATTGTGGTCAGAAAAGGTGCATGGTATGACTTCAATGTTTTCTTATTTTTGAGGACTGTTTTGTGACCTAATATGTAATCTATTCTGTAGAATCTCCACATGCACATGAAAAGAATGTACATTCTATTTTTTTAGGATGAAAATATCTGTTAAGTCCATCTGGTCCAGTCATTCAAAGCAATTTCTTCCCTTTTGACTTTATGTTTAGATAACTTTCCTTTGGTATAAATGATTGTTAAATTCCCCTATTATTACTGTTATTATCAATGAGTTCCTTTGTGTTTGTTATTGATTGTTTTATATATTTGCGTGTTCATGTGTTGGACACATAAATATTTACAATTGTACTATTTTCTTGTTGGATTGTCCCCTTTATCATTATATGGTGTCCATTTTTAAGTTTATTTATTTTGAAAGAGGCTCCACATGAGCAAGGGAAGAGCAGAGAGAGATGAAGAAGGAGAGAATCCCAAGCAGGCTTCATGCTGTTAGTGCAGAGCTTGACATGAAGCTTGATCTCACAAACCATGGAATCATGACCTGAGCTGAGATCAAGAGTCAGACACTTAACCAACTGAACCTCCAAGGAACCCTATAGTTTCCTTGGTCTCTTGTTCGTCTGTGTTTTAAAGCTTATTTTGTCCAATAAGTTTTGCTACTCTGGCTTTCTCTAGACATCCATTTTCATGTTAACTGTTTCTCCATGCCCTCACTTTAAGTCTGAAGGTGTTTTTAGGTCTAAAATGAGTCTCTTGTAGGTAGCATATAGGTAGGTCTTGTTTTTTAATCCACTCTATGTCCTTTAATTGCAGCGTTTAATCCTTTTATGTTTGAAGTAATTATTGACATGTTTTATTGCCATTTTATTACTCGTTTTGTGGTTGTTTCTGGAGATATTCTGTGATCCTTTCTTAAAGTCCTTGTCAGATAATTCTAACATCTGTCATATTTAAATTGGCATCTATTGACAGTGTTCTTCAATAAATCTGTTATCTTTTTGGTTCTGGTTCTTGGAGCCCAGCATGGAGACCAACAAGGAATTTGGTCTCATGAACTGTGAGATCTTGATATGAGCCAAAAGAGTTGGATACTTTGCTGACTGATCCACCCAGAAGCCCCTAGCCCATTCTTTATTGAGCATACAATTCCAGATTTTCTACTTGGCCTCCAGTAACACCCAAGAGGATATACCCCTCATTGCTGGGAGATGGTGTGAATTTGGGTTTTCTACTAGCTCTCTGGCTGAAAGTGACATTTGTACCTCATTATTTTCCCAATGGAACATCAACTGACAGACTGGGGCATGACTTTTTTTTACTGCTGAGTGTGGTTAATTTTAACCTGTCACCAAGTTTCCTCTGAGATTATTCCAGTGGGGAGGGAGGAGAAGTTCATCATTACTGCTGAGTATGCATGGAAGTCCAATGTCTCTACTAAGCTAAATTCACTTATTAGTGCTAGTGTTTTGTTGTGATTGTTATTGTTTCAATCTCCATATCCCAGCATCTACATTTTGTTTTCCAAGTCTTCATACTTTTATTTTAAATTCTTTACTGAAATGATGTGATGTCGAGTGTTAATGAAGAGATTAGACATCTTGTATTTTTGCTATTTCTAGTATTTAACCAGTAAGTATAGTATTGACTATACTTTTTTCATAGATGAGCTTTATCACAATGAAGTAGTTCCATTTTATCCCTGGTTTGATGAATGATTTTGTCATAGGTAGGGACTGTCAAATACTATTACTTGATCCAATGAGATAATCATGTGTTTATTTCCCTTCATCTTGTTGATAGGATGTTTAGCATGAATTCACTTTTCTAATGTTAAATTTGAATTAAAATCTGTTTCATTATAATGTAGGATCCTTTTTATATTCTGCAAAATTTAATTGGCTAACATTTTCTATAAGATTTTTATAGCTTATGTTCATGAAAGAAGCTAGTCTCTAATTTTTAAATGTGTCATATTTTGGTAACATGATTATGCTAATCTTATAAAGTAAGTTAGGAAATTTTGTTCATTTATTTTCTGAAAGACTATGATCAGTTTTGAGAGATTGGCATGATTTCTTTATGAGATAACTGAATGTATAAGTGTACCAGTGAAATATCTGTTCCTAGAATTTGCTTTGTTGGGAATATTTTTGATTATGAAAATCATTTTTAATATATGTGAACTATTTATATTTTTATTTGATTCTGTGTGTTTTCTTAAGAACTTTTCAAATTTCATCCAAGTTACTGGATTTCTGGCTATAATTCTTGACATGGGTTTATGGTTATTTTATACTCTGTAGTACCTTTTTTTTTTTTTTTTTGTCTTTTTTCATTCCTGGTGTTGGTAATTTGTATTTTCCCTCTCATGTTTTTGATCAACCTGGCAATAAATTTATTAATTTTAAAACTGGTTTCATATTAAAATGTTGGGTTAATTTTCTGGCTAAACTCTTAGAAAATAAATGTACTGGGCTTATTATAATAAAACTAAATATTAAGGGAAGTCACTGGGTTGACCATAGTATAAATACACTCCGAATGGCAGATCTCTATCATCCATAGACTATAATCAATGTGACTTATATAAAATTGTTCAGTTAATGAAATTTGTATTTTTCTATTCTTAGTGCCTTCAATGCCCTTTTGACAGTTACTTGACAAGGCAGTAAATATATTTGGGAGCTTTATACTGAGGTCCTCCTTTCCTACCCACTTTCCCTTTAAGCATATTTTGTCCAGCATCCTTGCTCACCCAATAAATCTTTTATCTATTTATCAGCCCAGATGTTTCTCCTTATTCTTTGTCTATGCATATGACCACCAACACTTTAAAAAATTTGAATTGTGCTGGGGCACCTGGGTGGCTCAGTCGGTTAAGCATCCAACTTCAGCTCAGGTCATAATCTCACTGTGAGTTTGAGCCCCGCGTTAGGCTCTGTGCTGACAGCTCAGAGCCTGGAGCCTGCTTCAGATTCTGTGTCTCCATCTCTCTCTGCCCCTTCCCTGCTCACACTCTGTCTCTCTCTCAAAAATAAATAAACGTTAAAGAGAAATTTAAAAAATTATAATTGTGACAAAATCTGTGTCTTTCATAGATCAAGCATTGACAAAGATTATCATTAAACAAAAACACAAAAGTATGGCATCTAGATAATTGTGGAAGAAAGATGACCATTTAAAAAATAGGCAACATTTTAGTATTATTAACAAATCATTTTACAATAATAAAAATGCTAAATTCACTAAATTTTCTATGTAGGAAATCAATTGTGAATTTACAGCCCTCACTAAAACTATAAGTAACTGTGCCAATGATCAATAATGATCATATAATGAATTCATGGCTTGTCATGGCTTTGACATTTGGAACTACTGAATAATGTATAGACTGTGTGGCACTTAAATAAGACAAAGTTTCTGGATACACTTGTAAGGTAAATAAGAAAGGAATTGGTAGCCGTAACTTTATCTTAGTTCAGTTACAGTTTTTAATTCACTGTCAGAATAATAAATTTTGCATACGTAACACAATTGTATGTGCAAGTGGGTGCAAGTCTAAATGATCTGAAGAAAAATATTTAAAAATGTACCAGGAAAATAATGAAAATTTATTAAAATTTCAGAAATGACATATGTAAGGAATAGGAGGATTGTGACCTGGAAACCCCATTCCTATTGGTGGCTATTGCCCTTGCCTGCTTGATCCCTCTTTGATCTGTGTAACACAATGCACACGAGGAATCACTCTCTCCAGAATCCCCTACTGATTATTGATATTTTCTTGATATCAATAGCTGCTACCTTTTTTCATTTTAGCCTCAATGGTGTGAATCTCATAATCAACCAGCTTTTAAACTTCTTAAAGGTAGAATACAATGGGACTGACATATGTAGTGAATATTTCTATCTGTTGAGAAACTTCTATAAGTAATTTCATTTAATTGCATCATCGTAACTGAATAAGGTAGGTTAAAATGGAAACTTAGGGGGATCTCCAGGGAAGGCAACTATGAAGTACATTGCAAGATGTAGTAAATCAATTATTCTCCAAGAAGAAAATACAGGTAGGGGTTGAAAGTAAGAACTTTGTAGCTAGAAGAAACTGGCTCTTGTTTTAAACTATCATAAGTTGTGTTACTTTTGGAGCCATTCGAACTGTATGAGCTTCCATTTTTAGAAGTTTCAAAATAAGATAATAGTATTTATCTCTTAGGGTGTCTGCAGGGATTAAAAGCTATATTCAAACAGAATTCTCACTTGCATATTTAACATATCATTCTTTTCTTCAGTACACAAAGTATTGTCATTAAGTCAGGTATTATCTCAAATTTTCTATTTTTCCTACCATCTAAAACCATGTGGAGCTCGAAGCAGACATTCAGTACTTCTTTTGTTCACAGATATTGATAATACATGTCCCTTGACTTATATAAGTCTGTTTAAAATTTCTCATTTTATATGTATCTGTGAAATGGATCAGAAGTATTCGAGTCTCCACCTTAGCGGAGTAGGAACTTCAGTGCTTTTTAGTGGCTTGTTATTCTTAATTACCCTTCTAGGTTTAAGCAGTTAGAGATCCAAGTATTAGCAACAGAGAGGTCTCTGAAACTGACTTAGATCACAGTGGTTGTCTGTGTGTATGTTTTGTTTATTTTTACCATTACCCATCTCCATTTTAGTCATGTTGAATATTGACAGTTTCAAGGTAATACATTGGAAAATACAACAAATGACTTTGTTGTCATAGTCTTTTCTATATCACCTCAGAGCAGCAGACTTACCATGAATATAAGTACTACTTTAGTGCTTGGGACTGCACAGAGAGCATTAGGCATAGCTTATGACCTTAGAATTGAAAATGAAAGATGAAGCAATCAATTATGCAATCACCATTTGGGCAGTAAATTTAAGAATGTCAAAGGAAATAATGTCATTCAAGGCTATGCTGGTGGGATACCAAAAGAGAATTTTTTTTCATAAGTCTTGTCAGGCTAAGATTTAAAATAAATATTTCAATTATCATTTTGATCTTTTGTTATTTGCAACCATCTAACACTAAAATTACTCATGTGTATCAGTAGACTTGAAATTTTATTTTTGTCCAAAAATTGTATTTATTATTAGCTATAACAGTGAAATATCTTACATCCCTTGACTCCTAGCATCAATGTTTGCATTTTTCCTACTTCCTTATATGATATGTCCATATTCATAAATCATGTTGAAATAAATGGGTAAATATAAGAAAGTATTGGTTACTCTACTTCTAGGAATTTCAGAGTCCTTCTTTTCTCGACACATTCCAACAGACATAGTTAAGGCCAAAGTCTCTATTGGTTACACTACAAGTGGCCAGATGCTTTAGTTGCATAAGCAATGATGGAAAAATATATTTACAAATGATGAGTACTTATTTTATTTAAAAAAATTTTTTTTAACGTTTATTTATTTTTGAGACAGAGAGAGACAGAGCATGAACGGGGGAGGGGCAGAGAGAGAGGGAGACACAGAATCGGAAGCAGGCTCCAGGCTCTGAGCCATCAGCCCAGAGCCCGATGCAGGGCTCGAGCTCACGGACCGCGAGATCGTGCCCTGAGCTGAAGTCAGACGCTTAACCGACTGAGCCACCCAGGCGCCCCAATGAGTACTTATTTTAAAAAGATTTCTGGGACTCGTGTATTTTTAGTCCTTTTTTCTCCCCCCCCCCCTTTTTTTATCTGTTTATTCACTCAGTTCATACTAAAACTGTTCTTGAGCTCCTATTTTATGCCAGCCGGGGATGTAGTATGGAACAAAACATGCAGCCATGGACCACACATTCTAGATAACTGAAATGGATAACTGAAAACTTAAAAATGTCAAGTGACAAATGCTATAAGGAAGAATCAAGAAGGGTAAGGGATAGAAAGTACAGGATCTATTTTATGTAAGGTGGTACTGAAAGAGTTTTCTAAAGTGAGAATGAATCCTATGGCTATCAGGCAGAGAGCAGTATGGGGCCAAGACCCTAAGACACGAACTTGCAGGGGTCAGTGTGATTAGAAATAGTAAGGTATATATATTTGAATATAATCGGAGACGCGATTGGAGTGAGATCATGTAGGAACTTCTATTTCAAGGCAAAAGTTGAGTTCTATTTGAGGATTTTTAATAGCAAACTGACACAATTTGATGTAAAATTTAAAAAGGATCACTCTGGCTACTGTAGGGAACATAGACCATACAGGGCCACAAATAAAAATCACAAAGGCGAGTTGCAACCTTGCTAGGGTCCAGGAAGAGATGCTGTGCTTTAGATAGAGTAGGAGTTTTGGAAATAGAGGTCAGTAGACTCTGGATACACTTTGATAGAAGAGACTACCATTTTGAAGGCTGTAGAAAATACGGTTGATGACCTCTCGTTATATCTAGGCAGTAAGATGTCTCCTAATAAAACACTGGACTTAGTTTAGTTATCTAGAGTGAGAGATGATCTAGGGGTGTGTAGCCCAACATTTGTATTGTTTTCCCCAATGATGTTCCTTGGAACAATAGAGGAAGGGCTTGATGAATAAAGGCCAAAGTTAAATAAATGCTGAAATCCTTTTTTTTTTTTTTTTTATTTTTGTGGTGGTTAAACCTCTGAGAACACCCAAACATAAAAAAACCTCTTTGTTACTTATCATTCTCTGATGATTTAACCTGGGAACTCTTGTTTATCATTTGGGGAAAGGATGCCATAAAGCCTTAAGTAGTATACCTTTGCTTAGCAAAGTCAGCTCTGTCTGACCCCCAGGAGTCAGCGAGAGCAGCAAGCAGGTCATCAAAAGTTCAGAATCTGAAATCTTTTAGTTCTAAGAACATTCTCTTCACAATATACATACAATTGTTTTACCTCTTTTAAAATTTTTTGATATTAGAACCAGTTTTCTTGCTGCTAAATGACCATAATTATTAAAATAATTTGAACTGCATGATTGTGGTATTTTTGTAGGTTGAAAATGCTCCACTCCCCACCATTTTCTGTTTCAATCTAGTGCTTTTTTAAGAGTGACAGCAAATTTAAGAGTCAACACTTTTTTTTTTATAGCATTTTCTGTCTTCCAGGCACTGTGCTTAATGGTTTTTATATATCATCTAATTTAATTATCAAAATGACCCTATCAGGAAAAATTGTGAGAGACTTTAAAATGGGTAAAACGAGGTGAGTGGTTGATTAATATCATTCATTTGGGTGTGTCTGCACCTTTTGTCTTTTTCAATTCTGTAAGTCTTAAGAAGGTGGTGTTAATGCAAATTATTCTTGCCTGTAGATATGGAAAACAACCACATTTAGTCAATCTGGGTAGACTCATTTTTCATCTATTTGCATATTCATGTGTGTGTCTGCTTTTTTAATTCCTCTTAGATAAAGTATCTAACTGGTTCTCTCAATACTAAATTAAATAAGATCTTTAACATGATATCAGGTTATGTGTGTATGACTCTTGGTTAGAGCCTCTTATAAAAGGTATCCTTTAACCACTCGTTGAGATATTATTACCTCTATTTTATAAAACAGGATGTTGACACTGAGATTTTATGTGCTCAAATATGTTAATATTTGTAAAATCCAGAATTTGAACCTATCCTTGAAAAGTATCGTAACCTGTGTTAATGACTATGATAAAAAGTCAATATTCCATTTGATTGTTATACTCTAATATAAAGAAACCAAAGACACTTACTGATCTTGAAGAGAAAGCCTCTAGTTACTAAAAAAACATATTTATTCAGAACTTTTGAGAAATGGTAGGATGGAGTAAGAAAAACAATGAGTAGTCTGTTCTCATGTTATCAGTGAGAGCTGAACCCCCAGATTACTTTGCAGCTGTTATGGTCAGTCCTCCCCTGCTTCACCCCTAGGAAACTCGTCCTGCTGGTTTTGTTCATTTCTATTCATCTCCACCACCAGCATAGAATGGTTAAATCTCTTGCCTTTGGTTCAGTGAGTTTACAAATATTCAGGACTGGTCAGAGGCAGATGGTCCACAGGTGAATTCATCAGGGACTCCACGCTGTACTCAGAGTCCATTTCACTCTGACTTTGGCCTCTTTAGATCAGGAGGGTCTTCCTAATTGTTCTTGGATTCCTCTTTGTGCTCCCACATCATCCACCTTCTTCCACACTATTCTCCTATTGTCCGTTGAAGTTTCTTCCCTGCATTTGGACTATAAGCTTCATAGGACAGTGACTTTTATTTGTCCTCTTCATGGCTTTATCCCTAGGACTAAAAAAAAAAAAAATGTACATGGTGCATAGTAGGCATTCAAAAAATACAGTTGAATTAATGAATGAATTATCTTCTCTTCCATTTCTCTAGGTTGTTACCTAGTCTCTTGCAGGTAAAATATGATTGACGGGTAATAGGCACTGAAGGTCTATCTCCAAGAAAAGAATATTCCTCTAGTGAACAGATGGGCTTTTTTTCTTTTAATTTTCTACTCTTACATGGACTAGAGCAAGGACAAATGCTCCTTGGGGAGCAACTGAAATAGAAGAAAGTGTGAGCAATACAAGGACAACAATTCTGTTAGTTGTAGATAGAATCCTGCCACATGTTGATTCATCCATTTACCAAATATATATTGAGCACCTAAAACTCCAAGGAAGGGAATCATACAAAAAACAAAACAAAACAAAACAAAAAGTAGAACAAGAAACAATTACTGTCCTACAGGTATAAGTGAAATAATCTAATAACAATTACTGATTCTTAAATTTGGTACATGTCTAGAAACTGCTAACTTTTATACGTAGATAATTTTCAATATTTATAATTGCCTTTGAGGATAATTGGCATAATTTGTGTGTGAAGAAACTGAAGAACAATGACATCAAAATCACAAGTAAGTTGCAGAGTTGGGAATTGAACTCCAGTTTTTGTGGTTCCAATTCCTCTATTTTTTCCATTTATGAGATTCTCATACTTTCATATAGTTAAAGTATTTGCTGGTGTTTAGAATATATTGCTAGGTAAGTTATGTAGATATGTTATTTTTTCATAATAATAAGTATAATAAAATTATTATCACAATTATCTTCATTAGTGATAAAAATTATGAAATAAAAATTATTTATAATACATCTCCGAAGAATCCATTTCATTCTCAGTGCTGAATAACTTGAATGGTAGGTTAGTTTGACATTTCATTGATTTCCTACAGTTTGTCTTCACTAACTTAGAAAATCCCCATTCACAAATATGCATTGCCAGGTAGTGACTGAATATTTGAAGACTCTATTAAATACATATGGCATTAGATAGGAAGAATATCCAGAAAACATAGAAAGTTATCTCATGAAATTTCTTTTAACAGCTCATCAAGTGAAAATCAACATGCATATTATCCTCAAAAGCTGAAAGGTTGACTCTTGAAACTGAGAATATAGGTGTGAACGTGTTCCTAATCTACTCTTTGATGGCAATCAAAGTGTGACGTATTTCTACATTTTTTATTAGCGCAATGGGATGTTTTTAAAATATGCCCTGAAGCAGTATTTCATTGATTTCTTTCTTTAACAAGTGAAGGAAATTATTTATGAGAGTCAAACTTTTGACAGTTGAGGCACTTGTCCTATTGTGTGGTCGTGTTTTGAAATCCTGGTCTTCTTTTCAAAACATTTAACCTTGTGGTATGTTAGCCCTTAAGAAATAGATTCGGCTACTTAAGATTCTCGATATATCACTGAGATAGGCCACTTGAGCCAACACTTGAAATCACAGATGTGAGTTTGAAGAAATGTTGTTATTTCACATTTCATAAAGTCATGGGAGCACCTTTCCCCTTGACAGCTAGCGTGTCTGATCTAAAAAAAAAAAAAAAAAAAGACAAAAAAATGGAGTCCTGTACTTATTGGCCATTTCTCTGCTCAGCATGCTGAAAAAGAAACAAATTCTCCGTGAGCATGGTCAGATCATTTTGATGATTTCCGTCAATACTGAATCAGCTCGTGTGGGACATTGTTGACAAGCAACTGTTACTGCAATGAATAAATCAGTGGGTGGATTGGCCTATGGAAGCATCCTCCCTTATTTATATGTCAGTACCATATCTTGTTCCTATACAACACATGCTTTCTCAGAACTGAACCAGTTCTACTCTTCTAGTCTATCCTGTTTCATGGAATCAAGTTGACAGAAATACAGTATAGAATCACGTGTGTTCAGTGATTAAATAGAACAAAACACCCATTTTTTTTTTATTCTTTGTTCATTAGTTCATTCATCAAGTATCCATTGCTCACCTACTGTGTGGTGTTCCTTAAGGGAGGGCAAAGGTAGATGTGTTTCATGCCTTGTGAAGGATACACTTACCAATATCTCAGCGTGTGATGAAGTTTTGGGGTGATGGGGGTTCATGGGTTTCAGAGCTGATGGCCAAGAAATAATTCTTGAAAACTGGCTTTGGTGTAAAAAAGTGATTTTGTTAAAGCATGGGGACAGGACCCATGGACAGGAAGAGCTGCACTGGGGTCATGACCGGTAACCCATTATATACCTTCAGGTTGGGAGGAGGTCAGGGATAGACAATGTCTCTAAGGAATTTTGGAAGCAATGTTTCCAGGAGCTTGAAGGGCTAGCCGTTGCTAGGGAAACACTATTTATTACCATTTACTCTCAGTCATAAGACCTTTCAGATGTATATCGAGGGGCCATAAGCTTGGAGTATGATTGCCAGCATATATCTTAGGGCAGTTGAGATAAAGGAAGTTGACTTACAGGATCTTGAAGGTTGGGATAGTGTTAAATTTAGGTTCTCTTTTGCCTCCAGCAAAGTGTCATCCTTGAGGCAGCTGAGCTCTTAGAGGGAGGTCACTCTGCTGGTCTCAAGGACTTGTCAGTGGGCTATAGGCAGTAAGAGAATTTAATTTTTCATTTGCCTTAGTCTCCCACATTACCACGGCAAGCACTTCAACCGCTTTCCTTTGTTCTTGGGTAGCCAGGAGTGTCCAAGGAAGATCAGAACTCACCTGTGTTGATGGTGGTGGGATGCTAGCTTGTGCCTTGCCCCTCAGCCTGCCTCATGCTCCCTCATCATGTGCATGGTAGTTTTCTCTTACTTTAGAGATGATACGCTTCTCTCATGTTCTGTGGCATCAATATTATATGGTCATCTAATTCTGTTACGAGATGGAGGAAACTTGCCAGTGGTCCATTCTGCTTTCTCTCCACAGATGATATTCGACAAACGTTTTAGACTTGTTTTATTTGCTGCTCTGCAACAGTGAGTCACCTGTTTTTGCCAGGAGAAGCCTGACTTTGAATGATGTCTCTGAGTCTTTTCTTCTCCATTTTTAACACCATAATGCACTATTGTCCAGGCACTGTGCTAGGTGCTTAGGATACAATAGTAAAAAGATAAAACTATTCCCTGTGTAGTCAATTTAGCAGCATGTTCATTGGGCTCTCGAAAATACACAGATCAGATTTTTTTCTCCATTAATCAAATTGCCCCTTTAGGTCATTTAGACTATAGTAAAACCTCCTAATCTATCTGCTTCTTTGTTTATCTCCATATTCTGCTCTAAACAGAACAGACTAGGTAATCTTTTTAAAGTATAATTTAGATTATTTCACTTCTTTATTTCTAACCCTCTAGTAGCTTTCCATTACAATTAGACTTAAATCTAAACACTTTTCAATGGAATTCACGAGTCCATGGACCATTTCCTGTCTGATCTCATTTCCTATAGATTTTTCTTTTATGCACGGTAAAATAGATGCACTGGCCTTTTCATTCCACTTCACAGCCTTTTCATTTGATTTTCTTTCTGTCCAGAATATTCTTTCCTCAATATTTCTACTTGACTTTTTGTCATTCTTCAGATACCAATTGAATTGCAATTTGTACATTGAGCCTGTCTTATGAGCCTATTAAGCAGAGATTTGGTCTATTTTAAGAGTACTGGGAGCATACCACATGCTCACAATTGTAAATAACAAATGAAGTAAAGAAAATAATGTTGAATTGTGGGAAGAACGGAACAAATGGAATCACTCTGGGAAAGGCACTGCTTTAAACAAGATAGGCCAAGCTTTTAGGAGATTTGATAGCTTCATTCGAGTGTCTGCTAAGACTTTAAGGATAAGCTGGGGCCAGGGATGAGCATTCCAGTTATGGCAAATAGCAAATGTGAAGCCCCTAAATTTGGAAATCTTGGGATATTAATGATACATGTCCGATGTGCCTGGAGCACAGAGAATGACAAGGGTGGAAATGAGGGACGAGCCTGGAGATGTGTGTAGTTCGGCAGAGGTTTATAGACCATGGTAATGTGTTGAATTTTATTCTAACTGCAATGAAAAAGTAATGAAAGATTTGTAAGCAGGGGAGTAACATGGTTTGGTCAGTAGTGCTAATCACTCTGGTTGCTCTGTTTAAAAAAAAGAGAGAGCAAGAGAGAAAACAAGGATTCTAGTTAGAATATTACAAAGTAAATCAACTGAGAGGTAGTCATGGCTTGGTTTTTCTACTCACATTTATTTTTTCACTGCTTTGTTAAACTGTAGACCTCAGGAAATCACATTTTCCTCCACTTACAGATTCGAATTTGATATTCGTGCGTCTGTTGTGTTGTGTATGTTATCCTATTTTAAGTCATAATATTAGCAGCACACTTTTTTTCTTTAATCAACAGTTTACCTAACTGGAAGTAATAATTTAATCTACTAAAACTGGAACTATTATCTAGGGTGACCATAGGTCCAGCTTTCCAAGAAAGTTCTGATTTAGATCTCCTATTGTCCCATGTAATTAATAACATTAGCTCTTTTTATTTGTAGATGTTCTGGCTTATAGGATATATGACTACTCTACCATAATAGTAACAAAAATGCTAAATTAAAAGAGATGAGTAAATGCATTCCATGCATTTGCACATGTGTACAGATGCAAGTAACCATGTGTCCTGTGATATTGGCTGCTTAGGATGCCCCAGGAATGCAGAGATGAGGTGGGAAATGATTAGCATGGCCCTGTCATGCTCAAAGGGCAGTGACAGACCTGTTCTTAGGTTATCTGCCCTCGGTAAATTTAATCTCTGAGGCAGCTTTCGGGCTTTGAGTAGCCAGGAAAACCAGAGCACTGGTGCATTTTCACCCATGACTCTATACCACTTCCCCACAACCAAAATGGCCGTGTGTTTTCATGTGTGAACTTTCCACTAGACCAGAGATGTCAGGTACAGAGCATCGCTCGCCTGCCACCACTCCCTTTTGGTCCTGGGGGCGGGGGGGGGCGGTAATAATTCTCCATCACTGCCCTCTGAGCCTAGACGAGTTCTCAAAATCCTGAACATCCTTCTGAACATGGTATTCTCAGCACTCTCTATCCATTAGCGAGACGGGCTGGCCTGCAGGAAGAAACCTGAGTGCCGTCCCCACAGAGCCCATTCTCCTGTCTGTTCCGTTTGTGCCCTCACTCTTGAGAAAAGAATGCAAAAGGACACTAGAGATGTGTACATATTTGGACTTAACCTTTGTTCTTTATTATAAAGATATTAACCTCAGCATGGAATGCTTTACATTTCAAATACTTGTATCATTTGTCTTTAGAGCTAACGGGAATTGATTTGGGACTTCCAATGAGGCGCAAGTTGAGAGGAATTTTAACTTTTTTCTACCAAATTAGAAAGCAGGCCAGTGACACTGATTACTTAAGAGGATTTCAAGGGTTCTTATATCTTCTAACCTCTTTAACGGCTGGGCCACTTCTCCAGACTCTGTGCTGTCATGGTTTCCTGTGCCATTAAAAATACAATAAAAATATCGTGAATGACTTACTGCATCCAGCAATTTCCAGGTGTTTTCTTCTTGATCTATGTGGCCTGTTTTAGTAATGCTCTTGAGAGATTTTTCAAAAACTAATGTCAGAGTACTCTTGCGGAAAACTGATTGTTCCCTATAGAAAAGCTGGAAGGCAAAGAGAAAAATAATATTGCTCCTGTGTACAATATCAAAAAACCTAGGCATAGAAAGTCTACATTTTTTTGCCAGGGGTTTACTTGTTGTAGGTTGCCTGGAAGTGGCAAAATATGATTTATGACAGCCGTGTGATGTATATTCTTCCTGTCTTTCCTCGTAGCAATTGCTTTCTTCCGCCTTAGTATGCTTCACACTTCATACCCCACAACCCCCCGCATGTGCTGAGAGAGGAGAAAGAGGATTTCGTGTCCAATCCAGGAAGGGATAGATGATTCTACAGCTGCTTTTACTTTATTCTCTGGGCGAACGATATCCAGACTAAGACACAAATGAAACTAAGAAAAGGAAATATCTATACTCTGTTTGAAATGATGCCAAAAGAGGAACGATCGTTGGTACTTCTCAGGAAGAGAAAGGAAAACATTTTTGTTCTTACCCGAAATTGCTTGCAAGAGTATACACTTGGTTTCAGCTGCTAGAAAAGGGGATGTTCCTTTATTGACATAACTTGGGGAAAAAGTGCTGAGCCAGTTCATTATTTGTTGATTTCAGCTTTCATGTTCTAATTTGGGATCCACCGCAAGATACACAGCGGTACTCTTAGCTTCATTAATCGTAATAGAAGAGTTAATCATTTCGGTAATATTCTGTCTAATGAAATACGTGATCTCCTCTTGTGAAAACAGAGTGTATGTTGGTTGGAAATGTTCATTCTTGTGATCTCAGCCACCATATATCAAAGGGCATCCAAGGACACTTACTAGAGTAAGACATGGGGGATGTATAGAAAAGGAAGATGACCTAAAGGGACAACTGAGGCTAATGTGGGAGGGGCCCTGAATGAGGAATGAAGGTGAAAATAAGCAGAAACTTTAGACCTGACTCGATGAGCTCTTTTCTATGTCTTTCTAAGTGATACTAAAAATAACTCTTGTTCTTTGCTTTCATTACAAATATCTTGAGGAAGTGAAAATAATGTAAATACTGTTTATGTAGAATAATTGTAGCATGATACTGGTTTTTATTATTAGGTGTTCCTAATAGACTCCGTGTCATTTTTGATCAGTTTTGATACGGAGTGTTGAAATTTGACACTTGCATTAAGGTATGCTGAGTCCTGTAAACTCTAGATCCCAGTGATTATTAGCAAAACAAAGGTCTATTTCTCAAGTAGGTCGCAGTTGGTGCAGGTCAGCAGGAAAGCAATTTCTCAGTCTTTGACTTAAAGGTGAACAGAAGAGAGAAAGAACATGAGTGATCTCACAAGAGGGTTTAGGAGCCAGGTCCTGCATATCTGACTTGAAGCCACACTCTTTCCCAGTACTCCGTCACGTGGAACCATCTAAGTCCAGGGAGACTGGGATATGTCCTTGAGC
Source organism: Felis catus (assembly GCF_018350175.1). Taxonomy (NCBI): domain Eukaryota; kingdom Metazoa; phylum Chordata; class Mammalia; order Carnivora; family Felidae; genus Felis; species Felis catus. Next base: position 36,537,647 of record NC_058385.1, on the reverse strand, counting down.
AGTGTGCCCCCCCAAAGGGAGGACCCAATACTAGTCTGCCACAGCTCGTTCTACAAGGTGAGCCACTGAAAAGTAAACTATTTTATGACTGCATGCTGGGTTTGGCTTATCACAGAAGCCTTTGCATTTAGCCATCTGTGTTGCATTACAACGTATGTTAAAATGACATTTTTTTCCCCTTATTTTGTTGTTTATCTGGATTTGCATGAGAAGAGATTATATGTTTAAATCTCACATTTCTTCCTACTCTTTGAGGAGTTGCCCTTTGGAGAATTCTGCATTTGTGTTTACCAGAAATACCATTACTTTGGCAACAATGCAATTCAATATTATATCTATCTATATCTATATATATCTATATCTATATCTATATCTGTATCTATATCTATATCTATATCTATATATCTATATCATCTATATCTATATCATCTATATCTATATCATCTATATCTATATCTATATATCTATATCTATATATCTATATCTATATCATCTATATCTATATCATATCTATATATCTATATCTATATATCTATATCTATATCTATATCATCTATATCTATATATATCATCTATATCCATATCTATATCTATCTATCTATATATATATCTAGATCTAGATACATAGCCATACTATTATTCTCTACTCTGAAAGTGGTTTTCCCACAATTACTGCACTGCAAACCAAAGTTGTCAGAGCTGTGACTTTATTCCCAGATGTACCGCCTTTCACTCTCAGTAAGAATCTTATTGTCCAGACCATTTCGCAAAAAACATTAAGATACAATTACAGCTCCAAAGATCAATTTCTTTTTTATATTTTTATGTCTTCTAATTTCTGTTTTAAAAGGTGTATATGCCCACTTCTGTTAATTTTCAATCTGCTAGTTATCTTCCAGTCTCATGCTTTCTTTCTGACCCTTAATATTAAGCCTGGTTTCGTGAAACTCCAGCTTGAACAGAAATATAGATTAAAATCTTTTGTAGTAATTCATATGTTGTTAATGGTAAAATAGGTGTATCTAAAGTCCGCACGGGCCTAATTTTTCTAATTTGAATTATATTGGAATGTCACTGAGAACCTCCATGGACTCACATGTAAACTTAAGAGAAATAACTTCCTAATTTACCTGTTCCATAACAACAAATGTCCTTTTGATTGCTCAGTTTTTTTAATTTATGTTTTTAATTCCGGTAAAATGACCATATAGTGTTGTATTAGTTTCAAGTATACAAGAGTGACTCAACAATTCTATACATTACTTAGTACTCATCATGGTAAGTGTAGACTTGGTCCTCCTTATTTTACCCATCCCCCTACTCCCCGCCCCTCTGGCAAAAACCAGTTTGTTCTCTATATTTAAGAGTTTGGGGCTTTTTGTCTATTTGTATTTTGGTCATTTGTTTTGTTTTTTTAAATTGAACAGATTTTCTGGGGCGCCTGGGTGGCGCAGTCGGTTAAGCGTCCGACTTCAGCCAGGTCACGATCTCGCGGTCCGGGGGTTCGAGCCCCGCGTAGGGCTCTGGGCTGATGGCTCAGAGCCTGGAGCCTGTTTCCGATTCTGTGTCTCCCTCTCTCTCTGCCCCTCCCCCGTCCATGCTCTGTCTCTCTCTGTCCCAAAAATAAATAAACGTTGAAAAAAAAATTTAAATTGCACAGATTTTCTTACACTGAGTGTTCTTAAAATGCAGTTTTGCTTTATTGACAGGATTTCAACTGTTGTAGCAAAAACAAATTCATTTGCAATCTCTGACAAGAATAATTTGACATTCATGTATATAATATCATCTAAAATTTGAGTCCAGAATATAGGGGCATATGGACAATAGACTTAATATTGACTTTTGATTTATTTTACCTGAACTTGAATGCTAATTTCCTTATAGTCCTGAGGAAGGGGAATTCATTTCTTTCAGTTGAAGTTTCCTCTTCTGCCAAGTTGGAATAAAACCTGTATCGCAGTGTCTTTGTAACAATTTAATGAAGTAAAGTAATGGCTTTCAACTTTTTAAAAATTGTGATCTGTATGATAAAAATACTTTAACATTTGGAACATATACAATGTGTGTATAAAAATATAAAAACTAAAATTTCCCAGAATGAGGGGCACCTGAGTGGTTCAGTTGGTTGAGTGGCCAACTCTTGATTTCTGCTCAGGTCATGATCTCACAGGTTCCTGAGTTGGAGATCAGATCGGCTCTGCACTGACAGTGTGGAGCCTGCTGGGGATTCTCTCCCTTTCTCTGCCCGTCCCCCGCTCACATTGTCTGTCTCTCTCAAAATACACTTTAAAAAATTTCGTAGAATGATACTTACACAACTTTACACAATAAAGGTATTTTACTGTATCAAAATGCTAATTTGAATTTACATTAAAATGTAAATGTTACATGATCTGACTTCTTGAACAATAATGGGTAAAGATTTAAAATTTTAATAATACCATGGTACTCTAACTTTTTGCCTGAAAATTGGCTTTGTTGGTAAGGCTAAGTAAGACTGGATATCAAATAATATGCAGCTTTTCAATGATATCAACACTATGCTGATTTCTATGTATGGTTTTTAGACAATTCTGGAAATTAAAAATTGTTTTGTCCTTTATTATTTATATAATGGTCTAAAACTTCTTCAATTTCAGGCCACAGATGTGGCCCATATTACATATATTGAAATTCTGGGCACATTTACATATTTACTTCCCTCTTCATTTATTAAAAGTGGCCTCTTTCAAGTCTTAGAAACTGATGAGAATTTCTCTAGAGAGCCCAAATCATGGGGCAATTAGCATGTTTTTTTTTAATATGACTCTATAATTTATTCTTAGAGTAGATATTAACATTTTCCAGAGAGATTAAAAGCCACTCTCTTGGTGAGAGTTTGAGGTCTATGTCGGTTAGTGTTGTTGTAATAAAGTTAGGTAAAAATTGGTAGGGATAGATTGCAGAAAACTTTGCAAACCTTGTAGAGAAAATTGAACTTGTTTTAGGAAGCAGAGAAAATCTTGGGATAGGGAAACAGTAGGGGAAGAGGAGAGTCTTAGGTCATTTTGTCAAGCAAATACTCAAAAAATCATGGACAGAGAAAAGATATGCCAGGCAGGCTGTTATGAATAAATATTCAGTGCAAATATAAGCATGTATTGGTAAGGACTCAGATTAGGTGGTGGTGAAGTGATGCAAGGAAAAAGGAAAACATTTAAACATATACATATTTGTCTTTTTTTTTTTTAAGCAGAAGAGCTTGATATATCTAGGTAATTTCCCTTTTTTCTCCATGAAAAAATGAATTCTGCACATATCCAAATTTTCTATCCTGGAAGAGTGGCATAATGGTGGTAATAACAAAAGAAACATATACAGAAAGGAGCTGGTCTTTGAAGGAAGATACTATGTGTGCCCATGTAGATTCTAACATGCTTCTGGAGTTGAGAACAATGTATTAAAGCAAGTCTGTAATACAGATTTAGATACTTAACCTAAGTTAAATAAGCAATATGTCAAAAATCAAGGAGAAAAAAATGGCTAAGAATACAAAGGGTTTGCCTTGGGAGATAATATCCTTTTACTGGAAGAGCTTAAATGGAATGCTGACCACTTTATAAAGTAAGGAACCCTTTGCTTTGTAAAAGAATCTATGAAAGTTACATAGAAGATTGAATGAACTGAGATCCTTTCTTCTGGTTATTTGCAGTCTAAGCTTGAGAATAATCATACCCATGAGAAGCTGTTCTGGACAGGCAGACTAATGAAGAGTTCCTTCCCTGCTTGATAAGTTTTGTCCAAAAATCCTGGGCTTAGTAACAAGTGAAAGATGAAGATAGATGGAGGCCTTCCCTTTATTCTTGGAGCTAATCTGAACATCAGACTGTTGCCTACTAATCTGATCCCAAGCACATAATGATGGGCCCAGCTTCCAGGAGACTGTCTGCCTTCAGAGTAGTATGGTGACTTATGTGAAGCCTCATATCTTTAACCACATTGTTAGGGTGAAGGAGAATGTGGCTGGGAAGCACTTGCCTCGTGTCCTCCAGCCATTTACCTGGGGTTGAGCTCTCATTCCAATTTGTCACAGTTTTTCTTTAGACTTCTTAGGTGCTATAAAAACCAATCCCAGAGTAACCCTAACTTTGTCATACCCTTTAAGACTTAGCACCATAGACAGTTTGTCCTTTTCTAGATTGGAGGAATAAAGTGGGGGAAAGTGGCTATCCATGTTTCTATGACGTGTATTTCTTGTACTCTTTCCTGATGTGGATTTCATGTCAATCCATCCTCCTCCTTATCCTGATGGAGGCTTGTTAAAATAGGTTTCTTTTTCAAGAAGGAACTAAATCTAAAGTGTGATTTTACAGGGGTATCCAGATGCATGAATACGGGAACACTGGTTGAAATGAATAGTTATGGAACAGACTTGATGCAGGCTGCTTTCATCAGATATTTTAGTCATGAATGCATCTTGCCAAAATGGGACTGAAGTAAAGATGACAGCTCAGGACTAAAGGTTCATATTTGGCAGATATCCACCTAAATATAATGATTGAAGTAGCAGAATGGAATGTTCCTTTAAGGGTAAGATGCTTGGCACATGCACAGAAGAAACAGATGGAGGTGAAGGAAATAGGAAGAGCCAATGGAGTCAAATCCCCTAAAATGCTCCAGGATGATGAGAACAAAGGACAACAGTTTGGTAATTTATTCATATAGAAAAGAGCTATGAGTGGTTGCATGTTGCAAGAAGGGAGACCGTGGATAGAGAGAAATAGAAAATGCTGAAGGAGATAAGTAGGAAATAGGGTCTGGAGAATGTGGGCAAGGGTGAGGTCCAGAGTACTGGGGCAGGAATGAGATTAAGATAGTAAGACAAGTGGGGCTCCTGGGCAGCTCAGTCAGTTAAGCAGCCAACTTCGGCTCACATCATGATCTCATGGTTCATGAGTCTGAGCCCTGGGTCAGGCTCTGTACTTGACAGCTCAGAGCCTGGAGCCTTCTTGGGATTCTGTCTCTCTCTCTCTCTCTCTCTCTCTCTCTCTCTCTCTCTCTCTCTCTCAAAAATAAACAAACATTAAAATTTTTTTTTTAAAAAGATAGTAAGACAAGTGCCTAAAGGAATATGAGGGGGATAGATACGGGAAGAGTGATGTGCTGCCATAAAAGAAAATGAATTCTATTTGGATAATTGATGGCAGGTCTTCATGTGAAAAAATACTGGACTTGAGTTTTAGGGAATATGCTGAAGTAGATAGACCCATGTCTTGTCTCCAGAGACCCTTGCAAAATGGGTAATCCATAAATGTCTTTCTGGTAAAGTATGACTTAAAAAGCTGTAAATTATTTGTTGGACCTTTAATGTCAAATTTCGATCCTAAAATTCTTGAAATCCCCATTGTACATTGAGAATGGCCCTCCATTTATGTACTATTATTTGTGTTATAATTTGAACTACTTGCTACCTACTTCTTCATTCAAACCATCATCTGAACTTATAAAGAAGTAACATTTTGTTGTCTTCCCTGCTAATAAGCAATGAGGCAGTGTGTTATAAATCTAGTGCTGCTGGCATTAGTCATCCCAGCACTATTATAATTAAATATGTCTTGTGCCACAGTTGAATTGGAATAGAATTGCAAAAAGCCACTATTGAATTAGAAGCAACACCGGTTTCTGTCCCTTCATTATGTAAATCTAAGTTTCAAGAAGATGTCTGAACAGCGGGAGCTGTCAGGCCACCTGCAATTACCTGCCATAGAGTCTATCTCTGCCACTAGCAAGAGCTTCTTTCTCTGCAGGTGCTATAAGTTCCTCAGGGGGAAATTTATTATCAGGTAAAGAAAATGTATACATGTTTTATCACTCAGACGTTTTCAGAAGAATTTTAAAATAAAATTTTCTTTCAGTCTTTGTATATTTCTCTTTACGGAGATCTTCCACGAGTGTTAATTGAGCCCCTACTGTATGAAAGGGATGATATACAATAGGTATAAAATAATGCCTTGTATTTATATAGTTCTTTAAAATCGTCTGAAAACTCCCATAGATAATATCTCCTCTGGGCTTCAAAACAATTATGTAAGGAGCATAGGACAGATATAACTATGTATGATAGCTGAGGAAATTGAAATTCATAGTTGTTAATCTTAACTCTTTCTTCCTCACCTTATATACTTTCATTAAAATACCAGTGATACAGCCTCACAAATTCCTATATTTTAAAGCCTGAGGAATTTCAACTGCTTATGTGGAAACTTCCTAATATTTCACTTGGGACTCCAATTGTTTGTTGACTGTATAAATAAATTATTAGCTTAAGAGTGAAGCAATTATCCTAGACAGGAATTTTTTTAAACAATGACTTTCTGTGAGATATTTTCTGTTCTAATAGAGCATATCATCTTGACAGATTAGAAAATAAATAAATAAAAAAAAAACAACCTAAAAGATAATTCTGGATAATGTCTGAAATACGGGGAGGATAATTAGTAAGATTAATTTTACATCGGTTTAATCATCTATAACAAAGGCCAATTAGCTATTCAAGAGAAATTTCCACAATTTGGATTATGCCACAGGAATTTAAATCTGTGCTGGGATGAGAATCACTTCATATCCTGCCTTCTGCTGCTTCCATAATCTATGAAGGTATTGGCCTGAGTATATGATAGACCTCTGCATACAGCAGTCTGGGAAGCAGTTGAGGTGAGAGAAAGAGACTTGAGAAAGAAAATTAATACTTAAGAGGTCACAAATCCAAGAAATCACATAAAGGCACATAAAAAGCTCAGGTGTAATCTAGAGTTGACATGAAGGGTCCGCTCTGGTTGGAATGTTTCTCAGGTAGTTGTTCTCATGCTTGCTATGTCCAAGGTAGGTAGGCTGAATGACAGAATTGACTTGTGAAAGCTGATAATGTGCGTTTCTTCTCTATTCTGTGTTTGATGAGGTCAGGTTTTTAGCTTTTAACCATGGTGGGAGTATTTACAGTCTAGAAATTGGTAATTATTGCAAATCAGACTCCGTCTCCATGCCTGCTACTCTTTTCCCCACAGAGCCAGTTTGTAAACACCAGAATATCAGTCTACTACCTCAGTTCAAGAATTTTGTGCAATGTGAAGCAGATCACAGCCAACATACTGGGAACTGGGGCTCAGGTTCACATTCTTGTCAGGAGAGTGGGGTACAGTTGTGAGAAGTAGAGACTGGTAACAGCCAACTTGTAAAGGCTTGAGCCAACAAAGGGTTTGTAAGGCAGGAACTATGGACTTGACGTGCACCTCTGGGGTTTGGAGGAGGCTGAAGCATAGTGGACATGTTGATATTCAGAAGGCATATCTATAATGACACTAGTCTGGAATGTAAACCTAGTCTAGAACCAATGCTTTAGTTAATGAAGGTTTTCTAATATGCTTCCAGTCATTGTCAAGATTGGCTTAGGAAAGAACGGGGCTCATGTTCATGGTTGAGACATTAATAAAAAGATATACATTCTATGTAATTTATATAGGTTGCTTAAATCATTACAACAATCTTTCAAAGGTTGGTAGGGTTATTCAGATTTTGTTGGGTAGAAAGAGCCTCCCAGTGACAGGACTTTCTTCAACGTTTATTTATTTTGGGGACAGAGAGAGACAGAGCATGAACGGGGGAGGGGCAGAGAGAGAGGGAGACACAGAATCGGAAGCAGGCTCCAGGCTCTGAGCCATCAGCCCAGAGCCCGACGCGGGGCTCGAACTCACTGACCGCGAGATCGTGACCTGGCTGAAGTCGGACGCTTAACCGACTGCGCCACCCAGGCGCCCCGACAGGACTTTCTTCAAATCACCCTGCTGGCAAATGGCAAGCTTGATTTGGCATAGTGATCTTCTTGGCATTTTCTTGCTGTGCCAGATTGTGGTAATGGAGTTAGGGACCAAGTGCCATTAGTACCCCAAAGATGAATCAGTTCTGTTTATGTAGGGGTTTATTCTATAGATGAGGATTTATTTGTGGAGGATGGCTCCAAGTTGGTAGGGCTGTTGGTGAGAGATCATTAAAGACCATGTAATTCTATGGGTCAGATGAGAATTGATGAGATCCTGTTAGGATATTGTAGAAGGAATGTGAGAAAGGCACATATTCAAAAGATGTAACAGGATATGGGATTAGATTGATTTGAGGGTGATAAAGAGGGGGACACTCTTTATAATGATTCTGATTATACACATGAAACTTCCTGTTGAAATACACTATCAGAATGTATTAACATTATGCATGTTTAGATTTTCTATAGATATTTACAGTCATTTTATGTTCAATCTCCTTTTTTCTACTCTGCCAATCTTTTGAATTAAGTGAGGGTCCTTCCATAGTATCTTGACCACCTTTCCCCCCTCACTGCTTCTCTCCTCTCCCTTTCCCTTTCTTTGTCAAGTCCAAATCTTGTTCTTCTGACAGTTTTGTACTCACCTTATATTTCCCTACTCTACAAAACTAAAGCCAAAAAGAATAGACCTATTCCCATTGGTTTTATTTTAATGAGAGTTTTCTATTACAGAATAAATACACACCATATTTAACACTCAGAATAACAAAAAAAATATTCGTTGAACTCTTCCTCTGTGACTCAGTAGATGCTATTATTACCTGCTTTGCAGAATTTAAACCAAGGCATGGAATGTTTAGCACAGTAATGTGCCCAGAGTCACATAGCTAGTAAGTGGTGACATGAATATCAAACCTGGATTTGACTCCAGGCTTACGCTTTAACCACTGTGCATGTATGTTATCCTCTATTCAACAACAGTAGGTTGGAGCAAGTGTTCTGCTGGTGTGGCATACAGAATCTACACTCGAAAAGTTTCTTAATAGATCATGGAAACCTACACGAGAGTCTGGATTTTTCTCTTGAGTGCCCAAATAGGGTAAGACACCTTGCTTTAAATAATTATAGAAGACTTTTATCATTCTAATCATATTTCTATAGACTTTGCAGTTTTACTTCTGCTTGGAACTGTTAAGTTAGATTTCTTTTTTCAACTCTTTCCATTAATACTATTGGAGTTATTTTTAAAACTGACCCACGAAGAGAATTATTCAGGAGCCACAAATCTGTTTTTCTACCATCATTTTCACACGTGCATCAGAGACCATCTGTTCGAATGTGCATTGTTAGTTTTCATTCATTTTGTTTTTTAATTTATGGTCTTGACATAGGTATAATTTTGTGCAATGCCCTGTGAAGGGTGGGCCTTTTTAAAAGACAATTATCAGAGAAATTAAAGATAATAAATTTTAGAGAACAAAACCGTAAGGAAACTCCAGCTTGTTTAGAATGTCTGCAGTGGTTATATTATACATTTTATTGTCAAGCACACCTCTAACATTGTAGCAACTTTAGTAGGGGTAATCATTGGGCTTCTAAAAAGCAAAAGGGCATTTAAATATGGAGATTAATGTTGCTAGAGAGATAAGATTCGAAGTATTTTGTGAATCCTACATTAACCTATCTAGATAAATCTTGTTTTCCTTCCTGGAAGTACTATAGGTATTAAACTGAGGATTAATAAACATTACCATCAAAATTATTAATTTCTTTCTCCTATACAAAATCTTCTTAGTTTTCTCTGCTAACAAGTTATAAATAGGTCATATGTATATATCACCAAGTGTATCTATATATCTGTATACATATAAAGATATGTATCACTGAATACATAAAATACATAATGTAATTATATATGTATATGTACATGTATGTATGCATTTTAATTTTTTTAATGTTTATTTATTTTTGAGGGACAGAGAGAGGCGGAGTGCAAGTGAGGGAGGGGCAGAGAGAGAGGGAGACACAGAATCTGAAGCAGGCTCCAGGCTCTGAGCTGTCAGCACAGAGCCTGACACAGGGCTGGAACTCACAGACTGCGAGATCATGACCTAAACTGAAGTCGGATGCTTAAACGACTGAGCCACCCAAGTGCCCCTGTATGTACGCACTTTTAATGACTGTGTTCAATTACCATCTGTACAAATGACAATAGCAGAAAGCTTGCCTCTCTCAGGTCAGTACTAAAATGAGCAATTAGTTTTAGGTGGATTTTCTGAGCAGAAAGAAATACAATGAATGGGACTTCTTCACAGACTATTGTTTAAAACTCAGTGAAACCCTGGATCTAGAAATAGTTGCCCATTTCATTTAGGTGTCACACCTGATTAGTGAAATCAATAAACAGGGGAAATAGAATTTCACCTGCAGCAGCCATTTTTGTTTTTCTACACATTTTTCCCTAAAATTTCAATATCGGAAACCACAAAAATTCAAAGCCAAAGAAGCTATGTCCATAAAATACCTGTAACTCTTGAGAATAATTCTGCCTACTGCATTTTGTACTTCTAAAGAGATTTTTTTTGCCCCCAAATCCTGCTTGCTGAAGCACAAATGGAGAGTCTCATCTTTCATAGATAATGCATGTCCAGTACTGTATATAGTTTTAGCTATATTGCAATATCTTTTAATTCAAAAGGTTTTAAATTGCCTGCTATCTTTCAATGAGGACTGTTTTGGTACATTTCCCATTCTGATCCTGTTAAAACAGCTTGCTAGTTACCAGAATTTTTGCCAAGCGTCAGCATGTTGCTATCGTGTTTCTCTTTGTGTAGCCATCTTTCCTCTAATCAACTTATTGCTAAAACACTTTATATGCATACTCAAATTAATTCAAGTCCAGGCCTATGTTAGGATCCTATCATATAATTGCCAAAAAGTAGCAGAGCTGGGTACGATTTGCTCCTTGCTAAATAATTAGACCATGTCAATGATTTAAGACCTAACTATTGGAGGAAGGCGGTCTTAATGAATGAGTCTATTATTTTAAGAAGATTTAGCAATCATGCATTTTCTAATATTGATTTCCACTAAATTCTATCTTGAAATTAATGAGATTGATAATAAAACCTTTCATTCAGTTCTATCATAATATATTTAATGAATAAATTGGCTGCATGTGTAGCCCCACAACCAGCTTCATTTAGGAACAAATGGAATAATATAATAGAAGATGTAATAATTGCAATTAAAAAAAAAACACAGGTGTGGCTGAGCTCAGGAATCAGTTAATCAAATATGAAGACAGGGGAAGCATGGCATGCTACAGATCGGTTAACGTCATTTTCATATTATTTAGCGTTTCTCTTTGGATTATATTTTCTTACTTTATATGGTAGAGTTTAATTTACCTATTACTGTGGACTGCCATCCATGAGTGGGTCCTTAAAGAAAAATGCTACAATAAAATGAGTAAGATAAAAAATGTGGCCATCCATATTTGAATATGTGGGCATGACACATTAGATGAAAAACTGCCACTCTGAGCTACTTGAGAAAATATATGCACAGGGTCAATTTCGATGAAGAGGTAAAAACTGAAAAGGAGTTATTTTCCCCACTGACTTCCATCTACTAAAAACTAATTGATTTCTAGTCCTTTGGACGCCTTGCTAAAATGCTTCAATTTATAGTATAGTATCTCATTAGTATTTCAGATTGAGAGTTTATCTACAGTCCACCTTCTTTCTTTGGGAAAATTAACTCATTCAATTATAAGATCAATGAATTTAAATAAATCTCATAGTATTCACAATCTTCATGTCTTTTTTTTTAATCCAATTCAAGGGCAGCATTTAATATTTTTTAAATAATAGCTTTACTGAGATTTCATATACCATAAAATTCAGTTTTTAGCAGCGTACAATTCAGTAGTTTTTAGCATATTCACAAAGTTGTGCAACCATCACCACTATCTAATTTCAGAACCTTTTCATTACCTCAAAAGAAACCTAGTACACTTTAGCAGACACCGTCACCACCTCTCCTCCTAGCCCCTGTCAACCACTAATCTATTTTTGTTGCTACAGATTCGCCTAATATGGGCATATTATGTGAATAAATACACAATATGTGGTCCTTTGTGGCTGACTTTTTTCACTTAATGTTTTCGAGGTCGTAGAATGAATCAGCATTTTGTTCCTTTTTTGTTGCTGAATCGTATTCCATTGTAGTATATACAAACTACATTTTATTTTATAAGTTTTAATTTAAATTCCAAGGGGCGCCTGGGTGGCTCAGTCGGTTGGGCGTCCGACTTCAGCCCAGGTCACGATCTCGCGGTCAGCGAGTTCGAGCCCCACGTCAGGCTCTGGGCTGATGGCTCAGAGCCTGGAGCCTGCTTCCGATTCTGTGTCTGCCTCTCTCTCTGCCCCTCCCCCGTTCATGCTCTGTCTCTCTCTGTCTCAAAAATAAATAAACGTTTTAAAAAAATTTTAAATTCCAGTTGACACACAGCGCAGTATTAGTTTCAGGTGTTCAATACAGTGATTCATCACTTCCATACGATACCTGGTGCTCATCTCAAGTTCTCTTCTGAATCTCCTCATCCACCTCCTCTCTGGTAGCCATCAGTTTGCTCTTCATAGTCAAGAGAATTTCTTGGTTTGCCTCCCTCTCTCCTTTTTTTTCCTCCTTTGCTTGCTTGTTTTGTTTCTTAAATTCCACATATGAGTGAAATCATATGGCATTTGTCTTCCTCTATTTCACTTAACATAATACTCTCTACCTCCATCCACATTGTTGCAAATGGTAAGATCTCCTCTTCTACAGGGCTGAGTATTATATATACAATGCCACCCATTCATCAGTCCATGGACACTTGGGAGGCTTCCATAATTTAACTATTGTAGATATTGCTGCTATAAACATCGGGGTACATGTATCCCTTCAAATCAATATTTTTGTCTTTAGGTAAATACGTAGTAGTACAATTGCTGGATCATTGGGTAGTTCTATTTTTAACTTTTGAGGAAACTCCACACTGTTTTCCAGAATGGCTGCACCAGTTTCCATTGCCATCAGCAGTGCAAGTGGGTTCCCCTTTCTCCACATCCCCACCAAAACCTGTTGTTTCTTGTGTTGTTTATTTTAGCCATCCTGACAGGTGTGAGGTGATATCTCATTGTAGTTTTTATTTGCATTTCCCTGATGATGAGTGATATGGAGCATCTTTTCATGTGTCTGTTAGTCATCTGGATGTCTTCTTTGGAAAAGTGTCTGTATATGTCATCTGCCCATTTTTTTAATGGCATTATTCTTTTTTGGGGGGGTGTTGAATTGGATAAGTTCTTTACAGATTTCTGATACTAACCCTTTATCTGATATGTCATTTGCAGATATCTTCTCCTATTCCATAGGTTGCCTTTTAGTTTCCTTGATTGTTTCCTTTGCTATATAGTAGCTTTTCATTTTGAAGTCCCAACAGTTTATTTTTGCTTTTGTTTCCCTTTTCTCGGGAGACCTATCTAATAAGAAGTTGCTATAGCCAGTGTCAAAGAGGTTACTGCCTGTTTTCTCCTCTACAGTTTTTACGGTTTAAAGTTTCCCATTTAGAGCTTTTATCTATTTTAAATTTATTTTTGTGTTTAGTGTAAGAAAGTGGTCTGGTTTCATTCTTTTGTACGCTGCTGTCCAGTTTTCCCAACACCATTTGTTGAAGGGAGTATCTTTTTTCCATTGGATATTCTTTTTTGCTTTGTCAAAGATTGACTATACAATCTCCATATGTTCTTGTGCCTTCCATATAGCAGTTCCTTAAATAGTTTTTGAATGCATAAATGACTAATTAAATAAAATATTTCCCACTCTCAAAGAACTTTGCATTTATTATGGGAAATGGGACAAGACAAAAAACAGCCATAATAAAATTAAGAGCAAGACCAGCGTCAGAAGATATGCAAACAAAATGCTGTCGTCAATGAGTAGATTTGAAAGAGAATGTATGCATAACACACGTGGTTGAAAGATTAAGACACGAAAGTCTCATTCTTATTATTTTATACATAGATGATACACTTTTCATATAGTTCAAAAGTATCCTATCAAAATCCCTGTTTTTCTTAAAAAAATATCCAATAAATGGTAAAAGGCAATAAAACTCTCTTCTTCTGATTTCGAAGAAACTTAATTGTAGGCACCAAAAATTTAGTAGGGAATTCTAGCCTTCCTACCCAAAGTATCTCTATTGCCTTCTGTATTGCTTCTTTTGAGGTTCTGGTGTGCTTGCTACAAGACTGGAGTTGAATAAGGCATAGGTTTAAATTTTATTGTGGATTCTAGACTTCTTCCCTTTCCTCTCCAGAAGTCATATTACATGGGCCCAGCTGAATCGCCCACACTTTGCGTCAGTACATTTTTTTTACAGTTAGTTTCCTTGGGTTATTCAGAGATTTATAGTTTGATTCCTGCCATTTCTGGCTTGAGGGAAAATTAGGCCTTAAACAGCTTATGTGTGTTCTTTCTGCATTCTTTCTATAATATAAGGAGTTTGGGAGAGAAACTCAGCAAAGGGGAAACAAAGCAACTTTGGTGACATAGTTAAACAAGAGGTTCCATAATGGGTTTAGAGTCAGATGATATGGGGGTTGAACGTGACTTTGCTATTTAATATATGTGCATGCTACACTAATTACACATATATTTTAAGATGTACTTCTTGTAACAACTTTGAGAGATATACATTTCAGCTCCATTTAATCAATGTATTTGAAACTCAGAAGTAAAGTAACCTGCCCAATTTTGTACAGCTACTAAGGATGCAATGAGGGGAAATTAAAAAAAAAAAGTCTTGTGAAACCATATTGGCTTTGTCATTAAGGCAAAGCATATCGCTTTCCTTTTGTATAATAAAATATAGTCTGGACCTTAGTACATTACTGACTCAGGATATTAGTTATGGCATCAAAGATTTTCAATTTCTACTATTTTTACAGAAAAAAAGCCATTTAGTCAGTAAATAATATTAATAATCTAAAGGGTATTGTCATTAAATATATTTATTTCTGTTTATGAGCAACACAAGATATTTTGCTTTATAATGTTTAAATAATTAGTGTGTATTTCATTTTCATGTAATGACTAAAACTATAGCATTTTATCGAAGCAAGTTACTCATTTTTTAATTAAGTGCATGATAATATTTATACCAATATTCAGAATGTTCCTATTAATATTCATATGTTATACTGTGATGTTTTATAATGTGAAGGTTGCTTTTTTCCTTCAGCTGAAGTTTCTGAGATTAATGATACAGTGATAGTGAAATTAGCCTATTAAAAGAGGTCAAATATAGTTAAGGGAAATATTCACATCTGCAACTGCGTATAACTCTTGCATTTTGTTTTTTTATGGTGATGTTAGAAGACCAATTATATATATAGGGATGTTAGGGACCAATTCTACTATTGTCAGAGGTAAGAAAAATGGCATTATGGTCTTCCCATATTAAAAGGAGAAAGATCCTTCAATAGGCATTGGAGTATTGAATTTAATCAACCCAAATCCATATTAAAGCAACGTGTGTGGGGAAGTGACGGGTGATGGTTAAAGTTAATGCTCTCTTCACCTGGAAATCTCAAGTGACAAACAACCATGTAGAAATACTGTTAGAAGTAGTCCAAAGAATAGTTAAACCAAAAAATATTTTCTCAGAGTGAATTAATTCCTTGAAGTGGGGGGGGGGGGGGAGGAAGAGAGTTAGGAACCTGAGAAATGTACTTTTCAATTACCAGTGTTGTGACTTTGGACAAATGACTTAACCTTTCTGTTATTTCCTCATCTCTAATGTGGTTTTAGAGTGAGTTTTGGAGCAAGAAAATATAAACTGTGTAAAGCCCCTCACTCAATGACTGACGTGCAAAGGACAAGTAGGGAATGATAGGTCTTAGGGAAGTCCAAACACTTTCATCTACCATCTATGATTGAATAGTGGTGAGGTTTTGTGAGATAATTTTCTCTGGAATGCTGTTCAGCTTGTTTCCTGCTGTAGAGTACGGTCTGGGCTTTGTTAGGCCAGTGTACACAAAAATAAAGCAAAGATGTAGTTTTCAGTAGCTTTGTATGGAAACTTTAGTTAATAGTAGGTTAATGTCACAAAAGGCAAAGACCTATTTTTTGTTTACTCTTTTGACTTCTGTGTGGATTTTGTGAGTGCAGTATTGACCACTAAATTTAGAACCCACCTCTGAAAGGAGAGGGGCATTAGAGACCAGATATACACTCTTATGTTCTTCTTATCCATTAGATGTATTGTTATCTTGAGGGGGAGGGGTTACTTACTAGCTTTATTGCTTTCCTTTAGAAATGGTACCTCAATTAAAAAAAAATAAGTCTAACTGGCTGAATCAAAAAAAAGTAAATAATTGGCTTGGGTAACTGAAAAGACTTGATGTTGAGCTGGCTTATTTTCTGCCTCTATGTGAGGACTCAAATTGCAACCCTCAGATTCAGTCTCTATTTGCAATCTTAAGTCCTGCTTTCTCTGGATCAAGGTTCCATAATTATTGGTAGTAGTTTACATATAGTTCCTGTTCCTTTGTCTAGATTTCCTGAGATACTCATTCTCTGAATTGCTACTTATCCACAGGGAGAGGTCAGTTAAATTCATTACTAGTTGGAGCACAGGCAGCATTAAATTCTGAGATAGAGTGTTGCCATAAAAGTGTCCTTGGAAAGAATAAGAAAACACTTCTACTTCTGTGAATTCTGGAGCAATTTTTCTTGTTTATCTTTTACTTTACTGATTAAATTTTCTGAGTGCTTCAGGCACATTTTAGTTTTCAACAGTTTTCTCAAAAGCTTTCCTGAGTTGATTTGGTTTCTTTCCATCTCAAGTTGTACTTGTGTTAGATTTTCATCACACATTTTACTTTTCACCGTAGGTTTATTACTTAATGGTATTCAATCTGCAAATTAAGATGGCTCCAAATTTTATGTGTTTTCTGTAGGAAGTTATTGTCACTATTAGGCTTTTCCTTTGCATATTCAGAAAATTATTCCCTTTTTGTTGTGTTTCACAATCTTTTCATGATTCTGTGATTTTTTTTCCCCTCTGTTGATCTATGTTCAAATGGTGCATAAAATTCTATTACCCTTCTTGTCTAGTAATTAGAGAAATTCTTTTCTGATATCATCTGGATGATAAAAACATTAGTTCATTTAATCAAGATACTATTATTTAATGGACAACTAAGAAATTTTAAAAATGCTGTCAGTTAACTAGCATACTATTTTCCTATTGCTTAGCACTATTATTCCTTTAATTAAAATGCTATCATGAGTTTAAATATATATTTTTAAAACTATACAATACAGTTTGCAAACTCCAAAGGAAAAGGTAAGAGAGATGAATAAGGAATTTCTACAACTCCTTCACATTCATTCATTCTCCTCTAAATCAATGTCATTTATATCTACTTTTTTTTCTCTGCATTTCACACTCTGCTCTAAAGAGAGTTGGTGATGCAGCACGTAAAAACTGTCCACTGTTGTCACAGAGTATGTTTTTCCAAATAGCTGTCACCTATGCTACAAGCTTTGATGCTAATATGTTCATGCTTTTACCAGGAGATGTTGACGGAAAGTTTTCAGACAATAGTGTGAATGTATATGTATGTGTGTGTGTATACACACACACACACACACACACACACACACACATATACATACAAACACATACATGCTCTCGCGTCAAGTGCCCTAATGGTAGGAAGGCTGAAAAGTTGAGGAGCTTCTGGAATGACTCCAGGCATAACCACCGGGTTCACACATTGATAAGTAATTTACAACTGCCCCAGAAGTGTCTCCCTGCAAACAAAAATTGTAAAATGCTATAAATTGTAGGATGAATTTTGAATTTCACAGATAGATTTTTAACCTGTGCATTCTAGAACTGATGAAATCTTATGGTAGCATATTGGTACTAACCAACCTAACCCGACTTAGAGTTAGCTCTACTAGGAAGATAAGAGACATGTGTGCCATCTTCTATTAAACTCAACTGTAAACACTTCCCTTCCACTAACCTGTGTAGTTTTTAGTTTAGTGGTGGAGTAAAGGCTTCACTTGGTTGTATTCCCTCCTTAGTTCAACTGTGGGAAAGAAGGCCTCTCCACGCAGTCAGAGATGAGTTAATAATCTATACACAGATAGTTGGGGCCAACTTTTCTCTACCCTAAGATTAGATGTGACTTCCCTCATGTCAGATCTCTTTTGTCTTTTACTCAGAATTTCATCTTGTACCTTCTCATGCTTGTTTCTTAATTTGAGCTAAATTTAAACTCTTAGGTTAAAAAAAAAAAAACTACTTAAAGATAGACAAGTGAGAGTGACCAGAGAAGTCATTTTGCTTATCTGTTTTCATTGTTCTAAAGAAATTTCCAGTTCAGAATCTGTTTGAAGTAAGGGAATAAAAATATGTTTTATGACCCATTTTATGTTATTTTTTTTTTATTTTTTATTTTTTTAAATTTTTTTTTCAATGTTTATTTTTGGGACAGAGAGAGACAGAGCATGAACGGGGGAGGGGCAGAGAGAGAGGGAGACACAGAATCGGAAGCAGGCTCCAGGCTCCGAGCCATCAGCCCAGAGCCCGACGTGGGGCTCGAACTCACGGACTCACCGCGAGATCGTGACCTGGCTGAAGTCGGACGCTTAACCGACTGCGCCACCCAGGCGCCGCTGTTATTTTAGAATGTACATGCACATGCCTTTTCTTTTCCTCAATGAAAGTGTTTTTGGCTAATTGCTTTTCATTAATGTCGTCAATCAAAACATCAGATGCTCTGCTGTTCACACATGAATCTGCTTGTAAAGTCAACAGTCATTCCACATATATCTGGCAAGTGTTTGGTGTGCGTGAAAAGGCTTCAGATCAGGCTTGCTTCAAGTACAATTGTCCCTTTTGTTTTCTTCTCCAACTTTCTATTGGTTATCATTTTTTTTTACATAACATGCAATATGCAATTATCCAAATGCAAAGAGATATTATACCTAATATGAAATATATTTTTGATTTCAGCATCCTCTGACTGGAGATTACTGTAATTACATGGAGAATCAAAGGGCAGAGTGACATTAGAAGTGGGGTAAGTTTGATGTTTTATCTACTGATTACTGTATCAAATTCACAAGGTCACCACCTGCAGAGTATTTTCTTCAAATAGTAAGTATGAGTCTAGTGAATATAGACCTTGAACTGTCTGTCATTAATAGCCATGCTTCTTTTTATTTAGAGGTTACCAAAAGGAATACCTAATTTTACTGATAGCAATGCACAGACTCTTTAAAGAATTCTTTAGTAGCAGGTCTAAGGAATATGTTTGTTCTTTAAAAGTAAGTAGGTTAATTCAGGAGGGAAAAAAAAAAAAAACCTTCCTTGGACATCAAGGAGATATGGTTGTGCCACTTGCTTACTACAGGAATTTCAGCAGTTATTTCCCCTCCCTAATAAAATTGTTCCTGTTTGCAAAAGGGAAGCAAAAATAATTATCTCCAACCTCACCCTAGAATGAAGGCAATGTGAGAGTAGGATCCTTGTCTGCTTTGTATACTCACCAACCAAGTACCTAGAACACTCATCTGGTGAATTAGTTGATGAAGAATGAACTTTGAGACATAGAGGAATTGTGATTATTCAAGTATTTTGCATGTAGCAAATGCTTAACTAGGATGACCATCTACCCCAATGGCTTGGGACTAAAAGCCATGCATCCCAGGAAACTTCTGTCTTTGGCAAATTAGAGCAGTGTTTCATCCTGTTACCTCAGTACAAGCTGGGTGTTGTGAAAACGGCAAAGGTGATTAAGACCTCATTTAAGTGGCCCAGTGCCCAGTAGTCGAGCCAAGAAAACAGATGTAGAAACAAGAAAGTTACAGTCTAACAAGGAAGTGTCTTAAGAGAAATTTAAATGAAGTACTGTGGAAGACGAGAGGAAAAGATAACTCATGTGGTTCAAGGTTATTGAGGAGAATCCTACAGAGAGCATGACATTGGACTGCTGCTTGAAGGCTGAGTAGAAGCAGGGTCTGTTGGTTGGTTGGCTATTTTGTCTCCTTCAGGCATAGGTATGATAGAGATGCATTGCCTTTAGCATTCCTAGCTGTTTCATTTAGATCATAGTACCCCTAATAGCCATCTCATGAGAAACATGACAAAAAAGAGGGAAAGTGTAGGAAAGTGATTTAGTTGCTTTTTGTCTTCTCAATCATGTTTAGCAAAATATATAGAGCAAATAAGCCTACAGTATTTGCCCTGGACACTTAGTTGGATAAGGGCAATATTGGATTTCAAACACCATTATTGCCGCTAAATAAAACAGGTAATTTTTCTATTGCAGGGGTTTTATGTTAGTTAAAATCAGCAACACTATTAAACTCTTAATATATTGTCAATTTGCATGTATAACAGAGAGAGTGACATTTAGATTTGGAATAAAAATGATTAAAAAGAGAAGGAACAGTAAAACATGGTGGCTATGTTGAGTTGACAGACAAAATACAAAATGCGAAGAAGGCAATGGAATATTTAAATGTGTGTTTCTCACATATGTGAATCAGTGCAATTCTTTTCAGCAGTTTCTTAGCTCCAGTCCCTTTTTGGATCATTTCTCTATTGAAGAGGTTTTAATGAGTGACCTACTTTGGGATCCCTTTCATTTAAAAAAGAAAGTATTTGCTGATGCCTTTTACAAATATCCCACATGGTTAATATCATACTGCAGTAGGAACCTGAGGGAGCATATGTGACCCAGAAAACTTTTAAATCAAGTCTGTTTAGAAATGATAGGCTGCAATGCCCAGTCTCTTCACTCCAATGGACTTTGCAAATAAAATGAAGGAATAGGGGTCTGAATAAATGCTAGTATTGCTGGGGAGGGAACACAAAGTCCCTTATAGACATTATTCAAGTTGTCATTTGGAAATCTTGTATCAGACTTCCTTCCTAATTTTAATGAGGTTCTTTCACTTTTTGTCTTCCTCTCATATCTATCTATATCTATTATCTATCTATATCTATATCTATATCTATATCTATATCTATATCTATATCTATATCTATATCTATATCTATATCTATTTCTATATATCTATATATCTATGTGGATTTGTGGATATGTAGATATGTAGATATATAGATTTTTGGCTTAAATATATCTGCAAATAGGTAGCACTGAGTTTGTCAATTAGTTTAGGATTTTGAAGTCCGGTGAATGTCAATTTTATAATTAAACGACAAGGGGCGCCTGGGTGGCTCAGTCAGTTGAGCGTCTGACTTCGGCTCAGGTATGATCTCAGTTTGTGGGTTCGAGCCCCGCATCAGGCTCTGTGCTGACCTCTTGCTCAGAGCCTGGAACCTGCTTCAGATTCTGTGTCTCCTTCTCTCTCTGCCCCTCCCCCGCTCACGCTTTGTCTCACTCTGTTTCTCAAAAATAAATAAACGTAAAAATAAAAAAAATTATAATTAAATGACAGAAAGTAATTTAGAGCAATACAAAGATCCAAAACATAAGAACATTTATTACCTTTCTTCTTAGCCATGCAGCTCCTTACTTCCTCAAAATACATCTGAAGAAGAAAAAGTTAAAGCCAATTAAAATAAATAAATATTCAACATGCAATGACTTATTTTGAAAGGAGCACAACTATAAAGATGGTATTTCAGATACACACACACACATACCATTTTTTAATTTATTATTATTATTATTATTTGCATTTTTTGGTGTAAACTGTCTGAACCGGAGATACGCTTTATGTCATTGCCATCAGTGGCTAAGGGAGTATCTTGGATTGTCTGTCTCTGATAAAAGCTATAAACAGTCCTATAAAGAAAAATCCTGTAGGTTTCCAAGGAATTAGCAAAAGAATTTTTAAAGTTGGCAGTCTTGGGAATGTGGTTAAGAGAAATTATTTTGTGTGAGATAAGAAGAACGAAAGGTAGTGAGCTTTAAAAATTAAGCTTCACCTTTAAAAATTAGCTTTGTTTTGGGGTGCCTGGGTGGCTCAGTCATTTGGGTGGCAGACTACAGCTCAGGTCATGATCTCAGGGTTTGTGAGTTTTAGCCCTGGGTCTGGCTCTGTGCTGACAGCTCAGGACCTGGAGCCTGCTTCGGATTCTGTGTCTCCCTCTCTCTCTGTCTTTTCCCTGATTGCTCTGTGTGTGTGTGTGTGTGTGTGTGTGTGTGTGTGTGTGTGTCTCAAAAATAATAAACATTAAAATATTTTTTTTAATTAGCTTTGTTTTGAACGTTTAGTAATATCACAGTAAGTGTGAACAATTATAAGGTACACAAAGGTAAGTCAGTTTTAGAAATCAGAGGATACTGAGAAGGGTCTAATGGGTAAGAGTCTGGGATCTGAATGAAGTGGAACAAACCCTAGGGAAAATAAACACCAAGATGGGATTAAAAATGTAGCACATGTATCACTAGAAACACATGTGAGAGAGAATGGAAGGGGGAGCCAGAAGAAACTGGAAAAAAAAAACCATCAGATTACAATATAGGTTTGATTCTGGGTGAAGGAAGGAGGGATAAGGGGGTAGGACAAGGAAGAAAGGCAGGTTAAGTACAGTATAGTTCCGAGAGCAACTCGTCAAGGTCTTTGGGAATGTGTGTGAGCTGAGGGTGGGAGTGTTCTTGGAGTCTGAGCTGGCCGTCACAGTTGTCTAACATCTGCCAGGATAGAGCATGCCTTGGTATCCCTGCTGTGCTCATTAATTGGCTGGGAGAAGCCACTGGGAAATGTGGCCTCAGCATGAACTTAGTGATGGATTTTTGAAAGAATAACAGCTAGAGCTACTGGTCAATTATGTTCCCTGCACTTGGAGACCTGAAAGAGACATTCTTATGGCCACTACACCAGTCTCTGCATCTGAAAAACCCATCTCACAGGTTGAAGAAAAAAAATTAATTTCATTTCTAAGAGGAATGAAAACCTAGGCTTGATCCAGACATGCTTCCTCTCTTCCTTCCTTAAAAACATTGACCTAAGCACCACCCTGACAGGTTCTGCACTACATACCTTGCTAATACAGGGATTCAAGTTGATACCATATGTAGAGTTGTCTAGGTGATCATGGTTTGGACAGTTGATAAACCAAGTGTCCCAGGCATTGTCTACTATTTGAAACAGTTCAACTGTTGCTTTTTGACATCTGAGAAAATGATACTGTTTGAATCCGTGTAAAGAAGAATGGCTAGAAAAGGCTAGACAGGAACTCATGGGCCTGGCTAGATGAATTGTGGTTGAAGATATTCTAAGTCGTTCAATCACAAAACCAAGAAAACAGTCTAATGCAGCAGATCTCAAACTTTTGGGGTCTAAAACACCATAACGCTATGTTTGTGTGGGTTGATATTTATTGATATTGTCTACTGGTACTGTCTATTGATATTTACTATGTTGCAAATTAAAACAGAGTTTTACAACACAGAAATATACAAGTTCATATTTCATTGTCCGTCAGGATAAAAATGTCAGAACAATGAGGTCATCACAGGTCCAGTTGCCTCTTAAAGTCCATCACAGACTCGTGAGATAGAGTGCAAAAGGCAGATAATACATTAATGATTTTATGAATCTCAAAAAGTCTTAGGGCTCCCCAAGTGTTCTTAGGCTATATTTAAAGAACTGGTTGTGTAATTCTATTGACTGACCACAAAATACTACTGGGTTTAGGAGACTTCAAGTCACTGGGTATGTATGTGCCAAGTAGTTCATGCCTGTGACAACAGATACCAGACTTAGGGCAGGCCCTGTTCTGGTGAGACTGGGTTTCCTAATGTAATAATTGCTTTACTCACATTTGGACAAGGAATTGTTTGGGGTTAAGTCTGTAGATACCCAGTTACCAACACCTACACTTGAGGGCTAACAGGGCCAAAGAATTAGAACTATCAATGATAGACTTTTCCCACTATAACTCCCTACTAGAAGCAAATAAGAGGAAAAATCAAAGAGAATTTCTCAAAGCTGAGACACCTATCTATTGGTGGTTGGTGGGGTAAAATCACTCAGGTACAGATATTTCTCGTTACTGCAATATAATATAGTTATCAACTCAGACTGGGAACAGGAAGTAGAAGATGCTTTACTAATGAGTGAATCAAGAAATAAAATGCTCACTTTGGCATTGAACAAAGTGTTGGGTATAGGGTGGTAGGTAAAAACAACAACAACAGCAACAACAACAACAAACAATAGGCATGAACCTTCTTGTGAAAATTACAACCAAGTGACAAAACAAACTGAAAGAGTAACACTGGTCTTACCTCAAATGGGCAAGTTCTTGTTCATTTCTGTCTTTGAACATGTTTTTCTACCTAGACTGTCCTTTCCCAAAGTGTACAAATGTGCTGCTGGTAAGTCTCAGATAATTGGTTATAAAATTATATGTTAAAATGGTCCTGTGGGCAAGTCCACCAATTTCCTTTCAAATTGTAAGCTCTTTGAGAATAAGATATGAACTTGTTCCATCTTGGAATTCTTAGCACTTATTACAGTGGTTGATAAATAATTAATATTGTTTGCTGAATGGATGAATAAATAAATACATTTCATGAAAGGATAAATGAATGGATGATCTCAAGAAATACATGTAAAGATAATATGCAAAATAAAAGAATCAGTGCTTATATGTTTCCCCTTGGTATTGATCTTATGAACTCAGCACAGGCTTTCTACTCACTTTTAATCATTGTTTTGAATATCATGGTGTAGTTGCTATCCTAAGGTAAATATTTGTGAATAAGGGAGTTGCTGACCATACCCAGTGTCTTTTATAGGGTTTTATAGACCAAAGAAGGGAAAAGAAAGTCTTTTTTTTTCAGACTTTGCTATTTCAGGAGCCTAGAACCAGATACAAAAAGCCACAAATTATGATTCCATTTATATGAAGCCCCCAGAATATGTAAATTCATAGAAAAAGAATGCAGAGTAGTTGTTGGCATGGGTAAAGGCAAGAGGAGAATGGGAAGTGACTGCTAAATGGGTTTCCTTTTGGAGTGATGAAAGTTTTGAAGCTAGACAGTAGGGTGATGATTGCACAACATGGTGAATGTTCTAAAATGTCATTGAATCGTATACTTTAAAACGGTAAATGGTTAAATTTATATTATGTGAATTTTACTGCAATTGCAGAAATTGTAGGACCCAAAGTTCAGAGTGCTTTGCAGGACTATTAGGAATTGGTTCAACTTTGGGGTGGTTGGGAACTACCCTTGTACTACAATCACTGCCTCACTTCTTCCTTTATTCAACACATATAATCAGGTGCTCTCAGCTGGACACTGTGCTATCTTTTTAGGAGAATGCATAAATCAGACTGATATGGTCCTTAACCTCTTGCGACCTACAATCCAGTCAGGGATCTATTCATTAGCTTACTTTAACATAGTGTCATTATTCTCTTTACATGATTGTGTTAAATGCTACTTTAAAAAAATAGATGTAAAGATGTCACTTTTGGGAAGGTGATAAATTTTTATTAGTAATTATTTGTACCAATCCTATCAAAAAGAGAGTTAAATACATTTTTTTCTTTGTAACTGCAGAGTTTTCCTTAATCGTTGCTTAAATTAAGGAACTTAAATCTCAAATATTATATCAGAATTCAATTTCTCTTGCTATTGAACTTAAATTCATACATGCCTGTGATTATTTCCTTTCGTCCCATATCTGTAGACTTAATAGATTAACATGTGCAATCTGAAATATGTAGTCATAGATGTCATTCCAGTAGTGATATATATATATATATATATATATATATATATATATATATATGCATAATATAAATTTAAATGTAATGACAAACCTAAAGATATGTATATGGAATAGGATAGGGAGTAATCCAAAAGGCTGCTACAGTCTTTTTGAAATGTTGGTTATACATGGCCTTCCTTAATGATTGTGCCATATTTGACCATGCTTTCTATATTTGCATATGAATATTTGCCTTGTTTGTATGCTACTTTTTAAAATTACTTTTAATATTTTGGATTATACCATACAGTTCTCTTTAACACATTTGCTTTGAAAATACTTCCCCTGCTTTTAAAGTCCAAGAACAGGAAAAAACCATAAAATGTAAAATAATTAAAAGAAACAATGTTATTCAATTTGAAATGGTAAATTTAACAATAAATAACCAATTATCTAAAAATAGTTACAAAATCTAGCTGATTTATAAAAATGCGTATATGAACTCCAATTCTTCGTGAGAAAAAATGGAGTATTTTATGGTTAGCTGGAAACAAAGGTATTTCAAAATGTTTACTTTGAAATGAAGATAAAAGTTCTGTATCAATAAAATGATTCAGCAGCTAGTTGAAAAGGGCAAAACATTTTAATTAGTTTCCCTAAGAGCCTGGGATCCTGAATATTGATTTTCACTGAAATCTTTTATTGAACACATTTTCCAAAAATGACAGCCTTTTTCAATGATTTTTTATAAATTGATATGTTTGGCATAACTGATGTTAAAATGGGTAGAAAGGTGTTAGAGCAAGCTGTGCAAAGTACGATCGAAGGAATTTGGGGAGTCATCAAGGGTGGCACCTTTTTCAAGCTTTGTGCCCCAGGTTGGCCCTGTTCCACAAAGCTCTCACTTTGAGGTGAGAACTCAGCTAAATTTCTGATAAAGGGGTAAGGGAAGGTAAGAGCAAGAGGGCGAAGAAAAGCTAATTCTCTGACTTGGCATCTACATGAGAGTGTCAATAATAGGAGTATTTGAACCAGGGTTCTGGATCCTTCTAATGAATAGTGTATCAGGTTCTAAATCTAAGAGCAAACCTTAAGAGCAGACGTGCCAAAGCAAGATCAGAATATGATGCATGGAGTTAAAGAGCTCTCTATGTGTGACAATATTTGCCAAATTTTTGTTTACTTCCCAAACTCTGCACACTCACAGATCTTTCTCTTTTGCCTTTAAACAATGATTCTTGTAGGGACACCTGAGTGGGTCAGTCGGCTAAGCATCTGACTCTGGCTTTTGTCTCAGGTCATGATCTCATGGTTTCGTGAGTTCAAGCCCCACGGAGAGCTCTGTGCTGGCAGCGTGGAGCCTGCTTGGGATTCTCTTTCTCTCTCTCTCTCTGCCCCTCCCCCAGTCACACTGTCTCTGTCTCTCTCAAATAAAATAAAGTAAAATGAAAAGAACAATGATTCTCCTAGATAAACCCTTCATTGCATAATCGACATTAAATGTGGAATTCAGTTGTCTTTATCTGTGAAAGCAAAGAGAAAAATTAAAGTGGTAATAGCACAACTACTGATTACTTGGGGTGGGATTGGGAAGTAGGGATAACGAGCAGGCATTTGTTCTTCTTCAGTTTGTCCCTCTTCTCATTTTTTGATCTCAATCTCTCCCCTAGCTGGATTATATAGTGAAAGCAATGTGTGGCTATTAGAAAGACTGCCTAGTTTTGTTTGTTTATTTGGGTAATCCCTGTACCCAGCCTGGGGCTCAAGCCTACAACCCCGAGATCAATAGTCCCATGCTCTTTGTACTGAGCCATCCGGGTGCCCTGAAAGCCTGCCTGTTGGCAAAACAGACCAGACAGAAAACAGTCTGGGATATCTACCCAGGCAGGAGGCAAAGAAAGAAACAAGTGAGGAGAAAGAGTATCAAGATGTAGTGATATCCCAAGTTAAACATTTTGAGAATAAGGGAGAAGCAGACCATACAAATACATATTTGGATGAATATTTACTATTCATTCAATATAGACTGAAGAATGGAGGATAAACAGTTGGGTGATTTTTGTCCTACCCCCCTGGAATTAAATTTATGTCAAGTTGTATACCTGAAACTAAATGGAAAATGGGTCCAAGCATTAGTCTGTCTTTGGATCTTATCGCGTATTGGTTTGACACAATGCTCCCTTTGACTATATCTCACCTTCACATGTGGGGTTTCTACCAGGATTCCTCACCGCAGGCTGCTGATAGCATGGACTCATAATCTCAAATACGTCCATTTTCCTCTCTTCTTCCTCTTTGAGATTCAGTAAAAGAGAGAGAAATTATGTACATAAAGAGATTCCACATAAATTGCAGTTCCAGAAACTAACACGGCATAACATAAATCAATTCTGATAACAACTACTAATTTTGTCAATTAAATATGTATGAATCATGTTCATGTAGGTTACCACATAGGAAACAATGACCCTGTGAAAAACATACTATTGATACTATTTTACACCAGTCATTGTCATTTGAGGATTGGAAAAATTAAGTGAACTGCCCAATATGGAACAACTTGGTAATGAAGAGGCAGGTATTTTAACTTGCATCTAATTTCTAGTATCATACTCTTTCTATTATAGTGTAGGTCTGAATTGTAATTGAGATAGCAAGAGACTAACAAACAGATACATTTTGGTATGACAAACGACCATTGAAGCCCTGTTTACATAACCATTGTTTAAGTGAACACTGTTTCCCTACTCAGTTATGCTTACTTCTTGCTGCTTGCTGGCCTCTCCAAAGAAGCCACCAAAACTGTTCATCAAGGAAAACTAAATTTGTTGCTTACTCTGCAGTAAAGGAAGACCCTACCTTCACAATATTAGTACCTCTTTGAAAGGCGAAGTCAAAGGCAGGCTGTTTATAAGATTTGTATTTAAGGCAAGTCTTTCAGTGTAGGCATTACTGACTCGGATTTGGTAAAGTTCATGTTATAATAGTAGGCATGACTTAAAGGGTAGCCATTTTCTTGATGAGTCCAATTGAGCTATTCACTGTTGTGAGAAGGAGCAGTTTATGTGATGAAAGCAAGTTGAGTAGAATGTTTATTGGATAAATAAATTTTCAAGGCCTTCCTAAATGATAGGTTTATTTGCAACTTTACCTTCCTGGGAAAGAATTTACTGGAAAAGTAAAGTCTTGTCAAGGTAGATTGTCAAATAGTAAGCTAAGTGGATATAGATGTGTCATTTCTCTTTACAAAGAACATACAAAATTATGGTAGCACTAAGAAATAGAATAGAGGTAATGCATCTTTAGCTCACTATCTGGCTCAAAGTAGAAATTAATATTTGCTTTGATTAAAGAACCAGTAAATTAATGCAAATTGATAGGACTTCCTAAAATGCATTGTAAGGAATTCCTATGAATTACTTCTGGACAAAAGATTTATATAGTTAGTCAAATAGACTTAGAAAGTATTGCATTTTATATCCTGTTATTAATGAGTCATAAGATCCATAAGATCAGGGCATCTGACTCCAACGCTCTGCAGTAAAGTGAAGCAGCCGTTTTTAGTATTAGATGGAGTAGTGAGGCCAGTGGCAAATTGAAAAATACATGGCTGTTTAAAGGCATTCAAACTTGAAAATATAGTGTAGGCTAACACATAGAAGTGGAGAGGGAGAAAAAGAGAGGGGAAAAGACAAAAGGAGGGATGGAACATATGAGCTAAATTCAGTCCTAGGACTAAGATGTAGATACGATTCAAAGTCTTACATTAAGTGAAATTATATTGAATAGTGCATAAGATGACTATATATTATCTATACCAGTACACTTTGGAGTGTTAAAGGAGGCTCTGCATGACCTGGAACTGTGTTGGGCAGTTATATTTGGAAAACATGCATGATCTGGAACTGTGTTGGGGAAACTACGATATACGATCATCCTACACATTTTTATGCAGTACATATTTGGAGTCCATGTTCTAAGTGACAACCTTGAGGAATGCTAAGAATAATCAAAGTCATACCTTAAAAGCTCATCCCATAAGAATTCTCTAAGAATTAATATAGCTCTGAGGGTCAGGGACCAGCTTCTTGTCCCTAACACCAAATCACCCTAGCTTACCTAAGATTTTCGAGAATAACTTTTAGAACTTAAGTATTCTATTTATCTATAGGCAAAGGAAAAGGAGATACCAATTATGGTTTCTTGCCAATTGAATTATTTATTATAAACTTGAAGAGTTTTTCCATAAATAATGGCAATCCATGAAGTAATATCAGGTGACCAGATAAGTACAGTTAGGAAAGCTAAAAGATTCGTGTCTTTTTTGACACTTATTTTCTTTGGAATATCTTAGAGCATTTACAATAAAGATCACCCAACTCAAAAGGCATCAGAGCCAGATAGATAAGGAAATGAGAAGACTATGCAAATAGAGTAATAGGGAGGAATGGGGATCAGGGCCCTACTTGTAAGGGCAGCTAGTATTTAGCTCCAGATAACTGTTGCATAAGAATGTAGTAAAACTACTTATGGACATTTGAAATTTTCAGAAGAGGTATCTTCATTTCATTATAATTACCCAATTTTAAGACATTGACACAATTTTAACAACAACAAAGACCTAGCACTGGCCCAGTAAAACATGTGTTCACAGGGTTTGGGTTTGTGGGCCTCTGGTTTTCAAACTTTTATGTAAAGATTGATCTTATTATTAAATAAGTGAACACTTAATCCTATATTAAGTTTTTTTAAGTTCTATGAAGAGGTCATGTTAACTGAATTTAGTGTGGTAATCCATTTTGTAACATACACATATATAAGTCATGTTGTATGCCTTAAACATACATCATATATCAATATTTCCTTTCTTTATATGGAAAATGTATTATAAAAAAGTATTTCCTCTAGTGACACCAACTTGAAAGCTTGTTTTATATCATAAACCTAATATACTCTAAAACAAAACTTAGTAAGCTTTTATGTGATTCCACCTTGACCATTGTCAAGACTACACCTATCTAAAGGAAAAGTTGACAAATCTAGGATTTTATTTATTTATTTATTTATTTATTTATTTATTTATTTCTAGGGTTTTATCTAAACAAATGGATAACTCATGGCCCAGAGTTGTTATTCTTTAAATTGAACTTCGTGTTAGTTGTCATTTTTTTTCCCTGAATTCACCGAACTGCTAGGCTAACAATATTTTGACTGCAATTTCTATATAACCTTATAGTTTACTTGATTGAGAAGGAGACTGAAAAATGCTTCCATGTCTCAATGCTACCATGTCTCAAAATTCTATTCACAATAACCTTTGGACGTACCACTGTTACTTGGCCTACTTTTATTATGTTCATTTTTTGCCCCTATAAACTCCCTTGTCCCTTGGCTGCCCTCCCTCCTTTAGGCCCTTTGGAAGATGACCTGGAGAGTTATGAGAAAACCAGTAGAAGGCAGGGGGCGTATATGGCAGCAGCAGGAGGTGGCTGACAAAATCACAAAGATTCTGGAGAATGTGTTTTTGTTCCTTCTTTGATTTTCTTAATAATATATTGTTGGCATATAATCTACTCTTAACAACAGAAGAAGACCTAAGGGTACAAAAAGCTGGGCCAAAAAGGAAGTTTTGGAAATATTTCATGTTCTCCTGATCAACTAGTTATCTCTGTAAAATATGCAGCAGCAAGACCTTCTTTGCTTTTGCGACTAATTCCATGTACTGTTATTGAGACAGTAGTATTTGTGGTAGGGAAGCTCATTTCTCCTTCACTAAAAAAGGTCTCTAAAAGCCAACTCTAACCAGGCTAAAGGATACAGATAAAGAAACTTAATGGCTCAAGTACAGAGAACTGGATGCTGTGATATATGGAAGTTTCTGTCTTGAAAGGTTTTAATCGATAGAAAAAAAAAGATTCATAACTACTTCCTCCCTGTCTAAATAGAATAGCAATTAGAGTTTAGAAACTCGATTACAAGATCCTGATTTACTGCTTCACATTTCTTTTTGAAATATACGTGTTCCTTCCTTAAGTGTGCTGTGTAGCATGTATGTACTGTTGTGTATCATACAACAATGCTACTGAGCTGACGTTTTTATGTTTGGGGCCTGCTGAAGGGACTCAGCCCTCACGTGACAACTGCTATAAAGGCAGCCGACCCTTGCATCAACAACTTGGTAAAGGTCAAAGACAAAGAAGTTAAAATTCTTCTCTCTCTGACCAGAGTACCTTTAACCATTAGGGACCAGGAACCCAATCTTTTTCCCAAAGGAGAAAATTCTGAGCATTTGATCAACTTGCTTTTAGTTCTGCTGATTTTGCTTCTCTCCCAGCCCCTGTCTTATGAGGGATATGTTATATGATTCTGTGTCTTGATACTGTTTCGGTCTATTCTATTATCCCAGTCTGTTTCCTTTAAGTGATTTGTCTTTGCTGATTTTACTATATTTTATAGCTTTTCTAATTTTCTTGATATCTACAGATTTTTATCTTAATATTTTATCTCATACTTTCAAAGTCTTATTCCTTCACATTCAGTGATTTTGAATTATTTATATTTGGATTAAATTTTTTATCCATCTTCTGTCCAAATTTCGTATAAATTTTATTACTTTAAAATATTTTTAGATTAATTTTTATTTCTCGACTTTTTGTTTCCACAACTATTAGTTTTATTTCTCTTATTATGTCGATTATCTAATAGATTCCAGTTACCTATACTTCTACTCAATTTGAATTTTACTTTAGAATTTTTATTTTTATTTATTTATTTATTTATTTATTTATTTATTTATTTATTGAGAGAGACAGCATGAACAGGGAGGGGGCAGAGAGAGAGAGAAGGAGACAGAGAATCCAAAACAGGTTCCAGACTCTGAGCTGCCAGTACAGAGCCTGACCTAGAGTTGGAACCCACCAACCTTGAGAATTATGATATAAGCCAAATTCGAACACCCAACTGACTAAGCCATCCAGGCGCCCCACCCCATCAAATCTTAATTTTAAAGAATATTTGTGGTTTTATTTGTATCCTATTTTAAATTGCAATTGTCATTATGTCATTGTATTATACATAATATAAAATTGTCATTATAATTACATAATACATAATATAAAATTGTAATTATGATAAATATACTATATGTTATTTGTTAATGATGTGAGTTGTGAGCTTGTCATATTTGGCCTTTAAATTATGGAGATATGTTCATTCGATGTCTGATTCTTTGAATGTTTTAATCAACATTTATGTTGATTAAAATCCAACATGTTTGATTTTGTCAAATGCTTTTTCTGTCTTTATTGAGATGATTTTGATTCTTTTCTTTCATTCCATTAATGTGCTATATCACATTGATTTGCATATGTTGAACTACCCTTGCATACTTGGGATAAATCCTACTTGATCATAGTGTAGGATCCTTTTAATGTGCTGCTAAATTCAGTTTGCTAGTATTCTATTGAGAGTTTTTGCATTTATATTCATTAAGTATATTGGCTTTTAGTTTTCTAGTAGTGTCCTTTCCTGGTTTTAGTATCAAGATAATGTTGGACTAGTAAAACGAGTTTGCGAGTGTTCTTTTTCAAATTTGTTTTGCAAGAATTTAAGGACAATTGGTATTAATTCTATTTTAAATGTTTGGCAAAAATCATTAGTGAAGCCATCTAATCAGGCTTTTCTTTGTTGGGAGATTTTTTTTTTCTATTATTACTGATTCAATCTCCTTTGTAGTAATTCATTAATTCAGATTTTCTATTTCTTCCTGTTTCAGTCTTGGTTAAGTTGCATGTAAGAATTTTTCCATTTCTTCTAGGATGTCTAGATTTAAGTTCTTTCTCTTTCCCTTGGGTTAGTGTAGCTAAGGATTTGCCCATTTGTTTATCTTTTCAAAGAACCTACTTTTAGTTTGGTTAATCTTTTCTATGTTCTTTTCCTGTTCTCTATTTCATTAATTTCTGCTCTAATGCTTATTATTCTCTTTCTTTGGCTAACTTTGGGCTCAGTTTGTCCTTCTTGCTCTAATTCCTTAAGGTGTGTAGTTCGAGTGTTTATTTGGGAGCTTTTTTTTACATCTTAATACAGGTGTTTATTGCTATGAACTCGCCTCCTAGGGTTTCTTTTGCTGAATGTCACAAGTTCTGGTGTGTTGTGTTTCCATCTTCATTTGTGTCAAAAAACTTTATTTCCCCCTTACTTTTCTTTGATCCATTTATTGTTCAGGAGAGTGCTATTTAATTTCAATGTGTTTATAAAATTTTCAGTTTTCCTCCTGTTAGTGATTTCTAGTTTCATTCATTTGTGGTCAGAGAAGATACTTGGTAAGATTTTGGTCATGTTGAGTTTTCCAAGACTTATTTTGTGGTCTAACATATGGTCTATTCTAGAAAATAGTCCATGCGTAGTTGAGAATAATGTATTGTTGGATATAATGTTCTCTTTATGTCTGATTTGGTCGGTAGTGTTCAAAGCCATTTTCTTACTGATTCTGTCTGGACTATCTACCCGTTGTTAAGGGGAGTGTATTAAAGTCCCCGATTGTATTAGTTTATTTCTCCTATTATAGCTCTGTTAGTTTTTGCTTTATATATTTAGATGCTCCAATGTTGAGTGCATAAATATTTCAATTGTAATATTTTAATGCATTGACCTTATATGATGACCTTCTTTTTCTCTTTTTGTCATTTTTAATTTAAGGTCTATTTTGTTTGATAGAAGTGTTCTTGCTCTTTTTTGGTTAACATTTGCTTGAAATGTCTTCTTCTATTCCTTCACCTTCAGTCTATCTGTGTCTTTAGGGAGAAAGTGAATCTCTGGGGGGCACCTGGGTGGGTCAGTTGGTTAGGGGAACGACTTCAGCTCAGGTTATGATCTCACGGTTCACGGGTTCGAGCCCCGCATTGGGCTCTGTGCTAACAGCTCAGAGCCTGGAGGCCAGGAGCCTGCTTCGGATTCTGTCTCTTTCTGTCTCTTTCTCTCTCTCTCTCTCTCTCTCTCTCTCTCTCTCTCTCTCTGCTCCTTCCCGGCATGTACTCTGTCTCTCTTGGTTTCTCAAAAATAAAAAAAAAAAAAGTAACAAAGTGAATCTCTGGTATAGGCAGCGTATTGTTGGACCTTATTTTTTTTTTAATCCATTCAGTCATTCTCTTTTAATTAGATAATTTAATTTGTTTATGTTTAAAGTAATTATTGATAGCTAAGGACTTACTATTGCCATTTTGTTAATTGTTTTCTGGTTGTTTTATAGATCTGTTTTTTCTTGTTTCTTACTCTGCCTTTTTTGTGTTTTGATATCTTTTGCTATCATTATGCTTTTACTTCTTTAGTGTTTTATTTTATGAAATTACTACAGGATTTTCCTTCTTATATGAGACTTATGTAGAATATTTTAAACATAAAACACTGTATTTTAAACTGGCAATTTCAGTAAAATTTGTAAACTTTATACTTACATTTCTCCACCTCACATTTAAAGTTAATGCTGTTACAATTTGTTTTATATATTGTGTAACTAACGATAGATTATTGTAGTTACGGTTATTTTTACTACATTCATTAAAAAAGTTTTTAAGTTTATTTATCCTGAGAGAGAGAGACAGAGTGAGCAGTGGTAGGGGTAGAGAGAAAGAGGAAGAGAGAGAATCCTGAACAGGCTTCACGCTGTCCATGTGGAGCCTGATACAGGGCTCAAAGCCACAAACCATGAGACCATGCCCTGGGCTGAAAGCACAAATAAGTCACTTGACAGGCTGAGCCATTCAGGTGCCCCACTACATTCATTTTTTAAAACTTTCAAACTAGAATTCTAAGTGGATCATGCACCACTGTCACTATATTGCAGAATCTATGACTACATATTTACCATTGCTAGTGAAATCTAATCTACTGTTTTATGTTTTTATCATGTTAATTAGCATTCTTTTACTTTCATTCATCGAATTCTCATTAGTCAGGTCTGGTAATAATGAACTTCCTTAATTTTTGTTTGTTCTAGAAAGTCTAAATCCCTCCGTTTCTGAAGGACAGTTTCACTGCATATAGAATTCTTGGTTGACAGTTATGATCATTATTTTCAATATGTTGCCCAGTTCTCTCCTATGCTCAAAGTTTCTGATGAGAAATCTGTCAATAGTCTTATGGGATTTCCTTATCCACGACTTTACTCTTTTGCTGCTCTTAAAATTCTTTGTCTTTGACTTTTGACAATTTAATTATCATGTGTTTCATGTAACCTTATTTGGGTTCAATGTATTTGGGGTCCTTTGGGCCTCATGGACCTGAATGTTCGTTTCTCTCCTTAGATTCAAGAAATTTTCAGCCATTATTGTGTTAAATATAATTTCTGTTCTTTTCTTCTTCTGGAATTCTCATAATGTGGGTACTGTGTTTTGCTTTTTGTTTTTTGTTTTTAATTGTGTACAATAATTCCTGTAGCCTTTCTTCTCTCTTTTTGTTTTATTTTATTTTTTTGTAACTCTGGCAAGGTAATTTCCAATGTTTGATCCTCCAGCTTACTGATTGTTTATTCTGCATGAAATGTCTATTTTTGAAACTCTCTGTTGAATTCTTAGTTATTACATTTTTCAACTCTAGGGTTTGTTTCTTGGTTTTTTTTGTTTTTTTTTTTTTTGACGGTTGCTATTTCCTTATAGATAGTTTTGTTCATGCACTGCTTTCCTAATTTTATGAGTTACTTATGTTTTCTTGTAGTACACTAAACTTCCTTAAGAGAATTATTCTGAATTCTTTGATTCGTAGATTTACATTTTGTTAGGATTAGTTATTGGAACTTTATTAGTCTCCTTGATGGTGTCATATTTACCTGATTTTTTTTTTTTTTACCTGATTCTTTATATTGGTATCTGCACATTTGAACATTTGGCTCTTCCAGATTTCACAGGTTTGCTTTAGCAGAGATAGCTTTTCAACAGTTAACCCAGTTTGGGTTTTGGGATATTTCTGTTGGTAAGGCGGGGCTTTCTATTGTCTAATTTTTGGGCAATAAACTAAGCTCTGAGGATGGGGATGTGGGGATGTGCCAGAGAACAGTTGGATAGGGCAGCTTGCTTGGTTCCCTACCCAAGTAAGGCTGAAGGACTATCATAACATCTGGGGCACATGGAATATAACAACACTAGTCTCCACAGAGATATCTATACAGCCTGTTTGGGAACTCAAATCAAGCCAGAGCATGCCCTGCATTTCAAGTGAGGTCACTAATTTTGCTCTGTAGATGATAAAAGCCTTGGGCTGTTCTCTCTGTTCAAGTGCCACTGTAAACAGGGATGTCAAATGGGTTATGTAGCTTCCTGTGTGCTCTAGTTAGGTTCCTTAGTAGGACAGACTGAAGGCTGTACTCAGTGAAGAACTGGGCTATGATTTAGGTTCCCTACCCAGGCTCAGTATGAAAAGCAACTCTAAAGCCAGACAGCTCATTTTTGTCTTAATTCAGGTGAAACTGAACCCTAAGTTCCTTGAGCAACCAGGGCCATGGCTTTGCTCTACAAGTATCAGCTGACTTGTTGCCTGTTGGCTCACATGCCACTGGGCCAGCCAGCTTCCAGGAGTTATCTCTAGGTCTTGTGGTCAGATGGAGACAGAAGACACTCTCTACAGCATGTGGGGCTATGTCTCTATTCCCTTATCTGAGTGAGAAGGGAAAGGTCTACTCTAGGCTATTCCTAATTTCTTGAACAGGCTTTCTAGTAGTAGCCTTGCTTAGGAATTAATCCCCTGCCTGAACATAGCACAGAAAGGCTCCGGGCGCATTACTGGCTTTGCTTGAAGGTGATTACCTCTGTCCACCTGTCCCTCACCTGGAGTATCACAGGCTGCACAGCTTCCAGGAGTTTTCACCAGCCCTTCTGGTCAGATGGGATGAGAAAACAGTCTCATCAGCAGGACAGGCTGTGATTCAACTTCTTGCCTGAGCATGGGCAAACCGAGTTATAGGGGTGGTAAAACTCTTGTTGGAGAATCTGAATCAAGCAGATCGGCTTCCCGTAGAGTTCCTTGGTCAGAGTGTGCCCTGACTTGTTCTGCAGGTAAGCAAGACCACTGGTTGGGGTTACTACTTGGGTAATAATGCTGGTATGAACTCCTGTTTGCCAGGATCCATGTGCTGCTTGTTGCAAGCTCCTCCCCCACTTCTCCATTATGGTCAGATTCTCAGTGGTTGAACCCTGCAGATTCCCCTGCAGTTTCCATGGTGCAAGCATCTTAGTAGAAGCTCCCACAAAGTGACCCACAATGGGAAAGGGTGAGGGCATTGTTTGTTCTCCCCAGGGTCTCCTTTACCACTAGTGGAACTGGAGATTCAGGAGAGACCTCTTCTGGTGATGCTATGCTGGCCTGGGGGAGGGCCAGTGTGGGCCAATTTGTAGCAGCTTCTCTTATCCTTTTATCCTTATCTCATCCCTATCTTAGTCTCTGTGGTGGAGTAGGGTGCTACAATTTCACCTTTGTATTCTGATATCCTCTTAGCGGTGTCTTGTTCTGGAATAATTGCTAGCTGTTCTTGTGAGGGCTAGTGAGGTCTATAATAATGTATATCTCTATCTTGGTGGTGTCACGTCTCCATTAATTTAAACATCTTTAGCCTTGTTTAGGATTAGGAAGCATGAACTGGAATGAATGACAATAATAAATTGAATATAATTCATATATAATGAATTCATAGAATGAATTATATGGTAAACTTGTATCATCTGAGTATTGAAATTTTCTTAGGCTTTTAGAGAAAAATGTTCACTCTATTTCTTAGTAATATCAATTTTTATTTTAGTTCCTGTTTTTATCTGAGGTTAATCTTCTAGATATTTTTAATGTTTCTGTATGTGGCAAAACTTCTCATACATGTTTTTACAAAAAACAGCTTGATTTCACCTTAATTTTTAATACATGGTTATATGGGGCATGCAGTCTGTGTTCCTTTCTATTTTCTCTCAGCACTTTGAATTTATTATTCTACTATGTTTGTTTTCTCAATTGATGTTATGCTTTCAGCTGTCTACCTAAATATCAAGACTTTCTAGTCTGATTTTTCTTTTTTAAAAATCTCTTTTCTTTTGTTAGTGCGATGTGTCTCAATCTATTGTCTTTTCTTACTAGAGATTTGTCATCAATTCTGAAGGATTGGTAATGTTTATAAATTGTTTAAATGTCTCAGTTATTATTAGTTACTACTTTTCTCTTGCATGATCCCTCTTATCAGAACATGCAACTTGACTGTACCCTCTGGTGTCTCTTTTCTTTTTCTCACGTTCACCTCTACTTTTCTGTCTTATTGTGGGCAATATTTTCAGCCATATCTTCTATTTACTAATTCTGTCTTCATTTTTGTCTAATCCATCTGACCAATCTGTTTAATTTCTTTTTTAAAAATGTTTGTTTATTTTTGAGAGAGAGAGAAAGACAGAGTGCAAGTTGGGGAGAGATAGAGAGAGAGGGAGACACAGATCTAAAGCAGGCTCCAGGCTCCACACTGTCAGCTCAGAGCCTATCACAGGGCTCAGACTCATGACCCATGACACCATGACCTGAGCAGAAGTCGGATGCTTAACGTACTGAGCCACCCAGGCACCCCCAATCTGTTGAATTTCTAACTTACTTCTTATATTTTTCATTTCTTCCTGTCATTTTGAATACTACTTTTCATTTATACTACTTATAATACTTTGATTTCTTTCAGCATATTGAAATATTTTATATGTTATGTATGACAATGCCAATATGAATCATCTCTTCAAATCTAACTCAATGTCTTGTTCATGGTGGTTTATTTCTATGTATGTTTGTGACTATGGGCAATAAGCTTTGACTTCTTCAGAGTTTAACTAGAGAAAATTTTTAAAGCTTACAAGGAGTATATTTGTGTTTCTCTCTTCCAACTGCCTAGGGGAAGACTATTTTTTCAAGACCACTTGAAACTGAGTTTTTGGCTTAAACAGATATGAGTATTGGCTGGTTTTAGAAGTTCCCTGGGTAGAATGTTTTCTTTCTTTTTTCAATTTCACCAAGACTCAAGGCCAAGACTGACAATTATTCCTAATGTCTTCCTCTTAAGGCATATTTTTCATTTTTCCCCCCAGTGTGCATACCTATTCACTCATCATTCATGGATACTAGCTTTATCTGGTGTTCTCTAATCTGATCTTCTAGCCAATTTTATTTTTGCCTGTCCATTTGCATAGAAGGACAGGCTTAAAAACCAGTGAGAATCAGCAAATATCCCCAGATGAATAGTCTAAACTAGTGTTGTTTACCTTATAGGATCCATGTTTATATTGCTATAAATGATATCTTAATAATAAATGATATTTTAACAATAAATGATATCTTTAAAAAAAGATACTCTTTTTTTTTCAACATTAATAAATGAGGTTGTTCTCTTTTGGCTGGGTTTCTACAAATAGCCAGCTTATCATATCCCTAGAAAAAGAATTAAGAGTGTTTCTGCCATTAGTTACTAAAAAATTGCAAAGTATAGTTACAGTTAAGAATTAAGTACGACTCTGAATTGTGGCCCTGGTAATTTTGAATTGTTTATCCTATAAAGTTTCACAAATAGTTCCCCATGTGTAGGAATTCAGAATTTAATAATCTTACTTTAAATGAGCTAATTACTTAACTTATCCAAAATATCAAATTATTACCTAACATGGTTTAACACTAGAAGGGGTGTCCTTTTGCCAAAGCACTAGTCTGACTTCTCTGTTCTGTTCGTGGGATGCAGTTATTACTACTTTATCTGTTACACTTTTTCATACATATTTGTATTGGTCAATATGTGGTTCATTGTACATTCACTTGACTTCATCTTGGATCTTGAGTCTATTTTAAGGAATTAGTTGTAGCCTGAACATAAACATGTGATGATTGAACTTTTGGGGGGGAGGCAGTAACAAACTCACATTTTAAAATGACTATAAGTACCAAAAAGCATCAAATACTTAAGAATGTATCTAACAAAGTAACTGTCAGAACTTTATACTGAAAAACACAAATATTGAATTAAAGACCTAAGTAAATGAGGGAGAAATCATGTTCATGGGTTGGAAGAAATAATATTATATGGTGCTAATTTCCCAAATTGATAAATTCATCCAATGCAATCAAAATGAAAAGGTTTTTTTGTTTGTTTTTTGTTTTTTGTTTTTTGTTTTGCAAAATTTAGCACACAGATCCTAAAATTCATATGGTAAATACAAAAGCCTAGAATTGCTAAGGCAATTTTGAATAACTAAAACTGAAGAACTTACATTACCATATATTAAGACCTATTAAAAATCGACAGTATTTAAGAAAATATGGCATTTGTGCGAGGATACACAAACTGACCAGTAGAGCATAAGGGAAAGTCCAAAAATAGATCTATACATTTACCCTTACCAGGTTTGTCACAGACATGACAGTGCAGTATCATGGGGAAAAGATGTACTTCTCAATAAATGATGCTGAATCAATTGAATAGCCTAACTCACATGGTATATAGGTAGGTATATAAACTTTGTAGAGATTGTAAATCTAACTTCAAAAATCAAACAATGCAGTTTTAGAGCAAACCATAGGATAAAAATTTTGTGACCCTAGAGCAGGCAAAGATTTCTTAAACAGGACCCAAAAAATCCTTAAACACCCCACTTACATGAACACTTGTAACCTATATCCTTTGAAAGACACAATAGACTCCTATCTGAATACACATGTTTATATATATATAATGTATGTATGTATCTATTTACAATTCTTATGAATCAGTAGGAAACTGGGAAATTCACTAAAACACGGACACATTTTTAACTTACAACACTTGTGAGAACATCCAAATCACTAACAACAATTACAGTCGCTAAAGAAGTATAAATTAAGTCATAAGTAGGTATCACTATATACCTGTCAGATTTCATAAATGATGAAATATAAAAAACCAATTGTGTGGAATAACTAGAACTTGGATACATTGCTTGGATACATATATTTTCATAAAACCACCTTGGAAAACTACTAGAGTTGAACATGTGAAAACTTTAATAGCGTAGAATAATCTCACACAGCTAATGTTGACAACAACCCCAAAAAGGAGTACACCCTGTGTTTTTTGTGTATATGAGTAGAAAAATGGGTAAAACCAATCTCTCTTTTTAGAAGTCAGGGTGGTAGTTGAAGTTAGCTAGAAAGGTGCATGAAGAGTTTCTGCAGTACTGACAATATTCTGTTTCTTAAGTTGTTTGCTGGTTTCACCCTTGTGCTTACTTTATTAAAGTTCTGCAAATTGGATTCTACTACATGCTATCTATCTATCTATCTATCTATCTATCTATCTATCTATTTATTTAATATTCAAGTTAGTTAACATACAATGTAGTCTTGGTTTCAGGAGTAGAACCCAGTGATTCACCTCTTAAATAAAACACCCAGTGCTCATCCCGGAAAGTGCTATCCTTAATTCCCACCACTGCGAAAACCTTGAGTTTGTTCTCTTTAGTTAAGAGTCTCTTACGTTTTGCCTCCCTCTCTGTTTTTATCTTATTTTTCCTTCCCTTCCCCTATGTTCATCTGTTGAGTTTCTCAAATGCCACATATGAGTGAAATCATAGGACATCTGTCTTTCTCTATTTCACTTCTAGTGAATATTCCCTCTAGTTCCCTCCATGTTTTTGCAAATGGCAAGATTTCATTCTTTTTCATCACCAAGTAGTATTCTAGTGTGTGTGTGTGTGTGTGTGTGTGTGTGTGTGTGTGTGTGTGTGTGTATACATACCACATCCTCTTTATCCTTTTATCAGTCAATGGACATTTTGGCTCTTCCCATACTTTGATTATTGTCAATAGTGCTGCTATAAACATTGGGGTGCATGTACCCCTTCGAATTAGCACTTTTGTATCCTTTGAATAGATACATAGTAGTGCAATTACTGGGTTGTAGGGTAGTTCAATTTTAAATTTTTTGAGGAAACTCCATCCTGTTTTCCAGAACGGCTGCACCAGTTTGCATTCCCACCAACAGTGCAAAAAAGATCCTCTTTCTCCACAACCTCGCCAACATCTTTTGTTTCCTGAGTTGTTAATTTTAGCCATTCTGATAGGTGTGAGGTGGTATCTCGTGGTTTTGATTTGTATTTGATGAGTGATGTTGAGCATCTTTTCATGTGTTTGTTAGCCATCTGGACGTCATCTTTGGAAAAATGGGCTATTCATGTCGTTTCCCCATGTCTTCACTGTATCATTTGTCTTTTGGGTGTTAAGTTTGTATAGGTTTTGGATAATAACCCTTCATCCAATATGGCTAACTAATCTTCAACAAAGCAGGAAAGAGTATTCAATGAAAAATACAGTCTGTTTAGCAAATGGTGCTGGGAGAACTGGACAGCGACATGATGAAGAATGAAACTGGGTCACTTTCTTACACCATACACAAAAATAAATTCAAAATGGATGAAACACCTAAATGTGAGACAGGAAACCACCAAAATCCTACAGGGGAAAACAGGAAGCTACCTTTTTGACCTAGGCTGCAGACTTATTTAATATATATCCAGAGGTAAGGGAAATAAAAGCAAAAATGAGGGGCGCCTGGGTGGATCAGTCAATTAAGAGTCTGACTCTTGCTTGCGGCTCAGGTTATGATCTCGTGGTTTGTGAGTTCAAGCCCCATATTAGTCTCTGCACTGGCGGTGTCGAGCCTGATTGGGATTCTTTCTCTTTCCATCTGTCTCTGCCCCTCCCCTGTTCATGCTCCCTCTCTCTCACTTTATCTCTCTCTCTCTCTCAAAATAAACACTAAAAAATTAAAACAAAAATGAACTATTGTATTGGGACCTTCGCAAGATAAAAAGTTCTGCCCAGCAAAGGAAACTACAAGCTTTTCTTTATGTAATACTTCAACAAAATTTTTAAAACTGATAAGGGCTAACTAACATTTGTAATAATATTGTACAGATCAGATGTTTTCAAGCAATGTACAATGTTTTTGTTATCTCTTTAATGTAAACGTTAATGAGCACATTAATGAACACACTTGTGATTGAGGTGAATAGTGCTCACTGCCACTGAGAATGGAAAGAGCTACACTATGTTGGTTATAACATTGCATTGTCACAAACTAGTTTGAGTCTCAGTGGTTCATGAGCTCATTCTTTATCATTAGAGAAAAAAAAACATTCAAAGACAATTATTGTTTAAACTCAAATTATCATTTTTAATTGATGTGTTTCACAATTAGTTGGCTTATTTCCAAAAATTTTGTCTAGGAAATCAGATAATTCAACTATCTTATGGCTAATTTTGTAACTGATCTAGCTTGGTGGGCATTCAGGAAATCTCACAAACGATGAAATTGGAGATTGTTGAGGACATTTTTTGGGATTTTATTTATTGTCATGCTGATCATTTGTTTTTTGTGCTTTGACAGCTGTTTAGGCTAAAATTATTTTAGCTATAGTGTATGATGCAGACTTTGGGGACCACTGTTTGCCCAGTTTTCTAATTTTGGAGGAGACCTACAAATGGTTTCTGAGGAAATTATAGACCCTTTTGGCAATAAGCCCCTTGAGGAAAGAGTCTAGGTGTCACTCATCACTCATTAGTGTTCGTCAAATTCGACACGTAGTAAATATTGAACAAAGAAAATAACATAGGTAGTCCTTATATTTAGACCTCTGCCTAAGTGGATGCCATAATTTTTAAAGCATGTGTTTATTTTCTTGACAGTATATTTATATATCAGTTTTTGTCCTCCTAGACTCTGTAGCCTTACTCTCATAGTGTAAAAGTGGCACCTCTAACATACATTCCCTGATATCTATAATGCCTTAAACATAATATTTTATTTCCTACATATATTGCAGTTATAATAAATGGCTCACAAGATCACTGAACTCCTATCTAGCCAACCAGAAGGTAAAGAAAGCACAGAGAAACTGCCTAGGAGTATTTTTTTATGAATGAGTCTTAGAAGTGAAATGAAATAACTTAGAAGTTATTTGTAACTCAATCACATAGCTACACTTAACAGCAAGGGAGGCTGGGTATGCAATCAATCTGTGTGCCCAAAAAGTTAAAGAGAATATGGTTTTGGGTGAATATCTAACAGTTCCTGGTATATAACTAATCCTCAAACTACTCTAAATTTT
The DNA here is from genome assembly GCF_018350175.1 of Felis catus. NCBI lineage: Eukaryota > Metazoa > Chordata > Mammalia > Carnivora > Felidae > Felis > Felis catus. Next base: position 36,492,953 of record NC_058385.1, on the reverse strand, counting down.
ACTCTTCAATAAATGCGGATAATCTAAGAGCTGTGGGCTTGCACAGTATGATTTTTATCATAGAATTGTTTTTATTAAACATGAGTTTGTTATTTTATCATTGTCTCTCACTGAAGATTATTACAAAAAAACAGTGAAGATAACTCACCACTTTATCTACTGAAGGTATATTGAGGAAGAGGTTCCACACACTATGATACATGTCTTTTCTATGACTCTCCATGTGAAAAATTTCTCTTAGATTTCAGAAGGAAAAAGATGAATTTCTCTTGAGCATATGGTTTATTTTTCCCTCACATATTTTCCACTTCTTAGGACTGTGTTTTTATCTTTTTGCCATAGATCCAAAGAATTTTACAGTCAAAGCTTTGACATTTTTTCTAGCTACTTTTCAGCATTTTTTTTTTTGTGTTCATTCTCATGGACTCACTCTATTCTTTTTTTATTTTCAAAATTCACTTCCACTTGCCATGTAGCATAATATTTAAAATCATACAAGTGCATTCTGAGGTAAATACTTCTATTTAGCCTTATTTTGTTATCTAGGAAATGTAGATACTCATAAGGTGTGAATGTGGACTTTGAGTTACAGAGAAAGCAATCCTGGAGGAAAGGGTGACTTTAGGACATGCTATGATGGTCAGAGGGAAAGAATAGTGTCCTGGGATTGGGTAGTGCAAGTAGGAAAAGGAAGAAGAAGATTTACTTCAAGTATCAATTAGAAGCTGAATGTAACATAGAAGCTGTGAAAAAGCTGCCAAGGATAAATAATACCTAAGTTTCCACCTGAACATTACATCCAATGAAGTAATGATTTATTATGATCCAGAACATTGGTGGAGGAACAGATTTTGTATGGTTAGAAGCATGGTGATTTCAAATACACTAAGGGGAAAGGTAGAAAAAAGCAATAAATATCTATTTTATTGACATTGAGACTGTGTGTTGGTGGGTTTTGCATTTTTTTTGGTCATTTTTATTTCTAAATGTTGGCTTATTTTTGAGAGAGAATACAAACAGGGGAGGGGTAGAGAGAGAAGGGGACAGAGGATCCACAGCAGGCTCTGCACTAACAGCAGAGAGCCTGATGCAGGGCTTGAACTCAAGAATTACCAGATCATGACCTGGGCTGAAGTCAGTTGCTTAGCCAACTAAGCCACCCAGGAGCCACTGCCTTTTTGTTACTGAAATGTGTCTTGATCAGTGACATCCTAGAATCTCAGTTATTCACGCAGCAGTTTTGACACACTTGCCGTGCATGTTGTATTGAACTTAGTTGTTATTCCCATTGCCATGACTGGACACCTACAGTCCCTTAGTGTTTCAGGCAACAAACTTTGTAAGGGCCACTTGTGGAAGAAATAAGAATCCTGATCATTGTTTTAAGAAGTGTTTAAGGACGTTTTCTTGTAAGTTCAAAGTGTCAGTGTCAAACTTTGCAGGATGACATCAGCAGTTCGGAAAAAGTTCTCTGCCACAACAGTAGATACTTGTAAAAACTGCTATATTACCCGTACTTTTGATGGTGCCAAAGATGATGCTGTATGAAAAAACTGAGGCATGAAAAACGATTCACAAGTGTCTAAACATAGAGGTTTTAGGATTGTTTAAGCAATTAATTTCACTAGGAATTTTTATACATGTTCAATATTGATGTGATAAAATTTTTATAAAAGTCTAAATATATATATATTTTTTATTTTTTTTAGTTTTTTTAATGCTTTTATTTATTTTTGAGACAGAGAGAGACAGAGCATGAGCAGGGGAGGGCCAGAGAGAAGGGGAGACACAGAATCTGAAGCAGGGTCCAGGCTCTGAACTGGCAGGACAGAGCCCGATGTGGGGCTTGAACTCACAGGCCGCGAGATCATGAACGGAGCCGAAGTCGGACGCTCAACCGACTGAGCCACCCAGGCACCCCTAAATGTATATTAATATACATGATAAATATTAAGAAAGTACTGATTAAATAAAAACACTTCAGTTATTAAGTTTCTGTTTTTCTTTAGTGATAGACATAATAGCAGTGCATCTTAAACTAGATAAAATTTTGGAATCAAAGAAATATGGGATATGAAAGCAGATCTCACAAGAGAAACTTGGTCTAGGCTTATGTTTGGATAGATAAAGATAGTCATTTTTAGTAGATGACCTCTTGTGAAGGAAACAGGATCTAGAGGAGAGGCTAGAGGAACAGAGACATTTAAGGATGGACAAAAGAAGTGAAAATTAAGGAGACTATATAGAGATGATCAGAGAAGTCAAAAGAAATTAGGACTGTCATGAAGGCCAAGGATAAAAAGGGAATAATCAATACCGTCAAATATTCCTGAAAGTTAAGATGGATAAAGATGAAAGAAATTTGATTGAAGTGACATAGAAAAAAATCATTAGATATTGGATTAAGGAACAAAAAGGACTGTGAACTGAATCAATCATTAACTTGGACATTACAATAGCCCAGGATGATGGCAGCATTTGGAGCGGAGAGGATGAGTTATATGTGCCTTGAGAATTGATAAAGATAGGTTACGACTCATTGGGAAGTATTTCCAAGAGAGCCAAGCACTCCTCTGAAAGTGGTGGTAAAGAGTCACTGATCTCAATTCTAGACTTGGAATGTGTGTCATTTTTCATAATAATTCTGTAACTTTATTGATGAAGCCACCTGTTGTGCATTCGTGTGTGTGTGTGTGTGTGTGCGTGTGTGCACACGTACATCTATAGAGACTGGAGTTGTTATATTCCATGTGTCCCCAGTTTTGTGATAGTAACTGCTTTTTTTTTTGAGAGAGAGAGAGAGAGAGAGAGAGAGTGAGAGAGTGAGAGCGCACACAGGTAAGCAGGGGAGGGGGACAAATTTGGAGAGAGAGAGAATCTTAAGCAGGCTCCATGCTCATCAGAGCCTGATGCAGGGCTTGATCCCATGACCCTGGGATCATGACTTCAGCCCAAACCAAGAGTCACACACTCAACCAACTGAGCCACCCAGGTGCCCCATAGTCACTGCTTTTTATTAAAAAAATGACTGCATAGGATTTTTCTCCTTTTTGAGAGATACTTTATGATGGCAAGAAATGAGGTGACCGTAAGTCGAAACCCGTGAATTGAAATGTAAATAACTTTGAGTATGTCAATTTTTCTTCATTCAGATATTCACTGGAGCTACCTTCAAAATATTACATTACTATAAGTTTAGGCTGAGTTCCTACATTTTATAGGAATTTATTTTATATAAATGGAAATGAGAATTCAGTCATTTCTATTTCTATTTATTACTTCGAGCAGATTTACTTTCCAAATTGACTTCCACCGCTGCCACAAAATGTGTGTTTGTATATGCATGTGCACACTGGTACATGCATATATAATTGTAAATGTCAGTGTTAATTCCATTGAAAAACCTCCCAACGCTCAAATGTGCACTCATTTGTGGTTTTGATTACCCATACTGTATTTTCCTCTACTGCCGTGGATGATGCTGAGCAGAATTTTTTTAGATTTCTTTATTGCTTTGAGAGTTCAGCATTAAAATAGTTTCTGGTTGTCTAGGTAATGGATTCTAGTTTCAGGTAGCGGATTATGAAAAATCAAGAGTTTTTTGTTGTGCTAATCTCGGGTGTGTTTTGGTTGTTATTTCAGTAATTTTGTGAAAGATCTGCCGTGGTAAGGTTTAAATATTAGGGATGGCGGTGATAATAGCAGCACTTTGACTTGGGTCAACAGTTTGCTAGATATTTCTGTCCACATTTTACAATTGCCTAGAGAAAAGAAGCAATCATCAACTGAACAATATTTGGTAAAAAAAAAAATATTTGATAAGACTTACTGTATGACACTGAAGTAAAAGCAACCCTGTCCAAGCTGTCAACGCATTCTGCTGTGACATTTGTGAATGTTTTAGGCAAGAACCTGTCTCAGTGAATTTCATGGTGAAGAAATCACCTGGAAAATAGGTCTCCATTGCCCGTAATTCATTCCCCCACCGCCGAAGTCCTATAGGATAGTCTGACGTTCATTTTGCATCCTTCCAAAAATGATATGTTGCCTTTGGGGGTTATTTGTAGCTGCAGCCAGGTGGGAGTAAGAGATTCTTTATTCTCCCTATTTAACCCATTACTATAGAAAGCTGCCCAGAATGAAACTCCAGTTGTCTCCTGTCAGGTTGCATTACAGAGTGTGGTGCTTAGATAAGAGCAACAAGTGTCACAACATGGACTAGAGGTGGTAGAACATAAATCAAGTTCAATTGATTACTCTTATCCCAGAGGAAAAACTAATCCCCCACGGAGGCAGACAACTGTCTCATGTGGCTCCATTGTTCACAGAAAGACATGATGAACTATGATGTGTGTGTGTAGGTATGTGCTGTGTAGATGTGTAAATCACTCTTTTATGGACACAGTTTAGACATCTGTTTGGGAATCCTGCATACATAGCCCATGCGATTTGTATGCTTCCTGGGGGCAATGTGAATATTGGAAATCTATATCTTCATCGAGCCCTTTCACACTTTAAATATTTTAAGTTTTTATTTCAAAATAATCTAGTCTCTTGTATATTTCTCAGACAGCATGGAGACCCATAGTTTATGCAACAAATGCTTCACTGGGTTTTCTTACTTTACCCCCCCTTTCCTTCTAGTATAAGTAACTGTTCGGTACATTTCCTTCCTCTCTCTCTCTCTCTCTCTCTCTCTCTCTTTCTGTCTCTCTCTCTCCTTTTTAATCCTGTTTATGTTGTGTGTGTGTGTGTGTGTGTGTGTGTGTGGTTCTTGTTTGCATTGCTCTGTGTAAATTGCTCCATATGTACATTTATCTGCATCTTGCTTTTATTGCTTAAAATATATTACAGAAATATTTCCAGCTAATAGGTATAGTTATAAATCACCCATGGTAAAAAGATATCCTAATTTATCACATTATTCCCCTCTGGTAGCTTTCAATTTATCTCTGGGTTGTTGTTGTTGTTGTTCTGTTTTGTTTGGCCCCTAAAGACCTTGATGTCATAAACTTCCTTACTGCAATAACTAGCATTTTGATTTCATGAGATAAATTCCAAGAATGATATTACTGGATTGAAATTTATATGTATTTTTAATTTTAATAGTATTACTAGATTTCTTTTACCCCAAACTATAACTATTTGTATTTTCATGGGCAATATAGGATCACACATTTCCCTACATATTCTATTAGCTATGAAGGTTAGCATTTTATATTTTACCAATGTCAGTGGGAAAGTGATATCCCATAATTGTTTTAATTCTCATTTTACTATTATTATTGAAGCTGAACTCTCCTAAACTGTGAATTTCCTTTTCAGCATTGTTGCCTATGTTTTCCTGTCTTTCATTCCTATACATCCTAAAGCTTCTTTGTAGATTATAGGTACAAGTCCATCTGTTACATAGATTTAAATGTTTTTTCCAGTGATCACTGTTTTAATTTTGTTTTTGTTAATCATGTGTTTTGCCATACAAAAAATACCATTTATTTAATGCAGTCAAATATGGCTTATCTTTACCTTTACAGCCTCTAAGTTTCCTGTTTGGCTTCAAAGGTTTCCTTGATCCTAAACTGTTATATCTTATTTTTAAAGGGAGCTTATTCAGAGGTAAGATCTCTTTCTCTCTTCTCTATTTGAGAAGCTCTACAGTAAATGAACAAGTCAATAGTACTTTGATTTCTCTGTTACTATTTGAATATTTATAGATGTTCTCAATGTGCTAAGAACTGTGGTGGATAAAAGGGCAAATCAGATAAAACAACAAAGCTTCAGAGAACTTAGAGTTAAGGAGGTATACGGAAAATATAAAATAAGACGGGAAGTGACAAGTACCACAAGGGAGAAAGAAATAAATCACTGTCCTCCCAGAAAGAACCTCTCCCTCTCTCTTGTCTCAGCAACCTGGTTGGTTGTGACAGGAACAATCAATTGTAATTTGCTGTGAAATATTCCCTCAGCTGTGGGAAAAGTCACTTTATAATCTAAAGCTGTTATTACAAATCTATTGCATGATATGATTATATTTTTTATTCCTTTGAATATTATTAAACCTGTATATTCATAAGCTTTCTCTCTTATACACACACACCATGGTCATTCCCAAGTTATTTATATACATCCTTATAGTTTTTACCACTGAATACCTTAAGGAGTTAAAAGGTGACTATTTTATGTTGAATGTATTTGTATTAAAAATATACACAGAGAGGCGCCTGGATGGCTCAGTCGGTTGAGCTTCCGACTTTGGCTCAGGTCATGATCTCAGGGTTCGTGGGTTCGAGCCCTGCATCAGGCTTTCTGCTAACAGCTCAGAGCCTAGAGCCTGTTTCAGAATCTGTGTTCCCCTCTCTCTCTGCCCCTCCTTCACTCATGCGCGCTCTCTCTCTCTCTCTCTCTCTCTCAAAAATAAATAAACATAAAAAAATATATACACAGAGATTACAGCCACAAAAGTTTGCTAAAGTTTACTAAACAACACAAACCTACATTTATAACATGAAGATCTGTTATTTGTTTTACCGTTACCACATGCCACATTCTCTATATACATTATTTTATTCATTCCTCAGAGGAGACCTCTGAGGGGTTTTGCTACCTCCATGTAGTGTTATAAAACTGAAGTCAAGAGGAACCTGGTCATGGACACTTAGCACGTAAGTGGGGCAGCTAGACCTGGGATTCTGACCCAAACCATTGACATTGTGTCCTGTGCTTTCAACTACATCCGTGTACAGTTGGTCGTGAGCTGCCCAAACCATGGTACGTGCGGAAGACCACTGTGAGCTTGTTCACCCTTCGCTCATCCTTTATTCTCTCTTTCGGAAAAGATCTGAACTAAATTTAAAACAGAGAACTATTAAATCATGCTTGCCTGTGTCTTGTAGTTACCTAGCATTTCTTGTTGTCCATTTGATATTCAGAATAACGCCAGGGAAGATGTAACACTTATTTATCTTACCATCTTCTAGACAAATGAGCCCTATTATTTAGCCTTTGCATTAGTGTGTTTCCTCTAGCTTAAAATCAGAACAATATCCACTTCACAGGGGTATAATGTAAAATACCGATCACAGATGAGTGCCAGTAAATTTTGAGTCTCTTCTTGTTTCTCCGTCTTATTTGTCTGCTACATAAGCGTTACGCATGTCTTTCTCTTCTCAGAAATCCTTGTGTATTTTTCTGCGGTGTATTGTTCACAGTGACGACCAGCGCTGACCGTTCTCTAGGTAGAAGATGAATGTCTAGGGTGAAATTAGGTCGAATCTAGAAACATACATGGTACTGTTCGCAAGTCTTCATTTGCAAAATTTGGTTCAGTGGGTAAGCAACGAGAGGGATAATGTTTGCACTTACCCCTCCTGGAATATGCTCCGTTGAGGTAGAAGGAATGAACGGCTGCTTAGTGCCAGAAATCTCACTCTTAAAGTTCCTGTTCTCACTTAAAAGAAATCAAGTGTCCTTAGTTCTCTGATGAAAGCAAATGCTGTCTCTGTGAAGCTAAACTAATTATTATTTGAAATTTCAATGTGAATTTGATTATTTGGCTCCATAGTACGTGCGAGAGAAGGACCTTGAGCAAACATACACAAGGTGATTAGCTTTTAAGGATGACCGAGGCCAAACTCCAATGTTATGACAAGATTTTCTTCTCTGGGATAAAAGTGAAGATACCCTAAATTGGGAGAAAGGGGAGGATATGAAAATGGGGCGCCACCACACCTCAAACCTCTGCCAGCTGCCCGACTGTATGTGCAGCTTGATCTCGGTGCTTTCACCGGGTGGAACTCTCTTATGCTGTTTTCTAGATTGTTTCATGTTTAATAGATAACCGGCCAATGATTTGCCAGTCACCTTCATCAGCCTCAGTAATGATAGGCTACTTATTTATTTAGGAAACACTTATTTAGCAGCTTTTATGTAGCTAAAACCGAGGGAATAGAAATGAGTCATTCTTTCCAGGTTGCTTAGAGCTTCTGGAAAAGAAACGTTGTATTTCTGCCTTTGGCAGGAGTGGTGGCAGTGGGATATTGGAGCACTCCAAAAACAATCCAGGAAGCAATACTGAACTATTTTGGAATAGCAGATAAAGTCTTAGAATTCTTGACATATATTCTTCAGGGTACTAAGCAGCTAGAATTCATAGGGGAAGCTCTCCAACTAAAATGGTAAACAATTAAGTGCGTGCCTCTTTCTGCATCTTCAAGAAAACGATTGTTGCAGGTAGATATCACCAATTTCAAGACAGTTGCCCCAGAAAACATTTGTCTACCGTCGAAGGAGCTGCTGCTATGGTCAGAAGCCATGTTAAAAACTACTCGTGTCCAAATATATATAATTGAAAAAAATGCAGGTTTAATTTCATTTGAAAGTTGTGTTTATTTTGACACTGTGAGCATCCCTATCGCCATGGAATTGAGCGATTGAAGGAAACGGCTCCTAAATGACACTTTGCTGAAATTTTTCTAAAGGGATTTTTATCCCCAGTGAATTTTCCTGCCAGGTGTGATACACGTTTATTTGGAACAGATGTTCTGTGGCCTGCTCTTCTTAAATGTCACAGTTACTCTGGGCATCCTTGCCTAAAATCACTTTTTCCCCCCTCTGGCCTGGGCCTCCCTTATGGGAAGTGGTAGAGAATGGGGTTCAAACCTGTGTTTAGAAAGATCCCGAAGTCGTTTCACGTCTGTCTAGCAGATTTTCCAGATGATAACAATTGCCTCTTTCATTGCTCTTGGTAAGGCCAGTTCTAGGTTCTTTCTGTCCTCTCTAAGGTAGGGTAATGCATCATTTCCAAGGTCATTGTGAGCATCAAGTGATGGAAACACACACACACACACACACACACACACACACACACACCCCAAATACACACATGTGCTAATTTGGAGCCTACCATATACTAACACTGAATACATGGGAGATTTTCAAATATCTCCTGGAATACAATTTGGGTTGTCTGGCAGTTTTTTTTTTTTTTTTTAAGTGATGGCCCTTCTATTCTAAGGATATTGGAAGGCATCTGAGTAGCCAGTTAGCTGGTTCATTACCACTTCTCATTATACAGGGAGGAACATCTCCCCAAGACACATAGAGAGTTCTGTAGATAAGGAATATCTTAGTATGCCTGTTTCTGAGAGCTTGCTCAGTATTAACAGATTTTTGAGCTGTAATTTGGTGGGGGGAAGATTCCATATCTATAACTGTATTGAGGAAAACACTTCTTAAAAAGGAAGAATGTCATGAATGATTTGTGTCACCCATACTACATTCTTTCACCCTGGTGAGAGTTTGTAAAAGCTTTCTGAATCGCCTATACTTGTTCAAAACCTTGCATTACTAGCTTTGTGCTTACACACTCTCAAATAGCTTATAATCCTTGAGAATCAAGTTTTATTAAGTTTTTATGTAAATTCCAGTTAATGTACGGTGTAATGTTACTTTCAGGTCTGCAATATAGTGATTCAACACTTCCATACACCTCCCTGTGCTCATCACAAGGAGCACACTCCTTCATCCCCATCAACTATTTCCCCCATCCCCCCACCCGCTTCCTTCTGGTAACCATCAGTGTGTTCTCTACAGTTAAGAGTCTATTTCTTCGTTTGGCCCTCTTTTTGTGTGTGTGTGTGTGCCTTTGCTCATTTGTTGTGTTTCTTAAATTACGTATATCGGTGAAATCATAAGGTATTTGTCTTTCTCTGACTTATTTTGCTTAGCATAATATTCTCTAGCTCCAGCCATGTTGTTGAAATGGCAAGATTTTGTTATCTTTTTTTAATTTTTTTTAATGTTTATTAATTTTTGAGACAGAGAGAGACAGCATGAATGGGGGAGGGTCAGAGAGAGGGAGACACAGAATCTGAAACAGGCTCCAGGCTCTGAGCTGTCAGCACAGAGCCCAATGCGGGGCTCAAACTCACGGACCCTGAGATCATGACCTGAGCCGAAGTCGTATGCTTAACCGACTGAGCCAACTAGGTGCCCCAAGATTTTGTTATCTTTTTATAGCTGAGTAATATTCCGTTGCATGTATGTGCCACATCCTCTTTATCCATCATCCGTTGATGGACACTTTGGCTGTTTCCAGGATTTTGTTATTACATACAATGCTGCTGTGAACTTTGGGGTGCATGTGTCTCTTTGAATTAGTATTTTTGTAGAGAATCAAATATAAAAAATGACCTTGAGTTAGTCTTCACAGTTTTTGATAAATAGATTCCTGAAGCTTTACCAAAACTGCTAATTAGTATGATATTGGTGAGATACCAGTTAAGAAAGAGAGATTTTCATTTGGGCTAACTTATGCATGTTAAAAAGAGTATAAATGACTATTTGTCATTATTAATATATTGCAAAATTATATTATTCTACTTAGATATGATTTTTTTGAAAAATTTTTGATGTTTATTTATTTTCGAGAGAGAGAGAGAGAGAGAGTGAGTGAGGGAGAGGGACAGAGAGAGGGAGACACAGAATCCAAAGCAGGCTCCAGGCTCCGAGCTGTCAGCACAGAGCCCGACACGGGGCTCAAATCCACGAGCCATGAGATCATGACGTGAGCCAAAGTTGGACACTGAACCAATTGAGCCACCCAGGCACCCCTAGATAGGATTAAAATTTTATATTTATGGCAAATGAAATTATTTTGTAACCTTATCACAAGCCGTATTTCTATAATTCAAAGAACACCAAACTCAGTTTTGCCTGTCCAGGGTCAAAAGAGCAAAAATGTCAGTGTTACTAAAATTTACATTACATTTTATTAAAATCAGTTCAGTAGTATTTTAATTCAGCCAGTGTGGGATGAAGATTGTTCCGTTGCTAGGAAATTCACTGTTTCATACTCCATCCTAAATGATGACTGAGGAAATAGTGCCAGTTGATCCTTCTCTGTCTCAGTCTCATGTAGAGGTAATTTAATTCCCAATAAACTGTCAGCTTGATTTGGGGACATGGCTTCATCTTCAAAGCAGAAAGGTTAATTCTTGGTGCCAAAAGTTCTTGTTGACCAGTCTGGATTGTGAAATCTCAAGAGATGATTAAAATATTCTCTGTATTGAGTATCTTCATGTACTGAATAAAAGCCATCTACATGTTAGCTATGGATTAATTCTACAGGCACAGTTTGTACAGATGCTACTTGTTAGGAGCAAGAACTTTGGAGTCAAATACTAACTCCTTAACCAGCTCTTTGACCTTCAGACAGTTCAGAGACCTCTGTCTCCTCATTCATAAAATGTGGATAACAATAAAGCCTACTACAGAGAATTGTGAAGAATATATGAGGTCATCCTTGTAAAGTACTTAGAATAGTACATAAAACTCAAATTTCAGATATGATGATTACCGTGGAGTTTATTTTAGAGCTCATTCATGTTTCTAGTTCCTACAAATCCAGACCGCTGATAAATGGTACCTGAAAATAAGATGTGCATGTGCGGTGGTGACGGGGTAAGGAGCTCAATTCTGTGATCCCAGTTAACACAGAGCGTCCTAGAATATTCTAATTTTTGATAATAATTCTTTAGATTTTTATTTTAAATCTGGCCAGGTAGCTTGCTACATTAGGAAATCTAAATTATTTCTTAAACTTCAAATGAGTCAGTACCAGTGTATGAGATGTTTTTCTTGAAGACTCCCATGTCCAAGTCCATAGTTCTGAATAGTACTGTAATCTCTAGCAGTTGCTCTGATTTTCAGACATACATAGGTACAAGTATTTGTGTCACTGTAGGTGTCTCTTTGCCCTTCAATTACGTTTAACTGTATAGAGTTCAGAGCACAGATATCTCCCCCTTTCCTAATATTTCCCTACCAGTAGCTGAGTAGTTTTTCTGAAAGTTTATTGAATAATAAAGGTCAAGTTGAAACACTACTGGAAGCAGAGGAAATGAAACTGAAGAGAAACAGGGAGAACACTTAATTTATCGTATCACAGTCGATAAATTCTGCAAGAGGTCGGGTGGTTAAATTAACGTTTTCTTCTCTCTCTTGCCTGTGCAATAAAATAGAATTACATACTATATCTTTGTATAGGTTTTAGCACTTAATATATTAAACAGACTCACTAGCCTGTCTCTTTGGGCAAACAAAATGCATCTTCTCCAGGTTTGGATATCTCTAAGTACTGAAGAGCACAGGTGATCTGGTCTTGGAATCAGTTAAATAGCTCACTGATACCATTGGTCTTTAGAGGAAACCATCCCTTCAAGTGAGACTGCCCATCATTTTTTATCTAAAAGTTTCTCTCTGAAAAAAAAAAAAGTTTTCATTCTTATATATATGTATAGAAAGCCAATTGGATATTATCTGCAAACTGAATAATAAAGATGCTGAAAATAAATAATGACCAGACTTCCACGAATTTTTAAAATTCCTCTTTGCATCAAAAGCATCTAGTATTTTGCCACTAAACTGTCAGATCTAAAAGGGGAACTCTTTACCATTACAAACAGGAATCTTTATATTTTACTAATAGGTGACAAAAATAGTTTATGTTGAAAAGACTCTGTTTTTTGATCTTTTGGAGGCTCAAACCCACAACACTCAATAAAGAGTGTCATTTGGGCACTTCTGAAAGATGAAGGAAGTAAAAGATATTTGCTTCCTTTATGCAGGAGAGCAATGGCTGCCCTTAGGTCTCCTTTCTGCTACCCTTGCATTTTCAGAACATCATCTGGACTAGTTAGGCAAAATGATTTTTATTTTCTTTGAGTAGACAGATCTTTTTCCATTCTTGAGTAGTTTTGGTGGCACACATGTACACAGTTCTTCCTTGGAAACAGCTGTGTTAAGTATTGACAGAAAGGCAAGAGAATTACACTGAACATTATGCAAATGTTAGAATTGAGCAAATGTGTTAAAAATAAGACCTGAAAGTAGACGTAGGGGGTAAGCTTCTTGACATTGGTCTTGGAAACAATTTTTTAATTTGACACCAAAAGCCAAAAAAAAAAAAAAATAGAGAGAAAAGAAAAAGAAAAAAAGTCCAAAACAAACAAATAGGATTACATCACACTCTAAGGCTTTTGTATAGCAAAGAAATCTATCAGCAAAATGAAAAGGCAACCTATGGAATGAGATAAAATATTTGCAAATATCAACATTCAGGGACTAATACAAATCAATAACAAGAAAACCACAGATAATTCCATTAAAAATGGACAAAAGACCCGAGTAGAATTTTTTTTTTCCAAAGACATACATTGGCTAATAGATCCATGAAAAGGGGCTCAGCGTCAGTAATAATTAGGGAAATGCAAATCAAAACCACAATACCACCTCATACCTGTTAAGCTGTTGATTATCAGATAAAGATGAGAGAGCAAATGCTTGTTGGTTAACCAGCATTTACTGGAAGAGGGAACCATTTTACATTGTGGGAATGTAAAATGGCATAATATATTACATGGTACATTACATTGTGGAAAAACACTATGGAAATTTCTCAAAAACTTAAAAATACAACTACCGTATAATCCAGCAGTCCTATTTGTGGATTTATATCTGAAGGAAAGGATATCACTATTTTGAATACATATCTGTATTTCCATATTCATTGCAGTACTATTCACAATAGCCAAGGTATAGAAACAACCTAAGTATCCACTGATGGATGAATGGATAGAGAAAATGTGATACACACACACACACACACACACACACACACACACACACAGAGTGGGATATTATTCAGCCTTAAAAGAAGAAAATAATGCCATTTGGGACAACATGGATTAACTCAGACGACATTATACTGAGTGAAATAAATCAGAGAAAGTTAAATACTGTCTGATCTCATCTACATGGAAAATCTAAAAAAGCTGAACTCATAAAAAACAGAGGCTAGTATGTTGGTTGCCAGGAGCTGGAGAGTGGGGGAAATGAAGAGGTGTCAGTCAAAGTACAAAAGCTTCCAGTTACCAGAGAAAGTAGTTCTGTAGATTTTTTTAAAAATTTTTTTTAACGTTTATTTATTTTTGAGACCGAGAGAGAGCATGAACGGGGGAGGGTCAGAGAGAAGGAGACACAGAATCTGAAACAGGCTCCAGGCTCTGAGCTGTCAGCACAGAGCCTGACTCGGGGCTCGAACTCACAGACCGTGAGATCATGACCTGAGCCGAAGTCGGATGCTTAACCGACTGAGCCACCCAAGTGCCCTAGTAGTTCTTCTGTAGTTCTAATGTGCAACATGGCGACTGTTGCCGATAAAACTATGGTTTAACTGAAATTTGTGAAGAGTGTGAAGCTTAAGTGTTCTCACCCTTAAAAAAGTTAAATATGTGATGAAATAGATGGTATCTATTCAGTGGTATCTTTTCACAGTGTATATGTAAGTCAAATAATCATGTCTTACACTAAATATATAAAAATCTCATTTGTCATAATACCTCAGTAAGGCTGAAAAAAATCCTGCAGCAATTTGTTTCAATAAAAATTTATGCTGAGAATTTTATGTTCAGATTTTTTTCTGTAGTTTTATATTGTTTTAGGTTTGTCTCTTAAGCCAGGTGGAAATGATGGCTAATTGTAATTCTGACTAAAGGTTCATTCAGGGCAAAGCTGTTAATAGTAAAAAAAGCATATTTACACTTAAGAAATCACTTCATGTTTCTTTTTCTTAATGTTTATTTATTATTTATTTTTGAGAGAGAGACAGAGACAGAGACCAAGACAGTGAGCAAGTCTTCCCAAGTAGCAGAGGGATAGAGGGAGAGGGAGAGAAAGAACCCCGACTCACAGCACAGAACCCGACATGGGGCTTGATATCCTGACCCACAAGATCATGATCTGACCTGCAATCAAGTCAGATGCCTAACTGACTAAGCCACCCAGGTGCCCCAAATAGAGATTATTTCAATCTGGTATGAGTATAGGGTGCTGTGGAACTGTTGATGGTGGCAGGACATAAGGTTGGAAAAGAAGTAAGACCAAGGTAAAGGGCCTTGAATTTCTAGGGAGGCAACGTATATGTTCTGTTATAAGCAATACATAGCCAAAAACATTTTCTGAGTAGGATAGACATCAAGCTTAATTTTAGGTCTCCTACTCAAGTGGTGCCAAGGAAAGTGGAGTGGAATGGGAAAAAAGAAGTTGCAACTGTCCAGGACACAGACACCAAGAGTTTTTGTTTCTGTTTTTATCTAACTGTTTATGTTTTCTCTTTTTTTTCCCCTGAAGCACTCTACACTAATAGAAAGCTTGGCCTTCTTTTTGTTTTGTTTTGTTTTTTTTTTTTTTTGTCTTTCTGAGATCTTATAAACTTTGAGAGTAAATTAAGTTGTACCTGTCCTACATATCTCTGTGATGAATTACCAAAAGCAAAGTCCTAATGTTGGATGAAGAAAATAAGGGAGAAAAACAGAAAAAAAGAAAAAGCAGAGAGAGAAAAATAGAGAGGCGGGGGGGGGGGAGGGGCAAAATGAAAAGGAAAGAGGAAAAGCAGAAGAAAGGGAAAAGAAGATGGATGGCTTAAAAGGAAGATCGTAGAGGGGTGCCTGGGTGGCTCAGTCAGTTAAGCACGTGACTCTTGATGTGGGCTCAAGTCATGATCTCACAGTTCATGAGATTGAGCCCTGCATCAGGTTCTGCACTGACAGTGTGGAATCTGCTTGGAATTCTCTCTCTCCTCCCCTCCCCCCTCCCCCCACTCTCTCTCTTTTTCAAAATAAATATTAAAAAGAAAAAGGAAGATGAGAGAGAAATGAAGTGAAAGTAAAAAGAGATTTGAAAATGATGGATCCTGATCCCTCGCATCTCCACGGTGTCCATATTTCATCATCAAAAATAATTCCTGGGGTGCCTGAGTGGACCAGTCAGTTGAGCGTTAGACTTTGGCTCAGGTCATGATCTCTTGGTCCTGAGTTCAAGCCCCACATCAGACTCCCTGCTGTCAACGCAGAGCCTGCTTTGCATCCTCTGTTTCCCCCTCTCTCTCTGCCCCTCCTCTGCTTGTTCTCTCTCTCTCTCTCTCTCTCTCTCTCTCTCTCTCTCTCTCTCTCTCAAAAATAAACAGAAAAAACTAATTCCTTTGGATGAAAACATTTTCCGCTCTTAAGATAGGATTATTTAATATAAGATATATGCCACAGCCCATGGACTTATCTTTAGGTACAGTGGGTTCAGCTTTTTTTCCTTAACAACAGCAACAGTAGTAAACCTACCCCCTTCCTTGTCCCCCCCCCCATAATATTTTAAGTGGGGGCCTCTCTATGTACGGTAGGTGAAAGTTCAAACTCTGTTTGAAGCAAGGATGAAAAGCGTAGAATTCCTTCCTATTGATTTCCAACTCATTTTTCACAGTAGCCCTTGAAATAATTTTAGCAACCTGGGCTCTGAAAAGTATTACAAACCTCTTGCTTAACATGGGTGATTCGATTATCTAGTTTTAGGAGTGTGACTTTAGGCACAGGTGAGGCAGAATGTGGAGACTGACCAACTGATAGAAGTTCACTGGCAGAGTGGAAAGGTGAATGGTTCAGAAAGGTGGCTTCAAGAAAATAAGTGCTTTCTGTTTAGTTATATTTGTTTTATCACTTTGCACTTTTGCAGAGGTTGGCTCTGGGTTTGTACTCTGGAAAGGAGCAAACAGCTATTGAATGTCTAGCCTCAGACCTGGAACAATGATCTGGCCTTAGCTTTTATTTTTATCACCTGAAAACAAGATATCTTGCACTTTTCTTCCCCCTTGTCAAAAAATTTCCTCCTTAAAATATCTGAAGATAAATATCGGCAAGACCGGTGAAGACCAGCACAAATAAAATGATTATATTTAAATTTTATCGTTTTAAGTTTATTTATTTTGACAGAGGAAGAGAGTAAAAGTGGGGTAGGGGCAGAGAGAGAGAGAGGAAGAGAATCCCAACAGACTCCATGCTCTCAATGAGGAGTCCCGTGCAGGGTTCGAACTCACAAACCATGGTATTGTGACCTGAACAGAAGTTGAGAGTCAGACACATAACCGACTGAGACACCCAGGTGCCCCTAAAATGATTATATTTAAAGTGGTAAACAATCTTTTATACCTCTGTTCAGTTACTAAATGATACCTATCTAGATGCATATTTTTTGTAATTTAGTCAGTTTTTTTTTATCATGCAGATTTTCTCTTAAAGCAAATAAACACCTTTGATGGTGAGCCAGAGCAACAAACTACTGAAACAGCACAGCAGAGTTTTGATTTCTATCTTTGTTGTTCTTGATCTTTTATTTAACAAAATCACATGCTGACATTCGATGTAAAATTAATTTTTAACTGGTTTGTTCTTCCAGGAGTTTTCTTTTCTCTTTCCCCCCTCTCACTCTGTAAAATTTTGTTTCCTGAAATGTAAAGTGTCATGGTGCCATGGTTTATTTTAATTTCCATATCCCATGGTGTATTTTTGGGAAACTCAAATGCTCATTGTAGATTGCTAAATAACATCTGGCTTTGATGCACTTATCATAGTACATTTTCTCAGGAGTCTTAACTATATAGAAGGATAAAATATCTGTGAAGCCTAAGTCCCTTCCTGATATCAACTTAGGCACCTAGAAAAGAGACTTTTCATCTGCCTGGACAATTTGAGTTGGAGGTGATAGAAATTTAAATAAAAAAATGGCTAGAGAGTGAGGAAGAGAGACAGGAAATGAAGGTGTTGACTGACCTGTGAAGCAAAAAGCCCGGAAGTAGATGTTGCTTCCCATCCTCAATAGACCCAAATGGTCCAAATGGTTGTGTTACAACACACTTTTTCCATCTTTCAACTCGGTTTTTCTCATTAGGTTTGTTCTCCGTCAGTCTCGTCCTTTGGCGAATGGAGAACCAGGAACAGGTTCATTTGCATACTACCAGTTCAGCAGATGTAATGGGATGACAGTGTGTCTTTTGTAAAAGATCCACAAATGGTCTTGGGATTTATCTTCTTCATTCATATGCCAGTTCCTTAATTACTACAGTTAGCAGGACCTGCTTGTCCACTTTTAGAGCTGGGTGTCCAATGAGCTTTAGCATGAAACTCATGGAGTACTAGTTGGGTGGCTATTTTTTCCAAGAAATTTGGGGTTCTCTTGCTAGAGGTGGGGAGGTGTTGTTGGGCAGGCAAAAATAGCATGTGCCTTTTGTAGCCACCTCAACAGTGTAATGCCTTCCTTCTTCAGTTATTTTTCCTTCCTCCAGACAACTACTGCTCATGCTGTGTAATTCCCTTGTCATTGTCCAAGGAAATGGAATGGGTAGATACTAGGTATCTGTGCATGTCTCAATGGTGAATTACCTCTATTACAATTAGCCCATAGCAAACACTGGCCCAGAGCTACCTGTTGGATAGAAAAAAAGCCCGTGTTCCCTTAAATTCCAACTTTAATCAAGCCACATGTGCCACCAAAAGGGACAAGATATGTGAGCTATCTGAAAGTCCTATAGGGAAACAGACTTATGATCAAGACTTTAGGGGATCTGATTTCTTGGTGACCCTGAGATACTGTTCTCACCCTGATGTCTGAAGATTGACATAACTTTTGAAATATGGCATTTGAAAGCCTACTGGGTGACACTTTAGAAGTCTTTGAATCCATTCTGTGTTCTTGATATTTGTATGCTGTGTTGCTAATGACTGGTTGCCTGTATACGTTTGTTTCCTATTTTCTCTTCTGTAGATGGCGCAAGTGATAATATGTGTCGTCTCCAGTCTATTCCAAGACTGTGATTCTGATAGTTTTACTCTCTGGGAATGACTTAAGGGGGAACGAGGAGAAATGATCTCAATTTAATTACAAAAACTACTTTAACAGTTTGATTTATATCCAAGTGTGAAACTTACATACTTCAGTGGAAGCACAGAATATAAGAAATCATGCAGTAAAATGGATCTTTATGTCAGGGAACAAAAGGAGGACAGAAGAGTAGAAAGATATAAAATTATGATTTAAATAAGATCTTGAAGACACATTTTTGCTCCCTTTCTTTGTCTTTGTGTCATTATTCTATTAATCAAATCTTCATATATTTATTCATAATGTTTGGTGTTCTTGAACTAGCTTGCATTAGTGATACTTGATTTATAAAATAAGAATAGTTATTTTAAAATAATATTTGAAAATTCCATATATATATATGAATATATATATATATATGGAATATATATATATATATATATATATATGGAAATATATATATATATATGTATGTTATGGGCTGGGATTATGGTTTAAAAAATTGCAACTGCTAGAAATATAAATGATGACCAGTTAGTAATTGATTAAAAATCTACAGGGGCGCCTGGGTGGCTCAGTTGGTTGAGCATCCAACTCTTGATTTCAGCTGAGGTCATGATCCCAGGGCCGTGGGATCGAGCCCCACATCAGCTCATGCTGAGCATGGAGACTGCTTAGGATTCTTTCTCTCTCTCTCTCTCTCTCAAATAATATATATATTTTAATCTACATAATTTTATCCTTAAAGTCTATGACATAATTAAATACATAAAATATATATTTATATATTAAACATATAAAATATTTATATATATGTTTATATATGTGTAAAATATTTATATCCTTAAATAAAGGATAAAATCCTTAAGTAAGGATAAAATGTTTTATCCTTAAAGTCTATGACATAATTAAATATATAAAATATATATTTATATATTAAACATATAAAATATTTATATATATGTTTATATATTTATAAAATATTTATAAGTTTAATATACAAAATATGTTATGTATTTAATATACTAAGTATAATATATAAATATATAAATATATAAATATATAAATATATATTTATAAATTTAATATATAAAATGTATTTATGATTACCTCAAATAGGAAAAACAATTTTTTTAATGTTTATTTATTTTCAAGACAGAGAGAGACAAAGCATGAGCAGGGAAGGGACAGAGAGAAGAAGACACAGAATCCAAAGCAGGCTCCAGGCTCTAGGCTCTGAGCTGTCAGCACAAAAAAGCCCAATGCAGGGCTCAAACTCACGAGCTATGAGATCATGACATGGGCTGAAGTCAGATGCTCACCTGATGGAACCACCAAGGCACCCCAGGAAAATTAGTATTCTTTTTGTATCTTACCTGAATTTTGACTCAGTATTGGAAAAAATACCCACCATAAGATTATATTATTATGAGATGGCTTATCTTTTCACTTCTCTCTTTGGCAAAAGAAGTAGGAGTGGTTAGTGAACTTTTCAGGTGATTTCATCAACCTTAGCAAAAGCAATTAGTAAATGCAAAGCTTGGAAGTTCAGAGGTTCAAATTCTGAGAACCCTTTAGAAAAATACTGTTGATTTTAGACTATTTCAAAGAGCACTCATATGTACTGAAAATGGACATTTCAAATGCCCCCCCCCCATTGTATTATGTACAGTCTCCATGGCAGCTAAATCTTTTAACTTTCTAGAAGGTAGCTATTTGTCAAAATCAGTTTCTCATACTTAAATATCTAGTTTCCCTGATGAAATCTTAAGAAGAAAGCATGACCTACCTTTCTCCTGAATTATTTTCTATATGCTTGGTATATGGTATAGTGTTGTGAGTTCAATGGGCATTTAGCACATCTTGAATGACGGAAGGAAAGAATAAAGAATAAATAAAAGATTGTTCCAATTATTTTTTATACTCTTCTTGTTCCTAGTTATTTATTGGGATTCCATCTACTTAAAGCATTCCTTAGAGGGGCCCTTCTCTCATTACAGAACAATTATGAATATGTTCCCAGAGCTATTTGAATTTCTCTACAGATGCTCTCTTCTGGCATCTGTAAATGCCAGCTCATAAGCCATTTTCATCCACTAGTATCAAAGTTGGCAACTTTCTTATATCCCCAAATTACTACTATTTATTCAGTCAACAAATGATTATTGAACCTCCATATATGCAGGAGAACATGGGTGGCTATGGTACTGTGTATAGTGAACAACCAAAGTTGTGGACAAATAATTACTATTCTGAGAAATGGTTTTGTAAGATAAATGCAGGAAAATGTGATGAACACCAGGTTATATCTGTTTAGCAAACTGCCATTTTGATTTGCCTTGTGACTTCTCATCTACATTGTTCTGATCTCTGTTGGACTCTAACTCACACATAGATGCTGTCCTATACAAGCTCCCTGTTCACCACCTACTCTTTTGCTGCCCCTCAGCTGATAACCCATTTTAGGGGACCATGTTAACATGTTCTAGACTCAAGAGCTGCTTTAGTGAACTCACGCACAAGTAGACACCTCTACTTCTTTGAGGGTGGGGCTAACCACCACTTGATAGCCAAGAAATACTTAAAATTGTTTATTAAAAACATTTTTCCAGGTAATTTGGTAATACTCTAAAACAGATAATACAGATAGAGGATCAATAGAATGTATTCTTTTTTTTTAACATTTATTTATTTTTGAGACAGAGAGAGACAGAGTATGAACGGGGGAGGGTCAGGGAGAGGGAGACACAGAATCTGAAACAGGCTCCAGGCTCTGAGCTGCCAGCACAGAGCCCAATGCGGGGCTCGAACTCACGGACCGTGAGATCATGACCTGAGCCAAAGTCAGCCGCTTAACCAACTGAGCCACCCAGGCACCCCAATAGAATGTATTCTATAGGAGTTACTTTCATTCTGGAAGCTACAGTCATTGCTGTGTCTTTGGACAAGATACTTGTTCTAGAATCTGATGATTTGTATTTACATTAAGCCAATTGTTTATTGTGCTTTAATTTGATAAATTTACCTGTGTTTAGATGTTTAGATGTTTGTGCTCTCTTTAAACTATTATATAATTCATGAAGAAATTGTTAGTCTTTAGGTGATACAGCTGCTAAGAATTTTAGTACAGATGACATTGTCCACTTTTTGTTTTGTTTTGTTTTTTTTTTTTAGAGCCCTTGGGTTTGTATGCCCTGTCTGCAGTAGCATAGTCTCCCAGTAACTGATGAAACCTGTTTTATAAAATTAGCAATACTAGTCCACTGTAGTATTTTACACAGCATTTAAAACCTCAAGTGCTGGGGTGCCTGGGTGGCTTAGTCAGTTAACCGTCTGACTCCTGATTTTAGCTCAGGCCATGATCTCACAGTTCCTGGGATTGAGCCCTGCATCAGGTTCTGTACTGACAGTGCAACGTGGATCCTGCTTGGGATTCTCTGTCTCACTTTCTGCCCCCACTCACGTGTGTGTGAGTGTGTGTGTGTGTGTGTGTGTGTGTGTGTGCATTCTCTCTCTCAAAATACGAAAATTAAAAAAAAAAAAACTGAAGTGCTAACATTTCTGCCAGGTTATACTCAGCAATATGGTCTCATTGTGGATGGTGTGTTATTAAAGATGCAAGTTTTCTACCTATCAAATTGTGAAGTAATCTCTGATGAAGAGAGAAGTGTTAATAATTGGAAGGTGGTTTTGCATGTAAAGTGGTATATGTAGTTTTTTTAGAAGGTGAAGAAGGGACAGTAAAATATCCTCCAGACTAAAAAGGCACTTTGAGACTGAAACCAAAGCAAGCCACTCCGTACCATTTACACAGGATTTTATTCAGGGTAACTTACAAATAGGGGGATTGGGTAGACAAATGATCCAGGTGCTATGCAGCTTTTCTCCATCAAGTCTGGACCTTAAGCCACAACTCTTACAGAGCCAGGGGCAGAGGTCAATAGTAGTTATCTAAAGTGATACCTTCTGCGTGTCAGTTTAGGGGAGATGACCTCACGCCCTCCCACATTCCGGTCGGGGCATACGTTAACTTCCAAATGGCTTGGAACACATAGCTCCAAGTGCAGCCATTGTGTGGGCATGAACAAAATGGAGGGCCAAAGATGGAGTCTTTGGAGACCCCAAAGCCTTGGGAGAATACCTACAAATCTCCAACCTTAATCCTGTCCACTGGAGGTGCCGTTATGCCATGTGATGAGCTCTTAGAATATGTCCTTGTGAAAGCAGATGTTTTAACAAATGAATCTTACTGTAATTTTAAATCTTTATATGAAGAGGATGGGTGGGTGCCAGAATGCTATAATCCATCTATACCAGCTACAAGATTTTGAGCTATTCCCAAGCTCTTATTCATGATTTTCTGAGAGCAGGTAATGGGTCTCCAACGTCGTATATTTGAGTACAGCATGTCTCAAATCCAGTCTGGTCTATGATAGAGAACAATTTTATTTACAAAAGCAACACATTCACATAAATCAGTGGTGGATTTATGTAAATATTTAATAGGGCCACTGACTCCTATTGTAGAGAAAAAGGACTTGCTGACTGTATATTTGGAGGGTAAATAAAGACGAATTCTATAAAGCATAAGAACTGTTTAGAATTTCTATATGTTACTAATTTGCTGATTCGTGGGTAAGTCTTTCTATACATCTTACACTGAGTTTGCCTTTACGTCTCTAAATCATCTTTGCATAAACCACAGAATTTCATTTTAATTCAGTTTCTGTTAACGTGGCACATTGTCTGATGCCTAAGCACAGTGGAAATGATACACTGCAAACAGACCAGGAAATAATTTAAACGCTGCCTCTCTGAGATGCTGAGCTGAAGACAATCATTTTTATGTTTGTAACCTAGTTTTCATTTAATTTCCTATCACCTTTATTGAAAGTATAATTTGTGAGTATCCAATGAAAGGGCTCTTACTTATGTTTAATGTAGTCAAAGGATAATTACTGAGAACCTATTACGTGTAGATACCAAGTTAGACGACGTAGGAAAACAAAGATGAAATACTAAGTGTCCTGCCCCAGGAATATAAGATGAAAACAGGAACAATTACAGTATGTTATAACTCTAAAAATGTATGGGAAAATATAGAAAGTGTCTTCTCTTAGGAGAAAAAAAAAAGACTCATTGAATCCCTACCTTCGTGCCAGTCACTTTTCTAGTTATTTTTTATATGCACATTTAAGTTTCCCTTAAAACCCTCTGTTAAGCACGTAGCACACTCATGTGGGCCCTATATTATTTATAAATCAAGAAAATTTTCCATTTTTTTCCTAAGTTCTAACATTCTGCATAGGTAAAATACTCTCATGTTACTCTTCCCATTACTAGCTTGAGTAGTGTGTCAGGAAAAATTAACAATGGTGTCCCAGAGAGGACAGTGTTCCTTCCTGGGGACAAGTGTGTGGTTTCTTAAACATTCTAGGAAATAAGCTAGGATCGACTGCGTACTTGTGATGATGCTGCACAACAGGGGAGATAGGGCCCTGCACAAAGGGAGCTTGGGCCCTTTTACTCAATATCAAACCACATGCAAAGAAGTTTTCGTACTACTGTGTTGTTCAACTCATCTTCTATTTATCTCAGTGTTCAAAGATACTCCCAGTTGGAAAATGGGAATGAAGTTAATTTGCCTAATCTTATTAAGTCATCACTGTGTGCTAGAAACAAAACAAAACAGCAAAACAAAACAAGGGTGAGGAAAAGTTATTTTGTGTTCTTTTTCTGAGAACTTCCTCTTCTCCAAAAGTTCACAGGGCTGGTGATTGAGGCAAGAGAAACTTGCGGGAGCATAGATTGGTCTTAGATTCATTTCCAGAGCTTTGTCCCAATGTCCTATTCTAATTTGTTCTTTTTCAACAAATGAGATTGGGAATAACAAAGTTTTTATGCTAAGAAAAAAAATCTTTTTTTTTTTTTTTCTGTGTCAGTGGATAGAAGTCAAGCCCACAGTTTGAAGGACCAGTGTTCAACTGTTAGCTTCCTGAAAATGTTAAATTTTCAATCCTTTTTTTTAAGTTATGGAAAGAGAAAGAGAGAGAGAGAGAGAGAAAGAGAGAGAGAGAGAGAGAAAGAGAGAGAGAGGCCCAAGCAGGCTTCACGCTTGTAGCACAGAGCCTGACATGAGGCTCGAACTCATGAACTATGAGTTCATGGCCTGAGCTAAAGTCCAGTTCAGAGGCTCAAATGACTGAGCGACCCAGGTACCCCAGATTTTCAATTGTTTTAACTCATTTGAATATCAATGAAGATGATAAGACAATGTCCTTTGGAGCACAAATGAACCTTTTCTAGAAAACACTCAAATTTGTATGTTTTGTTAGACCTTCCACAAATTATATCTCGCCACCATTTAGGTGGCTGTGGAGAATTTTACTGTTTTAACAAATGAAAAACTGAATGGATTTTACCTAGACTTAATGCCTTTTGTGAAAATGTATGATTTACTTTCTGAGAAGAGTTAAAACACTGAAATTTGGTTTTTGATTCTACTCTGTTTATATGAGGAATGAGCATATGGTCAGAAATAGGTTTGAATCTCAGCTCCGTCCCTTTGAATCTCAGCTCTCTGTGACTTGGGACAAATATTTACCATGTCTCAATCATACTTCCAACATCTGTCAAATGAGAATCAACCTAACCCACAAGATGGTTTTGAGAATAAAACTAATATGGAATGTATGTAGCATACTATTAGACATGCAAGAAAAGACTCAATATTAGTTTTTCCCCCCTCTTCTTTGAGAGAGGAATGTGGTGGGCATATAGGTCATTACGTGGGTTATAGGAGTAGGAATAAGAAAGAATATGGGAAAAGTTTTCTCCCTGACTTGAACTTGCAGGTAATAGTGAGCATGTGAATACTAAGTTAGTCTGAAAAGATGAATTGAGTTTTGCTATTTTTAGGGGGAAATTTTGGTGAAAGTAGTTCACACCATGTAGTAGTAATCACTAAGTACAAAGGATTCTCTAAGGGGCTCATCTTCCCAGATCTGGTTTCACCATTATTCTGGTCTTTTACCTGAATTTTTTTTTCTCCCAAATGGGGCTGAGTTTCCTAATACCTTCAATCTGTTTGGAAAAATTTCCCATGACTCCTCTCCCTTACATTTGTGATAAAATTTAGGTATTTGGGGTCATTAAGTTTGAATACTAAACCAGAAGATAAATAACAAACTAAGAGAAGGTTACTGCAAAAATTAGTAACAACTATCCCAAGTGTAGAAATAAGGTTACTTTGTATACGTTTTCTTTTGAGCACTGCTTTATATCTTACTTGATTCTCCAGTGATTAGTAATTACAGCTCCAGTATATGCCATGTCAGCTGGAAACAGTTCTTAGGCTTATTGAGTTTGAAAGGTATACTCCAGCTGCATGTTAATATATGATCTCTTAGTAAAGTGTATAAAAAGAGAGATAAATACTGATCAAAAACATCTGGCAATGCTTAAAAGGTCCTATCTACTCAGCATCATTTGATATTGGGTGAGAAAGTGCTAATCAAAATGAATTTATGTGTATTCATCAGTGTATATAGGTGGTGCATTTTAGTTCAGTCTAAATTAAAAGATATTTTTTTTAAATTTAAACAGTAAATCTCCTCTGAGTAGACTTGCACTGTTTTTTGTCCACTGGTTTCCCAGAGTTTCAGTTCAGTTCCTTGTAACTATAGTATGCGAAATGCCAAAATGCCTAAAGATATTATATATATATATGTATGCGTGTGTGTATATACACATGTATATACACATGCATACATATACACACATTATGATTTATATAAGCTTTTTTAGACTCTGAATATCAAGGAGAGTTACATGTCAAAGTTATTAAAACTTTTAAGTTTGCTAATATACTTTTACATCATGTATTAATATCCTTCAGACTTTAACTGTAGCTGATGATGAAAAGTATAGACATGGTCCTAACATTTATAGCTAGATAATGAATGCCTGAAATATGCCTTTTGTTTAGTTTCAATAGCTATCGCTGTTTTACTCTTTTTTCTTTGCCTTTGGAGTTTCACATGGTGACCACATAAAAACTGTATCTTTGTGTTTTATAACACTGCTGTTAAAAGTCTCACTTATGTTCAATACTCCTTACATGAATATTATGGAACAAACTTCTCTTAAAAGTGAGTACTAGGAAAAAGTTGTGTGTGGCTTTTTTTTGGTATTATTATTATTTTGCCTAAAGAAGAAGTATACTTCCTATAAATAGAAGTGCGAGAGGTATCTGTTTCCCTTTTTGCATTAGCTGCCAAATTAAATGTATGCTTCCATACGTTTAGCCTAGGGTTTCTAGTACAACAGTTTCCTGTTTCTGAATTTTTATTCTCTTCTCAAATCTTCCCCAGCCCAGATATTACTAATGGTACTCCTATTCTTTTTTTCTTCTTACTTTAATGTTTTTACTGAATATGGGTCTTTATTACAAGTGGTCTCTAGAGAAAGAAATGGTGTAAATAATAAATTAAGGGCTGCATAAAGTCTTTGTTATAAGGAATGCCTTGTGTTCTTTCTCCATTGCTGGTTCCCAGCACGGCATGCTACAGCTCCATTGCTAAAAGTCATATTTCAGAGTATCTGTATAATACCTATTCCATTCACATGCTCACTTTAATAATTTTACTTAAATCCAATGGTACACGAGACTCTGTGGAGATGGTCATGATTCAGTTGTGTCAAGGCATTCTTTTCGCCAGGACAAGATTTTTGATGTAAGCCTTTTAAAGTACACATGGTGAGGAAATTCAAGCCTCCCATTCACCTGCCTTTTCTAGTTCATAATGACAGAAGGTCACCCTATATTAAGGAGATTTTCGTGAAGCAGCATTTTTAACATCCATGTTATCTGAGGTAGGTCTAGACTTCGGCTCTCAGAGAACATGCAGAATTTAAAGGTTAAAATAAAGAGCATTTATAGAAGAGTAAAAATAAAAATAAAAAACAAAATTTGAGCTAATTTTGAGTGAGAATGATCGAGCTACTGACTGACCTGGGCTCTCCTGACTAAAAATGGAATAAATATGGGCAAGCAATTTCAGCTCTTAGTGCACAGGCACCTTATAAATCAACTGGGAAAATAGCACAGGCTTATATTTTAGGCCCTCAAGTAAAATGATTTTTAGCTGGCAAGGATCTGATAATAGGCCCAAAGAAAGGCCTTGCAAGTAAAGTCCTAAAATATATGAAAGTTGTACTGCTCTATTATTTTACTTCTCTTCTGAAAATGTACCTGGAATCTTGGCAAGGGAACTAAAGTCTCTGTTTAAATGAGGTCAAATGAACATTTTGATGTGGATAAATTTTCAAAACTATTATTGAGAACTAATGTCTCAGTAGCTGAAATAGCAAGAAGTATTTCATTAAGCCCTGCATTGTTTTAATGCCCATATTTAAATAGCTGGATGTATGATTTTGGTTCTTGGCGTTGGAGCCAGTATTTTGGGACCCACTTGAAGGTCGCCATAAGAGCCAGTCCTTATGGTCAAGGTGTCACCGATGTGCAATTGTAGTGTAGTGTGAAACCAGAGACGTTTACTGCCTCATTGTAGGTTAAAAGGCAAGACTTGAATATATTTATATGATGGGGCTGCAGGATCAAAGCAAATAAGGTTAAAAGAAGATACGAGGCATACTTTACAACAATACTTACCTTTTTATTAAAAAAACTTTTTTCAACATTTATTCATTTTTTCAGAGACAGAGTGTGAGTGGGGGAGGGGCAGAGAGAGGGAGACACAGAATCTGAAGCAGGCTTCAGGCTCTGAGCTGTCAGCACAGAGCCCAACACAGGGCTCAAACTCAACGACCGTGAGATCATGACCTGAGCTGAAGTCGGACGCCTAACCAACTAAGCCACCCAGGCACCGCACAATAATACTTATTATTAATCTTACTACAATCACAAATAATATCACTCATATTTCCATTTCACTTTTATACACCAGTGACTTCCCATATTGTATAATCAACCCCAGTCTTTATCTTCCACGCTCCCTCTCACCTCTCCTGAGCAGAATTCAGCCTTTCACACAGCAGCTGCTAATTAGTGATTTCGAGCAATTCTAGGCTAGTATTGCGTGCTAACAATGCTTGCTATGAACGTGAAGGTGTTCTCCTTACCTGCTAGGCTGCCATAGTCCACAAAATACAGAACCTGTGGAAGCCACAATTAGGATTTTATGGTTTGTTTAGCAACCTGAAAATTCGTTTTCTAAACATTAGATGTATGACTTGATTTTCACAGATTAAGGGTATTTGGGGGGGGGGCGTATTTTGACATACATTTTGTAGGAAATAGTACCTTGATATTTGAATGTTTTTAATTTTCACTTGGATTAATTATAGGAGAATAAAATGAAAAGTAGAAGGGTCAATCAATCAATATTTGAGAAGAGCTAGGAGATACATGAAGAATGTAGTGGGAAGTAATTGGTCATTCAAAGGAACATGAATATGAAGCAGTGCCATTAATGTGGAACAAAAGAAATAGGGTGTAGTTTGTGAAAATTAAGAAGTTGGTAAATGACTGGAGTGATACAGGGAGTTTATTAAAAAAATTAAATTCCAGAGCCAGTAGCCCTAGTTAAGGTTGACCATCATGCAGCTGACCGTAATCACTTATTGAAATTCTGGCAATTTTTATTACGATGCACAGAAAACTGGATGCACAGGAAATGGGTGTAAATGGGCGTTTTGTTCTTGAAGAATCAAGAAAGAGAAACCTGCAAAGGTTTTAAAAACCAGAGGATACTAGGATATACTCTTTAAAAGATCACTGGGTTAACTTATTTTATTCTTTTTAAAAATTTTGACAAAACTTTGTTTTTTGTTTAATCTAAAGGATATCTTAGAATTTAGAAAGAATTGTGATGGGGCCCAAGTTTTGCACAATCTTAGTTTTTTGTGATATCATAATCTCGAAAATAGTTTCAGAGCATGGCTATTATAGTTGACAATACTGTTGTATATTTGAAAATTGCTAAGACAGTAGATCTTAAAAGTTCTCATCATACACACAAAAAATGTAACCGTGCGGTGAGGGATGTTAACTTGACTTCTTGTAGTGATCATTTTATAATATATATAAATACCAAATCATTGTTTTACATTAGCAACTAATATAAAATTATATCATACTTCAATTTGTAAAAAAAAAAAGTTTGATATTGTTATAACCATAGAAGATAACAGTAAGACAGTGCAAATAACCCCCAAAGGGTATTTTAAGCAATAACTTAATATGTGATTGGCTGTATCAAACACAGTAGAAAATAGAAAAAAATTATTTAGTAAGTGGTATTTAACAACTGGGTTTTATTACTTAAATTGTTTTCCAATGATACACATGTATACATTTAAAAAATTCAAATAGTTCTTTGGGAGTTTTTACTTTGAACAATTACCTGTTCCCCCACAGATTCCATTTCCTAAGTGCTTATCCTTTTAAAATCTTGTAGCTCTTTCTTTGGTGTTTAACTTCAATTTCTGAATTCTTTCTTTTCCTTTATTTCTTTCAGGTTTGCATCTTATCTGTCAGGTCCCTCTTACTGCCCATGAGAAACATTATTTTTCGTGCTGCCTCCCACCCCAAACCACAAATGATGCTGCTGCATCTTTCCCCCTCACCTCCTCGTCATGTTATCATAGAGTTCCTGCATGATTATAGTTATGTAAATATGATTCAGAACAGAATCATCATCACATTTTCTTTGTAACACGTTGTTTGAGCTGAATATCTGACATTATTTTCATTTGTTCAGTTTTTTTTTAGTTTTTCATTTTTTTATATTTATTTGAGAGAACAGAGAGAGTATGAGCAGGGGAGAGGGGTAGAGGGGGAGAGAGAATCCTAAGCAGGCTCCACACTCATTATGTAGACCGACATGGGGCTGGATCCCATGACCTTGGGATCATGGCCTGAGCCAAAATCAAGAGTTGGCCACTCAACCAACTGAGCCACCCAGGCTCCCCACATTTGTTCAATTTTTTTTAAATGTTGATTTATTTATTTTTGAGAGAGAAAGAGCACAAGTGGAGGAGGAGCAGAGAGAGAGGGAGACACAGAATCTGAAGCAGGCTCCAGGCTCTGAGCTGTCAGCAGAGCTTGACACAGGGCTTGAACTCATGAACTGTGAGATCTTGACCTGAACTGAAGTCGGACACTTAACCAACTGAGCCACCCAGGGGCTCCCATTTGCTCAGTTTTTTTTAATGAACCTGAGACTACTTCATTCCTTAACTCTCTTCCTGTAGTATAAGGTCCTCTCAAAACATTCAGACCTGACCCATTCTCTTTTAATGTCCTCTACATTTTCTTCTGATCTAGACTGTGTTTGCTCTAGGCCTGTTATGCATTTCTCATTCTGGGCACTTCCTCTTTAGCATTTGTGTGATTTCTTCACTTTTCTGTCCCATTTAATCCTTTGACTTCCTATGTCCCACAGCTTTCTCATTCTTAGTTTCTCTTTCTGATGGATTGTCTCCAGTAATTTATGATCAACGGTGCATAGAACATAAATGTTTTTGAAGTCTTTCACATGTACATCTTTTTTAAAAAATTTTTTTGTAATGTTTATTATTTTTGAGACAGAGACAGAGACCAAGCAGGAAAGGGGCAGAGAGAGAGGGAGGCACAGAATCGGGAGCAGGCTCCAGGCTCTGAGTCTTCAGCACAGAGCCCGATGTGGGGCTGGAACTCACAGACCGTGAGATCATGACCTGAGCCGTAGTCGGCCGCCCAACTGACTGAGCCACCCAGGAGCCCCTTTTTAAATTTTTTTTTAACATGTATTTATTATTGAGAGACAGAGAGATATAGAGCATGAGCATGGGAGGCACAGAGAGAGGAGGAGGCACAGAATCTCAAGCAGGCTCCAGGCTCTGAGCTGTCCGCACAGAGCCCGATGCAAGGCTCAAACTCACAAACTGTGAGATCATGACCTGAGCCAAAGTCAGACGCTCAACTGACTGAGCCACTCAGGCAGATGTACATCTTTGACCTCATGTTGAACAGATAATCTAGAATGATAAAGAATTCTCATTTGAAAATCATTGCCTCTTAGATTTTAAAGGTGTTTCTTGCTTTTCTTTCTGCTCCCAGTATTGCTTTTCAGAATTCTTGTTAAGTTCTAATTTCTAATTCATCCTTTGCATGTGCCCTCTTTATTAGGTAGATTTTTGGATCTTCTCTTTTATTTATGTTATGAAGTTTTGTAAAGCCTCTTGTCATCATCTTCTTCTTTTTTTTTTCATTTACAATGTTAGCATATGGTGAATTTGTTAAGTTGGACATTCATATATTTCAGGTGTGGGACAATTTCTTGAGCTATTTTTTTTAAGTTTTATTTATTTTTAGAAAGAGAGAGGGAGAGTGAGTGCATGAGCAGGGGAGGGGCAGAGAGAGAGAGAGAGAGAGAGAGAGAGAGAGAGAGAGAGAGAGAGAATCTCAAGCAGGTTCCACGCTGTCAGTGCAGAGGCCAATGTGGGGCTCAAACTCACAAAACATGAGATCATGACCTGAGCCGAAACCAAAAGTCATATGCTCAACCAACTGAGCCACCCAGGAGCCCCTCTTGGGCTATTTGTATTAGTTTTTCTAGAGCTTCCACAACAAAATTCCACAGACTGGGCAGATTGAACATTAGCATTTATGTTTTTACAATTCCAGAGGTTGGAAGTCTAAGATCAAGGTGCAGTGGGGTTGGTTTCTTCTAAGGCTGTTCTCCTTGGTTTGCAGATGGTTATCTCCTTCCAGTGTCTTTAAATGGTCCTTCCTCTGTGTGTATCTGTGTCCTAATCTCTTCTTCTTAAAAAGACATTAGTCCCATTGGATTAGGGTCCACCTATAAGAACCCATTTTACCTTAATAATCTCCAATCACATTGCATTCTGAGGTACTAGGGCCTAGGATTTGAACATATGAATAGGGGGGGGGGGGACACAATTCAGTTCATTATACTCTGTTTCTGACATTTTCTTTTCTTCTGTTTTTTGGTTGGCTTTCTTTGGAGTTCCTATTTTTAAATGATGTAACTTTTGGACTGATTCTCTAATATCCACCGATTTCCATTATCCAACAATTTCTTTTAGTTACATTTACCAAGAGATTTTAAGTTTATCTTTCCTCCCTTATTTTTGTTTTTTCCTACTTATCATGTCTGCAGTTTCCACATTCATTCACTCTCTTATTTTAAGATGTACTATCTTTTCTTTTTTATTTTTCTTGCCTCATCTGTGTTTCTTTAAAGTTGTTCTGATTCTGCCTCTTCTTTAAATCTAGAGTTTTCTCATCTAATGCCTCCTGATCCTTGATTATGAATTCAAGTTTAAGAATGAATCACTGAGGGGCTTGTTAACAATGATGTTCTCTGTAGGATTATTTGGTATGATGGCTTGATTAAGCGACTTCTTAAGCTCAGTATTTTTGAGGCTGGGTCTCCTCAGCTAGTTGGATTCATCAGAGGAATTTTTGTAGTTGTTTCCTTCCTGGAGAGTTTAACACAGTGTGCCAAAATTCTGGGAACTCTATGGAATAAGTAGGCTAGGGTTTTGCTACTTGATATGGAGAAAAACCCTGAACCTGGGTAATGGTAATTTTTATGTGTCAACTTGGCTGGACGATGGGGTCCCTAGATATTTGCTTAGACATTATTTAAGTATACCTGTGTGGAGGTTTCTGGATGTGATTAACATTTGAACTGGTAGACCTGAGGAAAGAAGACTACCCTCCCTAATGTGCGCAGACCTCATCCAATCAGTCTGAAGCCTGAACAGAAAAAAGATGGAGAACTTATGCTTATTCTCTGGCTATTTGCCTGACTCGCTGAAACTATACCTGACTGCAGACCTTGAGAATTTTCTGCCTTTATAATTTCATGAGACAATCTCTCATAATAAATCTCATGTATGCGCATATATTCATCTTTTTGGTTCTATTTCTCCGGAGAACCCAGATTCTTATGACTCCCATGTTTTTATCAGGGTGGTATCTGTCACCAGTCTGGCCGCATGAGCCGCAGTATAGATTTCTTCAGATTCATTCTTGCCAAAGAGAAAATACTATCTCAGGGGAAGAGTTACCCGTGGTATCTGAAATTCTAATTATTTCCTAAATAGAGCTTTTAACTTTTTTTCTTGGTTTATGTCTCTGTCCTAACCACTGCTTGGTACTGAATCCTGCTGCCATTCCTAAACTTTTCTTGGGCTTTTAAGAATAAAGTGAGGGTTACTTCTCGAGTTTGCCAATTGCATATCTGGGTTTCAGCTTTCCAAATCTCTCATTTTAATTAGCTAATTTGATATGCTTTCTGGATTCCAAACTTTTGTTTTGTCCTTCCCTTTCCTTATCAAAGATTTATACTATTTTTATCCCTTTGTTGTCATTTTGGAAGGATATCAGAAGGGATATGAGGATCTGTATTCAATGTAGCATTGTTAGCTGAACTGCAATTAGAATTTTATGAAAAGGATCATCACCTCATCCTATATAATGAAATAAATTTCAAGCAAATTATAGAGTTAAAATTAGCAAATAATTATATTGAGTAAAATTGTAATGTTTACTATGTCTCTGGATGTGGAAGCAATTTTAATACCAAAAATCATTACAGAACTCAGAAATGTATTATATAAATGCAAGCCTGTCATGTGAAAATACTCTAAAAATCAAATTTTAAAAATTGACAAAATGTTAATATAGGTTTCTACAAATTATGATATAAATATTAAAACCTAAATGGATAATGAGTAAAGCATAAGACCTGGCTGTTGACAGAAGTAAAATTATAATTGATTATATCCTTATAAATATAAATGGTATATTTATAATTAAGATATAATTTTAAACCAAATTTAAATCAAGCCTTATAAATTAAAAGCAAAAATAAATTTTTAAGTCTATTAAATTATCAAAGACTTTTTAAAATTTCAGCACTGAATGATGTTGAAGACAGAGTATGACAGAGCCTCATATATTATTGGTGGGAAGCTAAATTTCTGTTTCCTTTTTTGAAAGCAATCTGGAAATAAGTATCAAAATTATTAAGAAAATTAATTTTTACATGTCACATTCCTGGAAATTTCCTTCTAAAGAAAATTCTAAAAGAGTAAGAGAGAGTGTAACAAATATATTTTTAATAATGAAAAAATGTAAACAACTCAAATATCCAATCAAGCAGAGATAGTTGGACTTCAGAAGATTATTAAGCATCATTAAAAACAATCTGTCCTAGAAGTGCCTCTTGTTCTTATGATGGGTAAGCCTGGTGTGAGGGGAAAATCTACAAATTTATAAGTAACATGAAATTAAATGCAAAGCAAGCACCAAGATACATGTTGGGAAGGAGAAACACAGAGTTGGGCAGGGTGAGTGGACAGGAGTTCTAATAATAAATTATCCTATTAATAAATAAAGAAATTGGAAATCATGGAATCCATACTATGTAGAGATGGATTCATAAACAGTAGAATACGGATAATCTGAAGGAATAGGGAGGTGACAGTGGACTGGAGATGATCAGGTAAAGGAACAGATGGCATGAAGGAGTAGGAGGGAAGGACAGTGCAGCACATTTCGGAGATCAAATCAAGGAGTTGCAACAATTAGGAGTGCTAAGGCATTAAGTGGTATGTTCATTTATTAAACAACTATAGTGACTCTGAAACCTAACAGACTCATACTCCACAGTGAGTGCAAGAGTGTGAGAATGAGCTTGAGAACTAGTCCTCCTTCTAGGGATGAGGATGGAGAAAGTGGGGTAGTGTGTACTTCTCAGCCTAATTGTGTGTCCTACAGGACCCTAGAAATATTGAGCAGCAGTGACAACTGAGTTAGATGTGAAAACAATTTTATTCTCCAGATGTGTTTTTCCTGAGTTTAAGGATTTGTATATCATCTTAAAGAATCAAAATACATGTCAATTTAGCCATTTATTTAAGTAGTTATTAGAAATTCAGGTGTAGGAATTTACTCGGGTTTTCTTCTGGGTAGAAAATTTTGGTTTCCCTTTGTTGATCATTTTTCCTGCTGTTTAGAAGAGATGAAATAACGTATTTGTGATACTGAGTAGAAAACAAAACAAAATACCAAAAATGAGTTTTCTTTTTAGTTCATTGACCACAGCCTGGATTGACAGTGGAAAAACCAGATTATAGGCTTTTAACCTTATATCTTCTAATCTTTAAGATCCCCATGTTTTATAACTTACACCATTATGTCCTTTCACAATAAAATACTTCCACATAGTAACATGCTAAAAAGTGTGCCTTTGAGTTGGTGAAAAACTGTAATTATATATTGTTGAATGGATTTGTAGGAGAGGGGCAGTTTGAATTGATCATGTGTGTATTGATAATCCTTAGAGCAGAAAAGAATGGAGATTATGCTATATTCTCTTTCTCAGTAGTATCTTGGATTCTCGAAAAGTGATAGAAGTTTTCTTGATTTGCATATTTTAAACTAAAGTCCTATGTTTTAAAGTCAATTATAAGTTTATTATAATATCCTTTATTAACTTTGGTGCATAGATTGGACAATATGAATACAAGTTCACAGTATCTTTAATTTCCTCTTTGGTATCTTGACTGTTTGAAAGGGGATTATTTTACAGTTTCATGAAATTTTATTTTAAAACTGGCATGCAAGCTTTTATTTGGGTATTGTTTAGGGACTGCCCTTAAGCTAAAACTTTCCTTGTTCATTCAATATCCAGTCAGATAGCAATCATAATTTCCTTTGAAATGGAAAGGGTAGAGAAGAATTACACAAATATAAGCTTTCATCTATTTAAAAATATCATGTCATTTTGCCTTGATTGGTTTCTGTTCAAGAAAAATTCCAGCTCATTTACTGTTATAGCTTTTACTCTCTTTTGAGGGACTATATCTTGATTCTGTAATCACTCTCTTAATTATCAAACTCATTATGAAGGACACATGCATATCATAATCATCTTTTATTTATTACCTTCTCTCTATAAAGTAAAAACAGATGTTTATTTTTCCTTTGTCAGAGTAATTGCCAAATTTACCTACATCTCTAAGGTAAAACTCACTCTAAATATATCTGTTTATTCATTTACCTTCTGATTTGGTAAATATTGGTTGGGCACCAATTATGGTGAAGTATTGGGAATACAAATAAGATCATTCACACACACACGTGCACACACACACACACACAGTTCATACCAAAGTACACAGAGTCTAGGAGTGGAGATAAACTTGAACACAATCATATTTAATAAAACATACTGTCTATAACAGTAGAGGTAGGTTTAAGACATAGTGGCAGCACAAATGAGGGAAATGATTGCCTGAGCCTAAAGCAATCTTGGTAGAGGGCGTAAGGATTAATCTGAGGCTTCAAAGATGAGTAGAAATTCTCGAGAAAGGCAATTGGTCTGGGTAGGAAGAAAGAGCAAGAATTCCAGGTGGAGTCAAAATTTGTGCATAGATGTGGAACTACAAGGTATGGAATGATTGAGTACTCTAAGCATTACAAAATTCTGGATTATGGTTTGTGGGAAAGGGAATTTTGAGTAATACATTGGTTAGAAAGAAGGGAGTCATATAGTGAGGACCACATTTTGAACATTTGGAGTTACTCTACAGGTGATAAACACTAATTGAAGGGCATTATGCATATTTGTAATTTAGTCTGTAGGAAGAATTGAAAAGGAGAATTTTAAGGTAATACCAGCTAGAGAGTTATTTCAGTAAAACCAGGGAAGAGCAAACAAGGCTCTAAGCTACAAAGATAGCATTGGGTGTGGAGGAAGTGATGGATGTGAAAGAAGTGAGGCTGGAAAAATTTTTTAATGTAGTTATTGAATTAAATATGCAAGGGAGAGAAGAAAAAAGTCTGGGTTGACTCATTCTCTTTTTTGTATCTGGGTGGCAGGTAGAGTTAAGGAAGAGAAGTGCTAAGATCATTGAGTTTAAGAAAGAATTGCCAACAAATATAGACATAGACACAGAAGTTTCTCAGGATTATGTCAGCATTAATACTGGAGCAGTCAGGAGTGCCTATGTAGCTCAGTAGGCTGAGTGTGTGACTCTTTATATCAACTCAGGTTGTGATCTCATGGGGGTGAGATTGAACCCCACATTGGGCTCTGTGCTGGATGTGGAGGCTGCTTAAGATTCTCTCTCTCTCTCTCTCTCTCTCTCTCTCTCTCTCTCTCTCTCTCTCTCTCTCTTTCTCTGTCCCTGCCCCATGCATGTGTGCACACTCTCTCACAAATACATAAACTTAAGAAAATTGGAGAAGCCAACTGTATGCCAAATGTGAAAGTAGCAATGACTAAAGTATAGTTGAAGAAGACTTAGGTAGTGGTTAAACAGGAGGGTGATGGGTAGTAGAGTCAGATGACATAGGCTTGGAGCATAAGCTTTTACCAAGTGTTCAGCAAAGGCTGGGCTGCTTATGTCTTCTTCACCCCTGTAAAGTTTTATGCAGATTTTAGAAGAAAATCTCTAAATGTTAAAATAACTTTTTCGTGTTGAAGGTTTTGCTTGTTGAGGCTGGCCTTTAAGATTCTTCACAATAGTAAGATGTAGTGATTCTTTGAAAATATAGGACAGCAATAGGTCACTATGGTAGTGGCTGTAAAATCACTGTGACTGTAATGTAAACAACACTGGCTGGATCTGAATTTTATAATCCCAGCTATCAAAAAAGAAAGAAGGAAAGAAAAGAAAGAGAGAAAACTATAACTTTGCATAATGCATTGTGTTCAACGAGTTCAAAATTATACTTCCAAACATCTTCATTTGTTACCTTTAATGTTAAAATAATATCAGGGACTGTCACATGACTAAGCTATCTTTATTTTTTATCATAATACATTTTGATTGCTGATAAACTCTCAAAAAAAATGGGTGGAAAGGAGTTGTGAAAGCAAAGGGCCTGGAGTAATTTGTTGAGATGATCTTCCCCAAAGTTTTACTTCACTAGTTTAGATATTCAAAAATTGATTTTATTTGGAAATCAGAAATTATCTATCTAGAAATCAAATAGTCTGTGAGAATCTGATACTATTAATAAAGAAATATTTTTAGGGCACCTGGGTGGCTCAGTTGGTTAAGCAACGTGCTCTTGATTTCAGCTCAGGTCAGGATCTCTCATTTTGTGAGTTCAAGCCACATGTTAGGTTTGGCACTAAGGGGTGCGGAGCCTGCTTGGGATTGTCTCCCTCTCTTTGCCCCTCCCCTGCTGGTGCTCTCTCTCTCTCAAAATCATACTAACTTTTAAAAAAAAGAAAGAACAGTAAAAAAAAAAAGATGCACTTTATTTTTTTTTACCATTTTATTTTTATTTTTTAAAGTTTTTGTTTTAATTCCAATTAGTTAACATACAGTAGATTCAGGTGTACTTCAAATATAGTGATTCTGAAGCACTTTAGTTGAAATGTTACCCAGTCAGTTTGTTACTGAAGCTGTAATTCTGGGCAGGGAGCTTACAAGGGAGGAGAATATCATTGCTTGGCTATTATATGAAGCATGTCTGAATTCATTGGGTAGCAAATCTTGTATTTCAATTTTCTATCTGGAAAAGAAAGAAATGTTCGAAGATTCTCATAATAACTCTTTTTCTCTCTACCATAATCTAAATTATTAAAAGTTGACAGGGCACATTTTCCAGGTAATTTCCAGTTTTCAACTTTTGTTACCTGGTTCTGAGAAAATTGGCTAATAATAATGATAATAATAATGTCTTTAGCAAAGACAGGTTAGAACTAAAACTTGTCTTATTTGATTATTTCTCAGAAATAAGTTTAAAATTCAGGTAAAAAACTTTTAATTATGAAAGCCTCAAAAGTATTTATTCTCAGCATTAAAATGTTTTATCTGCACTGTTTCCCCCAAGTAGCTATAAAATTACTAATATGACAGAATAACACAGAAAGAGACAAGAAAAATAGACCTTATCATTTTTAACAGTTAGATTCTGGATTTTTTTTTCCAAGAGAGGAAGATTTAATAGTTAATAGCAACTTAGTTCTTCTTGATTCTCTAGCCAAAACTCTTGTAGTCTTCTTTGCCTTCTCCTTCTCTTATCCCACCCATTTGGTTGAGCCTACCTTCAAAATACATCTGCAATCCCAGGGGCACCTGGGTGGCTCAGTCTGTTAAGGGTCCAACTCTCTCACTGTTCATGGGATCAAGCCCCATGCAGAGCTCTGTGCTGACAGCATGAAACTGCTTGGGATTCTCTTTCTCCCTTTCTCTGCCCCTGCCCCTTCCCAAATAAATAAATATGCATATCCAGAATTCCATAATTTCTCAATTACCTTTTCTGCTAATATCAAGTCAAATCTACATTATCTTTTGTCTTAGTTTACCAATAAGTCTTATTGCTTCTTCCTTGAGTATATTCAACACAGCAGGAATGATAGACAAATAAATTTATATTGTTTTGGTAGTATCAGTGTGTGTGTGTGTGTGTGTGTGTGTGTGTGTGTGTGTGTGTATTTTGTAGTGTCGGTCAGATCATGACATCATCTGTCTGCTCAAGCCCTCCCATTGCTCTCCTTTGTCACTTATGAGGCCAGGGGTTCTCAAACTGTCGTGAGCATCAGAATTAACTGGAGGGCTGGTTTTAAGGCAGATAACTGAACCCTACCCCCTGGAGGTTCTGATTTTTGTAGGTTTGAAGTGGGACTTAGAAATTTGTATTTCAAACAAATTCCCAGGTGATGAATGTTCTTCCACGCTGATGTTTCTGCTGCTAATCCAGGGGCTACCTTTTGCAATTTGTAAGACCCCTATAGGGTCTTACATGATTGATACTATTACCTCTAATATTACTGCCTACTTGATTGCCCATAGCACATTAGGCTATAACCGCATCTCCAATCACAAACCTGCCTCAGGGCTTTTGCCATTAATTTTTCCATGCCTGGAATACTTCTCCAGTTACCCACATGGCTAATTTCCACATACCCTTCAGGTCTTTACTCAAATATCTCAAGAAAGCCTTCCCTGGGCACCCCATGTAAATACTCAAATCTCTTCCCACCCCACAATCCTCCTGACATTTCCTATTTCTGCTTTAATTTTTCTCTTTGGCACTTGTTATTTTCTGACATACTAATTTACTTACTTACCTTGTGTATGTTCCACCTCCCTGAGTATTTTTCATTGCTGTTTCCCCAATGCCTAACACATTGCTTGGCATATAGTAAGCACTCAATCTATGTATGTCGATTAAATAACAAATGAGAAAGTCAAGAGAACACATGAGACAAGGAGAATGGGCACATTCAGTTGATATTGTCTTTGTGGAAATATAGGAAATAATTTGACTTGCTATTGCTTGCTAAACAACTTGAGTTGTTTTCTAGAACTGGTGACAATGTTAGTATTCTACAAAGCTAACATAGCTAAACTAGTTAATCTTGTAAATATAGAGGCTTATTAGGCAGTTTATCAGTTCAGAAAAAGAATGAATATGTATTTGCTGATTATTTAATGTATCCTAGGTACAATACTAAGTGCTTTATCTGTATGATTTCATCCATTCCACATAACTTCCCCACAAAAAATTATTTATTAATGTTTTATAGATGAAGAAATAATGTAAGCAACTTTCTCAAGGCTATACAATCAACCAACTGGCCCTCAAGTACTCAGTAAAAGTTCTGCCTCTCTATAAAGCCTACTATACTGTACTTCAGCCTGAGAATATAAGTGTATTTTTGATAGCACCAACATCACTGGTGGGGGTTATGGAATGGGATAGGTAGGGTTCAGAAATGATATTTCATGTTTATTTTAAAAGGACCTGCCATGTATATATTAGGGAAGAGAAGACTCAATAATATCACATGTCTTTAAGTATTTGAAAGGATTTCATGTGGGAGATGAAAAATAAATGTGTTCAGCTGCAGAATGAAAAATTAATAACAAAAGGTAGCTACTATAGAATAGAAAATAGGAGAGCCTGGGTGGCTCAGTTGGTTGAGCATCCAACTCTTGATTTCAGCTCAGGTCATGATCTCAGGGTCATGAGATTGAGCCCTGCATCTGGTTTCACTCTGGGTGTGAATCGTGCTTAAAATTCTCTCTCTCTCTCTCTCTCTCTCTCTCTCTCTCTCTCTCTCTCTCTCCCTCTCTCTTTCT
Source organism: Felis catus (assembly GCF_018350175.1). Lineage (NCBI taxonomy): Eukaryota > Metazoa > Chordata > Mammalia > Carnivora > Felidae > Felis > Felis catus. Next base: position 36,451,106 of record NC_058385.1, on the reverse strand, counting down.
CTCTCTCTTTCTCTCTCTCTCTCTTTCCCTCTTCCTTGCTCACATTCTCTCTAACACACACACACACACACACACACATGCACGCAGAATAGAAAATGATTAGTCTTTGCAAAGACTATTTTGGTCATTGGTCATTTGGTAACAAAACAAGTGGCTATGATATATACTGAGATTGAGCCACCCTTCCCTGGAAGTGTTGAAACAAAAACTAGATAAGAAAACTACAAAGACATTTTAGATCCACTTCATTTATTGGAGGAAGGAGGATTAATAATGATAGTTGTAAAATCTTCTCCAGCTCAGATGGTCTTTGAGTCAACTCTTTGGGTTCTGTGAATAAAGTGACTCATCTATTCAACCAACACACTCAATTCAGCGTAAATTAAATTAATGTGTTTTTTTATTGAATTGCTACTGTTCACTAAACTCCTAATTCACAAAGAAACAAATAAAACAAGACAACAAAAAGAGCCAAAGCCACCAGACAAAAATGCCCTCAAGTTGCTTTCTCCTTTTGCTCACCATATACCTACGTCTATATTCTTACATATTCTTTTTCCTGTCTTATCTCCATGTAAGGATTGTCCCTCCTTGTATCTCTAAAGCAAATATGCTACTGTTGTTCTAGATCTGACCTCTCCTACCTTCTCTAATGGATCTTTTCTCCAGTCTGCATCTTCATCTTCTCCCTCTGTTTAGTTCTTCCCTTTAGCACATACACGTTTGAGTCCTTCCCAATTCAATTACTTCACAATCACATGTCTTCTCTTGCATTTCTGTAAATATTTCCTTTTTGATTTTTTAAGGTCAAGGTGTTGGAAGACTTCTAGACTCTCTCCATACCTCCTTCACTCCAATTGTACTCACAAATCTGCTGATGGTTTCCACCCTTATCACTTTTCAAAGGAAGGCTACCTATGACCTGGGGTAATCTTGTTTGATCCTATTTCAAAGCCCCCCAAGATCACCCACACAGTCAGCAATTCACTAGAAAGACTCACAGGGCTAAGAATATACTTGGGCTCACTGAAAACATTTACTACAATGATAGAGTAAGGTTCTACGGACAACGGTAAGAGGAAAAGACAAGTATAGTTTGGAAGAATCCATTCGGAGGTTTCTGATGTTTTCACCTTCTCAGGAGAAGTCACAAAGAGCACACAGTCTCCTGTAGTGATAGTTCAGCCATATGTGTGTAGTGTTTATGCCTAGGGAAGCCTATCTGAGACTCAGAGTTTAAGGGTTTTATTGAGGGCTGGTTTTGTAGGCATTCTCTGCCTAGCAACTACCAAAATTCCAGAATCCTGCTAAGAAAGCTGATGTTCACCATCAACACACTGTATGAGTAGTTTCAACAGAACAAAACCACCTCATCAGAGGATGATTCAGAAGCCAAGTTCTCAGATGCTAGCAAAGAGCCAACCTTACAAGCAGGGTTTTGTCTGGCCTGCTATGTTACCTCTTTCCTGAACGCTTTCCATAACACCAAATATTCTCCATTTCCTGATGAATCCCGTATCACTCTCTGTGTCTTAGCTATGCTCTTTGGCTAAACTTACACGTACACATGCCCGCTAAGCATTACCATTAAAATGTCCCACAAGTACCTCAAATGCAACTTGTGCGTATCTAAATTTTGTATCTTTGTACTTAGCTCTTTCAAATGTTCCCCCAGTACTCCCTGCCTCACTGAATGACCCCAACATCCCGCTGGTTTGGATAGCAAAAAGGCTGGCAGACATCCTCGATTGTTCCATCTCCCTCATCCAGTACAACTAAGTTGATCTGTCAATCACATGGGTTCTCTGTCTTCTGTTTCCATATAATCTGACCTCTTCCCTTTATGTTCATGCCACTGACTTCATTTATGTTCTGTATTCTCCTGTGTCATCATTTGTTACCTAATGTTACCTAATTACCTCTAGCAATCCTCTAAATGTTCTGCCTGACTCCAGAGCAGACCCCTGCAAGTTCATTCTCATTACCAGTCAGACCTCCAGCATGTTATTTAGCCTTTCTGAATCTCGTATTCCATATATGTAAAGTAGGAATACTAATAGTCCTGTTCTCATAAGATTGTCATGCAGAGTAATTGAGATAGTAAGTGTAAAATGCTTAGCACATAGTAAATGTAAATAAACATGAGTATTAAATGTTAATGTTGTTACCGTGATATTTTAAAATGTATTTAAAGGGACGAAATGATCTTGTTACACCACTGAGTATTACCAGTGGCTTAAAAAGACCTTCAGGATACAGTCAGAAATTCCTTACCCTGGCACCTTTTCTGTCATAATTTGACACTCAATCTCTCAGCTGCAGTCCCAGTGAGCCACTTAGGAAGCTCCAAGTAGGTCAGACTTTCCCCTTTCTCTCTCTCAAGACTTTCTAAATCCTGGTCCTTTCCTGAAATTCTTACCCTATTCATCTCCTCGCCCTGCCTTTTTTTAAAATCTCAACTCCCTCATCCAAAAAGATTAAACCTCAAACATTAAGTGATTAGGAAGTTTTTCTTCTGTTCTCCCCAGTCTGTGTTATGTGCCTTTTATATGTATTCCCACTGCAAACTATGAACTACTTCTGGATATACATATTACACATTATTATAATTACCTGCTCGATTGTTTATCTTCACAGTTAAACCTGAGGCTTTTGAAAATAGGAACTGTATTTGATTCATCATTGTGTCTTTCCCTTAGTCCGGGACCTGGTATGAGGAAAATGTTTGATAAGTACTTTCTGAACCAACGAAATCAAGTGAAGGGGATATAACCGTAGGAATAGCCTCAAAGTTTAGCAGGAGATGCCGTGGCTCATATTAGAAGAATCTAAAATATAAATGAAATGTGTTTTATACACAATGTAACTTATCTAAATAGCTGAATTTTGGGTTTAGTCCTTTAGAAAATTCAAATAGGCTAGCTAATTCAAATGAAGAAAACTATTTTCTTGAGCGAGATTTTGTTGAATAGCCTAAAATGGTGAGTTTTTTCTATTTTCTGCCCCAACCACTAAACCCTGTTTGAATACTCCCATTCTCATGGGCACAAACCATCTTACCCCTGCCAGAAGCAGTAAAGATAGAATTTGCCTCAATACCTGTCCCAGAACTGGTCTGGTTTTCTCCCAGGCCTTTTAAGGTGACAATAGTAACCCCAAGAATAATTTTGCAGAGGAGGAAGAGTAATCTGGCGAACGAGGGAGTGAATTATCCCTAGACCTGTTATCATTCAAGGGTGGAAAGAAAGATGGGAAGACACAAGAGCACTTCTGAAAGTTCGACCTAGAGTCCAAGAATTTCGGAAATATCTGCCATTGTCTGACTTTGCATTTTAGCGTAAACAGAAAATGAATAGAGATGATCTTTGAATAAACTGGCTTATATGCAACAAACGTTATTTTATAATCCATCAAACAGATCAGGCCACTTAAAAATGACTCAAAAATCTCTCAAGAGTCATAATTTCAACCCAGCTTGGTCATCCCAATACCTGTGTTCTCTGCTGTACTGCACTCCAGCGCCCCTAGTGGCCAAGTGTAGCAGGTCGTGTGATACACCTTTCAAGATGTGGTCCTCAATCCTCAAGCTGCTAGGAGTGTTGGCTGCATTAGGTTCAGGGCTGTCCCTTTCTGTAAATTGTCCTCCAGTAAAGGAAGCTGCCTGGCCCTTGGTAGCCCCTGGCTGAGCGTAGCCTTTCTGCACTGAGTGGTCAAGGAGTTTATATACAAAGACCTGGCCCCTTGTTTCAATTTAGGACAACTCCGAATGTTGAGTCTCAGCTCAGAGTGAACTGACTGAAGCTTTTGTAGCACTACAATTTGGGGAATTTCTTCTGCATAATAATGTTTTTCTCACTTGTAACTCTTGTTCCCTGGAGTGTACTTTCACTTCACTGACCAAAGACAGGTTACTTTCTTTATGTAATACAATATCCCAGAGATCTAAATTCCATGGAGAACACTTAGGGAAATAATAGAATGGAAATTTCTGCAGTATTTACTGGTAGCTATTCCATCTTTATCTAGCAGATCAGATAATAAAGATGAGTAAGTAATTGAACCTAAATGACTTGTACTTTGGAATTTACAATGATGAGAAAACAACTTAATCTTTTGTGAATAAAACATAATAGGTAACAATTCTAAGGAAAGAAGTTTAGTCAAGCTGATTTGTTTAAGTTGCTAATATGTAATACATGGAGTATTTATTACATTTTTGCTGTATTAAGCCACTCTTTTGATGACAGTTATTAAAAATCACAATCACTATTGAATTTTTATTATTTGTTTTCCCTCCTAGACACTCCATTAATCATGTTATGTTTTCCTTGGTTTATCTTGTTCTTCCTAATGTATTCATGAAATTTTATATTAATCATAGACAGCAGAGACTTTGAGAACTGAAAGAGTTCTTGAAATCCATTGTCCCCAAACATCTCACTTTGTGAATGAGAAAGAGAGTTTTGGAGAGATTATGAAGCCTGACATGACATGAAGCCTGTCTGCCTTCTTTCCCCCTTCCCATTATGAACCAACTGCACTGGCTACTGGAAACTGCCAAGCATCTTCTCTCCTCGTTGCACTCTCTCTATCTGGAATGCTGAACTCACAGAAGCTGTTACTGGCCACTCAACCAAAGAGCCACTTAGTCATTTGCTATTTCGTGAAACCTGTTTTAATTCTGAGATTGCTTTTATGTATGTGTTGATTTGCTTCCTTACTATCTGTTCTTCACTTCACCTCCCCCCGCCCCATTATATAAGCTCTATGAGAATCCTCCTAACCTAGTCATGTGTCTGACATAAGATAGGGGAACAAATATTTGTGGAACAAATGAATGAATGGATGTAATTGATTAGCCCACCAGCCCCATACCTGGGTAGAGTAAGAGCTGAACACTAACCCAAATCTCTTAATTCTCAGTTCATTGTTTTGATTTCTACAACGTGTTACATAGAATTCACTCTAATTTATGTAACTTTTATGCACAAGTCACTCTGCTAGTCATTGTGGGGAATTCGGACATTAAGATACTGTCTCTGCCATGTCTATTGACATTTATTTTATTCATTGAAATTCTTTTTTTTGCTTTTCAGCTCATCTGAATCTGTCCTGTATACTTCACCCTTCCTGATATTTATCCCTGATTCTTCTTTTATTTCCCTTCATTTCACTTTATTAATGAAAAATACGATTTTATCTTTATACAACATATACTCTCTTGCCTTCATAAAAGTACTCTAAGGTCTTATACTGCAGGTGCTTGATGCTGACTAATTAAGTGTGGAGTGTTGAGTTTACCTACAGATGGCCATATCATTACTGGTCTTATTTTCCTTACTATTGTTTTAGCTAACTTCTTATATGGAAAAGGCTGTATTTAAACTGACCATCTACAATAGGAATAGGTGACTATAACAAAACTTCCATATGTTACAAAACTCAAAAGCTACAAGGCAGAAATTTAATCAATTCTCAGCCCAGGTTCATAAACGACAAACATAAATGTTAAAGTGGCAAAAATATAGAGCACTGTATCTCCTAGTTCATTGTTCTCACTCAACAAATTAAACCTACCAATGTGAAAATGCCAAATGCCCATTGAACCATTTCCAAGTTAATAACATTCTGTATGAATCCATTTGGATTTTTCCCCCAATCTGGCACATTTAATATCATTTCAAACCCCGTTGGTTTGATTATAAATGAAATGCAGTGGCATTTCCAGGGTGCAGACTCCACAAAATGGATCCAATTACCAAATTTGCAAAAAGTGTTTCAGCATGAAATAACTTGACTTTGCCCACTATAATATCACAAATGGATTTAAAATGAGGGAGATGATTTCTGTGTGTGTGAGAGCCCATGCATCTTTCCTTTGCTTTCAAGTTATTTGTTCTAGGATTTTGCCGCCAGAACTGTGTCAAATGGCCATGGATGTAAAGTATAAAAAGGGGCTAATCATGTCTTATACATATGAAATTTTCAGACTGTAAACAATTTACTTTGATAAGTATTTCCAAGTTATGTTCTGTGTAACGCTACTTCTGTAAAGTCTTTGTAGATACTTAATGAGAAGAGTTTTGATTTTTGGATTAATAAGGAGATGTTGCATACATTTCTCTCTTGAAAATCTGCTCTGAACTTTAGCATATTAAGGACTTTGGGGATTCCTACAGGTAAGAAACCCTTGCTGAGATAGCTCTTCCTAAGATATTTTTTGACAATTATTATTTTTTAAATCGCCTTTTAGTCTAAGTCCTAGAAACAGAGAAAAGTGGTTATCAGGAGCTTGGAAGTGGGGGAGATAGGGGGAGATTGATAGAAGTGTTCAAACTTTTACCTATAAGGTGAATAAAGTCTCATCTAATGCATAACATGGTGACTACAGTTGATAATACTGTATATTATAATTGAAATTTGCTAAGAGAATAGAACTTAAATGTTCTTAACAAAAAGAAAAGGTAAATTTGTGAGTGTTAACTCGATCAGAGGGAGTCCTTCTCACAAGGTATACATATATCAAATCATCACATATTATACTTTAAATATATTGCAATTTTATTTGCCAATTATAATAAATCTGGGGAAAATCAGCACTTTTTATTTCTCATGAATCAAATACAATCAAGAAAATAGAAAGCACTGTAAGCATTTCAAATGGAGGTAGTATATTACAAATAAATTCCTGCACAAGGGGTAGACAAGCTAATAAGTCTCACATGGTACAGTAAGGCAATCCAGGAGTTAGAAATGCCAGAAAGCTACTATGACCTCTAGGTGGGTGGCATCATGGGAGTCAGGATCTGGGGTCACCAGATAAAATCCAGAAGCTGGGTTGACATGCCTGTAGAGCTGGGATCATGAAATGACTGTTTGTCAAATGAAAGCCAGCAAATACAGAAAAGTTCCAGTTGTTGCTGGAAATGCTACTCTCCTGAGCTCAAAGTCTAAAAGTATTCTGGCTTTCCATTTCTAACACTTTCCAGTCCTTACCAGATCTTCCATTGGTACATCACAGCCAGAAACCTGTTGGCAGACATGTCTGGGAAATACAGTTCTTCGTGTTGCAGAGTAGATTATAAGAAGGATGAAGGGAATCTAAAAGAAAACAGGTGAGGGACTAGCATGAGGTATTTGGGATTCCAGCTGGAAAATGCTGACTCAGGTTGTTCTAATTATTAGTTGGTAATGTAAACAATTTCCCATTAAGATGTTTAAGAATTATAATTCTATTAAGTAAATTTCATGAGCAAGTAAATTTCATCACCATGAGCAACAAATTTTCTAATTTTGAGGCTACATATTTACATTTATGTATATTAGGGTTCTCCAGAGAAACAGAACTCATTGGATATAACTATCAATCCGTATCTCTAGCTACCTCCTTCTCTATTTTTCTCTTTCTTTCAACTCTCTCTCTCTCTCTCTCTCTCTCTCATATCTCTATCTACCCATCCATCTATTGAGAAAATGAGATTTATTATACAAGGAACTGGCTCATGCTGTTAGGGGGCTGAGAAATCCCACTACCAGTTGTGGTCTGCACGCTAGAGATCCAGGAAAGCCTGTGGTGTACTTTCAGCACTGGAGAGCTGGAGAGCTGTTGGTGTAGATTCCAGTCTGAATCTGAAAGGCTGAAAATCAAAAGTTCTAAAGGCAGGAGAAGATCGATGTTCCTTCCAACTCAAATAGGCAAAGAATAAATTCAACCTCCTCTGCTTTTTTTTTTTTTTTTTCCCTGTTCAGGCCCTGAATAAAGTAGATAATTTCCACCCACATTGGAGAGGGCCATTAGCTCTGCTCACTTAACCAATTAAATGCTCATCTCTTTTGGAAACACTCTCACAGACACACCCAGAGAGAATGTTTGACCAGGTATCTGGGCATCCTATGGCTGACACATAAAATAAACCACCATGGTGTCATGTTGGTTTGAAAATATGGGAACGGTTAATGAGTACCCTTGAAGTTAAGATAAAACTTACAGGAATCAACCAAAAAAGAATACTGTGTATTTATGTGCTATTTTGGAAAACTTCCTGGCTAACCGAAATAGGAAGTTTACTTTTAAGTTGCCAATTCATGGCACTCAATATGGAGAGTAATGCTTGTTTTGCAGTGGTTGTTTACATGTGTGCCTCTCTAAATGCTTGTCCAGCACATGTAGTTCCTCTCTTGGATCCAAATTATAGCCAGATGGACAGTTATGTCTACCTGGTTCAAGTATGTCTGATTTATAATACCTGAAATTGCATGATAATTTAGACTAATGGTAGCAACACAGAGAATTAGATGAGGGAACCTGAACAATATTATTGATAAATTATGTACAGATTTACTTAACAAGCAACTTAGACACTTGGAGCCATTAGCAATATGGAGGCCATCTGTGTGATGTTGTTTGCATTCCAATCTCTTCTCACCAGAGATTTGTAAACATCTCTCCTCCTTCCTTAGTCCCAGGTATCTTATCCTTCAGTGCCATCTAGCCATTGACGTTTACTGAAAACTTACTATATGCCAGGCTCAATACACTCCGAGCTTTTATATTTTTAATTCTTTTTAAAACCCTTGAGGTAAGAATTATTATCCCTTGTTCACAGATAAAATAAGGCTCAAAGCAGTTGTCTCACAGCACAATAATAAAAGATCTTGTATTTGAACGCATCCCATTTTAGACTATGTTAAGTGTTAAATCATTGTCAGGGCTCTCAAAAATCCTCTCCATACTCCTCATATGTTATTAACTCTTGATTTACTCATTGGAAAAGCAATTTTTAAGCACCCACTCTATGCCAGTCTTGCTTAATGTACAATGACCTTGCAGTTCACAAATTTGAGCCCCGTGTCGGGCTCTGTGCTGACAGCTTGAAGCCTGGACCCTGCTTAAGATTCTGTGTCCCCCTCTCTCTGCCTCCCCCCTGCTCACACTCTGTCTCTGTTTCTCTCAAAAATAAATACACGTTTTTTTTTTTAATTTTTAAAAAATGTTTTATTATTATTTGAGGCAGGGGAGGGGCATTTTTAGGTTAACGGCAAAATTGCAGGGAAGATACAAAGATTTTGCAGAGATTTCCCACTACTTCTACAGATGAATATACATGCAGATAGCCTCCCCCATTATCAGCATTCCCCAACATAGTGGTATGTTTGTTAAAATAGATGAACCTACATTGGTATATCATGTAGGTATCATGTATCATGATTGGTATATCATTAATTAAGGTTCATTCTGTTATACGTGCTGTGGGTTTGGACAAATGTATAATGACATGTATCCATCATAATAGTGTCACAGAAAGTACTTTCGCTGCCCCAAAATGTCATCATATGCCACCTATTCTCTCTCCCCCATCATCTCCAACGCTTTGAACTTTGCATGTTACAATATCCAGTGCTGTATTCTTTTTCCTTTTCAGACCATTTCTTTTGCTGCATTAACACGTTATACTTAAATGTATACTTTCTATGACCATATGTTCCCCTCCCAAACCTCGAGCAGCCAACTGAACGCCCAATCGCTCAATAACGGAGCTTAGATTTCCCAATTCTCTGTGAGGTTTTAAGTTTCAAAGCTTCAGGATAAGTCATCACTAGTCACATGTTTCTTGTTCAGATATTTTTGACCAGCATGGTTAGATTGGCTATATAATAGTGGCACATGGTGATCATTCAAGTCTCATAGTCAGTAGTGCTTAAGCTGATGATTTAATCTTTCAAATATCACTGACTTCCACTGTCTGCATTGATTGTGTCCTTCAATGAGATGTATCCATCCTAGACATTTTCTACATGTCATCTGATTTAATACTTCTAGCAATAATCTGAGGTAGATATTATTGAAAAATTTTATTTTCACATTCATTTATGTTTGAGAGACAGAGTGAGGCAGAGCGTGAGCAGGGGAAGGGCAGAGAGAGAAGGAAACACAGAATCTGAAGCAGGCTCCAGGCTTGGAGCTGTTAGCACAGAGTCTGACGCAGGACTCAAACTCATGAACCATGAGATCATGACCTGAGCCAAAATCTGACGCTCAACTGACTGAGCCACCCAGGCTTCTGATGTAGATATTATTATCATTTCCATCTCATAATGATGACAAAAGGGAAGTAAACTCATTGCTAGTATGTAATTAAGTGTCATTTGCTCGGTTTAAAAGCCTTGCCATCAACCTTAAGTCCTTTCTTTCTCTCATATGTCCAATACAGTGGCAGATCCCAGTGTTGCTACTTTCAAAATAAATCAAAATCCTAATAGTTCTCATCATCTTCATGCCTACCTCTGTGTTCCAGAATTCTATTACCTCTTTCCTGGATTCTGAAAGTAGTCTCCTAATGAGTATTTTTGCTTCAGCCCACTTCCCTCACCTCTCATCTGAAACTATACCATTAATTCCCTATCAGGTCCAGCTTTTCACTCTACATTACAAAAATAATCTCTTTAAAAAAATTCTTTAAATGTTTTACTTATTTTTGAGAGAGGAAGAGAGAAAAAGAGACAGAGTGTGAGCAGGCGAGGGGCAGAGAGATTGGGAGACACAGAATCTGAAGCATGATCCAGGCTCTGATCTCACGAACCACAAGATCATGACCTGAGTCAAAGTTGGACACGTAACTGACTGAGCCACCCAGGAGCCCCGACAAAAGTAATCTCTAATAAATATAAGTCAGACCATGCCATTTCTCTATTCAGACTCTGCAACGCTTCAATGACTCTCTCTCTCTCACTCAAAGTAAGAGCCGAAGGCCTCACATGATTTGTCTCTATGTCATTGTACGGCTTCCATTTCTTCCTACCACTCTACACTGGCCTCCTAGCAACTCCCTGAATTCACCAAGCTAATCAGAGCTTTTGAACTTGTTCTTTTTGCCTCTTATGAACTTGTCTGCAATGCTATGTAATAATTTGTTGGTCATGATTACTTTGGGCAGTGGGAGTTAGTTGAAGCAGATTTTAGTCTTAATTTACATAATGATAAGTTGAAAAGTAGGATATTTAGTGGTGATAAAATTTTATGTATTTTACATGTTTACAATATAGGAAAACTATAAAGTAATTATACGTGACACTAGTGGTCACATAAACATATGGAAATTTCTACCAATGCGTAAGAGCCATCCCCCTCCGCAAAATTGAAAATACATCAACATCACAAAGATGGTGTGTGTCTTATTAAATCACTTAATGAACTATGCATGTAATGTATAGTTGAAATGCACATGACAGTGGTTGTTAACTTTGACTACAGAGAATCACCTAGGAAGAGTTTAAAAATCCCAGTACCTAGACTCTACCCCAGATAAATTATATATGCATCTGTGAGAGTGAGCCTGAAGTACCAGTTTTCACTGATGGTTGAATCCTGTATTCAACCAAGGTTAAAAGCCACTGATATGAGAGGAAAAAGCTAGAGATGTGATGAGCGAGGATGGAAAGGAGAAACATAACTAGAGCATAAATGATGATTCGGATTTAATGTTGACAAGATAAAAAAAAAAAAACAGGAGGGAAAGAGATTATAAGGCAAAAAACAAAAGATTTGTTTTGGGCCTCCTGGGATGACCCATTAGATTACAGGGCATAGCTTGTGTAAGGGAGACCTGGAGATCTAGTGACTATAAAACACTTTGAATGCCAAAATAAGGAGCCCCCAAACCAACCTATGGATAACTAAGGAGTAATGTAATTACACTGACTTCTAGGGGGTAGTGTAGGATGATGTAAGAGGAGAAAATGCATGCATCCGAGAGATAAAATAGGAATTGACTACAATTTTCCTAATAGGGGAGAGCAAAGGTTTGAATGAGAGCGGAGAGAATCAAAATGACTGATTGTGCAGTAACTACCTAAGATGAAAATATCAAATCTCCACTTTACTCCCAGCTAGGTAGATGCTGTTTAAGAACAACTTGCAGATAAATAGCTCATTTGCAAGGTAAGGTCTCTGCATCTCAGTCTTAAAAGCTACATGGGCCCACTTAGAGTCGACATCATAGCATGTCACCTAGGGAAATGAAGATTTTGCAATTAAACAGTGGGTAGTCCAACCAGTTAATTCAGGACAAGAACTCCACAGAGGAAGTACCACAGAGAAGGTACACTTGCTTGCTAAGTACTTCTAATTTGTTCTTGGAAAACTTCATCAAAACAGCCCTCAGCTTTTAATGTAAGGATTTTCTCCCCTTGAAATTAGAATGGATATATGTCTATTAAGAGTGATGTATTGATTGTGAAAGCAGAGGAGGAAGTAACATATAAAGTACAGGGAATCTTGGAGGTACATGAAAATGCTCATGAGAATTTATTTAAAAAAATCTTTATTAGCTGTCAGACTGAGCACTGATGTCCTGTTACAATATATATATATTTAAATTTCAGAAGATATTGGTGGTTTGTTGTTATTGAAGAGTTGAGACTCTCCCAGATTAGATAGAGAAGTGAATATATATAATGTTTGTAATATATTGCAGAGCATGGAATGAGAAAGTAAATTACAGTCAGTGGCTGTATAGTTACTTTACATACATTTCCGTAGAGTGCTCCAAAAAACAAAACTGTAAAGAAGCCGGATTATTCCCACTTTACAGATGAAGAAATGAAGTTTAAGAAAAGGGATATTATATGGTCAAGTGCACAAGAAGTGCCCCAACTGCATTTAAACTCAAGGGTATCAAACACTAGATCTCTCTTGGACTGACTTCTCACTATTTTTATTTTTTTATTTTTATTTTTAATGTTTATTTATTTTTGACAGAGAGAGCATGAGCAGGGGAGGGGCAGAGAGAGAGGGAGACACAGAATCGAAAGCAGGTTCCAGGCTCTGAGCTGCCAGCCCAGAGCCCGACGCGGGGCTCGAACTCACAGACCGCGAGATCGTGATCTGAGCCGAAGTCGGACGCTCAACCGACTGCACCACCCAGGTGCCCCGACTTCTCACGATTAATATTTAAATATTAAAAGCATCCTCCTTGGGGCGCCTGGGTGGCGCAGTCGGTTAAGCGTCCGACTTCAGCCAGGTCACGATGTCGCGGTCCGTGAGTTCGAGCCCCGCGTCAGGCTCTGGGCTGATGGCTCGGAGCCTGGAGCCTGTTTCTGATTCTGTGTCTCCCTCTCTCTCTGCCCCTCCCCCGTTCATGCTCTGTCTCTCTCTGTCCCAAAAATAAATAAACGTTGAAAAAAAAATTTAAAAATAAATAAATAAATAAAAGCATCCTCCTTTGAATCTCAGAGGAAAAATAGAAGAAACTGCAGTTATTTTACTTATCAATTAGATCTTGATATAACCCAATGTGGAACTTTCATGTTGTTATCGCAAATGGGTCTTTTAGGTTTTAAATGATATATAATACATAAAAAGAAACAAGGGTTATCACAAGTGATATCAGATATCAGAAGTGAGGTGATGATTCATTCCTATTCCTCCTGTTTCTTCATAATAATTACATAATGCAGTTTGTTAGATTATATCTCCATAATATACCATGGAAGAAATAAGTAGAATAATATCTCGGTAATTTATAGAGATGGTAGTAGAATAGGATGTTTCTCCCTTAATAGATAAATTGGAGCCATGCAACCTTGTTCTTAACAGAGGCTTGGAAACAATGTTTCAGATGGTTTGAATAAGCTTCGTGCTTCGGTGTATTACTCTTCACTAAATACAAATAATAATTGTTATATTACTCTAAAGAAATCAAAACCAACACAGTAACATGGCTAACTCCATTATTAAAATATCGCTATAAGAAGTACACCAGATTTAGGAAATACATAGACGTAAATATAGATACATTTACACAAATATATTTACATATATATGCCAATAAACTGGTATTTTGAAAGTAAAATTATTAAATGAAGATGGTCTTCCTTTTCACTCTTGTGATGGAAAGCACATAGGAACAGAAGGATGAGAAGTAGGGTTTCGGGTGCCGTTCTGAGATATACTTGCTGTCTGACCTTGAGCAATAATTGACTTTGCCATGCCTCAGTTTACTAATCTGAAAAAACAGGGATTTAGACTTTATACTCCTTACCTTTCTACCTAGGCCTATGAATCTGTGCAATTTTCCCTGGTAGTATGAACATTGTCCCTTTTCCCAAGCTCTTACCAGCATTAGGAATAAGCTGGTGTTCCAGCTGGCTGCCACAGAGGCTTGGGCAGTAAATGGAAAGAATCATAAAAGAGGATTAATTTTCAAGTCTGGATTTTCATCCTGGCATTCACTCTAGGCATGCTTATATGAATAGAATGAAACTACAGAGTTCAAATATGGCCTAAGATGTTTGGATCACAGCCACTGACTATGTTTAAAAGTACAGTTACTTAGGCCTTTAAAAATGTCATCTTATTAAAGAAAAAACTATCATAAGTAGATTTTATAGTTAATTTAATTAGTTTTAATGGTAAAACATCTGATAAAATTGCCGAATGATGGTATAAACAGGAGTAAACTTACCTGTTCCCATATATATTTCGCCTTAGTATAAAGCCATGGAGATTTCTCAGCCAAATGCATAATTACTTACAATGGGCAGTCCCCCAATTTTTGTTATTTTATGTTTTAGCAGACCAATCGTTGGACTGTGGTTAATGAAGACCTCCATTACTACCACTTTGATTCATTTATTCATGGCATCGACTCTTACGTGAACAGATAAATTGAGCAGGTTACACATTTACGATTTTCCTATCATTATGGTGCCATGAAAAGCTATTCCCCAAAATGCTTTGCCCTGATATTACAATCCATATGGTAATTAGATCATATAATTAATATATTTTAAACATATAGTGGGCAAACACAGGAAAGGTGCAAGACTCTGTAATCACATCTGGGTGGGTAAGTTGGAGGCAATTTTTCGAAATAAGATACTTTTTTTTTCTTTAAGTATATTATGCTAGCAGAAATTCAAAAGCTTAAAAATACAATCTGTTCATAAGATTGCAGGGAGATTGTCATTCTCAAACATTGCTGGTGTGAGTTCCAGATGTTTCAATATTAATGGGGAGAAATTTAGAAATATCTAACAAAATTACCTATGCATTTACTTTTTGACTCAGCAAATCATACTTCAAGTGTCTACCTTGAAGATACTCTTCCCAAAACAAAAGTCTGAATGTATAAAGTTTTCATCCTGGCATTCGTTATAGCAAAATATTGGAAACAACCCAAATGTCTATCAGTAGGAGGATGAATCATCTACACAATGTGTAGATGGAATATCAACACAAATGGTTTCTATGTGACTGAAAAAATTAAGAACTAGTCACAAATTACTTATAGCTAGTAAGTGAAAAAAGATGTTACAGGACTCTTTGTATAGTATGCTGCCCTTAATGTAAGAAAGGATCTCTCTGGATTTTTCTCTTACATTGCCTCCCTATTTCTCTGTGTCCTTTTTGCTCATTTTTGCAAAGTGGAATTCCAGGATGGGTTACAAGAAAAAAGGTCAATCAGAAATGAATAAAGAAATCACCTCTAGGGATGGTCCAAATGGAAGGAGGGAATTGGGACGGAAGCAATAATTTACTATACAGTCTATTGTTTAAATAAAGATATAAAGCTGTAGAAAAAAAAAACCCAAACTGAAAAAAAAATCAGAAACTGACAAGTTTATTTACATGACAAATTGATATTATATGCACATAGAGAAAAATATTCAAGTCACTTGGGTAATAATCTGACTACATATACAAAGTAGAATATATTTCAAGGTTAAAAAGGGAATCAAAGAAATGTTGAAATTCTAACTAGGTTTATTTTTCATAGAATTTAGTATTGTTATTTAAAAACCATGTTGTATTTATTGTAAGTTGAATAAAATAAGTAAATGTGTTAGTACTGTAAGAACTGAAAAATTTCAGTTTAAAAGGAAAAAAACAATCATATTGAAGTAACACAAGAGGGAAGTATTTTAATATATAAACTTCCTTTCAAATTTTTATTCTAAAAAGGATAAAATCCTAGTTTGTTAATTCAAGTGAAAGCTAGGTAGATGTTCATTGTACTATTCTTTTCACTTTTCTGTGTATTAAAAAAAAAAGTGTTTGGAAGAAGTAAAAAGCAGGAAATGTCTAAAGATAACATTTATAACATTCTTGATTTGGACATGTCCTGGCCAGGCCACAGATTGGCATAAACCTAGTATCTTAGGTAAATAATTTTTTTAATAAGCTTTTAAAATAATGAACTGTTCTACAAGAATAATGTGTCTTTTATGAAAGAAAGGTGGTAGATATGTATTTTATAAACTTACACAACAGGGTGCTCAGAAATTGTACGCAATTATACCAAGATAGAATGTTAAAATAAGCCAAACATTTTTAAGATCTATCCAGGTAAATCCATATAATTTGAATAACGTGTTTTTCCTTGCTCTTTCCAATGATTTGGAAAGTATAAATTTTCCTCTACAAAAAAGTCAGTGCCATATTTCATTTGATACGTTTAATTTGCAGGAATCATATATACCTCAAGCTAATGCATATTGGCACAGATATCCAGTTGAAAATAATATTCTGTGTTTTGTAAATTGATGTATATTGAATGCTCCTATATTAAATATAGTAACAGTAAATACAACTTTTTTTGGAGTAAGATCTAAATAAACAATATCCACTAGATATCAGAAAATTAAAATATTATTTTATTTTTGTGTTAACAATTTTATTTTGGTAAAGTTTATTTATTTATTTTGGGAGAGGAAGAGAGAGTGAAGGAGGGACAGAGAGGGAGGGGGACAGAGAATCCCAAGGCGGCTCCATGCTGTCAGCGAGGAGCCCGAAGGGGGCCTGGAACTCAGGAACTGTGAGATCATGACCTGAGTCCAGATGGAGACTTGGACACTCGACCAACTGAACCACCCAGGCACGCACCCCTAGGTTATTATATTCTGATTCACAATACTGATCTGAATCGAACTATTTATTTAACTGGTGGTGGAGGCCATCATTGAAGATTTAGTGTTACATCACTGGAACACCACTTATAAATCTGGCAATGTAATACTTTGCTTCTGCTTTTTTTTTTTTTTTTTTTTTTGTCTGTTGGGAGACAATTCTCCACAGGCCTCTCACTTTTCTGCATGTCTTGCAAGCAAGTAATTAACTGCCCTTTGTTACCAAACTATCTTTTCATGGATTTGGGGGTAGCTAACAGCCTTTGATAGATAGAAATAGCGTCTCTCTCCCAAGCAAAAGCAAGCATGTTTACTATGCAGTAGAATAAAGAGAATATCTTCCAGAGCAATGGGCAGAGGCTTACTGCCCATTCAAAGACACCTGAGTTCCCTAAACTCAGAGTTCCTCTGCGGTGCTAAAGCCACTACATGGGCAGGCATTCACATGGACTCATTCACACTGCCCCTGTGGGACTTAGCAAAAGGAGATTACCCAAGTGTACTGTTCTTGCTTGTTGCTTCACCGTGGATAATCAAGTCCTTTGCTGTTGTTGTTGTTATTTTTCCTGACCCAAGTATCTTGTGTCGGTCAGTTTTCAATATCCGTGAAACTGGCAGCATCATTGAAACTTGCTAACTTGCAAATACAGAGAATCTCAGATCCTTTCTGGTTCCTGAAATGTCCCGAAGTCTAAATGAAAAGTATCAGTATAATAAAATATATAGAGGCATTGGTAATTTCTTGAACTGTTTATCTTTATAAATATGTTTATATATAATACATAAATTACATATATTATTATATAAATATATATTATTACATATATATTACATATATTACATACATACATAGATTACATACATACAAAAAATATCCCTAAGCCAAAACTTTTGAACATTTTGATTAAAACTGCTAAGAATTTTAGGGGTACTTGGGTGGCTCATTCAGTTAAGCATCTAACTCTTGATTTTGGCTGAGGTCAGGATCTCATGGTTCGTGGGATCGAGTCCCTTATCGGACTCCTTGCTGATAGCATGGAGCCTGCTTGGGATTCTCTCTCTCTCCCTCTCTCTCTGCCCCTCCACCACTCATACCCTCTCAAAAAATAAACAAACTCCTAAAAATTTTACATTGAAAAAACTTGAGACGTAATTACATTTCTAAATGCTGTAATGGCCTCGACAGTCACCATAGAAAGCTCTAGAAGAAATAATGTGTAATATAATTAAATCAGTTTAAATATTCTTTTACTGTAAAGTAAGTTATGTTTACTAAGTTAGCAATAGTGTTGATTAAAAAATTTTTATATTTTGTATTACATTCTACAAGTGATTTTGTGAGCATTATTTATTCATGAAATCATTTAAAGAAATGTCAATACTTTAAATCTCTTCCAGAAAGACTAAACAGTTTGTGAGAGTGCAGGGATTCATGTTGTTAAGCCTAAAGAAAAAGAACTTGGTTTAAAAAAAAAAATTAGAAATCTTCAGGAGCACCTGGTTAAGCATCCAAACTTAATTTCGGCTCAGGTCATGATCTCATAGTTCATGAGATCGAACCCTATGTTGGGCTCTGTACTAACAGTACAGAGCCTTCTTGGGATTCTCTCTCTCTCCTTCTCTCTCTGCCCCCTCCCACTTATGCTGTATTTCTCAAAATAAACATTAAAAAGAAACCCTCAGATTACTTATAATGTTTCATAAAATAAATTTAATAGTGTTATAATCTGGGCTGATATAAATGTGCCCACAATATAGATCCATTCTAATATTTGCAGCAGGTACCAACATTATGTTAGTTTTTGAAAGATCAGGCTAGGAAATTTATTCCAAAATGATTCCAAACTAGATAATGGAGAGCGACCAGCATTGCGTCATCCATCCACTTCTTTTATCTTGTACAGTAAAAATCCTATTGTAAGTAGATACTACCATGACTGAGGGGTGTTTTCTTAGGCATTTAATATAAATTAATTACTTTTTTTAGATTTATAGTAAAATCCTCTGCACTCATGTATGTCTATATCCATAGCCTCATCCTGCTTATATATTTTCCTATACAGCATTGGATGAATTTCCAAAATCTAGTCCCATTTCCTGCCACAGCCCTACTTTAGGCCTTCACCCTCCTTTGTCTGGCTTTCCACTATCAATCTCTATACCATTTTAACGATCTTCTATGCCTTTTGGACAATTATGAAAAATTGTGAAAAAACACTTATTTTTTTAGATAAATCATAGTACTAATGGCACTTTTCTTCTTTAAAGAGTTAGTTCCAATATTGTAGCTTGAGTGAGGTAGTCTTTCTTTCCAGTTTCTCCCTGGCCATTGAAAACTTTCTTAATGCATCCTCTTAAGTGCCATATGTTCTGTGTGCATTTCCCCTTCCTGTGTACAGAAGCAGTTGCTCTGTCAGCAATGCCCCCCTTGGATTTGAGTCATAGTCTCTTCCATGCTTCACACTATGAATTTCCACAAGCATTTGCAAGTTGGTCTTGGGACCATCAGAGAGTGGAACCTGGATACCAACATTTTGGTAATGGTGTGTTCATCTAGAAATGCAGTGAGGCTGTTGGGGTCAAGGGCATTTTCTCTGATATTTTTTCAAAACAGTGTAAAGGCATATTTTTCCAGTCTCAGTGAAAGTAACAATTTTTAATATCCAAAGAAACTCATGTAGATCTTCTAAAGCAGGGCCTTAATCCTATCTATACAGGTCTCCTGGTAGCTAAGTAGGAGGACAACATTGAACATGAGGACACTAAAGGAGATACACACCAAGAGCAAATCTGATGAAACTACTCTAAGATCAAATCCCTGCTGCTCAACCATCCCCCAAAACTTCCCCAAATTCTTTGGCAAATATCTAGAGCGTTCTCTGAAGAGAAATCTCATTTCCAAGTATATTGCCAATTTAGAAAGAATCAACACTTAGAATGTTTGTACTATGTTCCAAGCAGTATTCTTGACTTACATTAACTCATTTCATTTTCACAACGTATGTACGAGACAACATTAGTTACTACCTAACTGGTAAAGAAGCTGAACCATAGAGGAAGCTGTCCAAGGTCACAAAAGAAGTGGCAGAGAAGAGATGTGAACCCAGAGAGTCAGATCTAGAGTCAACATCTTAATCTTCAAACTATCCTACTAACAGGTAGAATAAACATTGCTATAAACAATAGCAGGGCCACAGACTCAGGGCCAGGGGCAAGAGTCTTGTGAAACTTGAGCAAAATGAAATGGAAAATAATGCAAAGATAACTTAGCATCACTTCTGTAGAATATTCCTTTGCATATGTGAACCTTAATTAATATAATCAATCTGTATCAGTGGGCACACAGTTTGGGCACTTGCACAGATAATCTATCAGATAAATTGCTGGATGAATGGGTATGAACATTTAAGACTTCAGTACACATTGATAAATTACTTTCCCTTAAAAAATGAACCAATTTACACATTATAAACAATAAAGCCAGAGTCCATCTTCCCACACATTGTCAAGAATAGGCATCATTAACCTTCATTCTTTGTCAACATGATATGTGAATAATTATTTCTAATTGTTTTTATATTTTAAAAACTATGAGGTTTATTAATTATCTATCATTGTGTAACAAATTGTCCCCAAACTTAGTAGCTTAGAACAACAAGTATTTATCATCCCATCATTTCTGTAGAAACAGGTAGAAGAAAACAGGTGCAGCTTAGCTGGGAGGCTCTGGCTCAGGGTCTTAGGCAGGCTGTCATTGTCATCTCAAGGCTCAAATGGGGGACAGTCCCCTTCCAAGCTCATCACATGGTTGCTGGCAAGTCTTGTTTCCTTGTCACATGGGCTTCTCCACAGCTGCCCAATTGTCCACACGATAGGGCAGCATGTGATGGGACAGCATGAAAGCCAGAGAGAAAGAGAAAGCCAGTCTTTTTGTAACCTAATTACAGAAGCCACACCCATCATTTCTGCGAATCCCTACTTGTTAGAAACTAGTCACTGGGTCGAGCCCACACTTACAGGGAGGATAGTACACAAGAATGAGTAAGGATCTTTCAGAGCTGCCTCAGGAACTGTGTATTCTATGAGGGTGGAGAGCAACTTTTTCCTGCGTATTTGACTCAATATATATTATGTGTTCCATAAAAAGCCTTTAAACATTTGTATCTTCAACTTTCTCTTTTATGCTGTTCAAATTTATTGCCTTACCCATTCTTAGAATGCTTTCTAAAAATTAAAACCTAGCAAGATTTCTTACATTATTTTGATGGATTATTTTCATGTTGGAATACTTTACCCATTTGAATAATTTGGATGGTATAAAGAACGAGGTAGGGATTTTATTTATTTCATCAAATATGCAGAAGTCAGAAAATATTGATTAAATAATTCAACTTCCCTTGCCTTGGTTTTAGAGGCACAGTGGCAGCATTTTATCCCATTCTGCTAAAAATAAAAAAGTTGCCTCTCAAATTCTTGTATTTACTTGTTATAATGAAATAGTTATAACAGGTAAGAACAAAGCTTGCTTTGTACAGATTGTCTAACTCTAGATGTTGCCAAATCATTATTTTAAACATTAAAGAACAATTTTATTGTTGATGTCATCACGTATCCTATGGCTTAAACTCTTAAAGAATTAGTTACCTGATGCATATGGTTATAAGCTTTATACCCACTAAGTGAAACAGTGTTTTCAAACCAGCAATCACTCAATTTTGGCTCTGTGAAGAAACATTCTATAGTCAAAATGAGAAATTAAGGTTTTCTTAAGAAAAACAAAATTATGTATATGTCTAGATTCCTACCCCTACTCACCTAAGATGTAGGACTATTGAGGAGGTGATCTCTCAGTTTCTTGACTGCTATCAATTGCCAATTACATACTTGCTAAATGCAAAATTAATCTTTCAGTTTCTCAAACAAGTGAACTACAGCAACTTCTCTTTTAGCTGAAAACCATTTAATAGAATGGGTTCCATTTTGTCAGTAAGAACATGATGGGGTTAATGATGGCTAATAATAATAGGTTTCATAATTTCTTGGCAAGTCCTGGGTATATCGGCCCTCTCTGAGATGGGAAGGTACTCATTACCTATTGTGTTGTCCTTAGTTTCTTCTAAAAATCTAAGACTTAAAGAGTTCTGTTTGCTACTCCATTAAATTAGTTGACGTGTATGATTCTTATTGTTATTATACTTGTTATACCTGTTTTCTGATTGTGAATACTTAGGTCATTTCAACTGTTTGCCACCCCTTTGACATCAAAGTACATTTTGTATTTCTGTATGCTCTACAGGACTTAACACAGTGTCTTGCACAAGATAGTGAATTTTTTAAGTTCATTTATTTATTTTGAGAGAGAGAGAGAGAGAGAGAGAGAGCGAGCGCATGTAAGCAGTGGAGAGGCAGAGAGAGAGAGAGAATCCCAAGCAGCTGGGGTCTGACACAGGGCTCGATCTCACGAACCCTGAGTTCATGACCTGAGCCGAGTTAGTCAGAAGATTAACCGACTGATCCACTCAGGTGCCCCTGAAAAATATTTTTTGAATTATGTATATCATAATGTATTAGTTGCTGCATATTGTCTGGGACCGGTAAAAAAAAATTTTTTCATCCTAAGCATACATGATGTTTAATCTATTTTTTTTTTTTGCTTAATTCATTTTAATTCCATTTTATCTACAGACACGTTGTTAGAATAAATGAGAATTTAAAGTTTAATTGGAATGAGACAGTAATCAGGGCACCTGGTGGCTCAGTCAGTTAAGCATCTGACTTTGGCTCAGGTCATGATCTCACGAGTTTGAGCCCCATGTCAGGCTCTGCTGACAGTTCAGATCCTGAAGCCTGCTTTGGATTCTGTGTCTCTGTCTCTGCCCCTTCCCCATTCATTCTGTCTCAAAAATAAAAGACATTAAAAAGAAAAGAAAGAGACAGTAATATCTCTGTACTGAAAACCTCAACGCTTTTCTGGTTGTAGATATCCCTTGACTAGTATGATTATGCCAGGTGGCTAGAGGCTATACTATAATAAGTTCGCCACACATGAGTTCCTTGACTATGAAACTGTCATCTCTCTTCATACATTTTCTTTCCAACAAAGTAAGGTTATGATACCCATTAAACTAATGTTTAAAAATGGCTTCATTGGAAGCGATATTGGTCAATCGCTTGAAATTTATTAGGGACCCAAATAAACTCAAGGTCATAAAGTTCCAGTAAAATTTAATGTTAACTTCCAAAATTGTGTCCTTCTCTCAAATTTTGTGACCACATCCAGAGCGTAGCAGTATAATCTTTTATCATGTGGGCACTTGGAGAAATTAGGCATACAATGTTCACTCACCGTAAAAATTTAGACAATGAAGCTAAATAAAAGGATAATTTAAGTAAACTATAATTTGGCCAGTTACAGACAGATAAGTTTCATGTTTCCTTCTAGATGTCTTTATTTGCATATAATATGAATATATCATATACACATGCACTTTTCACTTAATGTGTCATGAACATTATTTTATGTCAACCATGTATCATGATCACCAATTTATATAACTAAGTATACTTCTTAGAAATAGAATTCAATGACTTCATAAAACTGAATTATAGCAGCTTTATCAATCCCTGATTTTTGACAATTTAGACTCTTTCCAAATATTTGCTGTTATAAAAAATCTTGCATTGAAGATTCATGTGCCAAGGTCTACACACACACACACACACACACACACACACACACACACACACACAATTATAATATTCCTGATGCATAATATTACTGTATTTCTTTTAACTACTATTTGTTTGTATTCAGATGTATCCCCTTTTCCTGAATCCACAATTTCATTTTCACTTCACATTACCACTAGAGTGATCTTTTTACAATGCCATTTACATACTGTCACCTCAGTTTCATAATTTTCAATGGCTTCCCGTTGTCAACTTGCATGTTTAGAAGATCAAAGCACAATTCTAGCCTTTGCACCCTGCCTGCTCCCAATTAGGGTCTCTTGATTTTTACCTGCAGGCTTAGCTGTTCTCCAAATTCCCAGAACAAATCCTGGTGATTTTATGCTGGAAAGCATGTATTCCTCAATAAATGCTATTAAAATTCAAAACCTTCTTCCAATAACAAAAGTAAAAAGATGTAGATAGCTTTAGTATGAAACAGAAGTTTGAATCTCACATAGCCATAAATTCAAACTCTTTTCAAATAGACATGATTTGGCTGATGTGAGCATTTCACAAAATAAGGGATAGCAAACAGTTTTGATAACGAAAGTGGTACCCAGAGGAAGGATTTAATATTATCTTTTAGATCTAAAGGCAGAAACTGAGGTGCAGAAGAATAGACTCACTTTTCATACTGCTTAGCTATGCAGTCTCTTTCTATGGAAAGCAGCAAATATTGATTATAGGTTAAAGGCAATTAAAATAATGGACCTGTAGCTGGTAGCCATGCCAGATAGTTCTTGGCACTGAAAACATTTACCACATAAGCAATGACTGTCAAATTTAATGAGCAAACACATTTCCAGGAAAAAGCATTTAATATTCATTTGCCAAGCACAGGCTGTATTCAATTTGTGGGTTAACACTTAAAAACAAAGGCAAAAAGCAGAAAATGTTGATTTTAAAAGAAGAAAAGGGCGAGGGCATTTAAAACCCATTTAAAATTAAAGTTTTTTTTCATAGACTCCCTAAAGCTGATGAAATCTTGTCTCAGTAGAAGATGCAGCTCATGTATGCTGTCTAAGACTATCCTGCAGACCCTCCTTTTAGGTCACGGAAGCTTTGTCAGTTTGGCCAAGACTAAAAGGAGAAAAAGGAAAAAGAAACTCTTGTTTCCAGGACTTAGGCTTATAGGATATGGATTATTATCCAATGAGGATAAAATCTCTCATCACCACCACCACCTGGAAAATAAGCTGAAGGTAGAGAGAGACATGAGAGAGAGAGAAAGAGAAAGGGAGAGAAAGAATGGTCTCAAGCTACACAACTCAAAAGAGAAGCCATTGCCAGGCCAATAATACCTGGTTAAAAACAATTAGCTGACATTAGGAATTTAGCAAACTATATCTATAGTGAAAATTCTTTTCAAAATATGTGCTAGAAACACTTCAGACTAAGAAGTCAATTTTGTACAGTTACAAGAAATTCTATTCCTGTAATGGACAGAACATCATGGTATAAACAGAATTAAAATCCTAACTAATATTTTTGACTACTAGCTCACAAGAAGCATTATATATTTATGCTTTTTAATCCTCAGAGAGTAAATGTTATGTTCACTCATTCCTCACATCCAATTAAGCACAAAATGTTGATTTTACTCCTGCGATATTGCTCGATCTTTCTCCTTTCATTCCCTCTACCATGTTTCCAAACCAGGCCTCCACAATCTCTCATTCAGAATATTAAAATACCTTCTTAGCTGAATTCCTTATCTCCAATCTTTAGCACCTCTAACCCATTTTCTACACTGCAGCTAAAAAAATCTTCCTTAAACTTTGTATCGTTTGTATAATACTCCTGCTTAAAATTCACTGTTGGCACCTTTCCACCTTCTGGATGAAGGCTCACATCTATGCTGTGGCATGTGGGAACTTGCCTTCCCAGCCCCTGACCACTTTGCCAGCCTTGATTCCCACCTCCATCCCGGACTGACCGCCTATATGCCATCTCTGTCACGTTTATCTGCTGTTCCCTCCAAACCTCACTTCTTTCTCCTGTGAACCCTTGTGCATCTCATGCTTTATGACAGCATTTATTTACCTCTATGTTTTTCCTGGGTAGTCCCACATTATCATTCAGACTAACCTCAGGTTTCCTTTCCACTAAGAATCCTTCCCTAATGATTTCTAGCTTGGATTTGTTATTTCATTTAGAAAGTCCCATAACTATCCTGTCCAATTGTTCATAACGCTTAGCACAAGTATCATAATAGTTTCACCTGAGGTCATGGACATAACTGAATGATCAGGAATGAGGAAGGCACTGAACATTCAAATACGTTTGAAAAGTACTCACAAAGGGAATTTTCCAGATGAAGGCAATCTCTGCATTATAACCTGCCCTAAGCAATGCCTTGGTGACAAACATAATGGTATAGGTGGCAGATTTTGAGGCTTGAGGACAAGTTAATGGATTAAGAATCAAGACAGGGAAATACACTGAACAATATAAAACAAGGAGAATAACATAAAGAACTCACCCAGTTGTGAATTTAAAAATGAGGTTAAACTGGAAGAAAGGTCCAACACCTCTGGCTTTGGTGAAAAAGAGGTTTGTCTTTGCCCACTTGCATAATCTGCACAACTGTCTTTCATGCATCACTCTTGGAAAAAATAGGCTGTATTTTTCACTAAGCATTTTAATGAAGTGGGCCACTTGTTATTCATACTTCTATTGATTTTCCAAAAGTAATAGGGTCTTCATCAAATAGTTTTAGCGATAAATATCTGACAAAATAGAAGTGCTGTAGGAAATGAGAAATCGTTAATAAGCACCTTGCTTATACTAGCTAATGAAAGCACTATCAGGACTGAAATATTGCCAAACAATGAATCCCACCTAACTGTTAATGGGAAGGTTAATAGCACAATCATAAAAATAGTTTTGGAAAGTAATTCAGGGGTATGCATTCCCAGAGCTCTCCATAATTTGGTACAAACTACCACCCTTATTTGATTTCTCAGTCTGCTCCCTACACATTTTTTTCCCAGCTACATCTATTAACTCTTGCAGAAACAGCACTCTGTTGTCCTGTATTGATGCCTTTGTTCCCATAATTGTTTACATATAGGATGCCATTTCCATCTATCCATACATCTACAAACACTGCTTGTATTCAAGGTCCAGTTTAAATCTTCTTTCATAGATCATTTCTTGGCCAGTCTTAAATGAAATTCCATTCCAAACTACAGAAGAACTTATTTTTTCATTAGTATGCTGTATTAACCATAACCAAGCAAAATGAGATTAAGTCTTTCATGTGCTAGTAATCCATATCTAAAGACAAGTTCAAATAGACAGTTTAAGAATATTTTAGCAATCAGGAGGAGTCAAGATGGTGAAGAAGTAGGGGGACCTGAAGTTCCCTCATTCCTCAAACACAGCAGTATTGAGGCCAGAAGATTTGAATTCAGGAATCTGGGCTACTGAGTGACAGAAACATCTCCAGGGACCCATGGCAACAACTTGTGCCATAGGTACATGATTGTGAATTAGGAGAGATAAAATTGGTGGCATAGGGACAGAGGAGAGGGATCTCCTTCAGTGGGGAGACAAAAGGAAGAGAAAGAGAGTCTGTGGAATTATAGGACTGTATTTGGACAAGAGAGAAACCATGAACCAGGGTATGGAAAAAAACAGAGAAAAAACCAATTTCTAACACAATCCAGGGCTGCAGGTCTCTCTCTGGACTGGGGCCTGCCACCCTGTACATGCACCTGATGGGAATGGGGAGCCAGCCCTGGACTTTGCAGCAAGTTCAGAGGTGCAGTCAAAGAAAGCAGTCCCCTCCGTTGAGTGCTGTGGGAGGAAGGCATATATCCGCTCCAAGAACAAAAGATCCTGTAGGCACCTGCCAGCCAGAAGCCCTTTGTTGGCTGGCTGGTGGAGTGGCACTATCCTTAGAACTGGGGCACATGGAGTGTGATCCTTGGAGACATCAGGGATTGAATCCCAGCCAAGTGCCTGGGAGGTGTAGCCTGGGAGGTGTGGGGGATTATGGAGCAGGACAAACTGGCCCACTTGAACCCGTGTGGCACTGTGAGGATGGCCTGAACAGAGAGAGTGGTCTGGGACATCTGGTCCAGGGAGGAGAGACTGGAGTGTTGCCATTTTTCTCCCCACCACCGACAAGGTGGGGCTTCAGGGAATAGACTGCAGGCCCATCGTGGAGGCAGGACCTGCCTATACCAAACCACGCCCCTCCATGCCTAGTAACTGTGATTGATACTGACTTAACCAAACAACCCCTCCTCCAGACCAGCACAGTCACCAGTTGCAAGACACCATCAGATATCGATCCAGTGATTTTACATTTCTTTCTCTTATTTCTTCCCTTCTCTATTGTAGTTGTTGGTTTAAGCAGACATTTGTAATCTATTCTTTTTAAACCTCCTCTGTATCTCCTCCTTCTTTATTTCCTCTCTCTCTCTCTCTCTCTCTCTCTCTCTCTCTGGATTAAGCCTATAGTTTTTCTGATCCTCTGCCTGATCAATTCTTTTTCTTTTCTTTTTCCTGTCCCCTGTCATTTCTCTCTTTGCAAGGCATAAGGCTCCTTTCACCACCACCACCTTCTTTTTAAATTTTTCCAGGGTTAATGAATGAACAAAGCACAGCTGGTGTAAGGTCCAAACCACCACTATAAGTAGGGAGATAAAGCAGCCCAAGTCACAACAACAGAGAGCAGGAAACACATTCCAAAAATACATCCTGAAGGTCCATGCCCTGGACAATGTATGACCCCTTTTTAATATAGTAGTGCTCACAGGTGCAGGACACATAACAAGCTATTAAGGTGCATAAAGGACAGAAAACTAGCCAAAATGATGAAACAGAAGACTTCTCAAAGAGATTATCAGAAGAAATGACAGCTATAGAACAGCTCAAAACAGATATAAACAATATATCTGATCAAGAATTTAAATTAATAGCTGGGCTTGAAAAAAGCATAGAACACAGAGAATCTATTGCTGCAGAGATCAAAGAACTAAGAAATATTCGTGACAAATTAAGAAATATTGTAAATGACAGGCAAAATAAACGATGCAGTGACAACAAGGATGGAGGAAATAGAATAAGTGAAATAGAAGATAAAATTATGGAAAATAATGAAGCTGAAAAACGATCAGAAAATACTAGATCACGAAGGGAGAATTAGAGAACTAAGTAATTCAATGAAACAATAATATCTGTATCATAGCAGTTCTGGAAGAAGAGAGAAAGGGGCAGAAGGTTTACTTGGACAGGTTATAGCTGAGAACTTCCCTAATCTGGGAAAGGAAGCAGACATCCAAATCCAGGAGGCATAGAGAATTCCCTTCAGATTCAACAAGAATAGGTCTTCAACACAGCATATCATACTGAAACTGGCAAAATACAAAGATAAAGAGAGAATTCTGTAAGCAGCTAGGGACAAACAGGACTACAAGGGTAGACACATAAGGACAGTAGCAGACCTGTCTGCAGAAAGTAGGCAGGTCAAAGCAGTGTTAGGGAATCTTCAATATGCTGAATAGGAGAAATAGGCAGCCAAGAATCCTTTATCCAGAAAGGCTGTCACTCAGAATAGAAGGATAGATAAAAATTTCCAAGACAAAAACTGAAGGAGTTCATGACCACTAAAACAGCCCTGCAAGAGGTCCTAAGGGAGACTCTGTGAGCAGAATGCTTCAGAGACTACAAAGGAGCAGAGACATCACCACAGCATTAAACCCACAGATAACACAATGACACTAAATCCATATCTTTCAATAATAACTTTGTGTAAATGGACTAACTGCCCCAGTCAGAAGACATAGGGTATCAGAATGGGTAAAAAACCAAGATCCATCTATATGCTGTCTATAAGAGACTCATTTTAGATCTGAGGAGAGCTTCAGATTGAAAGTGAGAAGATAGAGAACTATCTATCATACTACTGGAAGTCAAAAGAAAGCCGGAGTAGCTATACATACATTAGACAAACTAGATTTTAAACTAAAGGTTTAATAAGAGAGGAAGAAGGGCATTAGTTCATAATTACAGGGTCTATCCATCAAGAAGAGCTAGCAATTGTAAATGTTTATGCTCCCAACTTGAAAGCCCCCAAATATATAAATCAATTAATCACAAACATAAGCAATCTTATTGATAAGAATACAGTAATTGCAGGGGACTTTAATACTACACATACAACAATGGAAAGACCATCTAGGCAGAAAATCAGTAGAGAAACAATGGCCCTGAATGATACACTGGAACAGATGGACTTGACAGATATATTCAGAACTTTTCATCCCAAAGCAGCAGAGTACACATTTTTCTTAAGTGCGCATGGAACATTCTCCAAGATAGACCACATACTGGGTCACAAAACAGCCCTCTATAATTATAAAAGGATTGAGATCATACCATGCATAGTTTCAGATTACAACACTATGAAACTTGAAGTCATCCACAAGAAAAAATTTCAAAAGCCTCCAAATGCATGGAGGTTAAAGAACATCCTATTAAAGAATGAATGGGTCAACCAGGGAATTAAATAAGAAATTAAAAAAAAAAATATATATATATATATATATATATGAAAGCAAATGAAAATGAAAACATGACAGTCCAAACCCTTTGGGATAAAGCAAAGGCAGTCATAATAGGAAAACACACTACAATCCAGGCCTATCCCAAGAAGCAAGAAAAATCTCAAATACAAAACCTAACCTCACACCTAAAGGAACTAGAAGCAGAACAGTAAAGAAAGCCCAAAGCCAGCAGAAGAATGTAAATAATAAAGATTAGAGCAGAAATAAACAATATAGAATACAAAAAAAAATAAAACAGTAGAACAGATCAATAAATCTAAGAGCTGGGTTTTTTTTTTTAAGAATAAACAAAATTGAAAATCTCTAGCCAGACTTCTCAAAAAGAGAGAGAACCCAAATAGATAAAATCACAAATGAAAGAGGAGAGATCACAACCAACACCACAGAAACACAAACAATTATTAGAAAATAGTATGAAAAATTATATGCCAACACACAAAAATTATATACCAAATAGAACCTGGAAGAAATGGACAAATTCCTAGGTACGCACACACTACCAAAACTCAAATGGGAAGAAATAGAAAATTTGAACAGACCCATAACCAGCGAAGAAACTGAATCAGTTATCAAAAATATCCCAACAAATAATAGTCCTAGGCCAGATGGCTTCCCAGGGGAATTCTACCAGACATTTAAAGCAGAGTTTATACCTATACTTCTCAAGCTGTTCCAAGAAATAGAAATGGAAAGAAAGCTTCTAGACTCATTCTATGAAGCTATCATTACCTTGATTCCCAAACCAGAGACCCCACCAAAAGGGAGAATTACAGGCCAATATCCCTGATGAACATGGATGCAAAAATTCTCAAAAAGATACTAGCAAATCGAATTCAACAGTATATTAAAAGAATTATTCACCATGATCAAGTGGGATTTATTCCTGGGCTGCAGGGCTGGCTCAATAGTCACAAATCAGTCAGTGTGATACATCACAGTAATAGAAGAAAGGATAAGAACCATGTGATTCTGTCAATAGATACAAAAAAAGCTTTTGACAATATATAGCATCCTTTCTTAAAAAAAACTGCCAAGAAAGTCAGGATAGAAGGAACATACCTTAACATCATAAAAGCCATATAGGAAAAGCTCACAGCTAATGTTATCCTCAATGGGAAAAAACAGAGCTTTCCCCCTGAGATCAGGAACATGACAGGGATGTCCACTCTCACCACTGTTGTTTAACATAGTATTGGAAGTCCTATCCTCAGCAATCAAACAACAAAATGAAATAAGAGGCATCCAAATTGGCAAAGAGGAAGTCATTCACTTTTCACAGGTGACA
Organism: Felis catus; assembly: GCF_018350175.1. Classification (NCBI taxonomy): domain Eukaryota; kingdom Metazoa; phylum Chordata; class Mammalia; order Carnivora; family Felidae; genus Felis; species Felis catus. Next base: position 36,419,606 of record NC_058385.1, on the reverse strand, counting down.
TGATACTCTACATGGAAAACTCGAAAGACTCCACCAAAAAGCTGTTAAAACTGATACATGAATTCAGCAAATTTGTAGATAAAAAATCAATGTACAGAAATTAGTTGCATTTCTATACACCAAAAATGAAGCAACAGAAAGAGAAACCAAGAAACTGATTCCATTTATAATTGCACCAAGAACCATAAAATACCTAGGAATAAACCTAACCCAAGATGTAAAAGATCTGTATGCTGAAAACTATAGAAAACTTATGAAAGATATTGAAGATGACACAAAGAAATGGAAAAACATTCCATGCTCACGGATTGGAAGAACAAATATTGTTAATATGTCAATACTACCCACCGCAATCTACACATTCAATGCAATCCCAATCAAAATTGCATCAGTATTCTCAGAGCTAGAACAAACAATCCTAAAAATTTAATAGAACCACAAAAGACCCCGAATAGCGAAAGTAAGGTTGCAAAAGAAAACCAAAGCAACAGCCATCACAATCCTAGACTTTAACCTCTACAACAAAGCTGTAATCATCAAGACAGTATGGTATTGACAGACACACAGGCCAATGGAATAGAATAGAGAACTCAGAAGTGGACCCACAAATGTATTGCCAACTAACCTTTGAAAAAGCAGGAAAGAGTATCCAATGGAAAAAAAAAGTCTCTTTAGTGAATGGTGCTGGGAGAATTGGACAGCAACATGCAATAGAATGAAATAGGACAAATATCTTACACCGTACACAAAAATAAACAAAAAATGGATGAAAGACGTAAATGTGAGACAGGAAACCATCAAAACACTAGAGTAGAAAACAGGCAACAGCAACTTTGACCTCAACCGCAGCAACTTCTTATTTGACATGTCTCTGAAGGCAAGGGAAATAAAAACAAAATTGAACTATTGGGACTTCATCAAGATAAAATGCTTCTGCACTGCAAAGGAAACCGTGAGCAAAACTAAAAGGCAACCAATGGAATGGAAGAAGACATTTGCAAATTACATATTGGATAAAGGGTTGGTATCCAAAATCTATAAAGAATTTACTAAACTCAACACCCAAAAAACAAATAATCCAGGGAAGAAATGGGCAGAAGACATAAATAGACACTTCTCCAAAGAAGACATCCAGATGGCCAAAAGACACATGAAAAGATGCTCAACATCACTCATCATCAGGGAAATACAAATCAAAACCACATTGAGATACCACCTCATACCGGTCAGAGTGGCTAAAATTAACAACTCAGGAAACAACAGATGTTGGCGAGGATGTGGAGAAATGGGAACCCTCTTGCACTGTTGGTGGGAATGCAAACTGGTGCAGCCACTCTGGAAAACTGTGGAGGTTCCTCAAAAAATTAAAAATAGAACTACCCCTATGACCCAGCAATAGCACTACTAGGAATTATCCAAAGGATACGGGAGTGATAATTTTAGGAGCACATGTACCCCAATATTTATAGCAGCACTATTAACAATAGCCAGATTATGGAAAGAGCCCAAATGTCCATCAACTGATGAATGGATAAATATGTGGTTTATATATATAGTGGAATACTACTTGGCAATGAAAAAATGAAATCTTGCCATTTGCCAAAACATGGACGGAACTGAAGGGTATTATGCTAAGTGAAATAAGTCAGAGAAAGACAGATACCATATGTTTTCACTCATGTGGAATTTTGAGAAACTTAAGACCATTGGGGATGGGAAGGGGAAAAATAGTTTCAAAGAGGAAGGCAAACCATAAGAGACAAATATAGAGAACAGACTGAGGGTTGATGCGGGGAGACGGGGTGGGGAGGGGAAATGGGTGCTGGGCATTGAGAAGGGTACTTGTTGGGATGAGCACTTGGTATTGTATGTAAGTGATGAATCATGGGAATCTACTCCTGAAGCCAAGAGCACACTGTATATACTGTATGTTAGCCAACTTGACAATAAATTTTATTTAAAAAAAAAAAGAATATGGGGCACCTGGGTGGCTCAGTCGGTTAAACATCCGACTTCGATTCAGGTCACGATCTCGCGGTCCGTGAGTTCGAGCCCTGTGTCGGGCTCTGGGCTGATGGCTCGGAGCCTGGAGCCTGCTTCTGATTCTGTGTCTCCCTCTCTCTCTGCCCCTCCCCCGTTCATGCTCTGTCTCTCTCTGTCTCAAAAATAAATAAACGTTAAACAAATTTTAAAAAAGAATATTTTAGCAATCATAGTATCCTTATATTGCTTTCAAGGTGCTTCTGTGAAGAAAATAACTCAGGGATATATATATATATATATATATATATATATATATATATATATATATATATGGTTTACATTTGTACAATCAGCAAATTATTTACAGATACTCCTTTAAAGCACTGAGCAGGTTGCTTTGTATAGAACAGATGCCCTGGCATTCTTTGGCTGATCCCTACTGAAATGATTTCTTCCTACTCTAAACTATGGCAGGACTTACCATCTTTTCACCTAGTCCTCTATATTAACTGTACCTATGCAAACATGAGATTGCGTTTTTCATGACCTGTAAATTGAGTCTAAAAGTATCTCCAGCTGAATGGTTTGGAATATTTTTAAAATAGTATTGTCAGAATAAGTATTACATCTTGAAGTGATTCTTTGGAGGAAATCACTCATGGATGTGTGCATTCTATGAACATTCATATAACTAGCTGCTTAATTTTAAAGGAATTCCCTGAAAGCACGGGGCAGTGTGTTGGGCATAGAGCAGATGCCCTTCCTCTTAATATTCATCTAATGACTAATAAACTGAGTTAGGTTAAGTGCTGAATTGAAAGATAAAAAGCCACTTGTGACTTATCATCATAAAAGGCATTTGGGTTAATAGTGATTAATGTAATAGTAACTAATGTAAATAGTATTATAACAAAGACATTCTTTGGACCCCTAGAACTTCTGTGACTCTCACACCTCAAAGTAAGGGTTATGTCCAGTACATGTCAAGTTTTCTGGTTGGTTTTCCTTGAGGGAAGCTGAGAAATAACAGAACTTTCTCTTAGGAATGGCAAGAAGTAGCCAAGGTTGATATCTGGAGACCTTCCAGTCTTTCTTACAGTCAGAAATTTAAAGTGGCCTAAGCGATTCACAGGAGTTATAAAAGTATAAGAAGGAGCCTAATGCCAGATGACTCCATCAGGACACTCAGGAGATTTGAGGGGTTTTTAGGGCTTGGGCTGAATAAGGGTTATTTCTTATTTCTGAGAGCACAGGGCACAGAACTTTCCCTCAGCAAAGTGATGGAGAATGGGGAAAAAATGGATCGTGTCCAAAGAAAGATGGGTCATTACCTGCCAGGAGAGGACTAAGAGATTATTCTTGCTGGTAAGATAGCTTTTCTCTTTGTTTGCTTTGTCTTGTCTTATTTTAGCTGTTCCCTGAGTGTACTAGTGGCCGCAGCAGCAGCAACAGCAGTAGGAGTAGTTCCAAAGGACAACACCGAGTGGCTGGGACTCTTGAGTCTCACTCATATGTATGTGATAGTCTCACTATCACACCATAAGCACAACCCAAGTTTGTTGACATACAATGACGAAGAGGTGGTTTTATGCAGACATAGACACACACTCATATATATGGTAATAACTTAGTAACTCAGCGCACGGTCATACTCTTACTCAGATTTATCTTGGATTTTGACAGCATGGTGTTCAAGAGCATAGACTTAATATAAAGTAATAACTTTGAAAATTGATTATAACCATTATTTTACCTCCCCAACACATGTTTCTCTATGCCTGTATATTTTCACTGTTTTTTTTCAAATCATAAAGTCCTTGAATAAAGAAATAATACTACCTGAGCAATATTAAATTTGAACAATTTTAGCTAAAACAAATTTTTTTTGAGCCTCAAATCCCTGCATGGTTTTGCCCCTGCCCACCTCTTCAGCTTTATCTCGTGCCACTATCCCAATTTGTATCTCTACTGAAGTTCCACTAGATATTTTCTAACACTTTGAGCCATGATCTCTTCTAGTTTGAAACCTCTGAACATCATTTTACTTCTGTTTGGAATACTCCTTGAATTTATCCCAAAAAAGTTCTTGAAATGAACTACAATGTTTTATTAGCTTACATCTGTCCATAATATGCTTCCATGTATCACATTCTTCAAAATCTTGCTATCCTGGCTCTAAGATCTAAGAACGTGGGAATTATGTCTAATGCTTTTGCTTAATTTAGTTACTAGGTGAAAAAATGATTAAAATCCTCAGTAAATATCTGTTAATTGATAAATCAATTTTGATTCTTCAGTCACTGTACTAACTCAAATTATGTTCATTTTATAAGCTGATTTTACAGGAGGGCATAAGACTTTTTCTTTTGTTAATTGCTCCAGTGGCCATAGGTCAAGACTATTTTCTATGTTAATTTCTTGAGGTAGCAGTTTCCTGGATTACAAATAGTGTAAAAATGCACATCTAAATTAATTTAACTGACAACAGAATGGCCCAGGGATTGCATATGATCAGGGGAAACATTTTATTAGAGTCCAGGCCAGAAATAGTGAATTCCCCCTGTCATGCAACCAAACTGTTCAAGAACACCAAGTTTCTGGAAAGATTTTTGTTCCGATTTCCCTCCTCCTCTCTCATCTGTGAGAGCCATTAAAATCCAAGGCTATTGTCATTTATTTGAGCTGTTGGTACCCACTGTTAAGAGTTTTAAGGCAATAAATGTGAAAGTTTGACACAAGGACAGAATTCCCAGAAAAATCAAACGTATCAAAATTTATAGAGAAAGAAAATTATGAATTTTTCAATTTCAAATGAATTTCATCCATTACTAAAAACATTATTATTAACATTTCCAGACAGAAAATTCCAGGTAGAAAATAAATCACTTCTCTGTCACAAATTCCAATTAAAGCAGATTTAATAATATAACAAGATACAGCTTGTTATATTACCAAAAATGTTTCCTTACCAAAAATGTTTGTGAAATTTCAGAACTGTATCTGATATCAGAAGTTTTTATTATCACATAAATGCTACATGCTTTACCTCTTTTAAGAAAATTTATTTCTGTAATTTATGAGAAACAGTGAGGTGAAGGGAATAAATAAGAAGATATTATCAATCTTAAATCTCACATCACGGTTAATTTTAAACCTATCCCTTATGAAGGTGAGGAAATAGTTTTATAATCCTAAATTCCCCAACTAATCATTCCTTTCCAGATTCAAATTTTAAAATCACTATTTTATAAACTGTTACTTCTCATTTTAAAGAAGTTAAGTTCTGCTTCTCTATAATGTATATATCTGAAAATCAAAAGTAAATGAAAAGTTTGCTTGTTATACACACATAAATTGAAATGAATTGACTATTAAAATATTTTTCCTAGACACAAGCTATTTTTGCAGCTACTGAAGGTGTCTATATTAGAGATAAGTGGAAAGAAAAATACCTAATGTACTGAGATTCCCTACAGCACATATGTTCTTTCTCTTTCTACTGTGTTGTTGCTAACAATCTGGCAACTGATGTGGATCCCTGGTTCAATCACCAAGGGGACAGTCAGCATTTTGCTTACGGTCCCATCCATATACCAACATTTCCCAGGGTCCTGGACAATTCTGTTTAATACTTAGGAGGATAACATTATGCACTTTGCTTAATTTAAAACCTTTAACAACGTAATTTCTGTCGCTTTTCTGTGTAAGATAAAAATTACGATGTAGGGATGCTTGGGTGGCTCAGTCAGTTGAGCCCCCGACTCATGATTTCGACTTGGGTCATGATTCCAGAGTCCTGGGATTGAGCCTGTATGTTGGGCTTGGTGCTGAGCATGGAGTCTGCTTGATATTCTCTTTCCCTCTCCCTTTGCTCTTCCCCCACTTGTGCTCGCGTGCTCGCGCACGCACACACACACTCTCGCTCTCTGTCTCTCTCTCTGTCAAATAAAATAAAACTAAAAATGATTTAAAAAAACATAAATTGCAGTGTAGTAATTACAATGTAGAGAACAATTCTCCACTAAATCAAAGGAATTTCTCTTTGACCATATTAAAATAGACAAATGTGCGTATAGTAAACCTATTGTTTCCTTTTATCAACTTTGATCTGTGTTGTTAATCATTTTAGGACGTATTTTCTTGAGGAGCAAAGGACCTTCTAAATATATCAATAGAATTATTGACATAGAATAATTAATTTTAATAGGATAATACTCAGAAATTCTAAATAATATATTCCATGTGGTATGTTGAAAATAAGGTTCTGGCCTCGGTACTTCATTTACAATCAGACTTTAGCTAATCACAACTCTTCAGGGCTAATCCTAATTACTCAAAGATCAGTTAGAGTTTTGCTAATCCTGATTTTAGCTACTTTTATTTTCCATCACACAAAGCTGTTGTTTTACTCAAATTACTGTTTCATCCAGCCCCTAAAATAGTCTCATGTGATAGTTACGCTAGTGATAATAACAATTAACATTTGGATAGCTTTTATTGATGTTTAGGATTTTTACATAGGCCACTTCCTTTGAGCCTAGCATCAATGGCATGAGGCAGAAAAAGCAAGTATGTTGAGTATTCTCATTTTAAGGGTAAAGACATTACGATTTAGAACATTTAACAGACTTGTTCAAGGTCATACAGCTAATACGTGAGAGACTAACCCCGTGTACTTTTCACTACACTACATTGTCTGTGTTGTCCTAGGCTCATATTTTCTCCTGGACTCCCAGAACTTACATTGATATTAACAGAACTTTTGAAGGGCAATATGTTCAGAAGTAAAAAATGAACGACACCTGCAAACCTATTTGTTTTCACATTTTATGCCAGAGTTTCAAAACTTTAAGGAGCAGTACTTAAGTTTTCTCAGCCTATTGAATGTGGAGCGACTCTTGAAAGTGAACTTTTGACCGCTGAGAAGAGGCACTATTCCATCCTTTTTGTTTTATCCATACCCAACTCCACACCATACATGCTTTTGGGAAAGAGAAAATCAGACCACAAGCACAAACCAGCAATGTTAATAGTAAAAAAAAATCAGTTTGGACATCTTTGTAAACATATTGTCTTTGACTTACAAGTAATGCTGCATTATCTTCAAATGATAAAGACTCAATTGCTAGCATTTTTTTTTGGAAATAACTGGAAATTTTGGAATATCTAGCTAGCTGTCACACCATACCCTAATATTGACCTAAAATTGTTCTGTAGAAATCCATTCTGATTAGATGGTTGTGTTATGTAAGCCTAATTATAAACATGGTTATAACTGGGAGGTCACAGAAATGCTGTGTTAATAGGTAGCGTGAGCTGCTTTTTATTTAGATCTCTACTTCAACAAAATGCGTCTTTTCTCACTAATTTCTCCTAAAATCTACAGTTATTAATCCACAAGAGGCCGAATTGGCTAGACATCTATTACCTAGCTATTGGGCCACAGAAATTCAACCAAAGCTAAGTGCAAAGGGCAATTGAACTAACTTACTTCACTGGTGTTACAAGAATGCAAGCTTGGGGAAAAAATTCAGGTTACTTGTGGAAGGCTTTTCAGGGGATGGTTAATTTGAAGAACAGGTTAGGCCATGTAGAAACAGAATAAGGCAGTTTATTGTCCTCTTTCCTTCAGATACTCAACCTGATTTCATTCTTCTTCCTGTTTTTATTTGGGACCTTTTTAATCTCATTTGGTCATGAGGTTGAAAATAGGAAATTATTGCCATTGGTGCATTAGTACCAACCTGAAATTCTGAAAGAGTCCATAGTCATTTGAAAAAGAGTATTTGTATTTGCATAGATAACACAAGCAAAAGTGACAAAATTCAGAATGTACAAATAGAAAAATAGAACTTTTCTCCCTTTTCCAACGCTAGGTTACCAAGTTTGCCTTTATGGTAATAATCATGATGAACAGTGTTTGAAGCTTCTTCCTAAATTACCTTTTGCCATTTCAAGCATGTGTATTCAAAATCCATTAGAATATAGAATATTTGTTTCTAATAATTCCGAACTACTTAAAACTTCCTCTTACAAAAATTCTGATGTACTCATACTTGTGCACATATTTTTGGTGCAATTTAAAGGGCAGTCAACTTCAAGTCTCTCCTGTTAGTAATTATCAGGAGCAGAGGCCTGGAAATGGAGTTAGAAAAGATAAGGAAAAAATAGTGGGGAAGAAGTAAATAGCTTAGAATGGAGATTTAGGAGAAAAAAAAAATCAAAGGAGGAATTAATACACCTAGACCCTAAAACTGTCCTGATGCACCTGGAAGGAAAAGAGCTGAAATACATAGGTTTTGGCATAGTCTCTGCCTTGAACTTGGCCACTCCCATTAAGAATTATACCCATTTGTCCTAGAGGCAGGTGATAGGTGGGACTGTTGGTCCCAGGAAGCATTTGTGGCCACAGGAAGTGCTCTCTCCCCACATTGTTAGTATGGGCCTGAAGAAAGTTCTAGCTCTCTTCTGGATCACTGCGACCTGCTCAGCAATGTAATGACCTGTTGTCCTCTAAGCTATACTCTTGTTCCTTCTTCTCTGGCATTTAGCCATCTACCAACAGCAGCTAGAACCTATGACTCTCTGCCTTGAGCTTCCCTTCATTTCTTCTCTGCGATTTGGTAGGAAAGGAGAAGGTATGAAATCTGTCTTTGTTTCTGTCCTACTCTCCGAGCCTAAGCATCCCTATAAAGGTGAACTGAACTAAAGAGACAATTAGCATTTAATACAACCAGTACAGATGGCAAATACAGGATACCACTATTACATATTTACAGAATTGTAACTGTGCAGTTTTTGAAAACATAGAAAACACTTCCCAAAGTTTCATGTGTTTACTGGAAATCTCTCATCATAATTTGTTAAAGTTTGCCTTATTGCCTTTTCTTGTCAAAGGGTTTTCAGAAACCTCACTGTCCTCATTGGGGTGGGATTTCTGCTGTAAGTTTTCACTGGTAGGATCAGACCTAGTGTACAAATGCTTTATACAGTGCTTACTCTGGCAATCAATACAGTTGTGTATTAAAGGAACTTCGGTTCATAGTTTAATACACTTACATTAGGTCCTTAATGCACACCAAGCATTGTTGTATCATTTAGAAGTAAAACAATAACTATGACATAGCCTTATTTTAAAAGGACTTAGAGTCCATGAGGGATATAAATGTAAGAAAAAAAAATAGTGTTGGCATTATGGATGCAGAGCAGGGGTATCTGATCAAGTCAGAAGGAAATGGATGTTGGAGAGCTTTTCATGAAAGTGCTATGTGCATTCAGCCTTCACGTCCAAGTAACTGTAGTTAGCAAGAGGAAGGGGGTGCACATGCAGGGCATCATATGCATAGGAAGTAGCATGAATGAGCTATTTATTTGTATGTATTTAGTATTCCAAAAAGAATTTGCTGCTGCTTGATCAAACAAATGAGGTGGGGTCTGCTGTTGGACAAGCTTGAAAGATGAACCAAGGTCAGTTCACAGAGAACTTCACATGCCAAACCAAGGTATTTGGCTTTATTATTTATGTAGCCCCCTGAAAGAAATGAAATAATTTTATTCAGACCAGTTTCAGAGACTGTTTTTTTTTCTGGGCTGGCTGAAGAATGGAAGTGACAAGTTCTAATACTAGCCTATGAGTTGTGTTTATAATGCCCAGTGAGAGCAATCTTCAACTACAAGGATATGTGAATGTTACTAAAACCATATTTTCAGCATTAAAAGATTCATTTCATTTTCTAAAAAAATACAGCAAGAGTGAATTCCACAAATGTCAACAAGAAGATTAACCAAAGCAATGTTTTTGAAAACTATTTAAACAGCCCTCAAGGCACTGTTTTAGAATATAAAATATTAGTTTGAGTGTCAATATGCAATTTCAATGAAATGCCTGTTAAATGAAAAGAAAAATAAGCCATTGTTGGTTAAGTGGAATACCGATTGCTACCCTAAGCTCAATTTATGGAAAAGTTTGCAAAATAAAATAATGGAGTAGATTACCTAGGGAAACCATACAATTTCTAACACGAGATATGCCTGAATATAAGACAGGCAGACATTTATTTAAACTGATTCATGTATATATCTGCCTAATATAGTAAACTGGAAAAAAATTGCCATTTCTGCTTTCTTCCCTCCCTAGGGCCCCCCCTTCTTTTTTTTTTAACAGTAAGCTCATTTACTATACTGAAGACCTTTAAATACGAACTTCAAAGAAGAGCTAATATGCTTGGAAGGCAGGCTTCTGAATAACACTGAAACTTTTCTAGGCATAATTCTATTTTTTAATGTCACTATATGTAGGACAAATACCTTAATGATGTGTTTCTGTGGGAAAGAAATATTTATATAAAAATGCATATACAAGAGATTGCAGTATTTCTTCACTATTCAAAATTGCAGTCTGCAGTAGTTTCATATAAAAATAAAATACATATTATTTAATTCTAAAATGCTACTTGGGCATTCTGATAATAGGTTTCTGGCTTGGAATAGGAGCTGAGGAAATAAATAGAAATACTGAGTAATTCTAATTTAAATAGTACCAGGCAGTTTGTAGTTATCATCAAAAGCACAGTGGGATTAGTGTTGTTGAACCCAGTGCAGTGGGGGAGGGACTGCACAGAAGCAGAGGCCTGGGTTGTGAGAAGTATATACGTGGGTCTGGAGCCTATCCAGGGCACTTCAAATCTATAATAAAATCATAGAAGCAATATCAGATCATGGGGAAGATAATTAGATATTGCAAACCTAAGGATATATCCATTCGCAAACAGAAAAATTCTGCCTAAGTGTTACATCTATTGAGTTGTTGCCTTTTTAAGATAGAACTGGGTATCTTAAAAGTGCTGTTTGGTTTCTGGTAATTATTTTCAAAAGTACAAATATTCCATTTCTACATTTAAAAGTCCAGGTTTTGGGTGCACCTGGGTGGCTAGGTCAGTTAAGTGTCTGACACTTGATTTTGACTCAGGTCATGATTTTGCAGTTCATGAGATTGAGCCCTGCTTCAAGCTCTGCACTGGCAGAGGTTGCTTGGGGTTCTCTCTCTTTTCCTCTTTCTTTCTTCCTCTCTAAATAAATAAATTAAATAAATAAATAAATAAATAAATAAATAAATAAATAAATATTTAAAATAAAATAAAAATCCAGGTTTTGGCATGATTTAATTGTCATTCAAATCCATTTCTTACATTACTACAATAGCAATATGCAGAACCATGGAGAACATACTATCAACCAAGTGGTTTCCAGGCACTGCTGAATTTGTTGTTCATGATAACACTTGCAGGGAGCTACTATAAGGAAAAAGACGTTATTTCTCCATGGTCACGAACCTCACGAGTGATAGAATCAGGAAGAAAATCAGGTCTAGCAGAATTTGAGCACAATGTAACTACCAAGATTTTGGTATGCTGCTAAATAAACATCATCCTTTATAAAATAATATCCTGAACTGATTTCAAGTTTTTCCACTAGTTGGAGTATTGAGAATACTAAATAGGGAATAGCAAGAAGATAGCCTCAAGGAAACAAGCAACCCAATTTTAATAAGATAAATTCCCTTCTTTTTCGTTAGTAATCATATTGCCTGCAAGATAGTAAACATAAATTAATATTCAAAATTTGTTGTTATAACTGCATGGCAACGGGCAGACTTCTGGTCCACAATGGTAACCTGATGGTTACATTTGCTGCCTTTGATTCTTTAAATCACATTGAAATGCAATAGATACAGAAACAAAACTGTAGCAGTGCCGCAAAATAGAGAAGAGAGATATCTATAGAAAATAATATATGTTAAGGTGTGTGTGTGTGTGTGTGTGTGTGTGTGTGTGTGTGTGCGCGCGTCGTTTATAATAGTTATTATGGGAGTGACCTGAAGACGAAGGCAGAAAACCCTCATGTAGGAGCAGGCTGCCACAGAGGTGAGTATCAGAGGTCAACCCAAATGAAAATGAGGAGGAAAAAAAAAAGTCCAACCTCAGAGTCAGCAAGAGCTGGAAGGAAGAGCAGGCCTTAGGGCAAGTCACTGGATAATTAATGGAAAGATATCTAGATCTGGGCCAGCACAGACTCAGTGTATACAGCAAAATTGCTGAGGTATCGGCTTCAGGAAAAGCTTAGTAAACACAGCTATGTAATGAATGACTAGATGCATTCACCTTTTGGGGATCTTCCGATTTGCATTAGATGGGAAATGGGAGAGGAATAGCATGTGAGACACTCAAGATGCACACACAGGGGCCTGGAAGAGGAGAGCAGCAGTGAGGGCAGAGCACTTTCACCCAAAGTACTTGAAAGCAAAGTACACTCAAGTTCTGTCTTTAGGTGAGAACCGTGCTTCGTAAGACAAAGTTTCAATATTTCTTGGGTTATTCCACTCCATTTATCCTGAAAGAAATCCAGGCTGTTGGTACCACCTGCCTATGTATTCACAGAGCCATATAGTCAGAATCCCCATTTACAAGAGACCTGGAGGAGAAAGAGACCCTATAACTTGTGAGTAATTCTTAGATAAAACTCATTTGAATAGGTTACTACCTACCTACCTACCTCTCTACTAACTCTTTCTAGATAGCAACATTAATAGCCAACATCTATATTGATAATAGCATGCATGTAAATATGAATCCATACATACAGAAGAACATTGAGAATCACCAGACATATAAAGAAAGGCAGTATAGGAAAAGGAAAGTACTTGAGAAATAATATAAATAAATGAGTAGGGAAATAAAATTCATGTAAAAAAAAATTTTAAAAATTTGAATTAGTATACTCCCTTGAATTAGATTCAGGGGAATACTGTTCCTATAAATATAAGAGAAACAATACTTGTCTAAAATAGAAGCAGTTATATAATTAAACAATTATCAGAATTAAAATGTTTAGTGAAATTACAAGTAATAAGTGAAGAACAGAATAGCAGAATGACTAAGAACTCAGTAATCCAGAAAACAAACTCTAATTTGACCTTGTTAATAAATAGAAATGATAGAAGTTATTACAGAAAAGCAAAAAGTAAAAGAAGATTTATAATATCTAGTTGTTGCCCGTAGTTAGAAAATTTTAAAATATGGGTGGGGAGTAATAATCTGATAATAATATGTGAATTGCACAAAATACTAATTTCTCCATTGGAAAGGGCTAAGAACCAAAATACAATATATTTTGAAAAGAAATATACATATTCACTTTTGTAAAGTTTATAAGTGCTAATGAAAAAAATCTAATACACTTCTAGAGAGTAATCACAATATATCTATTAAAGAATATGGGGCGCCTGGGTGGCACAGTCAGTTAAGCGTCCGACTTCAGCCAGGTCAAGATCTCTCGGTCCGTGAGTTCGAGCCCCGCGTCAGGCTCTGGGCTGATGGCTCAGAGCCTGGAGCCTGTTTCTGATTCTGTGTCTTCCTCTCTCTCTGCCCCTCCCCCGTTCATGCTCTGTCTCTCTCTGTCCCAAAAATAAATAAACGTTGAAAAAAAAATTTATAAAAAAAAAAAGAATAAAAGTTGTATTGACAATGGATTTCTTCTTACGAAATTAATGCTAAGATAGGATTATGTCAAATTTTGAATGAAAATAAACTAAACTCTGAAATTCATACCCATTTAAGTAATTATCCAACTATGAGAATATAATAAAGACATTTTAAACATAGAAAAAAACTTGCAGTTTTTTAAAATAAGTATATAGGTATATAACAACAAGCCTAAGAACGATCCAATAATCACTGGAGAACAAGAAATCAGGAAATGCTGGTGAATAAGAAACTAGAAATATATACTAATGTCAAGATAATTATTGATAATGCACTTCTGATGTTAATGCAAGCATAAGGAAGATTTTCCAAATGAAAGAGGTACATGTAAAAAACTACAACAATCTTCCACACAGGAAGTCATGATTGTAGACTTTCTTGTAAAATGGACCTCAGTGAAAATTTTATAGGCTTAAAAGGCTTTATCAGGAGAAGGGGCAAGTTGTTCATGACAGAGATAGTGGTGTGGTTCTTTACCCTTGAATCCATATATAAAAACATAGTAGGTAGCAAATTGAGAAAAACCCAATGACATGGTCAAGACTATATGAGGTACTCCATGAATAGATATATGTAACAGTGATGACCCCACTCAGAAGTGTGGTCATGTTCACATCAAGAAGATACAGAGGACAGAATTCCGATGGCCCTGGGAGCCCTATATCATTGACAAGCACCTAGTCCTCAAAGCAGGAAACTTTATTCATGAATTGAAGTAGAGGCCAGAACAGTACCAACCAAATTGTCAGGGGATTTCTCAGGCTCATCATCATGGATGAGTGCAAAGGGACCACAAGAAGATTGGAAAACAAGGAGAGTCTTGATCTGAAATCTCTACAAAGTAATCGCCCAAGTTCCTCGTTTACAAAGTTTATAATAAAAAGAAATGAATAGAGTGTAAATTAAGCATGACTTGGAAAATAAGAAAAAGGAAAGCAAAAGTTTACGTACAGTGAAGGGGAAAAGGGGATGAGGTAGATGTCAGTATTGACATCTTTTTTTTTTTAAACCCTTTTTGGTAATAACAAAAGAGGAAGCCTTCAAACTGTTTCACTAGAAATGCTGTACTTTCTCACACTAACAGTGTATGTCTTCCAGAAAGTACAAGAAAATTTCATCTTAATTAGCCTGATTACCAGAAAACAGTTGTATTAGAATGTCATGTAAATTAAAAGAGATATTGAAAAAAATAACTTGATGTATTAATGAAGACATGCTAGAAATACATACCAACAAAATAGATTGTGATAATTCAAAAGTTGATTGAAATGCTAAAAACATCAAGATAAATGAGTTTATGCTAAAATTAAAAGAAAAAAAACCTCATATGTCACTTTGGAGGATGCCATGAAGCCAACTCACTTTCTAAACACTGGTAAATAAAGGGAAAAACTGTATTTTTATCCTGCTTACTCTACAGTACTTCAGAGTTAACAACTAGTTGAGGCAACATCTCTGTGTAGTAAAATCCAAACTGATAAATGCAGAGGGGAAAATACAAAGAAAATCTTCAATTTTAAAAATCCTAAGGATGTAATGAATCTGAGCACCAATCACTAATGATGGCTGAAATCATTAAGTAAAAAGCTGAATTGTCATTTTATAATGGATGAAACAATTATAGCCAAATCTACTAAATAATTTTATATGAGTTACAACTATGCATCATATGACTCCTCATTTATACAGTTGGAGATACACAACATTCCTTATAAGTTATTCTTGCCAAAAATAATCAAAGTCTCTATATTTAACTATTTGTTTATGGAAAATACAGAGGGTAGAGGAACCTTTTAAATCACACTATGGGGATGCAATCAGTAAAATGTGAGGTAATTTACATTGAATGGTGATCTAATTCCTTCAGTAAATGGGAGAAAAATTGCAAAGGTTAAACAAGGATGGGGAGCTATCTACACATTAAGAGTCGTGAGAGACATTAGCCCAATGCAATGCGTGGGTCATGCCTTGAACAAACCAACCTTTAAGGACCTTTGAGACACTCAGGGAAATTACAATTTTCAATGAAAATCACAATAGTAAGATTATTTCCCTGGTAATTTAATTAATTGAATAATTAATGTTTAGTATTCTTTTGTATTGCTTTATAGTGGAAGGACCAATTATTTGGATATTCCACAGACTCATGTCAACTCTGTAGTATGTGACCTTGCATAAACAGAATCTCCTAGATCTCACATTTCTTATGTTTCAAGTGAGAGTTTGAAGCAGCTTATTTATGGTACAGTTTTTTAAACTTTTTCATGGCTACCTACAATAGAAAAAAACTGTCACTCTATACACACAAATCACACATACATATTTACATGAACATGAACAATAATACTGTATAACCAAAATAGACATTTCATATAATAGCATTTATACTTGACGTATGATAATGTGCTTTATTTTCCTGTCTTTTTTTATTCTACTTTATTTCTTTATAAAAATGATTTCCTTGATGTTCTAAGTTGTTTTCCCCTTGCCCTAATGAATTATAACTTGAGTTTGAAAAAAATGCTAGCCATAACACTTTTCCCAGTTCTTAAAATTTATAAATATTCAGCCATAGTGTTAATAATTTATGTATTTTTCAGTCAAATGATTTTAGAAATATTTAGAAGTAGCAGAATGGGCATTTGTCAAAAGAATAAAATATAGGTAAATAAAATAAATAAGGTCTACTGCTGGAGATTTTAATATATCACAGAAATGTGGAAAGGAATTAGAAATAAAGGCAAAAATCCTTGTGTGGCAAAATGAAGGAAGAAATAGAACTGATAAATTCTAATTGTTTATTTGGAAAGCATTAAGGTAATTAATTCACCTTTGATGCAATAAACCTGTGACGATTACACCAAATAAAACATTTAGAAATAAAAGGTAAATATAGCAATCGATACAAATCTATTTTGCAATTATTTTGAAAAACAATGTAGCCTTATAACAACTGAAATGGATAATTCTTAAAGAAATAAAGCTATCAAACTGAAACAAGACATCAAGAAGTTAAACCAGTTCAGGGAAAGACAACTAGAAAATGATGAACTAACTACTAAAAATCCCAATGCAAGAAATTATCACCATGTGAATAATTGACTTAAACTACTAGGAATAACTTTATTGCACAAATCTGATCCTCGGTAGAGGGAAGTATGAAATGTCTCCCAGTGTCTGTGCTAACAGACACATGAAAAGATGATCAACATCATCTTTAGCACTGATCCTAAATCCTGATGATGGTGGCAAGAAAAGCAAAATGGTAGTCTACCGGCCTTTTAGAAATGAAGAATGCCAACAGTCAAAGAAGATCGGAGTAAATACTGTCCGGAATACTTTAATGAATACTTTACATCAGGAACATGCAACTGGCTTAAAATATGGGAATCATTTACAAATTTACCCTTTTACATTGTGGAAAGGAGGAGATACAGAGCTAACTACAAGAAAAACTAGTATTGAAACAAAATAAATTAAGAGATTTTATCATGTAAAAAACCATGGCATCAGCATGATTGATTAGTCAAGCTAAGCATATAATTTTTGCAACATGATTTAGCAACTCTTGTTTAATTAAACTTTATTTATTACAAAACAAAGAAACAACAAAAAATAATTACGTGACCATAACCTCACTACTCAGAGGTAAACACTATAAATAAGTGTGTACTCTGTCATTCCACACCTTTTTATATATAGTACATAATATGTAGTAATATACACAGAGTATCATTATGCCCCGAACCTTCTATTGCCCCACCAGATTTCTTCTCTTCTACATCCTATTCTCTGCCACCAGGAGATCAGCTGGAGGGCGGAGTAAAGTGAAGATACTGGTTCTTGTGATTTCCTCCCTGTGTGGGCTTGACTGCATCCCTCAATAGCTGGTCCCTGCTCCTCTCAAGGTGATCTGCTCTGCATGACTCTTTCTTTATGGGTTCATGTTATTTCAATGTTATCTATTTTTGTGTGATGAATCACCCCTCTTAGCATAGGAAAACAAAGAGCTTAACTCAAAATGTTTGTTATCTAAGAACGGAGGACTGGTTTACTTGCATGCCTCTGGCTCAGGGTCTCTCAGGAGATTGTAGTCAGTCTCTAGGCCAGGGCTTCAGTCATTAAGACTTAGTGAGGGTGAGACGTACAAATTGCTAACAGACACATGAAAAGATGATCAACATCATTCATTATCAGGGAAATACAAATTAAAACTGCAATGAGATACCACCTCACACTTGTCAGAATGGCTACAATTAACAACACAGGAAATAACAGATGTTAGCGAGGATGTGGAGAAATGGGGAACCCTCTCACACTGTTTGTGGGAATGCAAACTGTGTAGCCACTCTGTAAAACAGCTTAGAGGTTTTTCAGGTTAAAAATAGAACTACCATACAACCCAACAATCACACTACTAGGTATTTATCCCAAGGATACAAAAGTACTGATTTGAAGGAGCACATGCACCCTGACGTTGACAGAAGCATTATGAACAATAGCCAACTTATGGAAAGAGCTCCAATGTGTAGTGACTGATAAATGGATAAAGATGTGGTATATAAATACAATGGAATATTATAGGCATAGAAAGGAATGAAATCTTGCCATTTGCAATGGCACGGATGGTGTTAGAGTGTATTATGCTAAACAAAATAAGTCAGAGAAAGACAAATACCATATGATTTCATTCATAGGTGGAATTTAAGAAACAAAAGAAATGAACATAGGGGAAGGAATAAAAACAGAGGGAGGAAACCATAAGAGACTCTTAACTGTGAAGAACAAAACGAGGGTTGCTGCAGGGATGGTGGGTGGGGGAATGGGCTAAATGGGTGATGGGCATTAAGGAGGGCACTTGTTGTGATGAGCACTGGGTATAGTATGTAAGTGATGACTCCGTAAACTCTACTCCTGAAATGAATATTACACTATATGTTAACTAACTAGAATTTAAATAAAAAATTGAAACAAACACAAAGACTTATTAGGGCTGACAGATATTTTTTCCCACTTCACTCTTGTGATTTCTGGTAGTCTTCAATTCCTTGTAAACTGTTGGGCTGAGGACCTCCGTTCCTCTCCATGCTGTGTGGGTCCCTCCACAGGGCTGCTCATAACATGGCGGCTTGCTTCGCCTGGTTCAAGCGATGAGAGACTGTGGGAGAGAGCAAGAGAGAGCCAAAACGAAAGCCACAGTCTCTTTAAGCTTGATCTTTGATGTGTCATCCCATCACTTGTGGTGTGTTCATCCGTTACAAGGGAGTCACAAAGTGCAACCCACACTCAAAGGGAAAGGGAACACACACCGTGTGAATACAAGCAACACATGGGGATTGTTGGGGCTTGTCTCAGGAGCTGCCTACTGTTGTCTCATTTCATTTCACCAGAGCCATGGGTGTGACAGCTCAGCTGCTGCTATCCCTAGCTTCTTGTACCATTCCTCCCTCCTCAGCTGCATTTCACATTTTTTAAATTAAATTAATTTGAGCTATCCAAATAGAAGGTGCCATCTATACTCTGGTGGACTCTGACTGACAGAGCAAAATATTATACTTATACATGGGGATTTCATGTAGGATCCTATATATTATTAAATGTACACATACAGGTTTTAAAAATAAAATAAAAACTTATAAAGTCTATTAAAATTTATAAATTGATTCTACTTTAACTACATATTGTCAGCTTTTTACATGTCAGTATTCATTTCATATTGTTCAATAGCAGGATGATAATCCATTTCATAGATATTTGGGTAAATTAAACCAATCCCTTCTAGTAGATATTTAATTTGGTTCCAGATCATTCTTTGAAGTCAAACCTTCTGTGGTAAATTTTGTTGTCAATGGGCACATGCATATTGAAAGATTATGGTTAGAATCAATGGCTTTGATGAAAGATTTTGCTAAGACATATTTCCACAAGCAGAGTGTAGGAATGGTTGTCTTCATATATCCTTCATGGTTTTGCATACTATCCTTCTTTAATATTTATCAGTTTGATATTTCAAACACATTATTATTTCAATTTACATTTAAAAATTTTTATGATGTTGAACAATTTTTCACAGGCTGTTTGTATGTTTTAGATGTTAGTAAACTAGTTTATTTTTCTTACTGATTTGTAAGTCTTCATTTGCTGAAGACGCTATCTCTCTGCCACATTTTTATAATACTTTCCTCTAGGTTTCATTTTATCTTTCTTCTTGATTTTATAAGCATCTCTGTCAAAATATCTTCAAAATTGTTGTTCAAAAATCTGTCATATAGAGTTGATACCTTCATAACTCTGTTTCAAGCTTAATAACTTTTTTCCTTCGCAAAATTATACAAAAATTTACCTATATTTTATTCTGGTATGTTTACCATTTAATTTAGGGTACTTAAACCTTGAAGCTTTTCTTTCTTCACTTAAAATCATCACTAACTACCCTGTAGCTGATGTTAGAGATTTGGGAGTTTTTCTAAATATTGAATTCACCCTCATTCCTCTTTCCACATCTGATAAAGTTCAAATGTAACCAGATCTGTAGTAATTTTATTTTCTTTTACTTTTATTTTTAAGTAATCTCTACACCCAACATGGGGCTCAAACTCAGAACCCTGAGAGTCACCTGCTCTATCAACTGAGCCAGCCAGGCATCCCTGTAGTCCTTCTTCCGAAGGAAGATAATGTCAGTATAAGATGATGCGAAATGGCTCTTTGACTTGTGCGGACATTTAGCACGAATGATAAATGTTTATTGCGCTAAGTCAGTGAAATGTCTGCATTGGTCGTTACGGCTACACAATCTCTTGTTTTCTAATTGTAGGTACAATTTAATCAAAAGGCTGTTTAAGCAAAGTCTCTTTAAATGTGCACATAAGATGGAGATTGGTTTCCAAATTTTTTAAGGAGGGTAAAACATATGGCTGACTAATCAAAACTCTGCAGGCAACTAATAAATCAAAATGAGTGTCACATCTTCCACTGAAGCAAATTGCCGAGTGACAACCTTAAGGAACATTAAGATTAATTTTAAAAGTTTGTCAATCAACTCTATAAATATTCATATAGCAAAACGGCATGATTGGTTATTTTTGGTACCACACTAGGTCCTGAATTCATAACTTACAGCTGAAGTCAGTACATACGTAAACTTTGCGTAAGACGCGCTTGGTCTCTTGGCAGGCAGTGTTCTTTCCTGTTAAATGTACTGAAGCACATCCCACCCGACAGACTGGCTTCCTACTGAGGGGAGAGGATTTCATACCCATCACCAACAGAGAAAATTCTCAGCTCTTTCAGAAAACATGAAATGACGTTCAAGTTTGCCATGGGGAACAGGAACATATTTAGAAGATTGAGTAGGCTTTGCTCGGGAAGGGCTTTCCAGTTAGTTGCTCCGAGGGCTATGAAGTAGCTTGGGTCTCCTGTGTGGCTAGCTGCTGCTGATTGAAATGGTTAGGATAGGTTGTGATGGTGGAGTGTGGGGTGATGCCAAGTGAAATAAGCCAGTCAGAGAAAGACAAATACCATATGATTTCACCCACGTGACATTTAATTAAAAAAAAAAAAAAGGGAGGGGCGCCTGGGTGGCTCAGTCGGTTAAGCAGCCGACTTCGGCTCAGGGCATGATCTCGTGGTCCCCGAGTTCGAGGCCCGCGTTGGGCTTTGTGCTGACCGCTCAGAGCCTGGAGCCTGTTTCAGATTCTGTGTTTCCCTCTCTCTCTGACCCTCCCCTGTTCATGCTCTGTCTCTCTCTGTCTCAAAAATAAATAAACGTTAAAAAAAATTTAAAAAAAAGGGAAAAAAGAAAAACCAAGAAACCGACTTTTTTTTTTTTAAACGTTTTTATTTATTTTTGAGACAGAGAGAGACAGAGCATGAACAGGGGAGGGTCACAGAGAAAGAGAGGCACAGAATCTGAAACAGGCTCCAGGCTCTGAGCCATCAGCCCAGAGCCCGACGCGGGGCTCGAACTCCCAGATCACGAGATCGTGACCTGGCTGAAGTCGGACGCTTAACCGACTGCGCCACCCAGGCGCCCCGAAACTGACTCTTAACTATAGCCACCAAACAGATGGTTGCCAGAGGGGAGGCGAGTGGGGGGATGGGTAAAATAGGTAAAGAGGATTAAGGAGTGTACTTGTGATAGCACTGGATGTTGTATGGAATTGTTGAACATTGTGCACTCAAAACTAATCGAACACTGTACGTGAACTATATTGGGATGAAAATAAAATAAAAGCAGGAAGAGAGAATACAAATATATCCATAAATATTTGGTCTTAACTCAAGAATCAATAAAATGGTTAAGATTGGAGACAGAATTTAATTTTCCTATCCACTTGCAGTTGTGCAATTAGGGAAGATTTCTTAGTTTTTTTTTTGTTTGTTTGTTTTTTTGTTTTTTTGTTTTTTTTTGGTCTCTGAAAAGTAGCTAATCAACTTACTTTGTATTGTAATGTCAATTTTCACATGGAGTGTTCCAAAAACAAGGGAGAATCGGCATCTGATAACTTTCTCAAACTTGGTAGTAACAAAGAAACTACTCAATTTCTTCTCTTGCATTTGAGAAATGATGCTTTAAGGAAAATGCAGAAAAGCAAAGTATTATCCCCTTGCAGTTTCAAGTGATTCTATGAGTAGCTTACATATTGTTAGTTTTGGTGAACTTTACTGTGACAATATTTTACGTGAGTCATTAACTTACCTGTTTATAGATATTAACCCACCCCCCATAACAGTACTGTTGTATATAGACATAATTCAAGCTATCCATGTAATGTTAACTATTCTAATAGCCACACTTAAAAAAAAACGTAAAAGTAAAATGAATTTTAATAATATAACTTGGGAGGTTCCTGGGTGGCTCAGTCAGTTAAGCGTCGGACTTCAGCTGGGGTCACAATCTCGCGGTTGGTGGTTTACAGCCCTGCATCGGGCTCTGTGTTGTGATCTCAGAGCCTGGAACCTACTTCTGAATCTGTGTCTCCCTCTCTACCCCTCCCCACTCACACTGTGTCTCTCTGTCTCTCAAAAATGAATAAACGTTAAAAAATTAAAAAAAATAGTATACCTTGGGGACCTGGGTGGTTCAGTCACTTAAGCATTGGACTCTTGATTTGGGCTTAGGTCATAATCTCCCGGTGTCATGGTTTGAGCCCCACATTGGGCTCTGCGTGCTGGCTGGCCACACAGAGCCTGCTTAGGATTTTCCCTCTCTCCTTCTCTCTCTGCCCCTTCCCTGCTCACATTCTCTGTCTCTCTAAAAATAAATAAAGTTAAAAATATATATATACCTTTTTAAATTTTTTTTGAATGTTTATTTTTGTAAGATAAAGCAACAGGGCATGAGCAGGGAAGGAGCAGAGAGAAAGGAAGACACAGAATTCAAAGAGGGCTCCAGGCTCTGAGCCGTCAGTATGGAGCCCAATGCGGGGCTTGAACTCACAAACCGTGAGATCATGACCTGAGCCAAAGTTGGACGCTTAACCAACTGAACCACCCAGGTGCCCCAATAATATACCTTTTTTTTAACCCAACATATATAAAATCTTACTTTAATAAGATTTAATGAAGTATATAATAAAGATGTAATAAGATATAATAAAAACATTAATAATATATTTTATTTTTTTTAAACTGATGGGGGTGGAAATCCAGTGTGTGTTTTATACCTTGACAAATTTGAGTTTGAGCAAGTTACATTTCAAGTGCTCAGTAGCCACACACGGCTAGTGGCTACCTCATTGGACAGTAAAACGCTCTCATATCTCTTCTTTTATTCCTTTCTTTATTAATCCATTTTTTTGCCGCCTTAAACTAACATTCATTTTCTGTGTTCTTTTTCCCGTATGTCTTCAATAGGTTTCTGGTCCATATAGCCCCTGTGGCCCCCAATCTTTATTAGGATGATAATTTATTATTTTTAGAAAGTACTTAGAGCATTATTGAAAAATAGTTAACATGTCATGAACTGCACTTAAATTTTATAAATTGATAACTTGTGACATATTTATGGAGCAGAGAAACCAACACAGAAATCAATATGGTAAACATATCTATCTCCCTAGCCATTTTTCATCTTTTTGTAGTCTTGCTCTATCTGTCCTTCCCATTTCCCCCCTCCCTAGGCTGTGTTTCCTATTAGTACACATTAATTTGCATTTTCTAAAGTGTTATAGAAGTGTAAACGCATTATGTACTTGTTTGTTTTGTTTTGAATCTGTTGTATCCTCTGATGATTTTACTTTATCTTCTTTTTTTTGGCTTACCAGCTATAGTGCTCTTTTGCTCTTGTGGTTGATTCTGGTTTACGGTGTATATCGTTAACTTAATCTCAGTAATATTGGATCCCTTCATGTATAGTATAAGAACCTTACAAATTAATCTGTTTTTTCCTTCTCCGCCTTTATGCTATTGTTGTATATATAAAACATAGCACCCAAGTATTGATATTATTTCTGTTTAAACAGTCAACTATCTTTTTTGAAAGCTTTAAATAAGAACAGAATTACATGTGTTAAACCACGTCTTTACCATTTTTTCATGTTCTTCATTTCTTTATATAGATCTGTAGGTTCGTTTAGTATCATTTAGTGTCTGCCTGAAGGAGTTTAACAGTTTTTGCAAGGATGGTCTGCTGATGGTGAATTCTTTCAGCTTTTGTATTTCTGAACATATTTATATTTTGTCTTTGTTCTTGAAAGATATGGGTATAGAATTCTAAGCTATTACTTATTTCACTGCTTTAATAATGTTACCCCAGTGTCTTCTTGCTTTCACTGTTTCCAAACAAATCTGTAGACATCTTGTCTTTGTTCTAATATATGTAATGTCTTTTTTCGGGTAGCTGTTAAATTTTTTCTCTTTATCCCTGGTTTTGAGCAATTGAATTATAATCTTTCATGAGATTTTCTTGCACTGGGATTCGTTGAGCTTTTTTGATCTGTGGACTTAGAAGTTTCATTGAGTTTAGAAATTTTGGCAATTATATCTTCACAGTTTTTTTTTTTTCTTCTTCACTAATATCCTAGCTGCCCTCCCCCCATATACTTCCCCTCAAGAAAGAGATGCCAACTAGATTCATTGGTTCCAGGATACTCATTTACTGGACTGCCTTTTTCAGGACAGTGGGGTGATTGTATAGAGTCTAGCACTCTTCCTCTCCCTCTCTTTCATTCTTTTCCTCTCTTTTGTGCAGTGTGGTGCTTTCATCCATAGGTGGCCAGTTAGTAGTAAACCTGAGACTTCCAGAATAGGACGAACTCTGCTTGAGTCTTAAGCCAAATTAACACTCCAACCCAGCTTTGTCAGTGTTTATTTGAGGAGTTAATGCCACACATTTTACAATAATATGGTGATTTGATTTCTTATTTAATATTGTCTCTGGTGTGTATAACTTCACTGGGAGTTTTCACGTAACACAATAAGCCAGATTGGAGAATTCCTGAATTATCCAGCAAAATATCAGTGAAATTCAGTCAGTGTCCCAAGGAGAGGATAAAGAATAAATGGAAGGGAGAATGAAAGAGTCTATCAAATTTGCAAATTAATATCCATTTTATTCTTGAAAAGGAATATTTTGGGGACTTGTTTGAAATGAAATTAATTAGTTATTGAGGAAGTATTTATTTTATCCATAATGTTATGAGAACCACGTAAGGTAGTATTCTGGTAAGGCTATTATAGTATTAAGATGAAAAATTATGGAAAGAATAAAAGCAGTACTAGGAGAAAAAAGGGAAAAAAAGAGTATTAGGAGAATATGAAGAATATGAAAGAAGTAACATTTGCAAATTTGGTTGGGTCATTAGTGAGAGAGAGAAAAGGATCTAGTTTAATGCTCAGCTTACTCGTTTGGACATCTGGAGGTATATTGATGCTACTGGTGATCATAGCTGGTACACAAATATCAGTCAAAATTTATGTGCGATCAAGAGCCATATGGGTGTAGGCTTATGTATGATTTCTGTTTCATTAGCTTTAATAATATCTATTTGCTCCCACTCGAGAAATCGTATTATAATGTAAGTGAATAAAAGGATTTTTATTGTAAGGATTTACTTGAATCTCTTCTAAATAATGTGTAAATTTTAGTAATTTGTTGGTAACAAATGATTTCTGACATTTCTTGAAGCTTATGGAAACAGACCAGCATGTTATTTCACCACCAAGTTAGAAGTTCTAATCTCTTTTAGGTGCGTCTCTACCTCCAGCCTAACTTGACTTGGGACCACCTTCTGTTGTGGTCGGAATCATCATCTTAAAAATGCTGATGGCATTGTGTCTTTCTCTTGGATTTTTAGGCCAGTAGGTTAAAACTTCTTATCTCAGCATATACATCTTCACAACCACCTCAGTATACTGTCACAGCCTCATTTGTGGAACATCTCCCTCTTCTTGTGTGACATTTCCAACATATTACAGATCCTTCTGAAACTGCATTCCTTTGTAGATGTTCTTCCCTTTGTCTGGAATGACTCACCCTATTCCTTTAGACACTCTTGTCCTTAGAAATCTGTTCAAATATCGTCTCCCTAATAAATCTCTAATTTTCTTAATGAGAATGAGTTCCTCTGCAACAAACTTTGTTCGTATTTCTGCAACAGCACCTAATAAAATTCTCTTAAAGTATTAAAATATTCAACAGCACATGTAATTGCAATTTATCTGTTTTCATCTGTGTCTTATGATTGAAAATTTGAGCTTTTTTAAAAGAGACTGAATCTCATTCATCATTGCAATTCAGTTCTTAACACATTGTCAGGTTCAACATAGGACCAATAAGTTATTGTGGATGAAATTAAACAGTAATTGATGGTGTTGTTACAATCTTCTATACAATTTTTATACTTTTAGCTACAGTATCTATGGATTAATGAGTAATGTTAAAGTCCCCAATAATCATTGTTGGTTTATTCTAGTTCTTTCCTCTTCTGTCAATGTTTGCATTTTGGCACTCTGATTTTAAGCTCTTACATATTTTGGGTAGCTATGTCTCCTAGGTAATTGACCTTGGTCCCTTTTTAGTTCTGAAAAACACCTTTTTGTCATAAAGTATACTTTGTCTCATAGGAGACATACTTGTCTCATACTTGTCTCATATTCTTCTGCTGGCTTTTAGATATATCTCTGTGATATGTAAAGAAAATTTATGTAAAAGATATCTCATCCTTCCTCATGAGAGTGAACATACATATCTTCACTGTGCTTGAAACCCAAAATGTTCTTTGGGTTATTAACAGGTTTCTTTCAAATTGCACATAAACATGTCTCCCAAGAGTTGAAAAACATGTTTTACCCCTAAAGTCTGCAAAACCATAAACATGTAAGGTCATCTACTGATAAACATTAAGTTGTTTGTTAGAGCTGGTTGCTGTGGCTACCTTGTCCAAAAGACATAAACACCTGCTGTACCCTGAAGTTATATATAATTTACCTAACCTATGATTTAATGTATGAGATGACTTTGAATATAGTCAATTAGACCTAGATGATATAATTTTGAGCCAATACAAGAGAAGAGTCTGTTACTGCCCAAGTACTCCAGTTAACATGTAAACCCAGAAGCCACATGATACTGAACATCAGTAGAGCATGACTTCCTGAGTATTCCTCAAGTGCACTGAGTTATTTGGTAGGCCCATGCATACCAATCATCAGCAACTGCTGACAAAGATCAAGATGACCCACCTGCTAGCAGGAAAGACATTATTTTCATTCTTGTCCCTTCCCTTTTCTTGCTTACAGTTGACACATAATTTACTGCAGAATTTAATTAAGCTAAGTAGTATTCTGTGCGATTATTTTCTCAGTACTGCTTTCTCAGAGACATTTTGAGTTTATTTATCTTTGAGAGAGAGAGAGAGAGGGAGAGCTAGAGGGAGAGGGTCAGAGAGAGAAAGGGAAAAATAATTCCAAGCAGGATGCAGGATGCAAGCTCAGCACTGAACCCAACAGGGGGCTCGATCTCACAAACTGTGAGATCATGACCTGAGCTGATACAAGAGTAGAACACTCAACTGACTGAGCCACCCAGGCGCCCCTCTCAGAGACATTCTGAAACCAAGGTTCAGTTTTGAGTTTCAGGTGATATTACCTGGATTAAAACAACCATCCGTGTGTGTGTGTGTGTGTGTGTGTGTGTGTGTATTAATTTATAAGCAGTTCTAGTGACTATAATATGCATCCTGAACCTATTGTACTTATTCTAGAATTGATAGTTACTACTGCAAATGCAATGTAAGGCACTTCCGTTTATTTTCTTCTTAATTTTTGTGCTAGTGTGCTAAATATTTTATATGTTTGTCTTACGAACATCGGGATACATTTATTTTTGTTGTTTCAATTATCTTTTTCAAAAAGCCAATTTTGTTTACATGCTTTAAAAATTACCATCAGGTGTCTTTTAAAAGACATTAAAAACAGGAAAAAAAATGGTCTTTTGTACTTACCCATACCATATGACAGGTGTTTTCATCCCAGCCTATATACCCAAATTTCCATCTGATATCACTCCCTTCAGCTTGAAGAACTCCTCTAGTATTTTTATGGCACACGTCTCCTAGTGACAAAATCTCTCAACTTTGAGTTGTCTATAATTTTTTTTATGTTGTACTTATTTTGAAGGATAGTTTCACTGAATATCATTTCTAGTTTTTAGTCTTTAAAAAAGTGTTAAAAATGTAATCCCATTGTCTTCTGTCTAGCATTGCCTTTGATGAGAAGTTAACAATCATTTTTTTTTTTTATCGTTGTTCATCTTACTGTAACATCTTTTTCCTCTGATTTCTTTTAAATCTTTTGCTTTGTTTGGTTTTCCGGACTTTGACTCTGATGTGCCTAATTGTGGTTTTCTTTCAACTAATCCCACTTGGGCTTCATTGAGCTCCTTGGGCCTATACCTAATGCTTTTGATCAACTTTATTTATTCAAATGTAGTTATTTGTATTATTTATTTATTTCTTTGTTTATTTTTTGTATCAAATCTATATGCTAGACACATTCACATTGTCTCAGGAGTCCTGGTGGTCTGCCTTCAGGAAATCTGATCTCATTACTCTTAATCTTAACTTGTATCTATATTTTCTTGTAGCAAATATATTGTCTTCTAATGCAGTTATTACATCATTTTTTTTCTACCAGCCTGTAAGCTCACTGAAGGTGGAGGATTGTATTTTCTTTAAATCAAAGTTGTTTTGTTGTTGTGTTTTAAACTGTTAGTACTCCATAAAAATTTGAATGAGTAAATACTAGATGGGATTTGAGACTAAAAGCCACAAGAATTCTGACCCCAAATTCTTTATTTTTAGAATAAAATGAAGCAGTTAAAAAAAGAATCATTACATTTATGACAGCATGTAGAAAACACATGTCAAAAACATTTCCTTCTGAGGTTATACATAGATGAAAATGGCAACTATTAACACACTATTTCCTGAACTATATCTTATAAGAGACTCAGGGAAGAGATTTTCTCTCAAAGGAGACTATAAATAATGGGGATTTTTTCTCAGACTAATCACGTTTGCTACAGTGATCTATGGTTTACACTCTCATGTCAGATAGGCTTTCCATAGGATTAAAGGGTTTACTAAAAATACAGTCATTCATTGCCTACCAGTCATGAGCCTCGGAATTCAGCACCTGGAATTTGTTCTAAGTTATACAACTTGCCACTAACCTCAAGATGTATTAAAGTGACTGTCAGAAGTTTGCCACTGTGAGTAAGTGCACTATTAGGGTGTAAAGATAACGGCAGTGATTTATTGTTAGGGAATCAACCTGGGAAATACACTCTCTCTTGTTTCCTGTTTGTGACTATTGAGTTTGCTTGGTGGCACCAATAACCTACTTTCTTTAACACAGAATCATTACATGCAATATAAAAAAATTATGCATCCTAGCCCTAGACCTAAATTATTTTTCTACATTAACAATGCAACAAATTCAACATTCATGGCATTAGCTTACATTTGTTCTGTAAATTACAGTTTCAGATTCAACTCTTACAGATATTGAAGATTCTTTCCCCTCACAAATTGTACCTCTCTTTGGGGGAATTATGAATCACAGTCTGATTCATCTGACCCACAGTCTGCTCATCTGACCCACTTGAGAACATAATAGGAAAATTAAAGTTACTTGAATAGGTTGAGAATGGGAGCAGAGAAATGATTGGGTATATGTTTTGTTTGTTATGTAAAAGCTACTAGAGGGTTTTAAACTACAAATGCTCTAAGAAAGCTTCTTTTTTTTATCTCTGCTACAGGAAAAAGACACTCAGCTCCTTATGATAAATCAAGACTTACTTTACCAAACATTTTGAGATTCTCTACACCCTTGGTACATTTCTTTCTTGTGATTTATCATATCAGTTCAAGATAATCTGCATGTGAAATACTAAAAAATAGCTGTGTACTTCCCCTATGGTACTTATTCCTCTTAAATTATTTATTTATCTTGTCACTGCTAATCAGAATATAAACACAAAGATGAAAATACATTTTAATACTGGTTTATTAATATAATCTCTGTACTTACAGTAGTTTTTGTAAAAAACAGGAATTCAAAATTATATGTTAAATGGATGAATGAATATAATGACTGACCCTAATTGATTTTTAAGGAGGTAAGTTTCTAAATCTTCTTTAGGATATTACCCATGAAATATTTGTTCCTCAACATCAGGACTATAATTACTTTCTGTGACAACATCATACTGGAAATTATTTTTGGTGGTGGTGGTGAGGGTAAGGGGAAATAGGATAAAATAATTAAACAATATTTTCAGCAGAAAGTAAAAGTTGTTTTTCTCATGAAGCTTATTTCTTATTCTTACTGTGTAGTTTACTCATTGCTTTTACTGCCTATATATTTCCTAAACATATATTAATCCATAAGTCACTAAGATACTACTTACTAAATTGCTAATTCAGTGTATTTATCATAGTGAATGGTGGTATAGTTGCTTAAAAGTGAAAATTGCAGGGGCTCCCGGGTGGGTCAGTTTGTTGAGCATCTGACTTTGGCTCAGGTCATGATCTCAAGGTCCATGAGTTCGAGTCCCACATCGGGCTCTGTGCTGACAGCTCAGAGCCTGGAGCCTGCTTCAGATTTTGTGTCTCCCTCTCTCTGCCCCTTCCCCGCTCATGCTCTGTCTCTCCCTGTCTCTGAAAAATGAATAAACATTAAAAAAAAATTAAAGTAAGTGAAAATTGCCAACAGTTAACACTGTGTGTATGTGATTTTGTGTCTAATACATATTTAAAATTTTAAGTTGCATATTTTAAATATATATACATATTTAAAATTAAAATTATTAAGTGTTAATAGGTGTCCTAACAATGCTCATCTAGAATCTAGAGCCTGGGAGTAATGTGAAGAAAAAATCTGACTCGAATATACTTTATTAACATATTCAACAAGGAAAAGGCTTCTAAATCCTTTTATGTTTTTTTGTACCTTTTTTGGAGAATGGATGAGAGGAAGTGAATCTAATGCTATAGAGTTTATCCTTGAATCGAGGGTACTTTGCGCAATTTACTTAATATTCAAAGTGGTGTTCAAAGAATGTGAGTTAAACTATTGTATAGTCAAAGCAGAATGGCTTTGAGTTTGAACCCTAGCTTTACTATCTACTATTTGATTTCAAGAACGCTACATTTTCTTTCCTTTTTTTTTATATTTCAAGTTTTTATATAAATTTTAGTTAACATATAGTGTAATATTAGTTTCAGGAGTGGACTTTAGTGAGTCATCACTTACATGTAACACCCAATGCTCATCACAGTAAGTGCCCTCCTTAATTCACCCATCTATCCCATCCTCTATCCCACATCCCCTCCAGCCACCCTCAATTTGTTCTTTATAGTTAAGAGTCTTTTATGGTTTGTCTCTCTCTCTCTCTTTTTCTTTTTCCCTATTTTTATCTGTTTTTTTTTCTTAAATTCCACATATTAGTGAAATCATATGGTATTAGGCTTTCTCTGACTGACTTATTTCATTTACATAATACACTCTAGCTTCATCCACATCATTGCAAATGGAAAGATCTCATTCTCTTTGATGGCTAAGTAATATTCCTGTGTGTGTGTGTGTGTGTGTGTGTGTGTGTGTACATCTTCTTTATGCATTCATCAGTCGATGTACATTTGAATTATTTCCATAATTTGGCTATTGTTGATAATGCTGCTATAAACATCAGGGTGCATGTGCTCCTTCAAATCAGTATTTTTGTATCCTTGGGATACATACCTAGTAGTGCAATTGTTGGGTCACAGGGTAGTTCTATTTTTAACCCTTTGAGGAAACTTCATGCTGTTTTCCAGAGTGGCTGCACCAGTTTGCATTCCCACCAGCAACATAAGATAGTTCCCCTTTCTCACATCCTCACCAACATCTGTTGTTTCCTGTGTTGTTAATTTTGACCATGACAGGTATGAGGTAGTACCTCATTGTAGTTTTGATTTGTATTTCTCTGATAATAAGTGATGTTGAGTATCTTTTCATGCTTCTGTTAGCCATCTATGTGTCTTCTTTGAAAAAAAAATGTCCATTCATGTTTTCCGCCCATTTCTTCACTGGATTATTTGTTTTGGGGGTATTAAATTTGGTAAGTTCTTTATAGATTTTTGAATACTAGCCATTTATAAGATATATCATTTGCAAATATTGTCTCTCATTATGTTGGTTGCCTTTTGTTGATTGTTTCCTTCATTGTACATAAGCGGAGAAGCTTCATTTTCAGTTGACTCAATATACAAAGCAGGGTATGTGTATGTATATTATATACATATAAAGAGGTTTTTATCTGACCAAATGATCTTATGCATATAATGTAAAGCAACTAATGTAGATACTTAATAAACATTACCTAATATATGTTACTGTAATAATGACTAATGGTTAAGCCATTAACCATTTACCCAACAGCCAATAGATAGCAGTGGCCAATAGACCAACAACAGTTAATAGATTAGTCTATTCCATGAGGCTTCTGGCTTTATGCCACCAAAGGGAGCCAGCATCTATGGAATAGGTTAATTATGATGTCCTTGCAAAGCTTAACACGAAGGTTGTTGATTAGTTATGAACATGCATCTTGTAACATAAAATTTGGTTGCAGGTGATTTGACTCTATGCTCTAAATTCATGTTACTTAGCATATTTCATAAGCAACAGGTGATATGGACTCTCAGGCATACGTATCATATGCTGGAACTAAAAACTTTGAGATGAAAGGCTGTATATCTCATTACTAATCCCTTGAGCCATTTCATCTTCAGCCAAATCATAAATAATATCCATCTACCCTGGAGAAACTAAAGATAAAAATACTGCAGTAAAGGGGCTCCTGGGTGGCGCAGTCGGTTAAGCGTCCGACTTCAGCCAGGTCACAATCTCGCGGTCCGTGAGTTCGAGCCCCGCGTCGGGCTCTGGGCTGATGGCTCAGAGCCTGGAGCCTGTTTCCGATTCTGTGTCTCCCTCTCTCTCTGCCCCTGCCCCGTTCATGCTCTGTCTCTCTCTGTCCCAAAAAATAAATAAATGTTGAAAAAAAAATTAAAAAAAAAATACTGTAGTAAAATACAACTGGTATCATAAATCTGCTACCAAACCATACCATAGATATTATTATAAAACCTGAGTACTTGGGCCCTACTCACATCATAACTTCCTTGTCACTAAATTCAATATAAGATTACAAAAGAAGTATGTAGGATTATTTCTTAGTGTAAATTCAAGTGTCAATATGTTCAAAATATTAAATAATCTTTTCAAATATGAGAGAATAATGCTTTAATACATGCTTGATGGACTATATACTAGAATGTTGTTTGGCTACACTGTAATATATTAGATATAGTTACATTCTAATTATAGAAATGTATTTTGGGAATATAATATATATATGTATATATATATATATATACACACACACACACACACACATTAATGACACTTCATGACAATGAATATTTAGACTTAAAATCAGCTTATTTAAAATGAAAATGGTTAAAGTTTTAGGCTTAACTGAAGGGAATTTAAATTGTATGTATGTGTATTCACCTTTCCCAGTATTTCATGTTTCAGTTATGTGAGTAAATAGTATGGGAAAAGCAATTTGTAAAACATCTATGCAAGCATGTGCCTTGTATTATTATCTCATTGGTGTCTAGATTAGAAATTAGAAAGGTAAACTTCCTGTATGAAAAAGCTCTCAGATCAGCCCTCGAAGAGTTTGTCATGCAATGTTCAAGAGGACCTAGACATAGAGGGACAAGATAAAAGAGAGCGTTCAAATGAGTAGCTTTAAAAAAGTTATTTTCTTTTCTTTCTTTCTTTATTTACTTACAAGGTTTATTTATTTATTTGTGAAGTTTATTTTCAGAGAGACAGAGAGCGTAAGTGGGGGATTAGCAGAGAAGGAGAGAGAGAGAGAATCCCAAGCAATCTCCATGCTGTCAGCACAGAGCCTGATGTGGGGCTTGAAACTGCTTAGCCGTGAGATCGTGACCTGATCCTAAACCAAAAGACCGAGAGTCCCACACCTAACAGACTGAGCCACCCAGGTGCCCCTATTTATTTATTTTTTAAACAAAGTTAGTTTTATTATCAAGTTTAGCACCCTAAATGGGAAGGATGCTGTCATTCGTTTCTGTATTACCTGGAATATCTTTAGGGAAAAGAAATTGCTTTCTGTAAAAGATGATTGTAGTGATCTCAATTTACAAGTGTATTAAATAAATTCTTATAGGAAAAGGTACTCATCCAAGATTCCAAAATCAAGTGAAGTAGGATTTCTAAAACTTGGCATAATTCCATATACTTGTGCAAATAGGGCTCCAATGGAAAAAAAAATCCCACTTTCTAATTTATTTTCTGTTTCAGTATTTCTAGCTGATCACCTAGATACTAAAGTTGATAGGTACCATATAATGCATGAATAGATTTATTATCAGAAGTAGTACACTAATGCAATTTAAAGCAATTCAAAATGTAACTGAAATGCTCTAGCTAGTCTCTAAAGCCATTAAAAGAAACTACTAGTGCCAAGGAAACTTTACCAGGAGGGACAATGTCCATTCATTGGGAAGAATGATCCTAGGTTCGTTCTTAAGGAGCAACAAAATTACCATTTCCTTGCAGCCTCGAAGCAGTGAGCAGAGATGTTTTTCAGAATGGTAGATTCTGTGTAACCACTGACAATTGCCTGTCCAGAGAAGGGTGAGAGTTGCCCCCTCACTGCTTCCTTTCAGAATCATTACTTTCCTATTGACATTTATAATGACAGGTTTGCAGGGGTTACTCTTATATGTTTTTCAAGAAAGGGTTATATATATTAGCAATTTAGAAGTCATTTAGCTTAACTGAACATTTTTTGGTATTCATTGATTTTTAATGTATAATAATTTGTAACCAAGAATGACATGTTTGACAATAAAATGGTCCAAGAGCTAGCAATATAGTTACATGTTCTCCACTCATTACCAAATCATCACTGCAATGATGAAATAATGCCAACTTCAGAGAGAAATATATAATATGTAAATGCCAGGAACAATGCTAAAGTTTATCTACTATCTGTTCACAGAAATTTTGAGGGAAGTCTCTTAGATTTGGGGCAGATGAGACAGATTGAAGGGAACGAAAGATAAGATACAAACAGAGAAGGAGGCAAACCATAAGAGACTCTTAAATACAGAGAACAAACTGAGGGTGGATGGGGGTGGGGGGGGCAGAGAGGGTGGGGAAACGAGTGATGAGCATCGTGGAGGGCACTTGTTGGGATGAACACTGGGTGTTGTATATAAGTGATGAATCACAGGAATCTACTCCTGAAGGCTAGACTACACTGTGTGTTAACTAACTTGACAATAAATTTTTAAAAATAAAAAATAAAATTGAAATTAAAAAAAAAGAAATGAAAAATGCACCCCCTACTGGGCCAATTTACAACTTTGTTTCCTGATATTTCCCACTTATTTGGGGAATTAAGTAGGAACTTCAGCAGACGAGAAAAAAACTTTAATTTGGAGGCAGGAAGCCTGAAAAAATAATTCTTCCACATTTAAAAAATTGAGGAAATGGACATTTAAATAATATATCATTTCAGAATAATGATTCTAGAGGATAGAATAATTTCAAACAAGCTAATAATGTGAGATATGTCTTAAAATGTTCTCAAAGAACTATCCTTAAGGAACGTATTAGGACAAAATTACCTTATTTTCAAGTTTATTTAAATGTTTGAAGAGCATATACTCCTTTTTACATAAATTATCATGGGACATAAAAAATATGTAGAGCTTCTTAAAGTGCTACCACTTGTAGATGGTACAAAAATACATTTATAGATCAATCTTACCAAGAGATATATGTGTACATTTCTGAAATTAAATGTTTAAAACAGAGCGAGCCATATAGCCGTGTGTGTGTGTGTGTGTGTGTGTGTGTGTGTGTGTGTAAAATAGCCAATAGCGCTGATGACAGTAATAGAGGGATGATATATTCTTAAGGCATCTATTTATATATTCTGTCTCATTAGCATTTACAACGGAGATAAGCATAGATTTTCTTTACAAAATTGAACAAAAATTTAACCAATTTGGTAATACTTCTTTAATATTGTTTTAAATCTTATATTTCATTGTGCAAAAATGGGTATAGTTTCATTAAATGCAAGACTAGGACAATGGCATCCATTATATAATAATTTAGGGGAAGGACTAGCCGTAGGATGAAGTGACACAGGATGAAATAAATTAGATATATAAGCTATTAGGAAAAAATACGATTACAACAATTTCTATATGATATGATTATCTACTGAGAAAGCCAGGAAAGTAATAAAAACTGTAAAAAATAAATGTAATAGTGACATGGACTATTACAAAATCTCTATAAAATCAAATAGCTTTTCTATATGCCATCAATAACCACTTGGAAAACATAATAGAAAATGACTTTATCACAGTATCAATATAAAATACAAAATAGTAAAGAATGAAACAAAATTAAATGTACTAAGCTTATATATAAAGAAAACCACAAAATTTTAGTAACCGTAAATTTTAAAACAAGTAGATAAATAATGTGAAGCATGCAAATTTCCCATATAACAACTTATAAACATTTAAAATTTTTAAAGAGATATGCAAAATATTGTCTTTTAAATTTAAAAAATAGATTTTTGTTATATAAGAAGATATGTTTACATTGATAAATATCACTTTAATTTTTTTTAAATGTGTTCATAGGCAGTACCACAAACAAAATTGAATTTCAAATAAAAAACATTTATAACATCTACAATGGAAAGATATTAACATTTTTTATACACAAAGAGTTATTAAAAATCAAACTGATACAGCCACTCTGGAAAACAGAATAAAGTTTCCTCAAAAGTTTAAAAATAGAGCTACCCTATGACCCAGCAATTGCACTACTAGGTATTTATCCAAAAAATACAAAAATGCTGATTCAAAGGGGCACATGCACCCCAATGTTTATAGCAGCATTATCAACAACAGCCAAAGTATGGAAAGAGCCCAAATGTCCATCAACTGATAAATGGGAAAAGAAGTGATATATATATATATATATATATATATATATATATATATATATACACACACACACACACACACACACACACACACAATGTATGTGTATATATAAACACACAATGTATATATATATATATACAATGTGTGTGTGTGTTTGCATACACACACACACACACACATATACATATATACAGTAGAATCCTACTCGGCTATCAAAAAGAATGATATATTGTCACTTGCAACAACATAGACGGAACTAGAATGTATTATGCAAAGCGAAATAAGTCAGTCAGAGAAAGACATATATATGATTTCATTCATGTGGAATTTAAGAAACAAAACAGATGGACAAAAGGGAAGGGAAGAAAAAGTAAGAGAAAAACAGAGAAGGAGGCAAACCATAAGAGACCCTTAAATACAGAGAATAAACTGAGGGTTACTGGAGGGGTTGTGGGAGGGGGGATGGGCTAAATGGGTAAGGAGCATTAAGGAATCTACTCCTGAAATCATTGTTTCACTGTCTGCTAACTAATTTGAATGTAAATTCTTAAAAAATAAAACAATAAGATAAAAACAAAAAAACAAATGGGCCTTCGGATGTCCAAAGTTACACAGGAGATCTAAATTCCTTTGCAGAGTAAGGTCAGGAATATGGAAGTGTCCAGGATTGTGGGGGCTGAGAAAATGGAAGGGAGAGGAGAGTGGTTATATCTTTTTTTTTTTTAATGAAAAATGGGTTAAGCCACATGGAAATATAAAACTCCTCATATCACAGATATTTATTCGAAATAGAAACTGGAAAAAATGAAGGAAAAGGAATCGGGTTGAATCTCTAGGGTGATAGAGCATGGAAAAAAGCGACACAGTTGCAGATGATATGAATTATAGATCAGGCTGATAGGGTAGAATCTTGTTATTAAGGCACAGGAGTTACAAACTAGACTGAAGTCCTTTCCCCTCTGAGTTACCAGAGGCACTGGGGGATTCTATGCTCCCAGTGTCCATGGGGTGGTGTTTACGCACAGTTATTTTAAATTGGAAAGGCCAGGTAACGTGAGCTGACACCACGACTCTATTTATCCAGCGGTTCTGCATCTTCCAAGCAGTCCTGTGAAGTAGGTTTGAAATTTCATCCTCCCTCTAAGAGAAGAGGAAAAGTTAGACAAGTTGGAGTCTATTTGCTCATGAGGACATGGTTTGGGTGCTAGATCTTGATCGTCGATCCCATCTTGCTTTGTTTTGAACTTCTAGTTTTTTCTTTTTCTTCATCGGCTTCCTCTCTTTGATCTCCTCCTTCTCTTTTTTCTGCCTCCACTTTCTTAGTATGTTGACATTCTCAACATCATTTGCTCATGTTCTTGTATGTTTGGAAAGACAGAAAGGGGGTGGCTGTCACGATTGGCAACAATTCCATTTCCTGACTTCTGGGCACTTGCGGCAACTTCTGGGTACTGTAGATCACATCTAAGTTGGTGATACCTAATTTCTAATGTTGAATCTCTTTCTTCTTTATATACTTCATATACTGTACCTACTTATACTGGGTTCTGTTTTCCCAAATGAAAATGACTGATACAGTTATTTCTGGTCTTTTTTCCCAGACTTTCTAAAGCACTTTTCTGAAATGCATTCTGTTAAAGAGCTATTTACATTAGTGTGAATGCTTAGGGAATATCATCATCCCTTTAAAAAGTTTTCAAAGTCTTACAGCTTCCAAAAGTCTGTAAGAGACCTGAGTGCAAATAAAATCCACGTCCATTAAGCTACTAGAGTAGAGTCTGGGTAATAGCCTGAACTTGAAATGACTTAGGTCATGTGTAATCGACAGGGCAATATTGCCTCCAAGAGGGCAAAAACTTGTTCTTGATAAGGAGAAAGCACCTCTTTTTTATATATAAAACATAGGTATATGTACAATGGTGCATAAACAGATATGCGGTTATTAGTGGTATGAAAATTTTATGAGGTGGGGGCATAATTAGGAAAAGAAATGTTGCAAAAGACTTAATGGGAAAAGAAGAAAAGAAACTTTCAAGAAAAGTAAAGGCTAAATTTCGTTCCAAGAAGGCACTTGGAGTTCATTTCCATTCCAACTCAGAATTTCAGATGTACTATGGTATGTGCCATGGTGTGTCCCTGCATCATTCAAGAAGATTCTGCAGTCTGTTTTAGATCACTGATTTTCATACATGTCATTTGAAATCATAATTTTGAGATAACAGGGTCCAGAAATCTGTTCCCTTGGAGGACTCCAGGTGGTTCCATAATCACCGGATTTAATACAGTTGCTGTTCTACTGTTAAGTAATATCCCATGGCTTCTAGAAGGACAGTTCTGTATAGCTTTATGGTGCTGGAAAAAATGAAGACCGTGAACCTGATTGTTCTCTCTGGTGGCTGCATCTATGTCTATTTCATGTTCCAGAAGCAATAATTTCTTGAATTTATTTTCTTCTAATTTATTCTCTTAATCCCACTTTATACGCTCTTAATACATTTTTTTCATAATGAATAACTCTACAAAGAATATGTGATTTCTAGAATACTCTATTTTTATTGACTTTTCTTATCCTTTCTCTCCCCACCATAGCCCAACATCATCTTTAAAATGATAGTATGTGCTTATGAGGAAATTGGATGCAGACAATTAAGTCCTAAAAAGATCTCTTAAACAACATGTGTCAGTCATTAAAGAGAATTATAACACTTCAACAGTAAAGCTATTGTTAATGACTGTAAATATCATATATTTAGAAGTGAGTAATGTTTCTTGTTAAGAAATTTCACTAAACAGGAATTGCTCTATTGATTTTTTACCCTCTATGGCAATACATCCTAAATATGGAAATACTTCCACTGTGAGGAGATGAATCATTTTTGGTTTATAAGAGCTCTGTCAGAGGGAAAAACAGAAATCAATAGACTCAAAGTTACAGCCTAAATTGTTTAAGTAACAGGAGATACAAATAGGGAGGATTTCAATGGGTAATATGAATTATGTGCTGTGTATGTTTTTTTAAAGTAATTGATGAAGTCATAGATCC
Source organism: Felis catus (assembly GCF_018350175.1). Classification (NCBI taxonomy): domain Eukaryota; kingdom Metazoa; phylum Chordata; class Mammalia; order Carnivora; family Felidae; genus Felis; species Felis catus. The sequence goes on along the minus strand of NC_058385.1, from coordinate 36,379,482 downwards.
TATTTTTAAGGATACACAAAAAAACTGAAATCAAAGTTAGGGATCTTCTAGCCTTTCCCAGGCACATTTCTGCTCAACATTTTTTACCTAAACATAAAAAAAAACCCACATTGTATTATCTTTTTAAATATACTTCATTTTGTAGTTAGAATTATTGACCATAAAATCTAGAAGGCATCTCATAGATGATTTGGCTCAATTTTATTTTACTAATGAGGAAACTGAGATCCCCAAGTGTTAAAAAGAAAAGTACATTTGGGATGTTCCAAGTCTTCTTTCCATACCTTATTTTACAATCTTGTGATGTTCCTTGTGGTTAAATGAGTTTCCGTAGTTACATTCAATGCTTTCTACCTCAGATTCTCCTACATCTTCCAAAATACTTATAGCAACAAATAGCCAATCAGCATTTGACTAGTAATAGCTGCTTGGAGTGCTATATTGAAGAGGGAGTCATCGAGACAAATCTTTGCGTGGTTAGCACTCTCTCATTAATCAAGTCTCTCCCCAGATGTGACCACTACAGAGAGGATGGTCAGACTACCCCATCTAAAATGTCCTCCATCACCCATTTCCCCAGTCACATTCTATTCCCTTTCCTTGCTTCCTAGCACTTCTCATTATCGAAGTTAGCTGTATTTCCTGTGTATAGTCTGTGTAGGGGCCAAGGGTAGGGGCTACTTTGGCATGAACATTATTTTGAGTTAAAAGTGATCTAAGCCTAACAGATTCAAGAAAAACTCTTTACCTCTCCATCAGCTGCCTGCTTATACCAGGAAGAGAGCTATTAACAGAGATTCCTCTTTACCAAAGAAATTTATCTTCAGAACAAGGCAACTTGTTTCCCAGACATCTCCTCTCATCTTCCTACTACTGATCTTTCTCCTCTTTGTGTCCTCATACCCCTACCCTTAGCTCATATAAATCTCATGTTGCCTCACCATCTTTGAAACTTCCACATCTGTGTGGATTCCCCTGTATGTATACTATTAAGTTTGGTTTTCTGTTAATCTATTTCACATCCATTTGATTCTTAGTACACCTAGAAGGACCTTTAAGGGCAGAGGAAATTTTTCCTCCCTGACATCTTCTTCCTCTAATAGAACATGAACTCCAAAAAAGCAGAGATTTTATCTTGCTCACTGTTGTGTCTGCCAGGGTTTATTAGTGTGCTGGCATATAGGAAACACTCCACAAATATTTGTGGAATAATTTTTAAAAAATACAAGTACTATGTTTCATATCTCCATATGTTTCTAAACTCATATTCACAACTCTTGTTAATTGAATATTCTTAAAACTACCCTTAGGAGTACAATATTTAAAAATTCTTGTTGCAAAAAATGTTTTTTTTAACACGAGATATTCTGACACATCTTAATTCATTTTTATGATGTCTAGAGCAGGTTATGTTGTCTGAAAGCATGACATATCTATACACATTTATTGTATACTTGGATAGAACTTACCCATTCATTATTATTGATCCATGTATCATTTGGGGGACAGTCCTCGGTACTTATGGGGTGAAAATAGACAAGGAGGATTTGGAAAGTAGATTTCAGTCCTCTTTTTCTGAATTAGAAGTAGAGTCTGAAGCTCTTGCTGTGATAATAAAAAGTTATATCATTCACACTGATGCTTTCTATTGAATTGCATGAGGAAGAAGTGAAAGCCAGTTATCATAAACCAAATATGAGCATTGTATATTCAGGAAAAAACTGTTGTCAATGAAAAACGGTTGCAAAATTCAGTCTTTTTATAGCTGAATTCCATTCCTCTTTACTTAGGAAAAAGAACATTTTTAGAGATTATAGTTCATGATCACTTTATTCCATACTCATTATCTTAGCCACATTGATTGCACTAACAATTCCAGACACAATGCTTTGATTCATTCTCCAGCTTATTTCTTCACCTCTACCATCATTAGGTTTTTTGGATGCACCCACAGCATCGATCTCAGGCCCATCCATGCCTTTTCTTTTCTACTAGTATCTCCTCATCGTTAGCTTTCTCTTGAATGACCACAATATAACCCAGTTAGATGGAACCCTGCTTCCATCTTTGCCTCTCTGACACTCGTTGTTTACAAGGTAGGGAGTGTCATATTTTAAAATGTAAATCAAATGAAAATTACACATAAAATTTGTATCTTTCCACTAGAATATGAATACACACGCCAGAAGAGCAAGGACCTTCTCATCTATGTTCACGGCTATATTCTTGCCCCTAGTGTAGTAGGTAAAGACACGACTGGTTCTCGGGGCACCTGGGTGGCTTGGTCGGTTAAGTGTCCGACTTCGGCTCAGGTCATGATCTCACAGTCCGTCAGTTCGAGCCCCGCGTCGGGCTCTGTGCTGACAGCTCAGAGCCTGGAGCCTGTTTCAGATTCTGTGTCTCCGTCTCTCTCTGCCCCAACCCTGTTCATGCTCTGTCTCTCTCTGTCTCAAAAATAAATAAACGTTAAAAAAAATTAAAAACAAAAGACATGACTGGTTCTCAAAACCTGTCTGTTGAATAAATGACTAATGAATACATCTTGAGAAAGAATGTTGGTAGAAAAAGTATTGACCCTGGGGAGATGGAAGGGCGACCAGAATTTTCTCCCTTGTCAGCGTGCCTCTGTCTCCCCTTCTGGCTTCTTTCTTCATCTTGTCTCATTCTCCACATCACTATCCTTTCTGCCTGCACTCTTCGTTTTCCTTCTATATCCCTTGGTTAGTGCTCTGTCGATGCTTTAATTAAGTTTTTACTCCATATGCCGCTTGTCTCGGAGGAAACAACTTGTCTGCAATGTTCATCAGCGGGATGAGCCCTGGGGAGATTAGCAGTGCGTCCTCTTAACTGATTTTAAATCATATGGTACTTGGCAGAAAACTGAGCACATACTCCGTCCTACCAGGCATTGTCTGTTTTTACATGACATGGATTTGAAGACCCATATCATCCTAGCCACCTCTGGGCCCAGTCTGTCACACATCTCAAAAGCAGGATACCAGACTCGAGCCCTGGTTCTCCAGGGATTAGTATTGTCTCTGTTATCACACAAATATTCTACAATTATAGCTTCATTATGTATTTTGACCGACGCATCACATTTTTGACTAGGATGCCGAAATCTCTTTTCCACACACATTGTCATTATGTAGGATAATACGCATACATTCTTCAGCATAGTATATGGCATATAACAAACACATAAAAATATGATATTTTAATAGTTATTAATTTAGTTCATTGCTGGTAAAATAACTATTTTCTTCAGACACTTTCTACTCCCTACGGACATAGCGAGCTCTGCTACTTATTGTCTATATTTCTCCATTTAATTCACAAAGATAAGTGTCTGTTAAAAGCCTTTCTTAAATCCAGACATACTATATTTATACTGTTGCCCTGACTGGTAAGCTAATGGAAAAAAGTCCTCCAAGTTTCTTAAACATATTATCTCATGGGAATTAGTACCATTTCCTAGTGTAGGAAATCATTTTAACTGTGAAATAGATTCAGGCGGCCTTTAGAGTTGTAGATCATCACAGGTGACTGGAAAATTAGTTTCTTAAGGGGGAAAAAACAACAACCACACCACCACAACAAATCCCACAAAGCCCTCTGCTTCTCTGCCAAGTAAATTGAATTTCCTCAAATTATATAGAATTACATAGTGATGGGTCTTGGGAAGTATTACTGAATGTACTTCTGTTTGAAAAAATACCTTAAAATAAGAGTTTTCCTATTTTGGAATTCTGTTACAATTCAATTTACAAAGTTGTTTTGGCCATAATGGGAAGTTAGTTTATGTTTCCTTTGGAGGCTGGCGAAAAATTGATAATGACAATGATGGTAATTAAAAAAGAACATCATCCTCTACTAGGAGATTTTACATATATGGACTAACATACATAATATGGATTGAGAGTGTTCATTTTTACCATTTCTACTTTTATTTAAAATAAATGTAGGAGAACTGGCAAAAACCTTAAACACAGTCTGAGTGAACTGTTAATAAATTCCTCATCAAAGATAAAGTTCTAGCTAAAACAAATATTCAGGAAATAATGGAAATGAGTACTATTGAGAAAGGGTAAATAAAATACCTCAGTAAATATTAGTAAAAATAAATAACAGTATAAATAATTGAAAAAGTAGGTAAGAAGAGTTCTGGGAAAAGGGCATTTTAGTATGAAATAAATGTCTGAGTAGAGATTAAATATGTATAATATTTTATTCATTTCTTGAAAGTCTGTCCGCTAACTATTGAAGTGGTTTTGTTTGTTTTTGTTTTTGTTTTGTTTTTAACACTGAGCTCTGTCCTGAGACTGTTCCTCATCCTTCTCAGTTCTTCTAGGTAATTTCAGTTTCAGTTGCCATTATGAGCTATTGATAGTTAAATTGCTATGTCCCCTACAGCAGAAATTCTGAACGGTCTTCATGATTCTTCATCCAAATGTCCAGCAGCCCTTTCCGTATATGTTCCCACAAACACCACACACACACTCATTCAAAACGAATTCACCATTTCTCCCATAAACTTGATCCACTGTGCCCCCAAAATGACATACTCTCTGCCTGGTATGCAGGTCTTTGCATTTCTAGACTTTCTTCCAGAGATAGTCATCTATTCTTTTTGTCTAATTCCTACTTATCCTCAGGTCCCAAATTAGACAAAATTTCTTCTAGGTCGTCTTTTCCTGGCTAAGTCTCTGATATACTCTTATTCACTAATTGTTTTGCAGCAGGATATTTAATACACATTTCATTTAACTCCTTTGATTCTCACAGCACATACATGATATGGTAATTTTTGAATGTTCATTCCAACCCCATTATTACTACTCATCACAGAAAACGTTTAGGGATTTGGTGGTAAGGTCCCGAGCTTAGAACCTAGATCTGCTGGCTCTAAATGAAATGCTATTTAGTGGGTCTCTAAATGACAAAGTGTTCTAAACGGTATTGGAGTGATATAGATAAATAAGTAGCCACTGGGCAGAAACGATCTGAGAAGTAGAGTTTGGTCTTTTAGGCTGGAGTATTATGAAATGACTAACATGTGTCTGAATGCAAGCCCGTCTGCTGTTTGAGATGTGGTATAGTAGAAATTCCGACAGTGATGTAGACACATCCTATTAACAGATAAGACTGCCTTCTTTATTAGCAGAGGCACTGTTGAAAGAGTTTTTCATGTTATACTAAAAATAAACAAAACCATTACATAAGTTAAGTCTGAGTCTGGGCTGAGAAGTCTTCCTGTCTTTGTAGGGCAATCGGTCTGGATAAATAATCCTTTGGATTTATGTATGAGTCTGAATTAGTGTTTCTGATGCCTCATCTTAAGCCAGAGATATTTTAGAATCATTTAGTTATTATGAAAAAGTCTCAGAAGCTGGACAAAATCAAAATAAGAAGTAATTTAATGAGTATTCAGAAAAAGGAAAAATATGATTTCTAATGCTAAATACTGACATAATACTCCACCAAGACTTGTCATGAGCCATGAGTAAGCACAGGGAACCACCATTGTCACACCTAAATTTTTTTAATGCCTATTTATTTATTTTGAGAAGGAGGAGATAGAGTGAGTGAGCAGGGGAGGGACAGAGAGAGAGAATTCCAAGCAGGCTCTGTGCTGTCAGTGCAGAGCCCGATGTTAGTCTCAATCCCACAAACCTTGAGATTATGACCTGAGCCAAAATCAAGAGTCAGACACTTAACCAACTGAGCCATCCAGCTGCCCTTCTGTTAAAAGTAGGTACAAAAAAATGTACTGTAATTTTCTCTTTACTTGTCTATATCTCCTCCACCAAAACAAAACTTCCTTGAGAGTAGTGTCTCCATGGAACAGTCTCCATTTTAATCCAGCATTTGCATAGTTATAGCACATAAAAGCTTCTTGATAAGTATTGAATAAGTAATCAGTGTAGTTTATATGAGCAATTATTTGACTTCTAGAGGCATCATGATAGACATGTATAGGGAGATTTCTTTTTCTGCTGCTCATGTCCTTATCAATTATATGAATTTCATATACATTTGTTAAATAAGTTAAAAGCTAGAATAAAATTATAACTGTTGAATTTGGTTTGTACAAAAATATTTTTGAGCACCTACTATTTGTCAGTAAGTTTTTGATTTGGTTGTGATGCATCAATGAACAAAATAGAGCGAAACCCCTTATCTTGCATTGTCTGCAATTGAATTATTTTACATCCTCTTCCTTTTCACACCTGTGAATCCCAGAAGAAAGAAATTGTACAATAGTTAGATTTCATAATCAAAAAGTGAATCCTTATGAAGCATGTATTTACTTATATTTGCACTGTACCTCAACTTTAGTCAAAATAACTTGATTCTTACTCAACAAATATGCCATTGAGAGTATTTTAAGTGGTATTAATGGACCCACAAACCACATTTTGCTTTCCACTATAATCACATTTGTATTTTAAAAATTAAGTACTTAACAATATATAATGCAGAATTTCATTTGAAATCATTGTTTTGAGACTTCCTTCAACACATTCTCAAGCTATGGCATTTTTGAAATCCAGTTTCAGAAACTTGGGTGTTTGAGAGAGAGAATTTTATTTTAAGCACAAATGATTGATGAATTAAATGTCATAAAATACTTAAACACGTAACATTTCTGTTCTTCGATGGCTTGGAACACCAAAACATTAGAAAGGGAAACAGGTCTGTAGTTATTTTGACCCATATGCCATCATGCACTGAAAGGGCATTTAAAGTTTTGCAATCTTTTAAAATGTTATTGTTTAATCACATCCATCTTGTAATTCAAGTAAAAAGGTAAGGAAACACATCCAGTGCTCCTACTGAGGACAAACTAAAGAAAATGGTGAAAGTTACCAGTGATGTAAATATAGACTCTACACTAAGAACCAACCTTCACATAATTGTAGTGTCTCATAAAGAAATAGTCTCCTTTGCAAAGTTGTCTACTGCAGATGCGAATTAGGGGGAGGAGAAGTTCTCTTAGGAATACTGTAGAAAGGGTTTGTACTTTGGGAAGGAAAGTGAGCTGTAGCATGCTTCCCAAATTTAACTGGCTGTCAGAGTCAGCAGAGAAGTTTGTTAATAAGAGTTTCTAGGGTTCCAACTCCAGGTATTTTTATTTAGTATGTCTAGGATATTGGAATATTCAGACTATGCTTTGGAAAGCCACGAACTTGTCTTCTAGCTGTGGCTTCAGTGGTCACAAAGTGGATGATTGGATGGCTTGGAAGTGTAGCAGGGCTCTGGGCTACCAATCTGGGCTACAAATAAACAATTTACTTTTTGTTTAATTTGGGGAATTTTCCTTTTATTAGAAAATGGATTTCTTCTTTCACAAGAAGTGAAAACCTACCATCATAGATAGCTTTAAAAATTTCTTTGTAATGGGAACTTACTATACAATACTATATACTATAACACCACTATCGATTAATTTGTAAATTTGACTCTGTGCTTCCATTATAACTATGATAAATGAACTTGCCATTAGCAACTGTTAGCTGTTTTTGATTGGGTACTGAGTACAGCAGCTTTGGGACAACAAACGAGAAATCAGGTAATAATTTTTGCCCTGTTACTACTATTGACTTACGGATAGAAATCACTCACCTTAACCTGGACAGAAAAAGCTATCTGCCTGCCACTGTACCCAGAGGGGGTATAAAAATTTCTCTCCCCAAAACTTCTATTTTTTCTTACAGCTTGTTTAAGTATAGCAATGTTTAAAACAAAACAAACAAGCAATGCTATGTTATTATTTTGAAAAAAATTAATTCATGCAACTGTCAGTATAGAGAAGACTTTAGTAAGAACCATGTCAAATAATCTTTCTCCCTAGCATATTATATCTTTAAAATTGATTACAAATACTCCAGGAGGTCTCTAATATTCCATTCAATCCTCTGCAAAAAATTGTGTTAGAGTAAGAGGTGAAGGATTTAGATGATGTAAAACGGAGCCTGGTGTACCTATTGATGGGACCCCTCCAAAATGTAATAATTAATGTCAACATCATCAAGTAAGCTTCACTAGAAGACTGGCACAGCATTTTAACTTCTAAATACTAATAAACTAGAACAGAAAATAAATACAGTAGACTATGTTCATACCATTCACATGAACATACAAAAAATATAATAAATGTCCATCCTAAGATATTTAATGATTTCACAGATATCTACACATGTGACGTCTACTTATGTTTTTCTTACTTTGTTTTCTCTTTCTCTATATTATCTGGCATAAATAAAAAAAAAATAGGACAGCCTGAAGATCGAGAGCAACAGTTTCTGCTTTGGAGGCAAAGTGTAGGTTACCTGGGTCAAGTAATTTACTTCCTGAATTGACTCAATCTATCAAAGGCAAATTAATATTGGAAGGGAAAAAAGAATAAAAGAAATTTAACAGCTTATAATGCATTTTTAGCTGTTCAAGGGCAAAATGAAATATAACACTTCCCAGGTTCTCAATTAAACCTTTCTGAAGATTGATACCATTAAAAATACCAGGACTAATATTAATGCTTTTAATAATTTACAATTTGTATTTGAAATTCTGAGTGCATAAAAGAATTATAGTTTTTTACCTCACATTTAAATTGAACATGTATGATTCTTTTTTTCACAAGACGGTAAATTATGAAATATTTTTGTGTGGTGAAAAATTACTATAGACAGGCATTTTTTTGTGAATTCACAAGTAATTTGTGAGGTGCTTTGAAATCTGTTTCAATTTTAACACTTTCAATTTGCCTACATAAGAAAATAACAAATTTAGGACTGTTGCATAACAAAAAGTACAGAACACAGACATCTAAATATTTCCAAATAGCATTTTTAAATGAGATGTTATAGTAAGAACACAGTCGTAAGAAATTATACTGTCTCATATATTATGTAATATTAATCATACACAAGCATAACAGCTTCACTTTTTAATTTTTTTATAAAAATTTTTAATGTTTATTTTTGAGAGAGAGAGCATGAGATGGGAGGGGCAGAGAGAGAGAGAGAGAGAGAGAGAGAGAGAGGGAGACACAGAATCCAAAGCAGGCTCCAGACTGAGCTGTCAGCACAGAGCCAGATGTTGGGCTTGAACCCACGAACCATGAGATCATGGCCTGAGCCAAAGTCAGAGGCTTAACCAACTGAGCCACCCAGGTGCCCCCAAACAGCTTCATTTTTAAAGTCAAATGCATGCAGTGGACATGGCACGTTTTAGTCCATGGTAGAATATTGCATTTTTCCTCTTGAGGCTTTCTTAAGCTTCATGAGAAAATCGTAAACAATAAGACACCAAAGATTGAGGTAAAGGCGCTGATTTTTTAGAGATATTTAGTGACTTTCAGAAACGATATAAAATGTAAACACCGATTTTTAGAGCTCTGTATATTTCTTGGAATTTGACTTTTTATAAATGCCACGAGTCTATTTCCCTGATTGCCATACAGAACCAGAGGTGTATAGGGAAAAGGGTTGTAGAGAGACTAGAAGTTTTCCTGCATAATAATGAATTTTAGGAATTGCCTTTTAGGAAAGAGAGGTCACCTTGACTTTTTCCAACCTCTTCCTGTGTAAGGAAATTGCTTCCTGATAGCAATCCCTGTGCTGGTAATATAAATTGCGTTTTTCCTATGTCAGTTGATATTGCATGGATTTATCCGTATACATACGACTCATTAGCCTGATATCTTAGGTAAAATTTCACAATCCTGCAGGGGCCAGCCTAGTCAGGAGAGCTGTCCTGGATATATGTGGGCATTTTAGATTAGTCGGTGCCTCACACCTGTGAGGAGGTCCAACTCCTCTTTTGAAGGCATTCAGAGGTTTTACTAGAAATGGTGTCTTCTCGAGCCGTTTTGCATCTGTCATTGCTGACGGTATACTTGTTGGTACCAAGCCTTGTTATGCCACAGGGGAGAAGTGGAAATAGTTGGTAGATGGGCAGACAAGGAGCTAAGAGAACAGGGCTAAGCTAAGAGGAGAGGAACAAAATTGTTCCCTGGCAGCTTTACAAGAATTTTATTTGGCCACTCATCTACCCAGTGTAGTTTCCTAAAGTCTCAGTTTGAGTCAGCAATATGAGAATTTTTCTCTGAGGTACCCCAAGATTCTGAAGATGACGATAGCAGCTTTTATCCAGAGGCCTCAGAAAATGAGACAAACTGAAGGATCTAGGAAACAAGAGAATCCAAATTTTAACTATAGTCTTATAGTATTTACTATAGTATTACTATAGTATAGTTATATATATTAACTATATATATACTATATATATAATATATATAAGTTGTATATATTAACTATATATACTATATATATAATATATAGTATATATAGTATAGTTATTATTATAGTATAGTTATATATACTATAACAATATAGTAATATAGTTAACAATATGTAACTATTTTCCTGATCATTCAGAAAAGACTTTGGCTGCATAACATATACTTCATACTTTTAATCATCTCTGTATTATGTACTTTCTCCTTTGGCTGTTATACATGGGTTTTTTAAAATAAAATAGTTTCTAGTATCTAATAACTTACCAACAAGTTGAAGGTGATTGATATTGAGATGACCATATTGTAACTAATAGCAGTATATACTTATTTGATTATAGAATAGGGCAATGAAAATAAAGCACGGCATGATAATTTGGTAAGCTTTAATCTTATGGGTGGTTGTAATAAGGAAATATATGACAAATGTAGGGTTCAGTCTATGCCTATGGAAATAATCATGGCTTTATAAAACATAAAGCACTTTTATGTTTGATGCTATAAAGCACAACTTTATAATAGAAAGCACATAAGCACTTTTATGTTTATGTATAATTAATTTAGATTGCCTCAAACCTCTCATCAATAAGTAATTTTATGAAAACCGATTGCTGTAACATGAGTGAATGTGTAAATGAATGTTACATATCTACCAGACTTTCCCAGGCCTACCTTCCAGTGACTGAGAGAATGGAGGTTACATATTTACCATATCTAAATAGCAACTAAATTCTTAGAATCTAAAAATTTAGCATCTGAATGTTTTGCAAGGAAAGTACGCTCAGAAATATAAAAGTGAAGGGTTGTGTCCAGACAGTGGCTGAGGCATGCGCTTCTGACTTTTACCCTGAAATTTTATTTTGACATTTCAGGAAGTAAATATTTTGTAGAAGAATAGTGCCAGCTGTAGAGATTGAAAGAAAATATCATTTCTACACATTAGAAATATGTACTAGCATGTTTAGAAGTATGGTTTTAAATGCTAATAGTAACTACCAAAGAGTTGGAAGGTATTGCCTCTGAAAGAAAAGGAATATATAATGGAGAGGATTTATGTTTTCTTGTTCTTGTAATACCCTCTTTTTTAATTAAAAAAATTTTTTTTGATGTTTATGTTTGAAGGAGAGAGAGACAGAGCGTGAGGGGGGAGGGGCAGAGAGAGAGGGAGACACAGAATCCGAAGCAGGCTCCAGGCTCCAAGCTGTCAGCCCAGAGCCGGATGCGGGGCTCAAACTCATGAACCATGAGATCATGACCTGAGCTGAAGTCAGATGCTCAACCGACTGAGCCACCCAGGCGCCCCTCTTGTAATACCTTCTATCGTAACAAAATTGTTTACTTTTTTTTTTTAACTTTGTGGCTCTATATTTAACAACAATAACACATTTAAAAATAATAATAATAAAACTTCTACAGCTTGCCCAGAAGGAAAATGGGTAAAAGGCCTGATAGGCACTTGAAAATAAAGGATATCTAAATGATCAATATGTGAAAAAATGCTCAAAAGCATTAATCATCTAGGAAACACAATTTGAGTCCATAACACTCTCTAGAATGGCTAACAAGAACAATAACAAGACAGAACCAAATTTCACACACAGCTGATGAGGAGCGTAAACTGGACCACCACTTGGAAAACTGTTGGTGGTGTCTCCTAACACTGAACGTATTCATTAGCCCATGACCCAGCCATCCCTCTCCTGTGCATACGCCTCACAGAAATAGATTGCTTTCATGTTCAAGAAAAGCTATGCTCTGAGATGTTCACGGCAGCTATTAATCATAGCTCACAATTTTAAATTACACAAATGGCAACTAAAAGCAGAATCGCTGAATGCATTGTGATATATTTATACATCCACAGGCTCTGCAGCAAGAAGAATGAAAGAGCCATGATGACATGGTTGAATTTCACAAACTTAATGTCAAAAGGAAGATTCAAATCATAAAAGATCTATAAGAGTTGAGTTATGTACAGTTAAACACCACAACGAATACACGGTGTCATAATTCAAGATAGTGGTTGTTTCCATGTAGGGGGCTGTGACTGGATTGCAGATATGAGTGGGACTTTGGGGGTATCTGGAAGAGTCCAGTTTCTTTGACATGGATGCTGGTTGTGTGGGTGTGTTCAGTTTGGAAATTCCGTCAAATTATCAGAACTCTCTCTTTTTTTATATCTATGTTAGATTTCAAGGTAGAGTTCAAAATAAGTAAGTAATAAAAAAGCAACATTTCCTAGAACTGGAGAAATGTATAAATCTTCAGACTGAAAAATCTGACTCATTGACAAGTAGGTTGAATGCTCACTTGAGATCGGAATGACAAGGAGTCAGTTTTATGAATTCTGACGAAAGAGCTTTCCAGCCAGAAATAGCAAGTACAAGGATGCCGTGTATGTTTTGAGCAACAGAAATTAGGACCTGATGGAACGTGAGGGAGAGTGCTCAGAGGGCAATCAGATGGCGAAAGATGTGTTACTCGTCTTTGGCCATGTTAACAAGTTTGGACTACATTTAACGTGAGGGTTTTATGCAAAGTAGTAGCATAAACTGATTTACATTTTTAAAAGACTACTTTGGCTGCTCAGCAGAGAATGCATGGGAGACAGAAGCTGGAGATCATTTAGGAAGCCATTATAGTTTTCCCTGTGAAAAGATGATAAAGGCTTGAACATGGGTTTTAGCAAGGGAAATGAGCAGAAGTAGATTGAATCTGGAAATAGAGTGGAGGTAAAAATGCTAAAATTGCTTAGAATACTTTAGGTAAGATCAAGAATAAGCTCAAAAATTACTCTCAGTATTTGTTTTGAGCAGTGTGCGGATGATGGTACTGTTTACTGAGTTGGAGTGTATAGAGATATCAACAATTGAAAACATCAAGGAGCAAGACTTTGTTTTGTTTATATTAAGTCTGAGACCTCCAGACTCTTGCAGATGCCCAACTTAAATGCTCTGTAGAACCATCAGTTTTTTACAGCTGTGAAAAAAATCAACCGTGCTTATATAAAAACTTCAGCGTGAAATCATTCCCTGTACTTTTAAAGAGGGCCAAATGCCTTTCCCAAACTGTTTGCTTGCTTCAGAGGTGTGTGGATTCCCTATGGCATGCATCCATGTGGTAAAAAAAAATTTTTTTTTACTCCTCTATGTTCTTACTGTTAATTAATGCAACATGGTGTTGGCATCCCATTGGCTTCAGTCTATCACCAAGTAGTGTAAATATACTTTGTTTACGTCAACCATCTTTTTCCTTAGGAGAAGTTGTTTTCAGGAGGTTGCTTGAATCCTCCTCTAGGTATCCTTTTTATCAGTTTTCCAATTAATCCTCTGATCTACAGGAACATAACTGAATCCAAAGAACACAACCCTTGGGTCTAAGAAAGCATACCTGGTAACTCTGATTCCATAAACCACTGCTGTGCTGGAGAATTTCCTACAATAATCCAGGAATCTCAAATTTCTGAAAAAAAAATGAATAATCCTTTAAGTTAAATAATTTGGTGTCTCTAAAGATCTTAGTTCTCATTGAAAGGCAGCAACATTTTCAACAGTGAAAGATGTATATATAACCTTTCTAACTAACACACCAGGGGCTGGGTAAGAAAAGCCAAATTCCATGTCTCTTTCATGAAAACAAGTGCTTCATCTACAAGGTTTAACTTTCATTTACTAGGATTAAGTCTGGTGTATTCAGGTGTTAGTGAACTTCATTAGTACAATAACAGGTTCAAAACTCACTGCAGATGGGACTTTTTATAGTATTGGGGAGCAAGTCTATTTATGGGTATGGATTGTCCAACCCCCCAGGTTACTACATAAACTGCATCTTCTTTGTACCGTGACATTAATTGGCCTCCCTGTTTTCTTTCCCTAAGGACCCCCAAATCATGCCAAAAGTATCTTCCCTCTCTTTCTACCTCTCTATTCTGGCATGCACGAATAGACACATAAGGAAGGAACTTCATTTTTCATGATTTAGTACATTAAATCTATGGAAAATAATGATCTGCCATTGATTTTTCTTTTTTTCTGGGATCTAGAGTTTCTCTTTAAGTCAAGCTTTCATAAAATTTGAATAAATTTTTCCCATTATTTTAACTTCCCTAGCTATGCATTTGTGTCTAATCCTTTGTGTCTATTCCTTAATCTTCAATCATTGTTTGACCTCGTGTTAAATTGCTGACCTCACATGAGTACATCCAGAGAAGTGGCTTAGCAAAAACTTCACATGCTAAAATCACTGTAAAATACTGTTTGTCTTTGGAACATTAAATCTATGATTAGATTATTCAAATGCTAGATCATTCAGTGTAGCAAAAATCGGCCAAAACCAATTAGCTATTGGTTATTTTATTCTAAGCATTCATTGTTTCAACAATCCTTTTTATGGTCATTATTCTTTAAATATTGAAAGAATTTTAGCACACTGTTAGTCATGGTTTAATGTATAATTTTATTTTCAAAGGGAGCACATTTTGCGATAGAGGTAGTGAAGTAAGATAAGAATTAAAAAAGCTTGCTTGACTTCTGTATTTGTCTAAGTAAATCTAAAACATCCCATAAAATGTGGTAGAAGAGGATAGATAAATATGCAGCAGACAATTTACAAAGAGGCTTATATGTTATGCTAGAGAGCTTACACACACACACACACACACACACACACACACACACACACACACACACATTTTTTTTTGGGTGGGGGGAAGGTGAAAAGTTCCCTTTCTAGTCCATTCTGTTAGTCTAGTCCATTCTGTTAGGCTTCTGTTTCTATAGTTTAAACAAACCAGCAGAACTAAGTAGGAAATGGTAAAGAATGCCAACGTAGACTTTGAAATCTCTGAGTAATGTTTTGAGAAATACAACTCCCTCCTCTTAGAACAGTTGCTATCATGCTTGGAGATATATTCTATTACAATATGACCTGAATTTGAACCTCTAATGCCTATTTTGAACATAAAACATACTAGAATCACTTTGGTGTATTCTTCAAACAATGTAATAAAATAATTGTAACATTTAATTCTTTTCAGTAGGAAATTTTTTTTCTTTTTCAATAAACCAGCTGTTTAGGAAACTTAAATAGTTGCACCACAAGGCTCTAATGAGGTCACCTCCACCCATCTGTTGACCAGCAAACTGTGTAGAAGGAAATGAACTAAACTCCTCTAAGCCAGTTTTTGAAAATCCTAATTTATAATGTGGTGGAAAATGCCACACTCTGCTTGAGGTTATCAGGGTTCATCAGTTTGCAGACATGGTTTTATTAAAAATTAGGAGGCCAAATGATGTATTTTGTTATCATATCTAAACATCCTGGCTGCTACTCTATATCAGATTCCTATGAAAGTACAGAAACCTAAATGATAGATAACTATGGGGCTTATTTTATTTTCAACAGAAAAATTCAATTTCTGAGAAATACATTTGAGGAAGTTGGTCTTGACAAACATACAAATTAAAGATAGAAATACGCAATATATGTGGTAATTTAATTTATTACTTTGCAAGGTACCTCTGATACATCTCAAGGAAAGGAAATTATCTTAATGTGTATAATGTGATGTCAGGCTGGTTCATATCTGATTTTGGGAAGCCTAGAGAAACCAAGGGGAAAAATAGTCTAGATTCATATAGGTTAGGAACAGAATTGCAAAGAGTATTAAGGGGTAAGTTGCATATTTGATTAGTTTTGTTTTCTTAATTATTTATGAGTATTAATGAAAATATAATATGTAACTCTCCAGGATTGAAATCCTAGGACTTTATATTATCTGTGTACTGAACAGTTACTGGGTGCCATACATTATTATTTTGATCTCTATTGACCTCTGGCTCACTGTATAATTTTTGGCTATATTTCTAATTCAAATTACTTAAATTGTATTGTTTCTGAGAAGTCGTGATTTCAGTTTCTCTTGATATATTTTTCTTTTAAATAGCTTTAATAAATCTATCTTTAAGTTCACAAAATTTATTTTAAATCATCAGGATATATACTGACATCAGTTTCCACACTGATTGGGCACAGAAACTTTTCTTCATTGGTTTAAGAAACTTCCCTGGTTTCCAGACTTGGAAGTGTGATCTTGTGAGATGTAAGGCCTGTAAAACTTTGTATCTCAATGAAATAATCCTGTCTGATCACAGCAAACAGGTATTGTCCTTGCCTGGTTAGGCTCATGGGAGTTCTGTATGGGTTCACCTGGCTAATGGACCAAATTTGAGGCTGGGTCTACATACCGAAAATGGAAAGAGAAAGAAGGATAATGATTGCAAGTACAAAACTATGTCCACCTGAGTTTGTTTTGTTTAGAGCAAAAGTTTCTTGGAGAAGAAAGAGAATTTGTGTAGTTGAGCTTTGAATTTTTAATTCTTCAGATTATGCATGACACATGGAAAGCAAGTAGTAAATGTTTCAAACGTGAATTACAACATGATTATTTGAATTAATTCATATTGATTTATAAACTGATCAATGCCACAGAACACAAAGAAGTCAGGTATCTTCTTTGTTCTTTTCTGTTGACATTTTCTTACCCTAATCTTGTGTTTCCCTTGATCCTCCTGCAACTCTATGAATTTAGTTATTATTATTATTATTCACTTTTTTCAAATGGTAAAACTGAGGCTAAGGGACAAGAAATGATGTGCCCATGGAGAGACAAGGAAACAATGAGACAGATTAAAGTGTAATAGTCTTGTCTTCAGAACGTAATATTTTCACTACTTGCTACTACCTTGAAACTTTGTACCTGTAAAATGAATATATGTAATAGATGAGCATATATAAGTAGTATACATTCTCATTTCATAGGTAAGTAAAAACATATCCATACATATGTATAGGTATACATACTTTTGCTCTCTCCCAGGTGTCAATGAATAATGATATATTTTGACTATTAGAAACCCTATAAAAAAGGAGAGCGATGTTATTTTTGTCCCACCTCTATATTCTGATATTTGAGGACACCAACCTGGATATATATTTTTTTCTCTATCTTGGTCTACTATAATCTCTGGCATCATTTAAGGAAACACCGAATACCATATGATCTCTAGCTTTGATGCCAAGAAACTTCTCTGAACACAAAAGCCAAGTCTAATTATCTCCTCATCTCATTTCCAAAATTATGTGTACTACTGATCCCTTTTATCAGATACTAGTAGTCCCTTTTAACACATCTGTAGAGTCTCAGAAGACATGAAAAATACTTCTTATAGATCGATGCTCCTCCCCCAGCCTAGCCTAGCCTTGCAAATGACACGTACTCAAATAGGTGTTCCTCAAGACAGTCTTTAAAGACTCAATAATACAGCTTTTCATATTTTCTATTAAGAAGAAAAATAGTGTCTACTCAGTTATATAGTTTCTTTTTCTTCTTTATTTTGAAGCAGAGGGCAAAGTAGCTGCAACAGCCATGGAGCTCAGTGCTTGTTAAAAAAGATTGTAAATCTGTGCTAGTATTGCACATTTTTGTGCCCAGTGAAAACCTCCATTCTTTAGAAAGTTCTCAGGTAAACTTAATAGGCACATGACAGAAATATACTGTTGCTTTGGAATGTTTCACATCATCTTCAGAAACTTTTTCTGAGTACCTAATTGTGTACAGTGTTGTATTACATGGTGTCACAGAGAACTGCACATACCCAGTCCCAGCACAATGGTTGGAACAATTCTAACCTAAAACCCAAAGAATATTGATCCTGATAATTTGTTAAAATCTTATAGATACAAGTTCTAGAATCTTATGAATATAGTGCTAGAATATTCTCTTGTCATTCTAATAAGTAATTTTTCTTCTTTTTAAGTTATGAAATATCCAAGTCTTTATTTGACATAAAAATTCACCCAGACGTATCTCCCAGCATGCGCTGTTTCACTATTAACTCAATTAGTGCTAAAATCCCAGAAGATGCCTTTGTACAGCTAAAGACAATAGGGTGTTGCTTACGGGGAAGAAGCGGCTAGGGTGTTATGTTTTGTTTAATACTTCTTTAGCCAGTAAACAATCTACTGGGCCAAAGGGATGAATTCTTCCCTGAGGATAAACAATATCCCACAGATATTCTGTAGTCCTGTTTTGGTTGCTAAGGGAAATGCTTCCATAAAACTGACTCTGCAGGCCTCTCAAATTAGAGATGCCATCAGCCGTTACATTAATGCCAGCACACTTTAACTTAATGAAATGCATTTCCTGCTGTTATCACAAAATGCACTTGAGAGAAGCAATATAGTATTAATACAAACGGTATAACAGTCAGGAATGCCTTGTTCATTGATGTAAAAAGTAACTGTGTTCTCTACGTGCATAAACATGTATCAGTACCAAATTCAATTTAGTTTCTCACTAGCCCTCATACCGGTCTCCTCTTCTCCTCTACTTTCATTTATTGTCTCATGGAGCGATTTTGCAGATAATCTGTGTTCTGCATGAGACATGGATTGTGTCTGTAAGGTCTAGGTATCAACATTTGTTGAAAGATCCCTGACAGGAATCAGGTGATGGCACAACTGGATCAGGATTATAATTCAAAACTGGCAAGTAATGTGTGGCCTTGAATTCTGCCTGTGTACATTCATATGCATGAAGTGTTATTGTTGACCCTAACAATTTTTTTATACTCCAAAGTTCTTGCGTCTGAGGAATTTTGCAATTTGCAGAATATTGGAGTATCAGCAAAAGTGCCATTGTGCATGATGGGTGCTGTCATAGACAGATAGAGGAGGTGCTCCATGCATGTTAGATTCAGTGCATCTCCTGAAATCCATGCATGACTGCCATCACTGAAGGCACAACAGGAGGTGACTTTGAGCAGATTATGGCGAGGAGAATCTGGGAAAATGCTAGAGCTTATAGGCTCCCAGTTAAGATGGATGACAGGTAGGGAATCTGCCATAATTTAAAAGAATATTGAGGGCTTGCCTTGATGTAGTATAAGCAATGACTCCACATTTCCACATGATAAGAATGTGAGTATGAGCCTACCAACAAGGTGGACTGTGCCCCCAACAACCTGCCCCACATTAACAATATCTTGCAAGACCTTGGTTTACTCAAACTATTTCTTGAAGAGGTGTTTGGAAAGCCAGAATGGATCTGAGATATCTTCCTGGGTCAACCAAACATCGTTTAGGTACCGTTTAGATGCTGAAACATTAATTCTATTTTAACTGGGAAAGCATAAGGAATTCAAAATTGCTGTAAAGGTTGTGTCCCAGATGAAGGTGTGTATTGAGGGTACAAATAAAAACTTGACCTAATGGCACGACTCTGGAAGCATTGGGTTGTCTTTTCAGGTATTTGATAATTCACTCCACCAGATTTCCCATCTATAGAGGACAGGTCACTAATCAGTTGGTCCAGATATGAAAGTCTCAAACGGATCTTTATAAAGTAAACTTAAACCACATGTTAGGCTCAGTCTCGTGAGAAATGTCCAAATTAAGCTGCCTATGTAAGGCAGATCTTGTTGGTTAAAATGTGGTGATAGTTGGCCCTCATTAATGTGGCAAGCGTCCGTGTTTCCATCATCCACAGTCTACTTCCGAGGGACAAACTTATTCTGCATGTTCTTTAAATACCTTTTGGGTGACCCTGGTGTCACATTTAAGAATGATAATGTACAGTTTTCTATCAAAATGTAACTACACTCTTGATGTTTCACATCCACGTCTTTCTAGGATTTGATAAAAGACATAATGGATTCCTTGACAGTCCTAATTCTCAGTCAGTAAATGTATCCTCTTCAGGCTGCTGGCAAGACATTGCTATTCAGTGACAGCCTTCAATCGTATTCTGCCAATACAGACTTTTCTTGGTGATGAGAGTTCTTCTGTAGCAGACTAATGGATGACTTTAATCCTTTTTAAGCTGGCTCTAAACTTCCCACACTTTGCTGACTCTATAAAACAATATATAATATAGTCTTCCAACATTTCTCGTGTGTGTGTGTGTGTGTGTGTGTGTGTGTGTGTGTGTGTGTGTTTCCAGGGTCCATTCATCAGCACGATGCCTGATTTTTTAAAGGATGATTTTGGAGCTTGCAGCCAATTACAATGGAGATATTGAGGATAAGAGAGAAACATTTCACTGTCAAATGCCTTGTTTACCCTCATAAATGACATTCGTGCCTCCTGAAACCATTTTTTATGTGTTCTGCAAGTGTTACATTAGCTTGACTTGGTGGTCATTTCTGGCTTCTCATAGAGTGGCTGGTCCTAAAGAATTCTCAGAAGGAACTGGCATTCGTTGTTGGCACCTTCTCTTCTATTGAATTCGGAATCAAAGTCGTGCTTTGCCAAATTAGAAAATCACCATTAATACCTGAGCTGCAACTCCTCTTCCCTCACAGGTTTTACCTGACCCCACGTTTCTTATATTTCCTTATAATTCTTTTTGCTTTTCAGAGAAAAGCATTCTGACAATCAAAGAAGAGTAAGATGATAAATAGCTTCAGGCATTGACCTTCCAGTAGTAATTTCATGCTAATAGCAAGCCCCTGGAATAAATGCCTCAAAATAAAGCAATGAATTATTAAAGATTATACTTCATAAAATGTGTCTGTACACTTGGGGAGTGCTTTTGAAGAAGGAGTCCTACTCTGTTTCTCTGAAATATGTTCAGATAATGGCTATCTACTCCTGCTGCTTATAAGGACACATACACACATTCAAGAATAACACTGAAGTTGCTTCTGTTTGTGGTAAAAAAAAAAAAAAGATTTTTTCATATGTTAATGAATGCAAATTAACACTAGCTTTTGATACATTGAGTGAATCATTCCATTTTAAGACTTTAAATATGGTTCTTCCACTACTACTGAAAAATATCTCTCAAAATTATTGGGGCAGACCTAACTACATACTATGCAATCAAGAATGCATTTAAAAAACATGTATAAAGGATATGCCCTAGTTTTAGGAATATAATGCATGCGTTTGTGTGTATATGTGTGTATATATATTCATGCACATATATATACACATATGTACCAACATGTATATAGGTATAAAAATACACAGATGTGTGCACACATACATATTCAGAGAGAGAATAAAAATATTGCCATATATACACTTTGAATTATGGAAAACTTTAAGCATTTGCTAAGAAAATGTACATGTATTTCCAAAATAATTATACATATTTTGCCTAAATGGCAATAGAATATAAGTTTATGAAATTACTTTATTTATTGTATTTCCTTCTCATACATATACCCAACTTCATAGTGCATATAAAAAATGTCAATAAAGAGAAACTCTAGCTCAACCTTAAAAATCCTAACGTTGTTAATAGCCTATGAATAGATAATTCCAAAATTCCTCAAAAATACTTATATATAACAGCGACCTGTTTTACATGTGCAGATTCACAGTAATTTTTTTGGAATTTCACATTGCTTGCCATTTGCCCTCTCCAAAGAGATTGCCACTTTAAAGGGTAATGTGCTGTTATGATAGTTCTCAAAAAGTTAAGCTACCCTAAAGAACAATATAAGATTGTGACAAGAACCACAGAAAACAATAAATAAAATACCTCAGAAACTTGGACCCTGAAAAGTTTCTGCATATTTTATGGCCTTTTAATATGTCTCGCTCGAATGATCCCTTTAAATAGAGGCTAATAGATTTGTGGTTAGCGTTTTTTCTCCCGCACTCTTTTGGTCCCAGCAGTTCTTGGTGTTCCCTAGAGGCATGTACCTTTCCTGCTTCACTACTGCAGTGCTTTGAGCACACGGATGTCTGTCAGAAAGCTCCAGGGAGCATCCTCTCATTGTCAGGTGAAATGAACATTGTAACAGTGAGACTGGCAGTCCTCAACAATTCCAAGAGAAATGTAAAACCTGGGAGATTTCCTAGGAGAAGACAAACAATGTTGCATTGAAAAATTAAGCAGAAAGTAGTTCCCCCACTTCCTTATTTCTTTTTCAGTCCAGGTAGCAAGGGGAAGGTATGAGATCAGGGCAGTGGAAGTTTAGATTGTTAGATCATTTGCCCAAATTTTGGGTTGGCATTGCTTCACTTGACTGTTAACATAGTAATTAAACCTTAAGTGATACGGCTGCAGCATTCTAAAATGAGAACCATCGGACTGAATATACTAGCATAATTTTAATTGGGAAGTCTACTACTGAATGGATTTAATAACTTGAGTCACTTAATGTTTTATTTCTATAACCCAGCTAAATTCTGCTTAACTAATATGCACTAAACACCTACTATGTGCAAGACATTCCAAAAGACAAATATTAAAATTTAATTAATGTTTTTAAGTTAAAATTATGGGAATTTTGATTCAAGGCAAGATAAATATTCTTAATCTGATTCTTCCACTGAATACTATTATAAAATCTGAATAGATGCATAACACAGCTAATAGAAGATTTCAAAAATCAAATAGTAGCAGGTGGATTTGGAAGAAGATTGAATAGAAAATATTACTGATACAAAAATTAAAAAAAAAAGCATTACTGAAATGAGAAGAGTTTACCAGTGTCTGTCTGATATTCCCCAACCTGGTTTCAGAGGAATTTGAAACCTGGAAGTGGATATAACTACAGAAAGAGAGATCTTCAGGAGAAGTCCTCTATTTCTGGTTTGAGGAGTGGGAAAGAGTACTTTCCACTTATAAACAAAGGCTGTGTTAGTGATGAGTCACAGAAACTACACTAAGTGAGCTGTTGTATAAAGGAAACTTGATTTGCAACAGATGACATCATGGGGAATAACTTCCAAAGCCATGACTCCTTGAGCATGGGAAAATGGGTTCCTTTTATTTAGGGTTGGTATGAATATTTAGATAGGGAAGCCTTGTTGTTGTACGCAGAGGCAGGCATAAGATCATGCATGCACCTTAAGGAAACATTTTATATATACATTGTTGTGTTAATTAGGCTGGTGCTCCCCCTTTAGACAGAGATTTTAGTATTATAATGAAGTAATGAGGTAAAGGTATGATGTGTAAATGAGGCTGGTGCTCCTCTTTGGGCAGAGATTTTAGTATTATAATGAGGTAAAGGCCATTCTAGAGGTCACTGCATGGTCTATCTGTGTAGGCTTGACACGGAGGTTTAGCTCAAACTGGTCTAGGTGGCCTGAGCCAACGGGAGGCTTTGTCAAGGCAATGGACATCACCTGAGAGTTCGTTTCAAGTTTCATTTGCCTAAGTTAGGAAATAAGAAGACTGTAAAGGAAAACTGAGTGTAAACGAATGAAGAGTGTAAGGAAAAATGTACGACCGAGGTTGGTGGGTAGAAGCAGGTGGCCAGTAAAGGTCAAGTCTGGGGGTCTTTGACAGCTACAGCATGGTCCTGTCATCACCTAAGAAGGGGAAACTTCTTCAATCAGAGAAGCTGTGGTCCCAAAAAGATGGGTGAAAACCTCCATTGCTTTTTTTTGTCTCTGTCATCTTGCCATTGGCAAGATGTGGTTACAGTAATGTTAAGCTGTGATTGCAGTAATGTTAAGCGTTCAGCAAAGAGGTTAAAGCTCTAGCTTTCTAACTAGAGAAATGAATAGGAGGGCCCTAAGAAAATCTGAACCCAAAGAGAGCATAAAAAGAGAGAAGCTTAGAAAACTGACCCATAATGTTGCTTGTAAATACCTGTGTTCACCTTTGATTTGAGTATGCATGGATCTGATGTTAAACAGCATACTTTGAGAGCTGAACAGAGAGACAGATTATCACTTAATTCTCAAAATTGCCAGTGGATGAGTTACATACAGGAAAGATTTAAATCACCCAGAAAAAGCATTAATAAGTGAATTGGCATTAGAATCTGTATGTAGAAGGTAGGTCAGATTTGGGGCCAGAAGCTTTATCTCTCAGTTACTGCTAAAATAAAAACATCCATAGAATTTGAATAAGGCCAAGGGGCTCGTAGCATGATACCCACAACATCCAGGATAATGTTGAAAATTACTAGGCATATGAGAAATTTAGAGAACACTGCCTTGCATGGGAAATGCAAAACCTAAGAGAACCATAACAAAATAAGGCAGGTAAAAGACTGATACAGTGCCAAGTTTCTATTTCCACCTGAGGTAGTAAAATATTAATTTGAAATGGATTGTAAAAACTAAATATGTACACTGCAAAACCTAGCGATCCCCCCACCTGAAAAAAAGAAAAGACACACAAAAAAATATATAGAGATATAAGACATGGTCAAACTAAAAACGTATACACAAAGAAAAAGAAGGTACAAAACGAGAAAGAAAACTGAAAAACAGAAGTTATAAAAAATAATAAAAGCTGAGACCTACAACCAAGTATATCCATATAAAATGTAAATGATTTGAAAAGACCAATAAAATCAGAGATTGTCAAAACGGATTAAAAGAAAAATCATGACCAAATGAGGTTCTGTGTATAAAAAAACTTATTCTAATGTAATTATTACTTGTAAGAAGATGGAAATTATACATAAGAGCTTTAAAATACAGGAAAAAAAAACCTAACAAGGAACCTCAAGGAACTAAACAATCCACAGTTACAGCTGAAGATTTCAACTCTTCTCTATTACTAATAGAGATAGATTCAGAAATTCAGAAAGTATGTACAACTGAATTAAAATATCCCACTGGATCTAAATGACATGTATAGAATACCACCCAGAAACATAAGAATACACAATTTTTTCACATGTATATGGAATATTTACTAAGGTAGACTATATTGTGGGTAATGAGACAAATTTTATTTAGATAGTTTAAATCATACACAGAAAAATGGCATTAAGCTAGAAATTAATAACACAAATATAATAGAAAAAATGCAGGGCATTTGGAAAGTAAATCTAACACTCTTAAATCTATAGTACAAAGATAAAATTTGAAGATAAGTTAGAAAAAATTTTTAACCAAATAAAAAAGAATATACAGATATATGTGGGATGAAACTAATGAAATATTTGTAGTTTAAGTGCTTTTATTATGTTAAATGCTCATACAAAAGCACAAAGGTTTCAAATCAATAGCCTAAACTTTCATCTTAACAATCTATAAACCAAGCAGATGGAAGGAGTAATGAAGAAAACAGAAGTAAATGAAATTGTAAACAGAAAAACCATAGAGAAAATCAATATAATCAAAAGCTAGTTCTTTTAAAAGATCAATAAAATTGACCAAACGTTAGTGAGACTGACAGGAAAAGAAGAGAAAAGGCATGAATTACCAAAGTCAGAATTAAGAAAGGCTATTCCTATGGACCCCCAAAATATTGAAAGGACTCTACATATATTCAACAACTTTGGAATGAAACCAGTACCACCTGGATAGCAAAATCAGTGAAAGATTCCCCAAGAAAAGATAATGACAGATGAATGTTATTCATGAAGCTAAATTAAAAATCCTGAAAAAAATTACTTCTACTGAATCCAACAAAATATAAAAAGAAAAATATACTACAACCTAATGACGTACATATGGAAGTCTTGTTCAGTACTCAAAAATTGATTAATATGTTAACAGTCCACCATATAGTCTAGAGAAGAAATGAACATGATTATATTAATTAACGAATAGAAAGTATTTGCAAAAACTTACCTATCCACTCATTAAAAAAAAAAAAACTCGCAGAAAGCAAATAATTAAAGGGAATTTCCTCAAACTGATAAAGTTGAAGAATATGGAAAAGAGAGAATGCCTTCCACCTAAAAGTAGGAACAAGGCAAGAATTGTAACTTTTACCACTCCTATCCAACAATGTCTTAGAAAGCCTTGCCGGTATATTATAAAAACACCAAAAAAAGCATCCAGATGAAAAAGGAAGAAATTAAAATGTACCTTTCTTCATATACATGATTCTCCATGTAGAAAACCCCAGGGAATCTACTATAAAGATATCTCCTATAATTAATAAGTTTGTTTGCAAAGCCATAAGGTACGAGGTTGACACATACAGGTAAAAAAAAAAAAAAAAAATATATATATATATATATATATATATATAGTATTTTAACACACTAAGAATAATTAGAAACAACTTTTTACATAACACCCTTAATAACAGCTTCCCTAAACAAATAAAAAAATACTTCGATATAAACTTACCAAAGCTGGTATAAATTTACTAAGCTGATGAAATATACCAAAGAACTCATGTTGTGTTTAAGGACTGGGAGACCCAATATAGTATAATCAACAATTTTCACCACATCAATTTATATATTTAACACACTTCCACACAAAATCTTAGCAGGAACTTTTGTAGTTATAAGCAAGATGGTTTTAATGTTTATACAGAAAGGCAAATGAACTAGAACAGCCAAAACAATTTTAGAAAAGAATAAAGATACAGGGATTACACTACCTGATTTTAAGACTTAACTGTGAGGCTGCAGTAATCAAGACAGTACAGTATTGGTGGAGAGAGAGACACATAGATCAATGGAACAGAGTAAAGTTTCCTGAAATAGACACAATTGATTTTTGGTGACTGTTCAAAAGCAACTCAATGGGCTGGGAGAAAATATTTGCAAATCACATATCTGATAATGGACTTTTATCTAGTTGTCTGAATAGACAACTTTCAAAAGTTAACCACTAAAAAAAGCCAAACAACTCAAGTTTAAGAAGGACCAATGGCCTAGAAACTTTACCAAAGGGGATTTATGGTTGCCAAATGAGCGCATAAAAAGATGGTCGTTATTAATTACGGAAATGCAAATGAAAACTATGGTGTCGTACCACTCCAAATGATTCAAAGGATACCAAATGCTAGCAAGTGACAGTAACGCTTCATGGGTTAATGCAGGAAGTACGAACTGTGTAGTCTAGAAAACAAAGTTTGACATTATCTGCAAAGTTAAACTTCTTTCAACTAGTGAACGGATAAACACACTGTGATTCGTCTGCACAACTTAATGTTACTCAGCAATAAAAAGGAGCAAACTCAGATGAATCTCAAGGGTATTATGTGAATTTAAAGAAATCCAAAAATTTACATAGTTCCAGTTACCTGAAAGCCTCAAAAAGACAAACCATTTTAACGTTTATTTATTTTTGGGACAGAGAGAGACAGAGCATGAACGGGGTAGGGGCAGAGAGAGAGGGAGACACAGAATCGGAAACAGGCTCCAGGCTCTGAGACATCAGCCCAGAGCCCGACGCGGGGCTCGAACTCACGGACCGCGAGATCGTGACCTGGCTGAAGTCGGACGCTTAACCGACTGCGCCACCCAGGCGCCCCAAGACAAACCATTTTAATGAACAGATTAGACTTTGCCAAGGTGAGGACCTGACTGTGAGGGGCAATAATAGGGAAGTTTTTGTGGTGATGGAGTTATTATTGTTATCCAGATTGTAGAGGAAGTTAGACAAATATAAGCAGAATTTAACATTCATAGAATTCTACAATAAAACCAAAAAATTAATCTTATATTCATTTAAAAAACACCATTTAAACATGATGGATAAAAATCACAGTGGTTTCATGATGATGCTAGTATGTCGTTAAGCATAAAAGATTTATCAGAGAACTTGGATCTGTTTGAGGAGACAGGGTGGTCGGGGGAAGACCACTGGACTGTGTCCCTCAGTAGATATGGATTGTAGTCTATCAACAGTCCAGTTCAACCAATTACTAAAAGTAAGATGTAAGCACAGAATACTTCTCAACTTAATTATACAAATATATATTATTTATTTATATGAGAAGTTATAGGAGTATAAATTATATTTATATAATATTTACATAATAGTTAAGTATATTATGGTCATGCATTATGTTCATTATTTCATATGATATGTGCCATGGTATTCTAGATGATATCTAAGGTCCTTTAACATTTTAGTTAAAATGAAACTCATATAATATGTATTTTCTCATATAAATTTGTAAAGGAATGCCAAAAGATAATAATGAAAACAGGGTATGTTAAAATGAAGAGCAAATCTAACAAAAACCTTACGGTTAGTCTAAGAATCTATTAGGATGATGCCCAGAGACAGCTGAGAAACCAACCTTTGCTCTGTTGCTGCAGCCATAAGTTCAGGAAACAACAGGAACTAGCCAGAGATGCTGAAGTATGCTCAGCATGAGAAATGCTCAGGCCTGAGAGTGTACAGTCCTTTATTCTGCTTTTTCGTTCTAAGGTGCATGGTGTAAATCTAAGAATGATGATACCTCTGGCTTAGGTGAGACTGTCCCTAGCCTAAAGGCCAAACTGCTTCAGTTTAGAAAGTGGCAATAAAGTTTCCTGAGGTCTGATTTGACCTTCATTCCCTGAGACTAATAATCCCCATTTGGGGAAGGTAAGAAGCTTACACCTCCACATGGTTGGAGAATGTTCTGTTTGCTGAGCATCCTGACTGCCTTGCCGCCTTTTGGAACTTTTGAGCGAGGAAGCTTTCTGTATCTTTTCTTTCCATCATTTCGAATCCCTCCTTGCATGTTGTTATGGTGGTCATGAAGTCACTCATCTTATTTCATCACCTCAGCCGCCTCAGAAAAAAAGACTTCAAGTTACCATAGAATAAATCATTCTAGTAGACAAAGGCAATTGAGGTAAAAACAAGTAGGAAATAGAGAAGACCGAAGAAAGAAAAAGCATAGAGAGTCTTGACAAAAAAGCGCTGGTACTGTTTTCCATGTACTTATCCCAGGGCATTACAAGATTTGAAAAGAGGGAAATAGACAAATCAAGATGATACTACTTGGAGGCCAGAAATGTGGCCAGATTTGCTTTTCATGTCTTTCTTCCTCTGTAATTGTGGACTAACATAGCCTTTTCCTGAGAAAGCATCTTTGTCTTTAGAGAACAAAGGATGGAAGGATCCCAGAATGGGTGTCAGTAGCAGATTGAATACAAGCTCTAGCTTGAAGCAAAATAAATAAGGAGGCTCTACAGATTTTCTTAGAGTTGCTCAACCAAATTCACCAGGATAAATAAAGGAAAAGGCAGGAATTTAATTTGAAGATTTGTTTGAATTGTTTTGTTTTGTTTTGTTTTTCTGGAATGTGCCTTGTACTGATTTCTTATAGATCTGTAATAGATGCACTTGAGGGGAGTGTCATACACCAATTAAGTTAGAGATAGGCTCTGTCTGTTCCTCATACAGTTAGAGGAAATATGTATCTCGTGGACATTGTTGATTTCTTTTCTGAGGTCACTGATTTTTATAAAGAACAAGCATCAAAGGGTTACTTTTGGTCTTATCCACCAAAGTACATCTGTTTGGTGCATCCTTGGCATCAAAGGTCATGGCCTTCTGCTTGATAGTTCGGCTAGAGAACTTAGGTCATGGGAAGCATGTTTCTAATAAAGGATACTTCAGTGGTAATTATGTAAGAACTTTATACATATTCACCAATAACAGTTTGTCCTTTTTAAGTAAACTAGCGTTTGAGTCCCTTGTGTCTCTCAGGGTAGGCTAATTAAGCTGTTAGCAGAAATAACATGATTTTAAATATCTCGAATACATAGGCAAACTTCCCACACAGAAATAACAAAGTCACTTTTATGATTACTAAGCTTAAGGATGCCAATAAATTTACACTTTTTCATCTACTTACACGTTTATTTTGAGTGACAAGTTTGACAACAAGTGTTTAATACTAGAAAGCGACATGAGGTATTTTTACTTGGAAATGCCAAGATGAGTTTTGAAATTATAGGCTTCTTAGTATAAGGAAATCTCGTAGATGATAAACTTGGTAAGCTGGATATCAGAATCATATTTTAGCGGTGGATGAAGACTTAAGTGTGTTTCAATGTGATCAGAACGAGCGGTAAGATTTTCCCATGCTGATTATACGGCCGTGTCCACCCTAGATCACATCGTCTATATTAACATGCCAGAAAATGAGGAACCAGATTCCTACCTATCTGTGCCTCTGAATATATTTGTCTTAGTTTTCTTACCGGAAAGATCACCATATTAGAAATGCAGTCAAGATTTAATAATCCAGTACATAGCAACGTCACAATCATCCATAGCCTCAGAGATGCAACAGTACTATAAGAACTGATGGGAAGTCCTAATAAGATTCAAGACAAGAGTGAGCTCATATGATACTGAATTTAGTAGTCAAATTTCAACGCGTATCTGGAAAACATACCTTGGACTTGAAAAGCATGATTGAATAAGTCAGAAACTTCCACCCAGAAATTTCAGCCCCCTCCAGAGCATTGCTTTCTCTAGCACACAGATTTGTGAGCAGTCAAAATTTGCTTTGCACTTCATTTGTGAAGTGCAAATTGCTTATTCAGCCCTCCGTAAAAAAATGATGCTTTCTGCTGCTGGAAAGGTTATGAAATTATGTCCACTTAAATCTTCACAGTGCTGCAATTAGGTAGATTGAGGCACACTGTGCCAGGGTACAATACAATGGGCAGTATGAAACCAGAAGAAGCGAAATGAAGGGGAAGGATTGGGCAGTGAGTGGGTAGTGCCCCCATTTTAAGAATTTGGTTTGAGGGGCTGCTGGGTGGCTCAGTCGGTTGAGCGTCTGACTTGGGCTCAGTTCATGAACTCGCAGTTCATGAGTTTGAGCCCCGCATCGGGCTCTGTGCTGACAGTTCAGAGCCTGGAGCCTGCTTTGGATTCTGTGTCTCCCTCTCTCTCTACCTCTCCCCCACTCATGCTCTGTCACTCTCTTTCCTTCAAAAATGAAAACATTTAAGAAAAAAGAATTTCATCTGAAAATCTTTCAGAAGGCTGGTGGAATTTACAGTAACCAAAATGAATATAGGTTATCTAAAATATGACTTATCACATTTTTCAAATCATGCAAAGAGACTATCTGTTCAGTTTAACATTCATCCATCCGTTCAATCATTCAAAGTTGAAGAGAATAGATGACTCCCAATGGCAGAGGCGTCCACACTCTGTTCATGGTAAGGGCTATCAGGAACATCTCCCACACCAAAATACGGACGTAAGGTAGATTTCTTGCTTTGTTACTGAAAGCTACCTTTTGCCGTTATTATCACATTTCAAATGAATACAATAAAGACCTAAAAACTTAATATTCCTTCTGTGTATTGCAGGTCAGTGGTGAAGTCAAAATCAGACTTCGAGTAACTTGAATTATTATTCCATAGACTGCTGCTCTTTTAACGTTTATTTTTGAGAGAGAGAGAGAGAGAGAGAGCTCACATGCATGTGAGCAGGGAAGGGGTAGAGAGAGGGGGATACAGAGGATCTGAAGCAGGCTCTGTGCTGACAGTGCAGAACCTGATGTGGGACTTGAACTCCAACCGAACCATGAGATCATGACCTGAGCTGAAATCCAGTCGGATGCTTAACTGACTGAGCCGCCTGAGCCACCAGGCACCCTATAGACTGCTGTTTTTAAGACCACTTGTGTAGAGATTGAAAGTTGCAGTAACTAAATCAATCTCAGAAATAAGAACAAATTTCATTAAGTATTGCTATCTACATGTTTTGGTGCATATGTTTAGTCATATGTAAAAAGATATAGAGTAAAATTATATAAAATATTAGTGGCGTTCATTATGATGTTAAAAAAGTGGTACTTATGGGGCGCCTGGGTGGCGCAGTCGGTTAAGCGTCCGACTTCAGCCAGGTCACGATCTCGCGGTCTGTGAGTTCGAGCCCCGCGTCAGGCTCTGGGCTGATGGCTCAGATCCTGGAGCCTGTTTCCGATTCTGTGTCTCCCTCTCTCTCTGCTCCTCCCCCGTTCATGCTCTGTGTCTCTCTGTCCCAAAAATAAATAAACGTTGAAAAAAAAATTAAAAAAAAAAAAAAGAAAGTGGTACTTAAAGTCCTTTAAGTAAGTAAAACAAATATTGATTTGGAAATAACAATTAGAACTATTTACCATTACTATATTCAAACTTGATAGTTTCATCAAGCAGTAATTGCTAATGGGCTTAATATCCTGTGTTAATTTAAAAAAAAATTAATGGTCAATGATTAAGAGCCAAATATTTTCAAAAATATTTATTTTTCATATTAACAATGAAACACTAAATATTTCGTAGGGCCAGATTTCCAAAACCACTTATTTTCACGATTCTTCTTTGGGCGATTCCGAAAAAGAATTGTGTTGATTCCACCGCTCACTATAAGGCAGAAATGCTGAACCTCTCCACTCTCTGTTTGCCTCTCAGTCATATCTTTTTCATTTCTTTATGGTGGAAATTCTACTCAGTAAACAATGCTATAACACGTTCATACACAGTACTCTTTACCTGGCTCTTTCAAGTGTTGTAAAGAAAATTAAAACGTCTTCTCTTTGGTACAGTTTTGGTTTGTTTACATAAGTTTTACCAAAAAAACATTGAACACGTATTTATAAAACAACTTGTGTAAAATTGTCCATCATATTGTGAGAGACAAGGAAATAAAATATGGTTCGTGATCTCAAGGTATATGCGATGTAGAGGAAATAAATATAAATTCAATGTCATAATCATAAGTATAAGTGCGATCTATAGATATTTTATAGGGGATCCCAGAGAAGAAAGGCCATATTTATTATTCAGCAGAAAGAAGAAAACATTTTGCCATTTCCACTGAAACCCCAGAGTAAAACCTGGTCACAATTATAACAATTACAAATATGTTCCACTTTAAAATTATGTAAAAATTTATACACTCCCATAGTTTGTTCTCATTTATTTCTTTAAAATAGTCCTGTGAAATAGTCAGAGTAGGTACTCTCATCACCAGTCTGTAGATGAAGGAAATTAAATGAGAGAGGTTAATGATCATTTTAAAATTAGTAACAAGTATGGACTCCAACCCAGAAGTTCTAAGTAAATTCAGTTTTGTTTTGTTTTGTTTTTAGCTTTCCCTTAAGATAAAAAAAATTCTTAAAAACAAAAACCTTTCTTACCTCCCTAAGGTACTCATAAAAAAGGCAAATTTATCATCATATTCCTGTGTACCTAACTCTTCCAAATACATTTAAAAGTACTTTTTTTTCCTCTTAGAAAAAGAAGTTACCCTGAATCATTTATGACCATAGTAGTCAGGATTTGGGTTTTATAGCTTTCTGGACAGATGGCAGCTTCAGCATAGACAAACACAATTTGTATATAGAGTTCGAGCCGACTGTCAAAAGGAAACGTGTATCCTACTAAATTATTAACCAACACCATATTCCCTGTAATATTTTAGGAATTCTAAATGTTAATTTTCGTTGCTCTTATCAATGTAAAGTTCATTCAACAAATGTTTATGAACATCCACTGTGTTCTAGAATGCGTAAAGGACCCACTACTAGAAAGATGAACTACTAGAAAGATGTAAGAGATTCTTGAAATTGTGTTTAATCTTATTTCACAAACCTGAAGAATTTAAGCATTACTTATAAAGTGATATAGTTGCTTAACAGTTTGCCAAATTTTTTTCAGTGTTCTTTTTATAGGCAAAACTAGGATTCATGGGTATTTATTTTTTATATTTCTTTTTTTAAGTGTTTATTTTTTTGAGAGTGTGTGCACATGCACAAAAGCGAGGGATGGGCAGAGACAGAGATACACAGAATCCGAAGCAGGCTCCAGCCTCTGAGCTGTCAGCATAGAGCCAGACATGGGGCTCAAATCCATAAACTGCGAGATCATGACCTGAGCTGAAGTCAGAAGCTTAACCAACTGAGCCACCCAGGGGCCCCTATTTTTTATATTTCTTTCATATTTTCAAAGTAACCTCCTAGCAGTTTTATGTTCTAGTGCAATCTGTAAATCCTAATACATCATCTTGCCTTTGTGGTAGCATTGTATTCAAAAATAAATACTCATTGGCCACAGAATATTCTAAATCCTCTTCAGGTATTTGTATTTTGTAACAAATTGAATGAAAATACCACCATGTTTTACATTGCCTTACTAGATATTACTGCTCAGCTATCACTCCAGTATCGGACTGTGATTGTTGCATGTGAGTATAAACATTTTACAAAATAAACTTTTCAAAAAATAATGTTAACACTTACTGAGCACTCAGTATAGTACCAGTAAGTGCATGGCATAGTTTTCATTGACCCCATTTGGGAAATAGGCAGTGTAAGGCTTAGGACATGTGAATATATGTGAATAAACATATATGGGAAATACACAGTATAAGGCTTAGGCATGTGAGTATACGGGAAGACCATACAGTCAGTGGTATAAGCGTATTCAAACTCATATCTCTGTGACTGCAGAACATAACATTCTTAACCAGGATAGCTGAGAATAAAAAATACAGTGTGACAAGGGTTGTGAAAGCCCAGGCCTGTCTTTCAAGAGTAAGAAACATGAAGATATGTTTAGAGAGCATTCTACAAGGACTGAGCTGTCCCTCCATTCTTGATTTCAATTCTCTAAATAATGGATTAGAAGCAGCTACCATAGCACTTGGTAACACAGCTTGCTCTGATATTGGTAAAGAATAAAAGTAAAATGGACCCAATTGAAAAGAAATTCTGGAATTAAATGTCTATAGAAAGAAGAATTTGGTTCTGCCATTTTCCTGTGAGGAGAAAAAAAAGTTGCACAGTAGACATTGACATTGTAAAACACATTTCATTTTTTTTTTGTAAGCAACGGTCAGAATTACTAAATAGACAAAATTTTATAAGTTATTATTTGTGCCACTGTTACTGAAACACCCTGTTATATTTAAGAGATTAAATACCAAAACATGTTATTTCTGTGTCCAAGAGCTTAGACTTTAGAATAAGTCACTAACAAATAATCAATGAATTAGTAAATAGATGGTGATTGATAGATAAAATGGTTTGGTAATATATACTTCACATAAAAGACTGGGAGTGAATCTTCCTACAAAGGGTTTTCAATGTGATGGCAACCTTGCCTTAAATCTAGGAACTTTAACTACATAGGTTTCATCAAGTCTCTTCCAAGTTTGTTAATTGCTAAGAGAACCTGCAAATTCCAGGTTCAGAATACCAAAATTCAAGTCCTTGCTCTGTCAATTTTTAGCAGTTATATTTGAGTTGTGTACTTCACCTTTCTCTTTCTTATCTATAAAATGAGGATAATGATTCTCCTCTCAAAAAGTCGTAAGACTGGAATTAGAAAAGTGTTTTGTTTTTCATAAATGGAGTATCACTGAAATATTTGAATGGTGCCCTCTTTGACATTTTAAAATATGTAATGGACATTTGTGTTTTTTTCTATAGCCTAGTGTCCTCAAGGTTGTTGCATCCGTGTATACCATGTGATTTCACTTATAAGTGGAATCTTAAAAAACTAGACTGAACACACACAAAAACACGCTCATAGATACAAAGAGATTAGTGGTTTCCAGAGGGGAGGGGGTTCAGAGGTAAATGAAATATGTGAAGGAAGTCAAATGATACGAACTTCTAGTTATAAAGAAGTCAGATGGTTGTAAGGTACAGCATGGTGACTAGTTAATAATAGTTTATTGCATATTTGAAAGTTGCTACAAGAGTAAATCTTAAAAGTTCTCATCACAAGAAAAAACCTTGATGTATGGTGATGGATGACAATGAGACATTGTAGTCATCATCTTGCAGCTTATACAAATATGGAATCATGTTGAATATCTGAAATTAATATAATGTTACATGTCAATTATACCTCAAGAAAAAAGTAATGTGTAATAGACTTATTAAATAATTGCAATCATATACATTTCCAAAGGTAGATATAGACAAGTGAAAATAATGATTTAGATTATAACATTAAGTCTTGAAGTTAGGGCTTTAAATCCATTTCTTCAGGGCACCTGGGTGGCTCAGTCGTTAAGCACCTAAATTCGCTCAGGTCATGATCTCATGGTTCGTGGGTTCGAACCCTGTGATGGCTCTGTGCGGACAGCTAAGAGCCCGGAGCCTGCTTCAGATTCTGTGTCTTCCTCTCTTTGACCCTCACCTGCTCACCTTCTTTCTCTCTCTCTCTCTCTCTCTCAAAAATAAACAAACATTAAAAAAATAAAATAAATAAATCCAATTCTTCTACTTAGTAGCTATATCTATTTAAGATTTCACTTAAACTTTGGGAGATGATAATAATCAGTGCCGATTTCTGTATATTAAGGATTGTCACTGCATAAGGTCATGATATAGTAAGGCTAGTTTTTATACTATTTTGATTCAAAAATACGTGTTGTCAAACAATATTCTGAATTTAAAAAATCTACAGAGCAAATTTATAACAAACTTAGATTTCATTTCAAACTTTTAATATGTGGCAAAGTATTGATTTTAACATTATTTATATTTTTCAGAATTGCACATAAGCTATTTTGCTTCAAAAGTTATATTAGCTTTAAATGGCTCAGAAGATTGCCTATCTTTATTGTTTTTGCCTATCTTTATTATCTTCTCTCAAGAAAAAAAGAAGGAAGATTAAAACTACTTACTATATTATGACCCTATGCAGTGACAACACTTAATATACAGAAATCGGCATTGATTATTATCATCTCCCAAAGTTAGTCCATTCAGCTAAAGATTTATCAATTTTGTGGATCTTTTTATTTTTTTATTAATTTTTTTAATGTTTACTTATGTTTGAGAGAGACAGAGTACAAGCAGGGGAGGAGTAGAGAGAGAGGGAGACAGAATTCGAAGCAGGCGCCAGGCTCTAAGCTGTCAGCAGTGTCCATCGTGGGGCTCAAACCCACCAACCCTGAGATGGTGACCTGAGCCGAAGTCGGACACTTAACTGACTGAGTTACCCAGGAACCCTGATTTTGTTGATCTTTTTAAAGAGTTGTTTAGGTTTTGTGATTTTTTTCTATTTTTATATTCTTTATTCCATTTACCTCTGCTCTAATCTTTATTTCCTTTTTCTGCTACCTTTGGATTTAGTTTGTTCTCCTTCCACTTTCTTAGGTTATACAGTTAGGTTGTTGATTTTAAATCTTTTATAACTGCTTTAATGAAAGCATTTACAGTTACAAATTTTCTCCTCACTGTTTTTTCTGTGTCCTATAAGTTTTGGTATATTGTGTTTTTATTTTTATTTGTCTCTAAGTATTTTCTAATTCTCTTTTTGATTCATTTGTTACTCAAGAGTGTATTGTTTAATTTTGACAGATGTGTGAATTTTCCAGTTTTCCTTCTGCTGTTGATTTCTATCCTGTTGTGGTTAAAGAAGATACATTGTATGCTATCTGGCTTTTAAAACCTATTAAGACTTAAATCAGGGCTAACATATGGTCTATCCTAAGAAATGTCCCTTGTGCACTTGGTAATGTATTCTGTTGCTGTGTGAACTCTTCTGTTTATATCTGTTAGATCTAGTTGGTTTATTGTATTGTTTAAGTCCTATATTTTCTTTCTTATCTTCTATCTTGTTGTTCTATGAATATTGAGAATGGGGTACTAAAGTCTCTAACTCGTTTTGTCGAAATGTCTATTTCTACCTTCAATTCTCTCCCTTTTCGCTTCATATATGTTGATGGTGTTTTATTAGGTATGTAAATATTTATGATTATTATATAGTATTGTTGTATGAACCATTTATTAACATACATCCTTTGTTTTTTGTAAACTTTTTTTTTTTAAATTAAAGTCTGTTTTTTCTGATATTAGTTACCCCTGTGCTCTTTTGGTTACTATTTGCATTGAATATTTTTTTCATCCTTTCACTTTCAACCTTTTTTTTTTTTTTTGCTGTCGAATCTAAAGTGAGATTTAGAGTCTCTTGTACACAGCATATAGTCAGATTTTTTTAAATTGACTCTGCTAATTTCTACCTTTGTATTGGAATTTAATTCATTTTTATTTAAAGTAAATATTGAGAAAGAAGGATTTACATCTGTCATTTTGTTGTTTTCTATATGCTTTACAGTTTTGTGTCCTTCATTTCCTCCATGACTGTCTTCTTTTGTGTTTAGTTGTTATTTTGTAGTGAAATGTTTAAGTTTTTATTTCTTTTTGTGTGTATAATTTAGCTATTTTCTTTGTGGTTATAATGGGGATTACGTTTAACATCATCCTAAAGTTATAAAACTGTAATTTGAATTTATACCCACTTAACTTTAATAAGATACAAAAACTGCTTCTCTCAGTTCTGTTCCCAGTCCTTTCAGTTTTTGATGTCACCGTATTGCATTTTATACATTTGTGTCAACACGAACTAATACTTTTTAAGGCGTTAGTTTCTTAAACTATTTAAAAAAACAAAACTGGAGTTACTTACCACTGTTACAATAGTAATGGATTTTAAATTGTCCATATATATATTTTAAATCTCTCTTTCTTTACACAGCTTTGAATTACTGTCTAGTGCTCTTTCATTTTAACCTGCAGAACTCCCTTTAGCCTTGTTCATAAGGCAGGTCTAGTAACAAACTCCCTATGTTATTGCTTATCTGAGAAGGTATAATTTCCCCTCTTCTTTTCAAGTTCCTTATTGTACATTAGATTTCTTAGTTCACATTAAAAAACAAAAAAACACTCTGTATATATCAGTCCACTACCTTCCGGCCTCCAAAGTATCTGTTGAGAAATTTCCTGAAAAGTTTATTGAGAAGTCTTTATATGTGCCAACTCACTTTTCTCATGCTGCTTTAAAAATTTACCCTTTGGCTTGATTTTTGTTGTTGTTTGCTTGTTTTGGTTTGGTTTTGTGTGTGTGTGTGTGTGTGTGTGTGTGCGCGCGCATGTGTGTGTGTACATATATGTGTGTGTGTATATATATATATTTTTAATTCCAGTGTAATCAACACACAATGTTATATTACACAGTGCTCATTAGGATAAAAGTACCTTTAATCTTTTTACCTATTTCACCCATCCCCCTACCCCCCTCCTCTCTGGTAATTATCAATTTGTTCTATATACTTGAGGTTTGTTTTTTTTTAATTTGTCTTTTTTTTTTGTTCATTTGTTTGTTTCTTAAATTCCATGTATATGTGAACTCATAGGATATTTTTCTTTCTCTGCCTTATTTAGCTTAGCATTATACTCTCTAGATCCATCCATGTTGTTGCAAATTGTAAGATTTCATTCTTTTTATGGTTGAATAATATTCCTTTATATATATATTCCTTTATATATAATATTATATATATTATACATATAAATAATATTCCTTTATATATATAATATATATATTATATATATATATATATAAATGTGTGTGCACACACACACACACGCACACACACATACATACATACATCACACGTATGCCAGATCTTTACCCATTCATCTACCGATGGACACTTAGCTGCTTCTGTAATTTGGCCATTGTAAATAATGCTGCAATAAATACAGAGATACACATATATTTTCAAATTAGTGTTTTTGTATTCTTTGGTTAAATATCCAGTAGTGCAGTTAATGGATCATAGGGTAATTCTGTTTTTAATTTTTTCAAGAAACTTCAAACTGTCTTCCACAGTAGCTGCACCGGTTTGTGTTACCACTAAGAGAGCATGAGGGTTCCTTTTCCTCCACATCCTTGCCAGCACTTGTTGTTTCTTGAGTTTTTTATTTCAGCAATTCTGATAGGTACAAAGTGATATATTATTGTGTTTTTGATCTGCATTTCCCTGGTGATTAGTGATGTTGAGCTTCTTTTCATGTGTCTGTTGGTCATCTGTATGTCCTCCTTGGAGATATGTCTGTTCATGTCTTCTGCCCATTTTTTAATTGGATTATTTGAGTTGAGTTGTGTAAGTTCTTTGTATGTTTTGGATACTAACACTTCATGAGATATGTCACTCGCAAATATCTTTGCCCATTCCATAGGTTGTCTTTTAGTTTTGTAAGTTGTTTTCTTTCCTGTGCAGAAGTTTGTATTTTGATGTAGTCCAAATTGTTTTTGTTTGTTTGTTTCTTTCCCTTGCCTTAGGAAACATATCTAGAAAGATGTTAGGGAAATTACTGCCTGTGCTCTCTTCTAGGATTTTTATGGTTTCATGACTCATGTTTATGTTCCTAATACATTTTGAGTTTATTTTTGTGTATGTTGTATTAAAGTTGTATAGTTTCATTCTTTTGCACGTAGCTGTCCAGTGTTCCAAACACCATTTGTTGAAGAGACTTTTTCTCATTGTATATTCATTCTCCTTAGTCAAAGATTAATTGACCATATCACTGTGGGTTTATTTGAGTTTTCTGTTCTGTTCTACTGATCTATGTGTCTATTTTTATGCCAGTAACATACTGATTTGATTACAACAGCTTTGTAGTATAGCTTGAAGTCTGGAAATAGGGTATCTCCACTTTTTTTTTCTTTTCAAGATTTCTTTGGCTGTTCAGGGTCTTTTGTGGTCCCATACAAATTTTAGGATTGTTTGCTCAAGTTTTGTAAAAAAATCTGTTGCTATTTTGATCTTAATTGCTTTAAATCTGTAGATTTCCTTGGGTGGTAAGGACATTTTAACAATATTTAGTCTTCCAATCCATGAGCATGGAATGTCTTTCCACTTCTTTGTGTCAGCTTCAATTTTTTTTCATCAGTTTTATAGTTTTCAGAGTATCATTCTTTCACCTCTTTGGCTAGGTATTTTATTATTTCTGTTGTAATTGTAAATGGGATCATGCCTTAATTTCTCTTTCTGTTGCTTCATTATTAATGTATAAAAATGCAACAGATTTCTGTACATTGATTTCATATTCTGCAACTTTACTGAAATCATTTAATAGTTCTACGAGTTTTTGGTAGCCTTTCAAGTATTCTATACAGAGCATCATGTCATCTGCAAATAATGAAAATTTTACTTCTTTCTTCCTTCTTTCCTGACCTACAGGAAAACTCAGTTTTCCCTCATTGAGGATGATGTTACCTGTGGGTTTTCCATATAAGCTCTCTATGTTGTGGTATGGTCTATCTAAAACTACTTTGTTAAAGGTTTTCTTCATGAATGTATATTGTACTTTGTCAAATGCTTTTGATGCATCTATTGAAATGATTATATAGTCTTTATGCTCTCTCTTATTGATGTGATGTATCATATGGATTTGTGAATATTGAATCACACTTGCATCCCAAGAGAAATCTCACTTTATTGTGGTGAATGTTTTTCTAATGTATTGTTGAATTCAGTGTGCTGGTATTTTGTTGAGGAGTTTTGCATCTATGATCATCGGAAATACTGAGCTATAGTTCTATTTTTTGGTGTTATCTTTGGTTTTGGTATCAGGGTAATGCTGGCCCCATAGAATGGATTTGGAAATTTTTATTCCTCTTCTATTTTGGAAAACATTGAAAAGAATGGGTATTAACTCTTCTTTAATAGTTTGGTAGAATTCACCCATCAAGCTGTCTGGTCCTGTACTTTTGTT
Source organism: Felis catus (assembly GCF_018350175.1). Taxonomy (NCBI): domain Eukaryota; kingdom Metazoa; phylum Chordata; class Mammalia; order Carnivora; family Felidae; genus Felis; species Felis catus. The sequence continues at coordinate 36,337,981 of NC_058385.1, read as the reverse complement.
TTTTGGAAGATTTTTGATTACTCATTCAATTTCATTGTTGGTATTAAGTCCGTTCAAAATTTCTGTTTCTTTCTGCTCCAGTTTTGGTAGGTTATATCTTTCTGGGAATTTACCCATTTCTTCTGAGTTGTCCAATACATTGGCATATAATTTTTCATAATATTGTTTATAATCCTTTATCTGTGGTGTTGGTTTTTATTCTCTTCTTTCATTTCTGATTTTACATGAGTCCTCTCTCACGTTTTTTCTCTCTCTTTTTTTTTTTTTGATGAGTTGGTGAAAGGTTTATTAATTTTGATCTTTTCAAAGAACCAACTCTTGGCTTCATTGATCTGTTCCATTGTTTTGTTTGTTCATTTGTGTTTTAAGAATCTATACCATTTAGTTTTGATTTAATCTTTACCATTTCATTCCTTCTACTGGATTTAGGTATTATTTGTTCCTTTCTGTCTCCTTTAGGTGTAAAATTAGTTTTTCTTTATTTGAATTTTTGTTTTGTTTTGTTTCAGTTCCTCAGGTAAGCCTATAATGCTATAACCTTCCCTCTTGGAACAGCTTTTGCTATATCCCAAAGATTTTGGACTGTTGTGTTTTCATTTTCATTTGTTCCCATGTATTTTATATTTCTTTGATTTCGTAGTTAACCTATTAATTGTTTAGTAGCATGTTATTTAGCCTCCATGTATTTGTGCTATTTCCATATTTTTTGTTATGGGTGATTTCTAGTTTCATAGCATTATGGTCAGAACAGATGTATGGTATAACTTTTATCTTTTTTAACTTGTTGAACTTGTTTTATTGTCTAATGTCTAATCTATTCTGAACAATGTTCTTGTGCACTTGAAAATAATGTGTATTCTGCTGTTTTAGGATGGGATGTTCCGAATATATTTGTTAGGTACATCTGGGTCAATGTGTCATTCAAAGCTGCTGTTTCTTGTTGATTTTCTGTTTAGATGGTCTGTCCATGGGCTACTAAATTCCCTTACTATTGGATTATTATGTATTAGTTCCTTTATGTTTATTAACTATTATGTATATTTGTGTGCTGGGTGCATAAATATTTACAATTGTTAATGTCTTCTTATTGGGTTGTCTTCTTAATCTTATATAGTGTCTTTCTTTGTCTCTTATTACAGTCTGTATTTTACAGTCTGTTTTGTCCAATATAAGTATTACTACCCCAGCTTTCTTTTCACATCCATTTGCATGATAAATCATTCTCTATCTCTTCACTTTTATTTATTTATATTCTTAATGCTTATTATTTATCTTTGAGAGAGAGAGAAAGAGAGAGAGAGAGAGAGAGAGAGAGCAGGGGAGGGGCAGAGAGAGGGAGGGAGACACAGAATCTGAAACAGGCTCCAGGCTCTGAGCTGTCAGCACAGAGTCTGACGTGGGGCTTGAACTCATGAACTGTGAGATCATGACCTGAGCCGAAGTCTGATGCTTAACTGACTGAGCCACCCAGGAACCCCTCCATCTATTCACTTTTAATATGCATGTGTCTTTAGGTCGGAGATGAGTCTTTTGTAGGCAGCATATTGATGGGTCTTGCTTTTTGATCCATTCCATCACCCTATGTCTTTTGATTAGAGCATTTAGTTCATTTGTATTCAAAGTAACTATTGATAGGTATGTATTTATTGTCAATTGTTACTTGTTTTGTGACTGTTTTGTAGTTCTTCTCTGTTCCTTTCTTCCCTTACTCTCTTCTTTCACAGTTAGTTGGCATTCTTTAGTGATATACTTCAATTACTTTCTCTTTAATTTTTGCATATCTATTAGTATGGATTTTATGGTTACCGTTAGGTTTCTATGTATCTTCTGCATATGGCAGTCTATATTGGGTTGATGGCCACTTACTTTTGAACCTATTCTTTACTCCTTTCTCCCCACCTATGTTTTATGTATATGGTGTCATACTTTACATCTTATTATTTGGTGAGTCCCTTGATTGGTTTTCATAGGCATATTTATTTTTACTGCTTTTGTGTTTCCCAGTTTTCTTACTCTTGATTATGGTCTTTCGTTTCCACTCAGAGCCACCTCTAATGTTTCTTGTTGGGTTGCTTTAGTGGTTGTGAATTACTTTTTTTTATTTTTATTTTAATTTTTTTTTAACGTTTATTTATTTTTGGGACAGAGAGAGACAGAGCATGAACGGGGGAGGGGCAGAGAGAGAGGGAGACACAGAATCGGAAGCAGGCTCCAGGCTCTGAGCCATCAGCCCAGAGCCTGACGCGGGGCTCGAACTCACGGACTGTGAGATCGTGACCTGAGCCGAAGTCGGATGCCCAACCGACTGAGCCACCCAGGTGCCCCATGAATTACTTTTATTTGTCTGGTAAACTCTTTATCTCTTATTCTATGTTGAATGATAACCCTGCTAGATAGAGTATTCTTGGCTGCAGATTTTTTTTTTTTCTTTCAGCAACTTTAATGTATCATTATTTCGGGCCTATAATGTTTGTGCTAAAAAGCTCACTGATAGCCTTATGGGGTTTCTTTTCTATGTAACCATCTTCCTTTGTATTGATGTCTTTAAAATTCTCTCTTTATGACTTCTTTCTGCTATTTTAATTACTGTATGTCTTGGTATCGATCACCTTGGGGATTCGGGGGAGGGGCGCAGATCTCCATGTCTCCTGGATTTTGCTATCTGTTTCCTTCCCCAGATTCAGGAAGCTTATAGCTATTATGTCTTCAAATAAATTTTCCAGTTTTCTCTCTCTTCCTCTGGGATCCCTATAATGTGAATTAGTACACTTGATGAAGTTGCTGAACTCCCTAAATCTATTCTCATAGTCCAGTGAGTATCTTTATAATCATTACTTTAAATTCTCTGTCAGGCATATCATTTATCTATGTTTTGCTTAAGTCTCTTGCTGTGGTTTCGTCCTGTTCTTTCATTTGGGATATATTATTCTGTCCCCTCATTCTGTCTAACTCTCTGTATCTGTTTCTGTGTGTTAGGAACGTCAGCTACATCTTCTGCTTTTGAAAGTAGTGGCCTTGGGGCGCTTGGGTAGCTCAGCCTGTTGAATGTCCAATTCTTGGTTTCAGCTCAGGTCATGATTTGGTGGTTCGTGGGCTCCAGCCCTACAAACACACTGACAATATGGAGCCTGGTTGCGATTCTCTCTCTTTCCCTCTGTCTTTTCCCTTCCCCTGTTTGTTCTCTCTCTCAAAATAAGTAAATTAAAAAAAATTAATAAAAACAGTGGCCCTATGAAGGAGAGGTCTGTAGTACAGTGACCCCTGTTTACTAGAAACTGGTACTGAAGGAGTATCTCTTCTGTGTGTTGTGTGCATCCTGTTGTTGTGGCTTTTTCTTCAGTCCAGTCATCTGCAGTGGCCTTTCTGCCTGTTATGGGCAGTGTTTGTGTCTTTGGTGTTAGTCAACCAGTCATGGGTCACCTGGGGCTTGCATTGAGTCAGACCAAGCATTTGCCAAAGATACAATAGCACCTAATTTCAGGTTTCTTTTCCTTTCTTGTCCCCTGAGAAGCTCTCATTGTTGGGTGGGGCATGCAATCAGAGAGCTGTCTACTCCAGCTCAGTGCTCGGGCCACATTTTGACTGGTATGTGTAGTTATCTTTCCCTCTCCACAGGGAAGGAGTCCCTTTGGATTGGTGTTGGCCCCTGTCAAGGCTGCTTGCCTACTACCAGACTTGTGGTCTCAGCTTGAATGGTTACCTGCCAAGAGCGTACTGGAGGGGGCAGATCAACGGTGTGCTGGGGGGAGTGAGGAGTTAGTCCTCTGCAAAAGGGGATGAGCTTCTAATAGGATCAGAGCTGGCCAGGGCTAATCCACAAAGCATGCGGGGATGGTGTGCATGACTTTAACAAGGTATGCAGTGGTCTTCCATGAAAGGGGACCCACTGCAGCTAGGACAGAGGCCCCACAAAGCATGCAGTTGGGAGATGCAGTGTTGTCAACTTGCACCTGTCTCCTGGGGGAGGGGACCCGCAGCACAGGGACTGAGGCAAGGCAGGCTCAGGGGGTGGATCCTGAAGCCCAGGAAGTTGGGGGAAAGGGCACAGTGTTAGCAAGTTAGGTAGTGAATGTGGGTACAGTGCTGGTTCCCTCAGGTGGTTATTTGTTTAAACAGGGCATGGGGGAGGGTGGGCAAAGGATAGAAATGGTACCTGACAGCTTCTTTGTTCCCGGAGAAGTCTCCCAACAATTTCTGTTCCTCTAGGACAGGCTCTGAGACTATTAAATAACTCTCCCTACCACATGCCCCAGATGATTTTCTAACTGCTGCTTCTATGCTGTATCTTCATGGGGCTATTTGTTCTGCTGTCTCTTTAAGGGCAGAGACTCAGTTTCCCATCTCCCTTTAGGCTCTCCCAGAACCAAGCCCACTGATTTTTAAAATTCTAGGCTTTAAGTACCACTGGTTGTAAGAACTCTTGTAATTTGGCCTGTCTGGTTTTCAAAGTCAACTATTATGGGAACACACCTTCCTGGAACAGTCTCTCCAGTGTGATAGTCTGTTTCTCTCCCCTCTCTGTACCTGAGGGTCCCCTTCCTCCAGTGGACAGTCCTGCAAGTTTGTTTAGTTTCCCACCATGTCTCCACAGTTCCTATCCTCTTCATTGTGGTCTCTTCTCTACATTTAGTTGTGGAGTTTGTTCTGCCAGGCTTTGGGTTGTTTTCTGGGTTATTTACACTGATGTGAGTGTTATCTAGGTATATCCATAGGACCAGGTGAGCTTAGAGTCCCCCTAGTCTTCTATTTTCCTGGCTTTGACTGTTGACAGTTGGTTTCTAATGTATCTTGATATGGGTCTCTTTGAGTTTATGCCACTTGGAGTCCATTGAGCTTCTTAAATGTCCATATTCATGTCTTTAATTAATTTGAGGAATATATTGATCATTATTTCCCCAATTATTTTCTCTCCCCTTTTTAACTTATTTTCTCCTTCTGTGACTATTACAATGCCTATATTAGTCCTCTTCATGGTGTCTTACAGGTCTCCGGGGCTTTGTTTACTTTTCTGCAATCTTTTTTTCTTTCTATTCCTCAGATATGATAGTTCCCATTGTCCTATCTTCAAGTTGGCTGGTTCTTTCTTCTTCCTGCTTAAATCTGCCTTTGAATACCTTCAGTTATTATGCTTTTCATCTCTAGAATTTCTCTGTTTTCTTTTGAGGTTTCTTTCTCTTTACTGTTTTTTCCATTTTGCTCATACATAATTTTCTTAACTTTCACCATGTCTTCCTTTAGTTCTGTGAGCTTCTTTAAGAAAGTAATTTTGGGGCGCCTGGGTGGCGCAGTCGGTTAAGCGTCCGACTTCAGCCAGGTCACGATCTCGCGGTCCGTGAGTTCGAGCCCCGCGTCGGGCTCTGGGCTGATGGCTCAGAGCCTGGAGCCTGTTTCCGATTCTGTGTCTCCCTCTCTCTCTGCCCCTCCCCCGTTCATGCTCTGTCTCTCTCTGTCCCAAAAAGAAATAAACGTTGGAAAAAAAAAAATTAAAAAAAAAAAAAAAGAAAGTAATTTTAAAGTTTTTATCTAGATCTCTCATCAGGTCTTTTTCCATGACATTTTGTTGGTTTATTTTTCCTTTGCATGAGACATACTTTCTCATATTCTTTGTATGAGTCATACTTTCTCTATTTCTTTGTATGTCTTGTATTTTTGTTGTTGAAAACTGGACATTTGGAGCTAGTAATGTAATTATTCTTAAAATCTGAGTGTTTTCCTTCCATGGGGCTTGATAGGTTTTTGTTTGCTTGTTTTTTATGTATTTGCTTTTATTTATATTTGTTTGTTCCTTTTATTTCATTTTACTGTTGTAGTCTGTCCCTGTGCTGATTATCAGCCTGAGGCATAAACTTTATGCTGTTGTAAGGTCTTTTCTGAGCCTACACCTTCTTCCTTCTTTTAGATATACAGAGTGACTTCCTAATGTCCTTTGTATATTCAGTTCCTTAACAATGTCCTACTCTTTGTTGTCTAGCTCCCAAAAGTTAAATGAGGGGACAATACCTGGAAGTCACTTTAACTGGAGTACAACAATGGGAGTAGGTGCAACAGTTGCTACTTCTTTGTTTGTACCTCTGTATTAAGCAGCAATCAGTGTGCCAGTTCCCCAGGATTTGGAAATGAGGGTTATATTGACCCACCCTGTCCCCTTCAAACTGTTGTGTAAGCTGCTTCAGGAATATGTGCATAGCTGCGTGCCATTGGAGCAAGGGGTGGGAGACAGATAGCTGCCACTATTTTGAGAGCTGAAATTGACTAAAATTACCTTATTTTATTGTCCAAGCCTTCTCTGGGAAGATAAAATTCTTTAATAGACTCCAAAGTTCCAAAATAGTTACATCAGATGGATTCTGCCAGTGCAATTGTTGTCTAGGTGCACAGACTGGTTTCTGGTTCTTCCTACTCTGCCAGCTTCCTAGAATCCACCTCTAGTATAAATAATTTTAAGAAGATGCTCTTTAACTGTGGTAAAATAATATTGTTGTTAAGAATGTATTTTATAGTGTAGCATTTAAGTTCCCTTTTAGCTGTGATATTTTCATTTACTCCTTGGAAATTTTATTTATAGGTATTAAACAATGGCATATACCCATTATATGTTCATGAACTTGGTACCTATTTGTATATCTCCATTGGGAAATGTCTGGTCAAATCTTGTTTCTTTATTTTATTTTTATTTTTATTTTTATTTTTATTTTTATTTTTATTTTTTTGCAATATGTGTGGTGTTTTGATTTGTTGGGCTTTGTTTATTTTACAATGTGTTTAAGTGATTTCCATATTCTGGATATATGTTAAACATCTGTTTCACAAACAGTTTCTCTTAATCTGTGTCTTTTTATTTTTTAATGATGCTGTTTAAAGAACAGAAGTTTTTATTTTGGTGAGGTCCTAAGTGTCATTATTTTTATTGTTTGCTTTATTCTTTTTGTACATGATAAATGCAAATTTTGGCTAATCTAAGGTCACCAAGAATTGGTCTTATATTCATCTAGAGGATTTATGCTTTTACTCTAATATTTTGGCCTATAAACCACTTCTGTTTAATTTTTTTTAATATGATATGGCATAAGAATAGACTATTTTCTTTTTGTATATAAAATTATTCCAGAAACATTTTTTAAAAGATTTCATTTTCCCCATTGAATTATTTCTGTACGTTTTTTGGAGAATCAATTTGCTATATATGCGTGGGTCTGTTTCTCACGTATTCTGTTCCACAGATCTATGTTTTTATCTTTACATTATCAATACCATAATGTCTTCATTATTGTTGCTTTAGTATGTTTTAGAATCAGATTATGTGAGTACTTCAAATTATTTTGTTCAAAAACTGTTGACAATTCTAAGTTCTTTTCATTTCCAGAATGAGGAAACTGAAATTTTGAGGTATTAAATAGCTTCCCTAAATTCAGAATAATAGATTAACAAATTAAACACTGGTTGTTTTACTTTGTGAGCCATTAGTAACGCTCTAACTAAGTAGCTAACATCTAGTCCAAGCAATTCATTGATTATATAACTACCTGGCCACTGAAGACATCACCTAAACTTATTCTTCTTTTGTAATTTATTTTTCAGCCAGGAAAAAAACTACTCATTTCCATGACATTATTTAAACACTATTTTATAGAATAACTTTTAATTTTCCTAATTTCCTCTGTGAAAAAAAGCTGTGTTTAATATGTGTGTGTATATATATATATATATATATATATATATATATATGTAAAATGTACACACACACGTATATGTATATATACATATATATGTAATATATAATGTATTGGACCCTTGTCATTTATGAGAATGCAAAGAATAGCTATGCTATAAATATTCTATGATAGAAATAATACTATTAAAATTACCAAGAAAACATGACAAATTTTATGTGATTTCTAGGAATGGTTAATAGAAAAAAAATGTTTTTTAAAATTATGTTAGTCCCTTAATAGATATTTCTCAATATGTGTCTAAAAAATTCTATTACTTATCTGCTCTAGGAAGGGCCTAGGGAAACTTGCCCGGCAATCATAAATGCTGCGTTCATTCTTTCAGCTATCTTACTTTGCATGCCACACTGGACCACAGGTTCGTGAGCAAAAGTGCAGAAGGTATGAAGCATAAACTTCTGTACCATAAAACGTGAAGTTGATGGAAAGTCAAATACAGAAAACACACACATTTTAAAAAATACCATCTTTGAATACAAATAAAGGTAATACATATTACATGGTAATTACATTTTTAAGACATTATTTCTAATAGATGTCTGAAGAAAAAAACACATGATATGCAAGAGAAAAACACCTGTAAATTTTTTTTTTGTGGCTTTTTTCTCTTAGGTACATTTATAATGCCTTTGCCAAAGTAATTTAGCTATTGTAGATACTTAAAGGGAATGTTTTTTTTTTTATCTGAAGATGTAGTCAGAATTTATTTTCAGAGATGGTCTTTCTCCCTTGCACAATACGAGGCTGGACTTGATGATCTCAAAGGCCCCCTGTTTTCCATTATGCCATCTTTTGAACATGCAGAGTTTGGCAAAAAATGAATTATCTGTAGTTACTTTAGATCTATACAAGAAATCAAAGCAAACACCTCTCCTGAGTGTTTGGATAATTTATATCTAACATCAGTTGAGGCCTGATTCTACTGCATAATTATAAGTGAGCAGTATAGGCCACAAAATTTCCCTGCAAACAAGGTTTAACAACTTCCAGTAAATACCTGTGGCATATCAAATAAGCTTTTTAGTTTGTTCCATATTAAGCTTTTTTGTTTCTTATTATACTTTTAGATAAATATTGGCCTTTTAAAAATGTTGATGTCCTTGTTACAAAATTTAGGGTAGTCTGAAAGTATGGACATTTAGATGATAATTAGAATCATTGAACATCCTAACGTTTCAAAATTTCTGATTCAAATGTTTGACTCTATCCACACTTTATGTAAGTGTCCTTACGTAATTAAGGAAACTTCCTTTATTAGCAATATTTCTTCCTTCATTATAATAAAATTTCAAAATAAGAAACTATTTCCTAATTGGAGCTCCATCCAACCTTTTCATGGATCAGGCACACAATAACAATGTTTTAAGAAAATATTGACTTGATTTCTATTTATTTATATAATGGCTCTATAGGAAAACAATAGCCTGTGACAAAATTAAACCATGTTAATTATTTTGGTTTATAATGTGAAAATGAACTAGATTCAAGTGTCTCTTTTGAGCCAATGTTCTTGCCTACCTGGACAGTAAAACGAAGCCAAATGCCTTGTCTCTTTATCTTGCGATTCACTTTCCGCTTGCACATAAAGGTCAGACAAGCATTATTAAAAATGTGAGTGCAGCCGACACTGTCTACAGATGACTTAGCTTAATTTTTTTTGTAAAACCTTAAGAAAGTTTTACATTAATACTAACAGTGAGTGCCAAGAAAGCTTTTGATTAAATTGATACTAGATGATTTGTCTGAAGCTCAATGACTTTAGGAGTATTTACTAAATGGCTGGAAAATGGATAGTCATGGGAAAGTGCCCATGTTGTACACTTTTTTAGATGCTTTGTTTTTTAATGAATAACAAAACAAATGCAAGAACTCTTTATTGTTTTATTCAGAATCATGGGTAATTTTCTTGAAAATTAAAATACACTATACTATTTTCTACATTAAAATGAAATTTATTGAGCCGAATTTACAAACAAAACACATTTAAGTACACAGTTTTTTTGAGACTTAACAAATGTATTCACCTATGTAGCTGACATATTCAAGATATAAATCATTTTCATCATCCAAATGGATTACTAATACCCTTTGCAGTCAACTTCATTCATCTCCTCGGTAACTAAGGTAGATTTTCTAGCTGTATAAATTATATTTTTATTTTCTGAATTTTTTATGGCTTTTGTTCATTATATTGTTCCATGTATACACCTAATTTTTAGTTTTATTACTAATTTTTTCAATGTAAGCTTTTTAGTTTCTTTATAATAAACTCAGTTTTGAAAAGATGACATAATTTAACAGGAAAGTGAATTAAATCTTATTTTGGTCAGATGAAAACTAAGAAATTATAAGACTATACAATTATAAAAGGTACATAAAAGTAACACAAACTTGCTCTATAGACTTTTGAATGTTAGTACTAGTAGGGGAAACCTTTAAATATGAATATTAATCTCAAAATATATTAAAAAAGAGATTTATTTATATTACAGAAAACCTATAGGTTTTCTTTTCCTAGGAATACAGCATTGGAGTTGGAGATACATGAGTTCCAATCTTGGCTCTATTGCTCGTAAGCCAAATGTATATTCACAAGTCACTCAACCAGTCCAAGCTTCCAATTCCTACGAAACGGAAAAAACAAAAACAAAACCTAAGTTTGCAATAGACAGTAAATGGGAAAGCATACCTTAGACACCTAACATACAGTATGTAGTAGGCACTCAATAAGTGTAATGTTTTCTTAACTATTTCAATAGAACCCATAAACTACTCTGTATTATTTTGCTTTATTACAACCAAAAATATGTAATTCCTCTCATAGGAGTTTCATAAATTAAAATTTTGATGAACATAGGCTATTGTCTTTTTCTGTTAACAAAATCAAGCCTATAATCCAAATATATTTATAATTGGAATCACACCGACAACTATTCTCTTAGCAACTCTGCCTTCAACAGTAGTCACACTCATTTGTTTAGTTTATTCATTCTTTCGTGTGCATGTAACGTTTATTGAGAGCCTACTGTGTGCGGTCACTCTTCTGAGTACTCATTCAGATCTCTGTTAGGTTTTATTTAATTAGATAGGTTTTTCTGAGAGCCCAGTCTGACATAGTACTACTTAGCATTGTCTTTCTCTCTTCCTCTGGTATTTTAAGCCCTTCATCTAAGCTTATGCAGCCATTCAATTGTCTCTCCCCTTTTCTTACAGAGTATGTCTGAGAGCTTATGTCCAGATAAATCACTAGTTGAGAGGCCACTAATCATAGCCTTTGTTTATATTTTCATGTCGTTCCTATTATATATTTTACACTTATAAAATAAATTGCCCTAAGCAACCTTAGTCCAGGGAAAAGACCCGATTGAATGTAGCCAAAATTTCTAATTTTAGATGAAAACACTTGGAATTGGTGAACATGAAATAGAAGGTCTTGGACAAAGTCACTTATAATATTTTCTTTTTCTTCAAAATAGCCTCAATCCTGTAGAAACGATAACAGCTATGTTTAGGAAAAATAGTCAATTTTAGATGTCAAATAAAAGCTTTTGTAGTAACATCAGGTATTTTTAAATAGAATTTCAAATAGATTCTTCTTTTAGGGTAGAAGGAAGGATATAGTCATTAGTGTCAATCAATTATTTTAAATTATCATGTTCAACAGGTTTTTTTTTTCTATAGACAGTATCACCTCACCATATATATATATTTATATGGTGTGTGTGTGTGTATATATATATATATATATATATATATATATAGTGTATATATATATGGTGTATATATATATATGGTATATATGTATATATGGTGTATATATATATATATATGGTATATATATAGTGTGTGTTTATATATATACCATATATATCATATATATATGGTATATATATATATAGTGTGTGTTTATATATATATATCCTTTTTAATTTTGGTTTGGCATGATGACAGTGGATTTTATTCTGATTTTGTCTAGACTGAAGCTGGAACCATATTCAATTAAGGTAAATTCTACTTCACTCCAATTAAAAGGAGGCAAGTTTGCTTATTGTACCCCAATTTTAACACGCTTAGAAAACATGTTTCTTTTCTTCCTTTTAGAGATGGAAATGACACTCATGTTTTCTGAATTCCAATTTTATATGTTCGTTTTCATTTCTCTTGTACTTGAAATGTTCTGACGTCTGGACCCAGGAGATAAAAGATTTTTATCTCTGTATTCTCAGGGTTTGAAAAGAAAAAGAAAAAAAATTACCAAGATGCCTTTTCTTATGCTAAATTTAAACAGTTTTACTCTGGATTTTAGCATTTTTTCAACACTCTTAGATGAAAGACAACAAATAATTCCACTTGATAGATTAGTTTTAATTTTTGGAGATTCCACGTGCGTGGCATTTGTCTTCATGATGTGTTATTGATGGGTAACAGTAATTCAGATTTGTTTTCTGTAAGCCCAGATAGGTGCATCCCTTTGTTTTCAAATTGAATACATGATGGTTATTCTGTGTTCTGACCGTCCTGATCTAGATGTAAATGGGAGAAAAATCAGTGCATCTGTGATAAGCACTATCACTGAAATTTGTAGAGGAGCTAAAGGGACATCTGGTCCAAAGGTGAGGAAAGCTGGAGGAGATATCACAGGTGATTGTGCTGGGGGTATGTAAAGCTGCAATTTTGAGTGTGTCCCAGTAAAAACAGGTAAATGAAAGTAGAAGAAGAGACACCAGATAGAGGGAATGTCTTGTATCAACACAAGGCATGAGCTTATTTTTAGAATGATAAGCATTCCTGTATGGCTCTCAGATAGGATTTAGAAAGGAGATTTATGGATACACATGGAAAGATGAATCATGGTTGCACTGAGAAAGTCCTTTTCATGCAGCACCTAGAGAATTTGAACTTTTTCTTCTGTAGTCAGTAGCTTCAGGAAGCCTTAGCATCCAATTTGTGTTTTAGAATCCAGTAAGTAAAAAACCACTTAGCAGAGGTGTGAAGAATAGAACTGAGCAGCATATAAATTTTCTATTGATGTATAACACATTACCCCCAAATAGTCCACCACCACAATTCACCGTGTCTCCCAACAATTCACATTCCTTCCACAGTCAAAATCCACTTGTCCTTTCTTAAAACCCCCAAAAGTATCATTCCATTGAAGCTTTGGCTCTGTGTCTAAAATCTTATCTAAATTAAATCCAGGTGTGGAGAAGGCCCTTGGACGTAGTTTTTTTAGTATAGCATTTTTAGTATAGTTCTTCTTGACCTGTCTTCTTCTTACTCAACATATGACAGTAGAACAAGTATAGGACAATCCATAGACATTCCTGTTCATAAAAAAGAAAAATTGGAGACACAAAGGTGTAATTGATCCATAACAGTCCTAAAATCCAGCTGAGAAGTTTCTTGACTACCACTCATGTTTTGGGAACAATTCTCCATGGCCTGTCTGCTTTCACTTTTACTGTCTCATACTGTTCAGTTCAACCTAGTGATGTTCTGCATATACAACTCTTTTATAAACTTTGTGGATCTTCTGTAAATCTCATTGGGGTTTAATCCACTAGACAAATGTCAGCCACAAGATACCTCCAGTTAAGCCTGTGTCTCCCTTGGGCTGCTTTGAAGACGGCTACAGACCAATGCCAAAAACCATATAGTTTGAGAGGATCTCTCAGGCACATTCTTTCATGTGACTGAATAGTACTCTGACTGAATTTTGTCTTCCTGAGATCTTAATAAAATATTTTACAGTCATACCTCTGACTTAATATTTGGACTACATTTTCTTGGCAATGACCTGGATTGGATATTTGCTCAGAAGTCATTTCTTAATTTTTATGCCATTTGACATCTGCAAAGGCTTAATGTTTCCAAACCCATCAAGTCTCGGCTTTTGTTTTACAGCCTTTCCTCTAGTGTATCTCTCTCCTTTATTAGCACCAAGAAGAAACCACATGACACTTTTAAAAATGGTTGAAAATCCTCTTAACTATATTACCCAGTTGATTAGGTATATTTCCTACTTTACACAGAATTGTTAATAAGAGGGTTGCTATGCTTCCTGCCGCTACATGAGAAGGTTCCCTCTTCATTCATTTCCAATAACTTTTGCCTCACTTCTCTGTAAGCACTTATAAAAGACCTCTTTAAAAGTCACCCACAACCTTATAAAAGACTCTGAAGCTTCTCCAAGGAATTTTAGGATTTTACTGCTTTATTTTCAGAGCTCACTACCTGATTCCAAAAGCATTCCCACATTTTAGTGTTCACTTTAACCACATCCCATTTCCAGGTATCAAAATCTGTAGGTATGCAGGTCCTATTATTCTGTAATAAAATACACCAATCCGTTTCAGTTTAAAATTAATTTTTTTTCACCAAGTTTATGTGGGTCTGCTACCTGGGAGTGGCTGGCTGGCTCTGGCTCAGACCGTCTCATGAGATTTAGTATTGGACCAGGAGCTCAGTCATCTGAAGAGAAAGAATCTATTTTCAGCTCAAGAACACTGATAATAGCAGAAGACTTAATTCCTTGCCACATGAAACTTTTTGTAGAGCTATCCAACCAACGTGGTTGCTTTCTTAGCTCAAAATGAGTGATCTGTGAGAGAGTGAGAGAGAGAACACTAAAGACAAGTTTCAGTTGTGTATAATCTAATCTCAGAGACGACGGCATTTGTATATATAACATCACTTGTGTTGTATGCTTTTGGTGACACAATTCAGCCCTGATAAATATGGGAGGTGATTACACAAAAGTGTGAATGTTAGGAGGCAAGAATCATTAGGAGCCCTGTAGAAAACTGTCTGCCACAATCATGTGCTTCTACTTGAGCTAGTGAAAGCCAAAGTCTATTTGAATAGTTTCAGCTGAATATGAAGGAAGGAATAGGATTAGAGAGGAGAAATTGCTTTGAGAACTATTTCAGAATGCGAATAGCCTATATTGTACTTACTGACAAAGTACTTATTAAGAGCAGTAGAGAAGAGCAAGAATCAGTGGAAGATTTATAGAGGGGTATGATTCATTGATTGAATTCATGGCCCCAGTGTTTCTATCCCCGTATTTCCATAACTTTCAGTAGGGTCCTCCCACACTAACTCTGGGCTTGTGCATATGACTTACTTTAGCCAAAATGTATAAGCAATTAATGAAGCCATAGTCTTGAAAAAACACATTTTCTTCTTTTTCTTTTGGACCTACATATTTTTTGTGGGGAACTAGAGTTCAGTTATACAGACTGGAAGTCAATATACCAATAAATAGAAACATTTTAAAAGGACTCTTTTAGTAGAGTGTCAATATTATTCCCTAAGAGTGAAAGCAAATTGAAATTATTTGGAGTTGGTATTATCTCTATTATAGAGCCTCTAGAATGATTAGCTGTATCCTTTACTGTCATTCCCAGACCGGCTAAAAACACTGAGGAGTTTTCTGCCAGAAATTGATCACTTCTAATGTTCTAGGAAAGTTGTCTTGTGTGTCTGGAGTAAAATGAGGAACAATATTTTTCCATTCTTGGTGTTCCCTGGTAAAGGATATGTCTTTGAAGTAAAATAATGCTCAAGTTTAATACTTAGTGCTAGTTCTCATAAATGATAACGTTTTCACCACTCTTTCTACTTGCGAGCCCTTATTCTTTAATTTATTTTTTTTTCCAAAAACTGGGGAATCTGCCTCAACAGAAGAATCATAAATTATTAACTTTACCTATTTCTCATTGGGGCATGGGCTTATAAAAAAATCAAAACCCATTGTAGAACATTACAGAAGCTACGGATGTTTGCACATTTCTGTGTACAACTTTAATCCTGCCGCAGCTGAGTAGAATGAGTGGCAGGTATACCATTCACTATTGTGTTTGAACTTTAAACCCTCTCTGTAGTATACTTGGCCCTGCGGTACTGAGGCACAGACTCAGAGAACTAGATTTCTTCTTTGCCTGCTGGATCTTTATTAAGTTCTGCCAACAGAGGCCACTAGAAGAGATGGGAGTAGGAGGAAAGTGGGCGACGTGCTTCCTATGTTGCCTACTCCTCTTATTAAGATAGCCTCTACCTGGTGCCTGAGTGACTCCATTGGTTAAGCGTCTGATTCTTGATCTTGGCTCTGGTCATGATCTCATGGACTGGTGAGTTTGAGCCCTGCATTGGGCTCTATGTTGACAGTGTGGAGCCTGCTTGGGATTCTCCCTCTCCCTCTCTCTCTGCCCCTCCCCTGCTCACTCACTCTCTCTCTCAAAAAAAAAAAAAAAAAAGCCCCTACACTTACTGTTGGTCTCAACAAAGCAGTTTGCTGTGAAGCAGATGATTATAGTGTCAAGGCTTTTTCGTGTTTGTTTGTTTGTTTTTAACACTCTTAGAAACAACATTGTGGTGTCTGTTCAAAGGTACCAGTAGCAGCCAGGCAGTACCATCTTTTCAGAAGTTTGAGCCCTTACTCCCTGAGGTCTTTCTTCAGAATTCCTTAGGTTCCAACAGCAACTAAGTGGTACCTTCTCCTTCAGAGGCTGAGTTCCAGCTCTTCCAAGGTCCTCTCCCAAACTTTCAGGTTTTGATAGCTCTAAACATTTCCCTTTGTTTCCCCAGCACTAGGGTTAATCCTTGCTGTTTGCAATTGCTATCTCTTTTAATTCCCTATTCCTCTTTTCTTGATCATTTTAATGACTTGCCTATATTAAATACTTAGCTGAAATTACTTACATCGTTTCTATTCCCCTGATTGAATACTCACTGATACAGGAATTGATATTCTCTTTATTCTAATACCTGTGCCCTGTCATAAATTTCATATCCTCACGTAAAATCATCCCCATTTAAGTTTGACATCATCGACTTAAACTACTCACTGTTCTTTCCACATTGCTGTTTTCTATAAGCATCCCTGTCACTCCAAACACAAATGAGTACTTTGACATCTATGATGCTGTTCTAATGAGGAAACACATAAATATGTCAATTTTAAGTATTTCAATCCCTCTGGGTTAAAGTAATCTTATGCATATAGAATGAGGAGATCCAAGTCTTGGTTTACTTTTGGATCTCTGTTCCCCTTCCTACTTCTCAAAATAGAATCTGGCTCAAGGGAGAACGTTCTGTGTCTTTCTGATAGATCAGGCAGGGAATTCACTTTTACATGGGTGCCTGTGCCATCCCCTGCATCCTTACAGGCTTTGGTGGCACTGTCCCTTGCCCAGCCTAAGGTGATTCATCTAATGTGGAAGTATGTAGCTGCTCAAGTCTGTGGAAGTTTTCTCCTAGCTCTCTTTTGACTACTGTTACTAGACAGTCTTCTTCAGGATTCTAAATGAGCTTCAAAGCTCAGTTAGTCTGAAGCAAGAATGGTAGCTTTTGATCTATTGCCTCTTTTCTCTTTATTCACATTCTCTCTCTTCTTCTCTTCCTTCTCTGTCTTGCTTTTCCATCCTTCCTCCTTCATAACCATCTTCTTTCTTCTTCCTCATGGAAATGGAATGACATTATTTATCTTTCTTCTTTGCCACAAATTCCTTTTGTACCATGTTCTCCTTCTTCCCTAAGTTGTATTTGGCTTAATTATTCTCTCAGGCCATAATTATTGAAGACATCAGAGGAATATACATTTATGAATTTATGGAGAGAAATAAGAAAATTCTTTAGTATATTATTTCTCAAATATAATGTACTCACCACATGACCCTATGCTTCTTTGGATAGGAGAGGAAGTACAATTCTTCTTTGAAAATTTATGGGAAAAATGGAATCTTTAGAGAATTGACTCTAAATTTGAATCTAAAATTTTAAAGAAACATTACTTAAATGCTGTAGAAGAATGTGTTTAAATGCAATGAAATATGAAGCCATTGTAAAACGTGACAAGATAAGTCAAGAAGGAGAGGATGGAATGGGGCAGCAAGTTGAAAGCAATATTGGGTCAAGGTTTTGTCTTTTGAGTGTTACACATGCAACTGTTCACTTAATTCTCATTGTTTGAGAAAAAGACAAAAGCCCTTTGCACAGTAAATGAGAATCTTAATTAATTGACACCTATATTCCTCTAAATACCCATTTTATATTGTTACAAGGTCTTCTAATCATTGTTCAAGTCTCTTCTCAGTTTCTCAAAGAACATGTGCTGATTGAGTCTTACTATATTACAGTCTTATATATTCCCGTAGAACCACGTTCTTGTCCTTCAGAATATGCATCTCAGTTTACAAGCCCACATTAATGTGTTTGATTATTTAATATCTGTCTCCTCTATTAGGCAGTAGCTTCCTGAAAGGACAAAATACATCTGGTTTTACCTGCCATTTTATGCGCAGCACCTAGCAAAGTGCCTCTAAAATGACAAGAACACAAATATGTGTTGAATTTATCATTGAATGGATTCACAAAATTCTGAGTCCTTAATAAAATTATGATGTAATATTTTCTCATTAGTTCAGGCATAGACTGATGGAACAGTATAATTCCATGATAGGATTCTCATAACACTTGCCCTCCACAGCTTGGTCTCCACAGCACTACATGTTTTTCTTCTTCCTAACATTAAAAGTTTCTGATTAAGTTGTTTTAGTGATTCTACAAAGACTAGCTCTTGGTTGATCAGTGTCTTTATGAAAATAATCAGTATTTCCTGAGTTCCTGCTCTTAACAAAGCTTGCTGCCTGGCCCTGATCAGATATATTTAACCTTGTTCTAGCCAAAGACTGTCACTTGAATTCTTGAACAATAACTAGTGTAAAACAATCTTTTGAACATGTTTAATATTAATAAATAATAATTAAACTGTCAATATGCATTTGACTACTATATAAATATTTTCCTATATTTTCTGATCCATCATGAACACTGTAGAAAGACTTATCTAACAATGAATCAATTTGTATACCTTTTACAGTTAAAAATGTTTGACAATTCATTATTTTATTCAGAAAGTAGTATAAATTACCATGCTGTGATAGTTAATCCTATATATCAGTTTCACTGGGCATGGGCACCCAGATATTTGTTCAAACATTATTCTGGGAGTGTCTATGAAGCATTTCTAGGAGAGATTAACATTGAATTAATAGACTTGCTAAAGCTGATTGCCCTCCCTAATGTGATTCGGCCTCATCCACTCACTTGAAGGCCTCAATAAAACAAAAAAACAGAGTAAAAGGAAACCATCCTGCCTGACTGCCTTCAAGCTGATGGGATATAACTTTTTTTTTTGGTCTTTCTTTGAGCTCAAATGAAAATAACAGCTCTTCTGGGTCCTCATGTCTGACACCTAGCATTTGGACTAGAACTACATCATCAGCTCTCCCAGGTTGCCAGCTCACAACTTCAGATCCTAGTCCCTATAGTCATCTGAGCCAATCTCTAATATTCAGAAACAAGCAGGGATTACCATTCTCAGGCTCTTATTCAACATTGTACTGGAATTCCTAGCAAGTACAATCAGGCAAGAACAAAAATAGACATCCAAATTAGAAAGGAAGAAGTAAAATTATCTGTTCGTTAGTGACATGATCTTACATATAGAATATCTCAAAGATTCTACCAAGAAACTGTTATAACTAATAAAGTTACAACATACAAATTCAACATAAAAAAAATTAGTTGCATTTCTATGCGATAACAATGAACTACCTGAAAAATAAAACAATCCTATTTACTCAAAACAGTATCGAAACAATAAAATACCTAGGAATAATTTAAATAAGATGAAATATTTGTAAGCTGAAAACTGTAAGGTACTGACGCAAGAAATTGAAGAAGCCATAAATAAATGGAAAGATAGCTTATATTTGTGGGCTTAAATGATTAATATTATTAAGATGTTCATACTACCCAAAGCCATCTATAGATTCAGTGCAATCCCTATCAAAATTAGAATGGCATTTTTTATAGAAAAGAAAAAAAAATCCTAAAATTCATATGGAACCACAAAAGACCTCAAATATCTAAAGCAATCCTGAGAAAGAAGAACAAAATTAGAGGCACAATACTTCCTGATTGCAAACTATTATCACAAGATATAGTAATCAAAGCAATATGGTACTTACTGTCATAAAAACAGACAAATAGATCAATGGAACAAAGTTGAGAGCCCCCGAATAAATTCATGCATATATGCTGTACTAATGTTTAATAGGGAGCCAAGAATACTTAGTGGGGAAAATATGATAGTATCTTCAATAAAAGATGTTGGGAAAACTAAATTACCACTTGTAAAAGAGTGAAACTGAATCCCTATCTTTCACCAATTCCAAAACGAACTCAAAATGGATTAAAGACTTAAATGCAAGACCTGAAATCATAAAACTCCAAAATAGAAAGAAGAAAAAGCCCTCCTTTACATTGGTCTTGGCAATGATTTTATGGATATGACATGAACAGCACAACCAACAAAAGCAGAAATAAGCAAGCGGGACTATACTAAACTAAACAGCTTCTATACAGCAAAAGAAATGATCAAAAAAAGTACCTGAAAATGGGAGAAAATATTTATAAACCACATATCTGGTAAGGTGTTAAATATCCAAAATATATAAATAAATCACTCAGCTCAATAGCAAAAACAACCAATGACTCAATTGAAAAATAGACAAAATTTTTTCCAAAGAAATTACTTTCCCATTGCTCAGTTGTCTATTCACCTTCTTGAAAGGCTCTTTTGATGCCCAAAAGTTTTTCAACTTGATTAAGTCCAAATGGTTAGGGTCTAGTTGGTTATGTTTTAATTGATATTTCGAGGAAACTGTTGCCTTATCCAAGGTCATAAAAATTTATTCTTGTGTTTTTTTCTAAAATTTTAGAGTTTTATATCTTATATTTATATCTTTCATCAATTTGAGTTAATTTTTTGATATAGTATGAGGTAGAGGTCTTACTTCATTCTTTTGTATGTAGCTATCCAGTTGTCCCAACACCATTTTTATTAAGCTATGTTTTTCTCATTGAATTGTGTTGTTATCTTTGCAGAAAATAAATTGATCATAAAAGGAAGGGTCCATTTCCAGACTTTTAATTCTTTCGCATTAAGTCTGCCTGTATCACATTGCCATACTGTCTTGACCACTACAGCTTTGTAATAATTTTTGAAAACAGAAAGTGTGAGTTTCCCAACTTTATTCTTTTTTTCCTCAAGATTAATTTGACTATCCTGGATTTATTTATTTTCCACATGAATTTTAGGGTAAACATCGATTTCTGGGGTTTTTATCAGGGATTATACTGAATTTATCAATCAATTTGAGAGGTATTAGAACTTTTCTGTTAAGCCTTCTCAATAAACACAGCATAGTTATCTTTCCATTTGTTTGGATCTTTTCTTTTAATCTTTCAGCAATATGTTATAGTCTTCAATACATGTTTTGCCATCTTCTGTTAAATGAATTCATATTTAATTATTTTTATGCTATTATAAATTGAACTGTTGTCTTTATGTATCATTTTCTGTTTATTCAATTTAAAGGTATAAAAATAAAATTAATTTTTGTGTATCAGTCTTATACCCACATAGTTGTTGAACTCATTTATTATAATAATTTTTTTAGGGAGTTCTTTGGGAGTTTCTATTTATAAGATAAAGTCAAATTTAAATATAGGTAGATTATTTTTTATGGCTACACCTTTCATTTCATTTGGCTACGTTCCTGGCTGGAGCCTCTGGTACAATAGGAATATAAGTGTCAGAATTAGATATTCTGGTCTTATTCCTGACCTTAAAGAGAAAGCCTCCAGGATTCTGAGAAGATGGCGGCGTAAGAGGATGCTGGGCTCACCGCACGTCCTGCTGATCACTTAGATTCCACCTACACCTGCCTAACTAACCCAGAAAACCACCAGAAGTCTAGCAGAATGGAGTCTCTGGAGCCAAGCGCAGACGAGAGGCCCACGGAAGAGGGTAGGAAGGGCGGAGAGGCAGTGCGCACTCCACGGACTGGCGGGAGGGAGCCGGGGCAGAGGGGCGGCTGGAGGGCCAAGCAGAGCCCCAAGTCTGGCTGGCAAAAGCCGAGGGGCTGGACGGAGTGTGTTCCCACAGCAAGCGGGACTTGACATCTGGAGGTTATAAGCTAACAGCTCTGCTTGGAGAACGGGTGGGCTGGAGGACAACGGGAGGGAGAGTTGTTGAGCCCCGGACCACAGAGCTCAGCTTGGTGGGGAACAAAGGCGCTCGCCAGCACCATCTCCCTCGCCCATCCCCCAGCCAAAATCCCAAAGGGAACCGGTTCCTGCCAGGGAACTTGCTCGCTCCCCGCAAACACCCAATGCTGTGCTTCTGCAGATCCACCCCTCCGGCAGTGGGTCTGACTCCCTCCCACTACCACAGGGCCCCTCCTGAAGTGGATCACCTAAGGAGAGCGAGCTAAGCCTGCCCCTCCTACCCCCGTGCACCTTGCCTACCCACCCCAGCTAATACGCCAGATCCCCAGCACCACAAGCCTGGCAGTGTGCAAGTAGCCCAGACAGGCCACGCCACCCCACAGTGAATCCTGCCCCTAGGAGAGGGGATGAGAAGTCACACACCAGTCTGACTGTGGCCCCAGCAGTGGGCTGGGGGCAGACATCAGGTCTGACTGCGGCCCCGCCCACCAACCCGTTATTCACCACAGCACGGGGGAGGTGCCCTGCAGGTCCGCACCACTCCAGGGACTATCCAAATGACCAAACAGAAAAATCCCACTCAAAAGAATCTCCAGGAAATAACAACAGCTAAGGAACTGATCAAAAAGGATTTAAATAATATAACAGAAAGTGAATTTAGAATAATAGTCATAAAATTAATCGCTGGGCTTGAAAACAGTATAGAGGACAGCAGAGAATCTCTTGCTACAGAGATCAAGGGACTAAGGAATAGTCAGGAGGAGCTGAAAAACGCTATAAACGAGATGCAAAATAAAATGGAAACGACGACTGCTCGGATTGAAGAGGCAGAGGAGAGAATTGGTAAACTAGAAGATAAAATCATGGAAAAAGAGGAAGCTGAGAAAAAGACAGATAAAAAAATCCAGGTGTATGAGGGGAAAATTAGAGAACTAAGTGATACACTAAAGAGAAATAATATATGCATAATTGGTATCCCAGAGAGGGATAGAGAGGGAAAGGTGCTGATGGTGTACTTGAAGAAATAATAGCTGAGAACTTCCCTGAACTGGGGAAGGAAAAAGGCATTGAAATCCAAGAGGCACAGAGAATTCCCTTCAGATGTAACTTGAATCGATCTGCATGATATATAATAGTGAAACTGGCAAAATACAAGGATAAAGAGAAAATTCTGAAAGCAGCAAGGGATAAACGTGCCCTAACATATAAGGGAGACCTATCAGACTCGTGACTGATCCCTCTTCTGAAACTTGGCAGGCCAGAAAGGATTGGCAGGAGATCTTCAATGTGATGAACAGAAAAAATATGCAGCTGAGAATCCTTATCCAGCAAGTCTGTCATTTAGAATAGAAGGAGAGGTAAAGGTCTTCCCAAACAAACAAAAACTGAAGGAATTCGTCACCACTAAACCAGCCCTACAAGAGATCCTAAGGGGGATCCTGTGAGACAAAGTACCAGAGACATCGCTACAAGCATAAAACATACAGACATCACAATGACTCTAACCCCATATCTTTCTATAATAACACTGAATGTAAATGGACTAAATGCACCAACCAAAAGACATAGGGTATCAGAATGGATAAAAAAAAAAAGACCCATCTATTTGCTGTCTACAAGAGACTCGTTTTAGACCTTAGGACACCTTAAGATTGAGAGTGAGGGGATGGAGAACTATTTATCATGCGACTGGAAGCCAAAAGAAAGCTGGAGTAGCCATACTTATATCAGACAAACTAGACTTTAAATTAAAGGCTGTAACAAGAGATGAAGAAGGGCATTATATAATAATTACAGGTTCTATCCACCAGGAAGAGCTAACAATTATAAATGTCTATGCACCTAATACAGGAGCCCCCAAATATATAAAACAATTACTCATAAACATAAGCAACCTTATTGACAAGAATGTGGTAATTACAGGGGACTTTAACACCCCACTTACAGAAATGGATAGATCATCTAAACACACAGTCAATAAAGAAACAAGGGCCCTGAATGATACATTGGATCGGATGGACTTGACAGATATATTTAGAACTCTGCATCCCAAAGCAACAGAATATACTTTCTTCTCAAGTGCACATGGAACATTCTCCAAGATAGACCATATACTGGGTCACAAAACAGCCCTTCATAAGTATACAAGAATTGAGATCATACCATGCATGCTTTCAGACCACAATGCTATGAAGCTTGAAATCAACCACAGGAAAAAGTCTGGAAAACCTCCAAAAGCATGGAGGTTAAAGAACACCCTACTAAAGAATGAGTGGGTCAACCAGGCAATTAGAGAATAAATTAAAAAATATATGGAAACAAACGAAAATGAAAATACAACAATCCAAACGCTTTGGGATGCAGCGAAGGCAGTCCTGAGAGGAAAATACATTGCAATCCAGGCCTATCTCAAGAAACAAGAAAAATCCCAAATACAAAATCTAGCAGCACACCTAAAGGAACTAGAAGCAGAACAGCAAAGGCAGCCTAAACCCAGCAGAAGAAGAGAAATAATAAAGATCAGAGCAGAAATAAACAATATAGAATCTAAAAAAACTGTAGAGCAGATCAACGAAACCAAGAGTTGGTTTTTTGAAAAAATGAACAAATTTGAATAACCTCTAACCAGGCTTCTCAAAAAGAAAAGGGACATGACCCAAATAGATAAAATCATGAATGAAAATGGAAGTATTGCAACCAATCCCTCAGAGATACAAACAGTTATCAGGGAATACTATGAAAAATTATATGCCAACAAATTGGACAGCCTGAAGAAATGGACAAATTCCTAAACACCCACACGCTTCCAAAACTCAATCAGGAGGAAATAGAAAGCTTGAACAGACCCATAACCAGCAAAGAAATTGAATCGGTTATCAAAAATCTCCCAACAAATAAGAGTCCAGGACCAGATGGCTTCCCAGGGGAGTTCTACCAGACGTTTAAAGCAGAGATAATACCTATCCTTCTCAAGCTATTCCAAGAAATAGAAAGGGGAGGAAAACTTCCAGACTCATTTATGAAGCCAGTATTACTTTTTGATTCCTAAACCAGACAGAGACCCAGGAAAAAAAAAAAAAACTACAGGCCAATATCCCCAATGAATATGGATGCAAAAATTCTCAATAAGATACTAGCAAATCGAATTCAACAGCATATAAAAAGAATTATTCACCATGATCAAGTGGGATTCATTCCTGGGATGCAGGGCTGGTTCAACATTCGCAAATTAATCAATGTGATACATCACTTTAATAAAAGAAAAGATAAGAACCATATGATCCTGTCAATTGATGCAGAAAAGGCCTTTGACAAAATCCAGCACCCTTTCTTAATAAAAACCCTTGAGAAAATTGGGATAGAAGGAACATACTTAAACATGTTAAAAGCCATTTATGAAAAGCCCACAGCTAACATCATCCTCAATGGGGAAAATCTGAGAGCTTTTTCCCTGAGATCGGGAACACGACAGGGATGTCCACTCTCACCGCTGTTGTTTAACATAGTGTTGGAAGTTCTAGCATCAGCAATCAGACAACAAAAGGAAATCAAAGGCATCAAAATTGGCAAAGATGAAGTCAAGCTTTCGCTTTTTGCAGATGACATGATATTATACATGGAAAATCCGAAAGACTCCACCAAAAGTCTGCTAGAACTGATACAGGAATTCAGCAAAGTTGCAGGATACAAAATCAATGTACAGAAATCAGTTGCATTCGTATACAGTAACAATGAAGCAACAGAAAGACAAATAAAGAAACTGATCCCATTCACAATTGCACCAAGAAGCATAAAATACCTAGGAATAAATCTAACCAAAGATGTAAAAGATCTGTATGCTGAAAACTATAGAAAGCTTATGAAGGAAATTGAAGAAGATTTAAAGAAATGGAAAGACATTCCCTGCTCATGGATTGGAAAAATAAATATTGTCAAAATGTCAATACTACCCAAAGCTATCTACACATTCAATGCAATCCCAATCAAAATTGCACCAGCATTCTTCTCGAAACTAGAACAAGCAATCCTAAAATTCATATGGAACCACAAAAGGCCCCAAATAGCCAAAGGAATTTTGAAGAAGAAGACCACAGCGGGAGGCATCACAATCCCAGACTTTAGCCTCTACTACAAAGCTGTCATCATCAAGACAGCATGGTATTGGCACAAAAACAGGCACATAGACCAATGGAATAGAATAGAAACCCCAGAACTAGACCCACAAACGTATGGCCAACTCATCTTTGACAAAGCAGGAAAGAACATCCAAAGGAAAAAAGACAGTCTCTTTAACAAATGGTGCTGGGAGAACTGGACAGCAACATGCAGAAGGTTGAAACTAGACCACTTTCTCACACCATTCACAAAAATAAACTCAAAATGGATAAAGGACCTGAATGTGAGACAGGAAACCATCAAAACTCTAGAGGAGAAAGCAGGAAAAGACCTCTCTGACCTCAGCCGTAAAAATCTCTTACTCGACACATCCCCAAAGGCAAGGGAATTAAAAGCAAAAGTGAATTACTGGGACCTTATGAAGATAAAAAGCTTCTGCACAGCAAAAGAAACCACCAACAAAACTAAAAGGCAACCAACGGAATGGGAAAAAGATATTTGTAAATGACATATCGGACAAAGGGCTAGTATCCAAAATCTATAAAGAGCTCACCAAACTCCACACCCGAAAAACAAATAACCCAGTGAAGAAATGGGCAGAAAACATGAATAGACACTTCTCTAAAGAAGACATCCGGATGGCCAACAGGCACATGAAAAGATGCTCAACGTTGCTCCTTATCAGGGAAATACAAATCAAAACCACACTCAGATGTCCCCTCACGCCAGTCAGAGTGGCCAAAATGAACAAATCAGGAGACTATAGATGCTGACGAGGATGTGGAGAAATGGGAACCCTCTTGCACTGTTGGTGGGAATGCAAATTGGTGCAACCACTCTGGAAGACAGTGTGGTGGTTCCTCAGAAAATTAAAAATAGACCTACCCTATGACCCAGCAATAGCACTGCTAGGAATTTACCCAAGGGACACAGGAGTGTCGATGCATAGGGGCACTTGTACCCCAATGTTTATAACAGCATTCTCAACAATAACCAAATTATGGAAAGAGCCTAAATGTCCATCAACTGATGAATGGATAAAGAAATTGTGGTTTATATACACAATGTAGTACTACGTGGCAATGAGAAAGAACGAAATATGGCCCTTTGTAGCAATGTGGATGGAACTGGAAAGTATGATGCTAAGTGAAATAAGTCATACAGAGAAAGACAGATACCATATGGTTTCACTCTTATGTGGATCCTGAGAAACTTAACAGAAACCCATGGGGGAGGGAAAGGGAAAAAAAAAAAAGGTTAGAGTGGGAGAGAGCCAAAGCATAAGAGACTCTTAAAAACTGAGAACAAACTGAGGGTTGATGCGGGGTGGGAGGGAGGGGAGGGCGGGTGATGGGTATTGAGGAGGGCACCTTTTGGGATGAGCACTGGGTGTTGTATGGAAACCAATTTGACAATAAATTTCATATATTGAACATACATAAATAAATAAATAAATAAATAAATAAATAAATAAATAAATAAATAAATAAAAAAAAGAGAAAGCATCCAGTGTTTCATCATTAATGATGTTAGCTGTGGATTTTTTATGATGCCTTTACCACGTTGAGGGAGTTTATGTCTATTCCTAGTTTGTTGAATGTTTTTTATCATGAAAAGGTCTTGGCTGTGTGTTTCAAAGCATTTTTATGTGCCTATTGAGATTATCATTTTTTTTCTTTTATTCTGCCTACATGGTGTCCTACATTGAGTGACTTTCCAACTTTTCAAACTTGCATATCTATGATAAACCTCCGTTGGTCATGATGTATAATCCTTTTTATAAGCTGCTGAGTCAAGTTTGCTAGTATTTTATTGAATACTTTATATCTATATTTATAAGGGATATTGATGTATAGTTTTCTTGTAATTAGTGATGCCTTCGTCTAGCTTTGGTAGTGGGCAATATTAGTTTATATAATGAGTTGATGGTATCCCATTTTAAATTTTTAAAGAAGATTTTTGTGAAGCATTATTAATTCTTTACATGTTTGGTCAAATTTTTGAGTGAGATAAAATTTGCCTAAGCTTGTATTTGTGGAAATTTTTTACTATTTCAATCTCTTCATTAGTTACAAGTTTTCCCAATTTTCTATTTATTGATTCAGTTGTTTGTGTCTTTCCAGAAATTTCTTAATTTCATATAGGTTTTTAATTTTTTTTTTATTTTCTTAATGTTTATTTATTTTTGATAGAGAGAGAGCATGAGTAGGGAAAGAGCAGTGAGAGAGGGAGACACAGATTCTGAAGCAGACTTCAGGATCTGAGCTATCAGCACAGAGCCCGATGCGGGGCTGAATTCACATATCGTGAGATCATGACCTGAGTCGAAGTCAGAGGCTTAACTGAGCCATCCGGGTGCCCCTAAAATTGTTTTTATTCAGTCGCTCATTGTATTGCCTTTTTAGTCAGTCTAGGTAAAGTTTTGACAATTTTATTGATCTTTTCCATCAAGCTTTTGGGTTCATTGATTTTCTCTATTGTTTTTCTCTTACCTATTTCATTTATTTCTACTCTAGTCTTGAATTTTTGGCAGTGTTCTCAATTATATTGAGGTGCATATTTTCAGAGCTCCTTACTCTGTCATTCAAGGTGACACCATCTCATAGAGCCATACTTCTTTTTTTTTAATGTTTAATTATTTTTGAGAGAGAGAGAGAGAAGGGAGAGGGACAGAGGATTTGAAGTGGGCTCCTTGATGACAGCAGAGAGCCTGATGCAGGGCTGAAACTCATGAACTGAGATCCTGATCTGAACCTAAGTCAGACCTTATCTGACTGAGCCATCCAGGTGTCCCAGCCATACTTCCTTTTTTAAGTTTTTATTTAAATTTCAGTTAGTTAACATACAGAGTAACATACAGAGTTTCAGGTGTACAACTTATTAGCACTTCATACAACACCTGGTGCTCATCACAAGTGTATTCCTTAATCCCCATCACATTTTTAACCCCTTTCCTCCCTCTACCTCCCCTCTGATAACCATCAGTTTGTTTTCTATAATTAAAAGTCTGTTTCTTGGTTTGCCTCTCTCTCTCTTTTTGTCCCCTTTGCTTGTTTGTTTTGTTTCTTAAATCCCACATACGAGTGAAAATGTATGGCATTTGTCTTTCTCTGACTAATTTCACTTACCATAATGCTTTTTAGCTCCTTCCATGTTTTTGCAAATGGCAAGATTTAATTCTTTGTTTAATGCCTGAGTAATATTCCATGTATGCATGTATATATACATATACATGTATGTATATATGTGTGTGTGGGTGTGTATATATATATGTGTGTGTGTGTGTGTATATATATATATATATATATATATATATATATATACACATACATACGCACATATACACACACACATACATATAGACCACATCTTCTTTTCCATTCATCATTTAGTTGGCACTTGGGCTGTTTCCAAAATTTGGCTAATAATGCTGCTGTAAACATCAGGGTGCATGTATCCCTTTGAATTAGTATTTTTGTAATCTTTGGCTAAACATCTAGTAGTGCAATTGCTGGATTATAAGTAGTTCTATTTTTAACTTTTGAGGGACCTCCATACTATTTTTCAGAGTGGCTGCGCCAGTCTGCTTTCCCATCAACAACACAAGAGGGTTCTGCTTTCTCCACATCCTCATCAATACCTGTTATTGTGTTGTTGACTTTAGCCTTTCTGACAGGTTTAAGGTGATATCTCATTGTTATTTTGATTTGCATTTCCCTAATCATCAGTGATGTTGACCATCTTCTCATGTGTCTGTTGGCCATCTGTGTATCTTCTTTGGAAAATGTTTATTCATGTCTTCTGCCCATTGTATTATTTTGGATATGTTAGTTGTTTCAGTTCTTTATATATTTGGTGTATTAAACATTTATTAGATATGTCATTTCAAATATTTTCTCCTCTTTAGGAGGTTGCTTTTTAGTTTGTTGAATGTTTCCTTTGCTGTGCAGAAGATTTTTATCATGATGTAATCCCAATAGTTTCTTTTTACTTTTGTTTCGCTTGCCTCAAGAGACATGTCTAGAAAGAAATTGTTATGGCCGAAGTCAAAGAAATTACTCTCTGTGCTCTCCTTTATGATTTTTATGGTTTACTTTTTTCACATTTAGGTCTTTCATCCATTTGGAATTTATTTCTGGGTATGGTATAATAAAGTTGTCCAGTTTCTTTTCTCCTTTCCTTTCCTTTCCTTTCCTTTCCTTTCCTTTCCTTTCCTTTCCTTTCCTTTCCTTTCCTTTCCTTTCCTTTCCTTTCCTTTCCTTTCCTTTCTTTCTTTCTTTCTTTCTTTCTTTCTTTCTTTCTTTCTTTCTTTCTTTCTTTCTTTCTTTCTTTCTTTCTTTCTTTCTTTCTTTCTTTCTTTCTCTTTCTTGTAGGTTGCCATCCAGTTTTCCCAACACCATTTGTTGAAGAGACTGTCTTTTTCCCATTGGATGTTCTTACTTGTTCTGTCAAAGTTGAATTGACCGTATAATTGTGGGTTCATTTCTGGGTTTTCTATTTTGTTCTATTGATCTCTGTGTCTATTTTTGTGTCAGTACCATACTGTTTTGATTACCACAGCCTGTAATATAACCTGATGTCCAGAACTGTGATGCCTCCAGGTTTGCTTTTCTTTTTCAAGATTGTTTTGGTTATCTGGGTCTTTTGTGGTTCCATACAAAATTTTGGATTGTTTGGCCTAGCTCTCTGAAAAATACTGTTGGTATTTTGATAAAGGCTGCATTAAATGTGTAGATTAATTTGGGTAGTGTAGACATTTTAAAAATATTTGTTTTTCCAGTCCTTGAGTATGGGATGTCTTTCCATTTCCTTGTGTCCTCTTCAATTTCTTTCATTTGTGTTTTATAGTTTTCAGGCACAAGTCTTTCACTTCTTTGGTTAGGTTTATTCCTAGGTATGTTTTTGTTTTTGGCACAATTGTAAATGGGCTTGATTCCTTGATTTCTCTTTCTGCTGCTTCATTATTAGCATATATAAATGCAACAGATTTCTGTATGTTGATTTTTTATCCTGTAACTTAACTGAATTCATTTATCAGTTGTAACAGTTTTTGGGTGGAATATGTCAGGTTTTCTATATATAGTATCATGTCATCTGCAAATAATGAATGTTTTACTTCTTCCTTGATGATTTGGATGACTTTTATTTCTTTTTGTTTCTGATTGTTGAGCCTAGGACTTTCAATACTATGTTAAATAAGAGTGATGAGAGTGGACATCACTGTCTTGTTCCTGACTGTAGGGGGAAAACTCTCGGTTTTTCTCCATTGAGTATGATACTAGCTGTGTGTTATCCATATATGTCTGTATTATGTTGAGGTATGTTTCCTCTAACCTACTTTGTTAAGCATTTTTATTATAAATGTATGTTGTAGTTTGTCAAATGTTTATTTTGCTTCTATTGAAATGATCATATGACTCTTATCCTTTCTTTTATTAATGTGGTATATAACATTGACTGATTTCTGAATACTGAACCCCCCTTGCAACCCAAGTATACATCCCACTTGAGCATGGTGAATGATTTTTTAAATGTATTATTGGATTTGGTTTGTTGGTATTGTATTGAGAATTTTTGCATCTGTGTTCATCAGGGATATGGGTCTGTAGTTCTCTTTCTTAGTGATGTCTTTATCTGGTCTTGGTACCAGGGTAATTCTGACCTCATAGAATGAATTTGGAAATTTTCTTTCTTTTCTATTTTTTGGATGGTTTGAGAATAGATATTAACTCTTATTTAAATATTTGATAGAATTTGTTTGTGAAGTCATCTGGTCTGGTACTTTTGGTTTTTTGGGGAGTTTTTTGATTACTGATTCAATATCTTTGTATGTTATAAGTCTGTTCAAGTTTTCTATTTCTTCCTGTTTCAGTTTTGGCATTTTGTAGGTTTCTAGGAATTTGTCCATGTCTTCCAGGTTGTCCATTTTGTTGGCATATAGTTTTTCATAATATTTTCTTATAACTATTTGTATTTTTTTGTGTGTTGGTTGTTATTTCTCTTCTCTCAGTTGTGATTTTATTTATTTGGGCTCTTTCTCTTTTCTTTGTGATAAGTCTGGCTATAGGTTTATGAATTTTGTTAATGTTTTCAAAGAACTAGCTCCTGATTTCATTGATCTGTTCTATTGGTTTTTAGTTTCTATATCATTTATTTCTGTTCATATAGCCATACTTCTTAGATAAATTTATATTCACTCATCCTGTTTTGATTCCCACACTCATCCTGGCTGTATTTAGTTGTCAACTGCCCAGGTATAAGAGTAATGCACCTCTGGACGTCTGTCTTTGTCAGAGTTTCAGCTTATTATAATAGGTAGATAGGCAGGAATCGCCTTTTTTCTAACTTCTCTATTTGTATCCCCTCCTCAGAGGATACACTTAATAAAAATATTACATTCCCAGATCAAAGAGAATTAATTTTTAGTCAACAGCAATGTATTACCTGCTCCAACTCTAAACCTAACTACAAAAGTGTTCTGGGGGCGCCTGCGTGGCTCAGTCCATTAAGCATCCAACTCTGACTCAGGTCATGATTTTGCAGTTCATGATTTCGAGCCCCACTGTCGAACTGACAGCTCAGAGCCTGGAGCCTGCTTCAGATTCTGTGTCTCCCTCTCTTTCTCTCCCTCCCTGTTTCTCTCTCTCTCTCTCTCTCTCTCTCTCTCTCTCTCAAAAATAAACATTGAAAAAAAGAAAAGTGTTCTGTTGTCTACTATGATATAGGGGAAAAAACAGTATCTTTAGAGTCAGAACTGCTTATTAAAATACTTATTGGCCTTTCCACTTATTTAATATGTGAAATTGTTAAATATATATGTGAATTGCTAAATGGATTATTAAATGAGTGGTTATATAAAAATGTTTAGTGAAGAATGTATTAAGCAGTTTAACAAGAAGTGTTGCACTTGTGTGTAACATGTTTGTGTGATCTAAACACACACAACTAAGATTTGCTGTACTTTTATGTAAGGGAGCTTTCAAATGCACTAACATATTCTGGGTAATATACTGTAAGGTCATTGTTATTAAACTATCTAGAGAAGGCTGTGATGACATTCACATACACATCAAAGGTTAGAGTCCAGGTTCTGAATACAATCCCAGATTTCTTTCCACTACTCTGTATGGGCTTGTTTATTAACTGCTTGATAAATTATTTGCTTGATGAAAACATTGTCAGTTCATACTCGAATTTGGATAGCATAGCATAATTTAATCTAACCTACTTTGAGATTTTGATAAGGCATGTGAAGGTTAAATGTAACTGAAACACTTAGAATGACAATGTATTCTTTTTTAGGTTTCAGGAGAATAAATGTGAAACAGTTGATGGACAGTGTTTGTTTTGCCCTCTTCACAACATTTAGGTTCAAAAAAGAATTCCTTTGTGTTGTCGTTTCGCTCCAATATGCATCAATAAAACTTCTCATAGCCTAGCGTTCTGCATGCAAGATTATAATGAGGTACACATTATTAAAGACCAACATAGGGGATCAATTAACTTAGATTCAAACCCAGCACTAGGAATTGGCAGTCCTAGTGGAAAGAACCACTGTGCGTAAATGTATCTCTAATGCCACTTTCTAGTTCAAAAGTTATAGTGTTTTTCACTGAGAGGATCTTCTTGATACAAGGGCTAGTGTGTTCTGTATATGATTTGGGTTGTTCTCAAAAATGTGTTTGCTGTCTTAATGAGTTCTCAAGAGACAGTAAAAAAAAAAAAAGTAGGGCTTCTCATTTACAGGGCTCACAGTGATTTAAAGCATTCATTATAAGGCTACCTCATATGAATTCATCTTTTATATAAAGCTGCTTTGGCCTGAAATTGCACACAATATTCAAAGCCTATGCTCAGAGTGTTATAACGTAAGAAAAATAAATAAATCGAGAATGTGCACAGCAATTGAATTATGATGTAGTGTCCCTGGTTTAATAGTGGTCATTTACAATGCACTAATATTAGATAACTTTTCAAAAGGTTGTGACATTGACTTTCTTATTTGCATAAAATTGAATACATTCTGCAACTGACTAGTTGAAGTAGATGTTTCATTTGTTGATATAAAATTGCTGATATAAAGTGGCAAATCTCACAAAATATGGCTCACACTATAAATTTAAATATATACACAATGATGTCAAAATGAGCATGAGATGTATTATATGATTTTACCTATAAACTGATTATGAGACAAACAGGATAACCATATGAAATATTAAGCCCTATTTCTTTTTTTAAATTTTTTTAATGTTAATTTACTTTTTTGAGAGAGAAAGACACAGTGTGAGTGGGGGAGAGGCAGAGACACAGAATCTGAAGCAGGCTCTGGGATCCAACCCACACACCGGGAGACATGACCCAAGCTGAAGTCGGACGCCCAACTGACTGAGCCACCCAGGTGCCCCTTAAGTCATATGTTTAAGGGAAAAATTATCTATAGTTGTTTTTCAGAGGATATAAAGGTCATATATATACAAAATTAATTTTAGTTTTTGTTATTAGTTTTCTGAGTTTTTTGTTTTGTTTTGGTCTTTTCAGATCAATCCCTGATGATTGTCTCCTTTTAGATGTGCACAGTAGTAGACTTCTAGCTTACCCTTTGCATATGCAGAAGAAAGGATTTATTTGAAGGGTGTTATCCAAGGCATTTCCTAAGTGGTCCTACTAAATATCCATGTAAAGTCTTTCTTAAAAAAAAAAAAAAGAAAAGAAATACGTGTGTGTGATTTTGATTTGATTCAAATGCATTAGGAGTAATTATGAACTATATTATTTTATTCTGCCACTGTGATGGCTTAAGTAATATGAGTTAATATATTTGCAAGCATCTTAATGTTTTTAACCCTTGAGACCTTTTAAATCTTAAAAAAATACTTTTAATCGTTAAAGATTTTCAGCTTACCAGCACCTAGCTAATCATTTTTTTCGAGTATAGTTGACACATAATGTTATGTTAGTTTCATGTGTACAACACAATGATTCGACAAATTTATACATTATGCTTATATGTTATGTTACGCTCAGGACAAGTGTAGCTATTATCTGTCACCATAAAAAGCTATTACCGTACGAGGAACTATATTTTCTACGCTGTCCTTTTTATTCCCACCACTGATTCATTTCATAGCTGGAAGCCTGTGTCTCCCACTTTTCTTCACCCATTTTGCACAACTCCTACCATCTCCCCACTGGTAACCATGAGTTTGTTCTCAGGATTTATAGATCTGATTCTGTTTTTGTTATTGTTTTGTTTTTTAGTTTCCACATATAAGTGAAATCATATGGTGTTTGTCTTTCTCAGTCTGACTTATTTCACTTAGGGTAATGCCCTCTAGGTTCATCCATGTTTTTACAAAGCCAAGATGTCAACCTTTGGGGGGCAAATATTCCTGTGTGTGTGTGTGTGGTTGTTTGTAATGAACATAAGGGTGAATATAGCTTTTTGAATTAGTGTTTTCATTTTCTTTGGGTAAATATCCAGTGGCAAAATTACTGAATCATATGGTATTTCTATTTTTGGTGTTTTGTAGTGGAAAGCTGCTACTTGCCACAGTGGCTGCACCAATTTACATTCCTGCCAACAGTTCATGAAGATTCTTTTTCTCCACTTCCTCACCAATGCGTATTCCTCATCTTTTTGATACTAGCCATTCTGACAGGTATAAAGTGATATCTCACTGCAGTTTTGATTTGCATTTCCCTAATGATTAGTGGTGTTGAACGTCTTTCCGTGTATTGTTGGACATCTGTGTGTCTTCTTTGGAAAAATGTCTATTTAGTTCTTTGCCCATTTTTAATCAGATTATGTGTTTTTGGTGTTAGTGTGTATAAGTTCTTTATATATTTTAGGTATCAACCCCTTATCAGATATATGGTTTGAAAATATCTTTTCTCATTAAGTTATATTTTCATTTTGTTAATGTTTATTCTCACTGTACAAAACTTTTTATTTTGGTATAGTCCCAACAGTTTATTTTTGCTTTTGCTTTCCTTGCCTGAGGAGACATTTCTAGAAAAATTTTGACAAACCTAATGTCAAAGAGATTACTGCTTGTGTTTTCTTCTAGGAGTTCTATCGTTTCAGGTCTTACATTTAGGTGTTTAATTCACTTTGAGTTTATTTTTTGTGTATGGTGTAAGAAAATGATTCATTTTCATTCTTTAGCCTACAGCTATATAGTTTTCCCAACAGCATTTGTTGAAGAGACTGTCTTTTCCCAATTGTATATTATTACTTCAGTTGTCGATTAATTGACCATGCAAGTGTGTGCTTATTTCTGGGATCTCTAGTCTGTTTCATTGATCTATTTTTTCTATGTTTCTTGTAGTAGCATACTTTTTTGATTACTACAGATTTGTAGTGTTTGTTGAAATCTGGAATTGTGATAACTCCAGCTTTGGTCTTCTTTTTTAGGATCGCTTTGGCTATGTGATGTCTTTTGTAGTACAATACAAATTTTAGGATTATTTGTTTTAGTTCTGTGAGAAGTGGTATTGGTATTCTAATAGAGAGTACATTGAATCTGTAGATTGCTTTGGGTAATATGGACATCTTAAGAATATTAATTTTTCTGGTCCATGAGCATGGAATATTTTTCCATTTGTTTGTGTCATCTTTATTTTCTTTTATCAGTGTTTCATAGTTTTCAGAATATAGGTCTTTAACTCTTCATTTAAGTTTATTCCTGGGTATTTTATTCTTTTTGGTTCAATTATAAGTGGGATTGTTTTCTTAATTTTTCTTTCTGCTGCTTCATTATTAGCATATGGAAATGTTAGAAATTTCTGGGTATTAATTTTGTACCCTGCAACGTTATTGTGTTGTTTGCAAATAGTGACAGTTTAACTTTTTCCTTACTAATGTGGATGCCTCGTTTCTTTTTCTTGTCTAATTGCTGTGGCTAGAACTTCCAGTACAATGTTGAATAAAAGTGGCAAGAGGGAACATTCTTGTCTTATTTCTGATATTAGAGGAAACTGATCTTTTTAAAATGTATTATTTATGCACTTACTCATTCTTTTGTTTATTATCATTTTTGTTTCATGTAACTGTTAATATAGTGTTTTTTCTCCATTACATCCTCCTGTATCTTTTCATCCAATTCATTAGAATAAATGTTGCTTTATTATTTTTTATTTAAAATATGGCCACATGCATGTGTGTATATCAGTAGTCTCTTGTTTTCCTTGCTTTTAAACTTAAGAAAAGAGCATCATATTGTATATTAAGATTTCTCCATGTTCATTAATTTTCACTGTTATATTTCCTTTCTGTAAATAGTCAATATTTTTCTCAATCTCCTATTTATAGGCATTTAATTTATTTCAAACTTTTACCTCTTTGCTGCTATCCTTGCTGTTATAAAAATTCTTAGTAAATGTTGGGGTGCCTGTGTGGCTCAGTCAGTTAGGCATCCAACTTCAGCTCAGGTCATGATCTCATGGTTCATGGGTTTGAGCCCCGCGTTGGGCTCTTTGCTGACAGTTGGGAGCCTGGAGCCTGCTTCCAATTCTGTGTCTCCCTCTTTCTGCCCCTCCCCTGTTTGTGCTCTCTCTCTCAAAAAGAAATAAACATTGAAAAAAATTTAAAAAATATTCTCAGTAAATGTTGGTACACATGTGCAAGAATTTTTATTGGCTATATAAGGAATAAAATTATTGAGTTATTGGAAATATGAATATTAAAATTTCCAAAGAGAGTGCAGAAATGTACATTCCCCACACTCATTTATGAAGATCCCACCTATTCCCATATTTTCAATTCTTATTATTGTCAGACTTCTTAATTTTTGTCAACTGAATGGGTACAGAAAGTTATCTCATGATCATTATTTGTATTTTCCTATATAAATGAGGGTGAACATATCTTCCATATATTTATTGGCTCTCAATTGTTTCCTCCTTTTTCTCCTTATTTATGCTCATGTTTTGGCGTATTTCTTCTTCTCATTCATTTAGACTTTTTCTGTCCAGTATAATAAATTAATTCCATGATGGACACGGAACAGAATTTGCATAATTTGTATTCTTTCAAATTTTTTATTTTAATTTATGACCTAAAATGTAATCTATCTTGTCTCAAGTTCCAAGTACACTTAAAAATATTATTTCTACTGTTACTGAGTGGAATGTTCAAAATTACACCTTAACTGTAATTAGTGTTTTTAAGTTCTCATATATCCTTCCTGATTTTCTATCCACTTTATCAGTTATCTATTTTATCAGATTTTTCTTTTGCTTCTTTCCTTTCCTTTCCTTTCCTTTTTGTTTTTTTATGCATTTTGAAGCTCTGTCATTCAGTGATTATGCATTCAGGATTATTTTGTCCTCTGGGAGAATTGGTGTTATCATTATGTAATGTCCCTTTTTATTCCTAACAATATTCCTTGCTCCAAACTCTACTTTGATATTAATAAAGCTACTTTAGTCACATTTTGACTAATGTTTGCATTGTTTATATCATTTTAAATATATATTTATAGCAAAGTATAAAATGATATATATATATTATATATATTTATATTATAAAAATTTGATCATATTTGTCTTTTATTTATTTTTTTAATGTTTATTTTTGAGACAGAGAGAGAGAGAGCAAGGGGAGAGAGGCAAGGAGAGACAGGGAGACACAGAATCTGAAGCAGACTTTAGACTCTGAGCTGACAACACAGAGCCCGATGCTGGGCTTGAACCCATGAAGTGGGAGATCATGACTTGAGATGAAGTTGAAAGCTTAATGGACTGAGCCACCACCCCAGCTGCCTTTTAAATCTTTCATTGAGGCCATTCATATTTAAAGTGATTATTGATGTAGTTGATATGGTAACATTGTCTTGTTACCCATTTTCCATTTGTTCTGCCTGTCTTTGTTTCTTCTTTTTCCTCTCTTGAATTAAGGATTTTTTTTATATAATGCTACTTGTCTCTCTCTATTATGTTATTCATACCCTTTAGAAACTTAACTATTGCCCTAGTTTTTATAATATAAATCTTTAATCAGAATGTACCTTTAAGTATTATTATTCTATATCATGTGCAGTGGAAAGACCTTACAACAGCATATTCTCAATTCTTTATTTCCATCCCTTGAGCTATTTGTGTCCTTTATTTTACATTACATATACTATAAATATACAATACCTTGTTACTAATTTGTTAAACAATCACCATTTCTTTAGAGCATTTAAAAATAAAATCAAGAATTGTATTTTACCTTCATTTATTTGATTTCTATGGCTCCTCATTTCTTTGTTTCAATCCAACTTTCTATCTGGCATCCTATTCCTTTTGCTTGAAGAAATTCTTTTAACATTTCCTGCAAATTATTTTGCTGGCAAATATATCTCTCTGCATTTGTTTCTATGGAAAGGTCATTATTTCTACTTAGTTTTTGAAATATATTTTCCTGTATATAAATTTCAGTTTTTTTTTTCTTTCTGCACTTTCAACATGTCAGACCACTATCTTCTGAACACTATGTTCTTTTCTTTCTATAATAAGTAATATGCTATAACACTTTTTTTCCCTTTCATGTTTAATGTCTCATTTTATTTCTGGATACCTTTAAGACTTATTCTTTTTTTTTGAGCATTTTAATATGATATGACAAATCCTTGCACTCACGTGTATATGTGATATGTGATGTGTGACTTATTTGTGCTTAGGATTCTTGACATTTTTGAATTTGTGGCTTGGTGCCTGTCATTAATTTTGGAAAAATCTCAGCTATTATTTTTCAAATTCTTATTCTTCATTCTTTTCTCCTTTTTATGCATTTTTTAAATGTTTTATAGTGTTCCACATGCTGTATCCAATTTTTATCACTTTCTACTTTGTGCTTACTGTGGGAAATTTTAATTGATGAATATTCAAGTTCATTGATTTTGTTCTTCACTGTCTTAAATCTACTCATGAGACCAGTGAAACCATCTCATCTCTGTCACTGTGTCTTTTCATTTCTGACTTTTTTATCTCTCTGCTAAACATATTCACCTTAGCTTGCATACTGTCCAACTTTTTCAGTAGATCCTTTAACATATTAGTCATAGTTAACTTAAATTTTGTATCAAATAGTTCCTACATCTGTATCCTATCTGAGTCTGACTGATGATTGCTTTGTCCCTTCAGAGTATGTTTTTTCTTGGTTATTGTTTTGCCTTGTGATTTTGTTGTTGTTGTTAAAAATGAAATCTTACATAGGGGCGCCTGGGTGGCGCAGTCGGTTAAGCGTCTGACTTCAGCCAGGTCATGGTCCGTGAGTTCAACCCCCGCATCAGGCTCTGGGCTGATGGCTCAGAGCCTGGAGCCTGTTTCCGATTCTGTGTCTCCCTCTCTCTCTGCCCCTCCCCCGTTCATGCTCTGTCTCTCTCTGTCCCAAAAATAAATAAACGTTGAAAAAAAAATTTTTTTTAAATGAAATCTTACATAGAAAGAGGTAAAAATTTTTAATGAATATAAATGGGGATGTTTTATTTGCTGAGTGTATACAGTTAGGAACTGGGCTGGTTTTGAAGTTCATCGTTACTGTGTTTAACCTCAGGGCAACAGTAGCTTCAAATTTCTGTAATGATATCTTATATATAGGATGGAGGTTGCCTTACCAGAGTAATATAATTGCCTTAGAAAAGGTATTTTTACTTGCTCTTATTTCTCTCTTGCCCCTTTTCTAGCAGTATTTTGTTAGTACTTGTTACTCAGACCTTGTTAACTTTGGTGTGGAGGATGGTGGAGGGTGTGTTCTCTCGTTCTGAATTCCCTTTTTCTTAAACAGGTACCATGCTTCTGGGCCTCAAGGATGTGGCTCTAGCAGTTCTTACCTCCTTCCTCCAACTGTAGTTTGGGGTTTAGCATCTATTCATGCCCTTCGCCCTGCTTAGGTTTTTTTTTTCCTCTATTATTTTCCACCAGGTTTAACCTATCCTAAAGGTGATAGTATTTTCATTTATTTTGTTGTTCCCTTTCTATCTCAGTTTTGAGGCTTATGCCCTTTAGGAAAGATAGAAGAAATGAACATGACTGGAATTCTGTTCCCCTTGCACACAACTCCTCTTGTGGTCCTCCTGTCACTGCAGTGGACACTCTGATTCTCTACAGTCTTTTCTGAGTGCTCTTCATGAAGTTGGAGTCTGTGCAGAAAGAGCTCCACCAATTTCTGTGCCCCCCCCCCCCCACCACCACCAGGGCTTCATACTATTAGTTTACCTATGTTATGTAAAGTCCATTTATACTTCACTAATTTGTCAGCTGTTCCAGATGAACTCTTCTTTCTAGTGGCTGGTTGAGTCAACTGCTTGTGAGAGCTCTGTTTCTCTCCCTCCAGGTGCCTGTCTCTGCTTTGATTCAAACAGTTGTTATGCAACCTCATTTCTCCATCCAGATCAAAAAAACTCTCATGAATTTGAAATTAGTTCAGTTTTTTAATTGTTTTTGCAATTATAGAAGTGAAACTCTTTCCAGCCCTCTACATTCTGGACTATAACCAGGAGTTGATACAAAGTTTTAAATTTCAAAGATCAGTTTGATTTTCAATTATCCGTGAAATTCCTTTAATGCTCTACTTGAGTCGTCTTCTTTTTTTTTTTAAGTTTATTGAGAGAGTAAGAGTACATGGAAGTTGGAGACAGGCAGAGAGAGAGAGAATATTCCAAGCAGACTCTGCACCAACAGCACAGAGCCCAGTGCAGGACTGGAAGTCACAAACTGCGAGTTCATGACCTGTGCTGAAGCCAAATACTTAACGGACTGACCCACGTGGGTACCTCTCTAATTGAACCTTCTTAAATGCTTTTTTCTTTTTAAAGTTATATATCTGTACCACCTTTCCTATTTCACAGAGCTACTAACAGTTCTTCTAGATTGCAGTACAATTTGTTACTGGGTCCATTTTGGTCCCTTTTTACTTTTATTTGCCTCCTTCTGCTACTAGACATCAAAAG
This sequence comes from Felis catus, assembly GCF_018350175.1. Lineage (NCBI taxonomy): Eukaryota > Metazoa > Chordata > Mammalia > Carnivora > Felidae > Felis > Felis catus. The sequence continues at coordinate 36,296,118 of NC_058385.1, read as the reverse complement.
ACAAATAAATGTTTGGGCTTCCCATCCCATCTCCATGAAGGGGCATAGCTCTACCCACTAATCTTCTGTTGGAGTGCTGAGAAGAATCCTATTTGTATTATCACTTTTGTAGCCTCACAGAGAGGGAGACTTGGTCAACCTCTAGTGTCCCTATGGTTCCTCGAGGTGCAGAAAAATCCATTCTGGTTGGTATGTTTAAAATTTATGTCATCTCTATGAGGAGATTCCCAATTCTTGGATTGCCAAGTTCTCAAAGGTGTCAAAAACCACATTTAGCTATTTGGTTTCCTTTCTAGCTCAGAGAAAATTAAAGTCCATGTCTGATCTCCTTGAGATCCTAACAGAATCTGCATTAGGTTTCTATCGCCCTGTCAGAAGTTGCCCCAAATTTAGCAGCATGAAAATTAAACATTTACAGCTTCACACAGTTCTGAGGGTTAGGAATCAAGGTGGTTTTGACCGAAACTGTGAGTCTCAGCTGTGGTCATTACAAGGATTGAATAGGGACAAAAAAATCCATTTCTGTGATCACTCACATTCTTGAAAGGCTTCATTTCCTTTATAAATATTGGCTTAATTTTCCTGCCAGGTAGGCTTTTCCATAGGGCAACTCACAACTTGGAAACGGGCTGTATCAGAGTGAGTGACAAGAGGTAAAGAGGGAGAAGAGGAGAAAGAGCAAATACTCCAGATATAAGCAAGTCTTTAATAACTCAGTCTTGGAACAGAAACAGTGAGAAACATCACTTCTGCCAGGTTCCATTCATTCATAGTGAGTCAGTAAATCCAGTCCATCATTAAGGGAGGAAAAGTTAGCTGACCTTTTCCATCACATGCACACTCTTGCCTCTACCACTTTGCCTGCATCAGTCCTTGCTCTGCTTTGTAGAGAAAGTTGAAAGGGACATGGGAGGAATTGGGCATCATGGTCACTATATTCCCTGAGTTTGCTTTTTTCATCAGTTTTAGTGATACATCTGAGCATACGGCAGACCACTGATAAGAGTTTGTCATTTGTAGAGGAAGAAGGCAGGGTTATTCAAAGGAATGAAATTAGTGTCAAAAACATTTGAAATGTATTATCTACTAATCTAAAAATAAAACCTATAGCTCTTTAAGTTGGAAAACCCAAAAAAATATAGCTTTCTGGGATAAACCAGGATGCCGTCCAAAAATCTTAGAGAGATCCACAATTATATCTCTCCAACATTCTCACAAACATGAATGTCTTATAATTGAATGTGGGAAAAAATGAATATGTTATCACTGAAATAAATATTATGACTTCCAGTAAAACTGATACTAAATTTTAGGTTTACCTTGGAGAAAATTTTTGTGATTATAAAATGCAAATTGCTTTTAACCACTAAATCTACTGGATTTTCAAAAAATGTTAATGCAAGCTTATTTCCTAAAAAGAGCTTTTGCCCATGAGACTTAGCCTAAGTTTCTTGATACCTTTATCCAAAAGAAAACGGCAAGCTAAATTATGACTCCAAAAAATATGCCCTAAATTAGGCCCCTAATCAAATGTCTGGTTTATAAGTCTCTTGTGTGTACTCGATCTCACAGTAAACACTTAAAAATTAGAAACGCCAGCATTACTAGAAAGCATCTTTTCTAAATAAAGATTTATCAATGCTGCAACTCAGTGTTGAGTATTATAATGAAGTAATCAATGTGGTGCTGAACATAATTTTGAGATTTTGAGAGATCCTAAGTAATATTTTGGATTCAGTTTTATTTATCTCTTAGAGAGGACTCAATATATTATCCATTACCATTGAGATAAGCATATTTATGGACTATGCATCATTTTAACAGCTATATTTATGAAAAATTAGATCTTATTTATATTTTGGAAATTACTATTAATATATAATTAAAGTGGTAATGGGATTTTTTTAAAGATTAACAGATTTCGGTTGGATTTATTTCCACATGTCATGCTAAGTAAAGTTGATCTCAAGATATTCAAATGCATTGTACGATATGTTGGATTAAATTAGAGTCCCACAGATGTGAATAATGTTCAAGTTCCAAGGGAAGAAACATGTCCCTGTGTTCCAATGCCAAGAAGATTTGTCTAGGGAAGGCAATTTAACTTTCTCCCAAGAAGCCTTAAAAATGGAATTACTCTGATAAATTTCCCATTTTTTGACATTTGCCTTTAGCCTTACTATCTCATAAACCTTAATTTGCACACATATTTAGAGTGAACATAACGCAAATGTTCATGAACTGATGAATGGATAAACAAAATGTAGTATGTCCATACAATGCAATATTATCTGGCAATAAAGATAAATGAAGCACTGATAGGTACCACAATATGGCTGAGTCTCCAAAAACCTATGCCATATGAAAAGAAGCAGACACAAAAGGCCACATGTTAATGGTTAAATTCCATTGTAAGACATTTATTTTTGTTGTTTTATTTTTATCTTACCCATTAGCTAAATGACAACACCAGCTATGAAAGTAACATTTTGGTTATAATGTCCATAGTTAACAAATAGTGTGACTTCAGATACAGGAATTCAGCAAATATTCAATAAAAGCATTTGTAAAAATCAGTTGTCTTCACAAAATTTATAATAAAGAGTAATATAATTTTTACTATTTTAAAATTGTATGCTATACGTTTCCTACATCAGTAGAGCTTATAATAAATGTGCGTACAAATATATGTTTACACATGGGTTTATTTGATATCCACTCATAAAACATTAACCTGACTACCACTGGATGTGGAGGAGATCAGCAGTTGCATGGGACAAAGGACAGGTGGAGTGTTTTTTTTTTTTTTTACTACCAAGTAGCAGCATGAAGAACTGTGTACCTAGAGATAATAGGACTGCTTTTTTTTATCTTATTATAAAACTATTCATCAAAAATAATAAATTTCTGTGTACATAAAGTAAAAATTTAAATTTAAAAGTATAGTCAAGGGTTACATTTTAAATGGATTAGAGTCAGTGGGGTTCATTTTTCTGGCAAAGCTGAATATATTCAGAACAGTCCATCATTGGTCATTTAAGAAACTCCAGACAACTTAGGGACTATGTTTGACCATTGGCCTTGATTTGTACAGTTTTATAAAAACACGAAGCTGCTATTCTTTTCATCATCATTTTGTAACTCTTTAGTGACTAGGATCTAGTATCCCGAGATTTGATTGGTGGGAGAGCTTTCCAGGAAAAAAAAAATCAGAAGAGGAAATGTATTTTAGCTCCAGGCATGGTGTACTTTCTCATCCCCCTGATTTCAAATTACTTGATCCTTATTAATGTGTTGCTTTGAAGCAACTCCCTGAAAATAATGTTAAATAATATATTGTATTTATTAAATAAGTAATTTACATTCATGATTTCCAACAAGAAAGTAAAGCCTTTGTGTTTTTCAAATGTTCAAAGATATAAAATTGCATATCTAGGGCCTGGATAATAGGTAATCTGATATAAATTGCATGACCCTTAAATTTCTTTGTGTGAGACTTCTACTTAAGATATTAGTTCTTCCAGGGTGGGAGAGCAAAAGAAAAAATAATCTGAAGAGTGTAAGATTAAGAACTGGACTTGTAACCTTAAAAACATAACATTCTAAACTAGTGCTCCCTAACTCTGGATTTTAGTGTTTCATTTGCATAACAATACCATAATTTCTAAATGTAGTTGATTGGTACAGAGATGATTTAAAGGAAGTTTTTTGTTTAATGTGGTTGATTGTGTTAAATTCTTTCTTTTGTTTACCCAGCTAAGACATGTGGATAAAAGGAGTGGAAAATAGATCAGTGTGTATTTCCATATCCTTCATTTCTAATTCAAGTCAGAAAAATAATTTAAGCCTCACTTGACACTTCTCCTATTATTTAAACATGACTAAACACTCAAATGTTGGAATTATAATAAGTTAGGGACTTTACTGGATTGAATTCAAGAGTCTGACATTGTCAGACACATGGTTTATATTAGTGTAACACATCACAATTTGGCTTTGGTATTCTTACTTCTTGCTTCATCCCTGTAGACAGAAAATGGGGAGAGGGGAGAGAAAGAAATACATGGTAGGAAATCCCAAGAGTGTGAAATTATCATTGAATTTCACAGAAACCTAAGAAAATGAATAACAAGGAAATGGGAACATGAGACATCAAACACTACCTCTTATCCTTCCTCTTCCCTTCATATCAGATCTTTGCCTCCCAACTCCAGGGAAACAATTATGGGGAAATTTACCATTATTCCCTTTGTTTCCAAATGCTTTGGACCACTGAGTGCAGCTACTCAGTGCAACAGACCTTATTCACATTAATTTCTTATTTGAAAGGTATTCTTTGCTGGATTTCTGCCTACCTGGCAGATACTGGAAGAGATCCAGCAGATTGCTTTTTGTTGTTGTTCCTCAGGACTTTGCCAGCTCCTTTTACTCTATATTATGTAATAATGGTGTTATATGGTTGTTAAGGTACACTTTGTGTATTCTTCTTCAACATAATCGCCTAAGTAGTCTCATTCATCCTCTTGATTTCAATGTCTACCCATATACTCAGGACTTCTGTATTTGTTTAGCCACTTGCTTCAAAATTTTAGAGAAACATCTAAGTTAAGGCACACTGAAAATTTGACCAGATACTCAAAAGGCATGTGAATATTAGAATTACCAAAAGTCAACCCACTGTCTTTCCCTTTCCCCTATCAAAAATAAACAGATCAATTTTCCTAATCCATCTTTGTTTCTCACTAAATACCTTTATGAGCCACCTCTCTCTTCTCTCCCAAGTCAACAGAAGCAGGAAAGTGATCTGAAAATTTACTTATACCATTTTCTTTTTTTCTCCCACTTTAGTTCATGATAAAACCTCATTCTATTTCATTACCACATCTCCTATCAGTTAGTTATCATTTCTCATTTTGAGGATTTCTTTTCTTTTCTTTTCCTTTTCTTTTCTTTTCCTTTTTCTTTTCCTTTCTTTTCTTTTCTTTCTTTCTCTTCCTTTCTTTATTTCTTCCTTCCTTTTCTTTTCTTTCTTTCTTTCTTTCTTTCTTTCTTTCTTTCTTTCTTTCTTTCACTTTCTTTCTTTCACTTTCTTTCTTCCCTTCCTTCCTTCCTTCCTTCCTTCCTTCCTTCCTTCCTTCCTTCCTTCCTTCCTTCCTTCCTTCCTTCAGAGACAGAGTACAAGCAGGGGAGGGGCAGAGAGAGAGGGAGACACTATATCCAAAACGGGCCCCAGGCTCTGAGCTGTCAGCACAGAGCCTCACACGGGGCTCGAACTCAAAATGTGAGGTCGTGACCTGAACCAAAATCTGAGTCTTAACTGACTGAGCCACCCAGGCATCTCTGGATTTCTTTCTTACTTGATTTTCACATAGTTTGTTTCTCCTTTTCTAATATATGTGTATATATTGCTGAGTGAGAATGCTTGGCAACCCCATCACAGTTAGCATGACTACTTTGTACAGATAAACAGGTCCCTCCCTCAGGAAGCCTTATTCTTTTCGACCATTAAGTTAGAAACTATCTGAATTTCTGCTAAGTGTGAGACAAATGGCAGAGCTCTACAATGCAACTCTTGGAAATAAGAGCCGCACTGACTCTTTTTTAATGTGGCTGTGTTCATGTTAATTCCCATTTGGATCCTTTTAATTCTCTTTATTGACTACCCCATTAAACTTATCCTCCATAAAACAAAATATTATCTCAGACATGATTTCTATAAACATCTCTTCTATTGCACGTTTTCTCATGTTCTCCCATCTCTGACAAATTTTGTTTCAACTTAACAGAAGTCCATATGGGCTCATGTATGTTTGCTCGCCATATTTCCAAGTCCAAAATTCTCCTTACATCATCTTTTCAGTGAATCTATCTGACTTCCACTTTCACACTATCCCTGATGGAATGAACCATGCCCCTTTCCTTACACTGGTGAACAGCTCTTTTCCAGCTACTATAATACTGTGCTGAATGTTATTTGAATGTTTTTCTCTTTGTAGACTTTAAGAGTCCTGTGAACAAAGATGGGTCTTGTCTTTAATCCCGAGAGCACTGCACATTGCCAAGCAGCAATTGAACATATAGTTGTTGGACGAATGAGTAAATAAATGCAACCATACCAATTAATAATGTTATAGAAGAAAGAGAAAAGGTGGAAGCTCTTTCCAGTGTCTGCCACCATGCTAAGCGCCTTAAGTATATTAAATGAGTATTAAACTTAAGAGAAATTATATAGGGTTATAGGTGCCCTTGTCTTTTTCCAGGAAAGTAACTAGCTCAGATGATCAAGTAATCTATCCATGGTTTCTCAGTCAGTGCAATGCTTTAAGCCTCTTCTTTTTCAAGGCGTGCACTATACTGTAGCTCTGTGTTAAGCATCAGAGAAGTTTGTCACACTGAATGGAATGTTTTATTCTTTCTTTGTAAATAAAATGAAGCCTACTTATCAAAATCCCTCAGACCTTCTAAGTACACCAAGCGGACACTTATCAATAGTGTAATACTGTTCTACATAGTACAATCACAATAATGGAGAAATACAAAAGAACCTTTTAATTAAAGTAATTTGAATCTGTGTTACTTAGTTTGTATTAACCAAAATATCAGGTAGTGTAAAAAATTGACTTTTAACTGCAAGCTTTGTTTCCATTAGGAACTAAGATCTAATTAGTTTTAAACCATTAGCTGTGTTTGTCACTCTAGATTTTTCTAAGAACATTTTAAAAAGAAATTCTTTCATGTAATTATGTAGATAAGTTTTTAGAGCCTAATTAATATTTGCTCCTTGAAGATAGGACGTTTTCTTGATTCATCACTTGTCAAAAGTTTTCGTTTCTTCTCTATCCCAACATTCTACTTGCCTTACTTGTTCCTTGGAGGAATGGATAGTGATGAATATGACTTTAGTTATATCCTTATTATGGTGCTGTATTAAATAATGGCTGAAAATAATTGGATTTTGTTTTGAAGTTTTAGACTACTAGACATCAAAGAAACTTCTTTATTTTCATAATTGAATAGTGATTTGTTTAGATAATATAGGTACTCTTGTTTGAGGCTTGTCTTTCCAAAACAGACATTTTACAATTACATAAAATGTCTCCCTTTGTACCTGCACAGGAAATGACAGTGGAGTGAATTTCTTTGAACTCTCATTTATTCATTCATCAGAAGTACTAAAATGCCTCCTAGGTCCCTACCATTGTACTAGAAACTACATTGGCAATAGTATATACAATAATGTTCTGAACTAAGAGTTTGCATTTCAGAAGACTGTCATGAAAACAATTAAAATATATCCTCTAAGGTCACATCTAGTAATTGGTGTAACTAAAATTTACATAGAGGTCAACATTCCTCTTATGCCTATCCTCTTAAACACCCTCCAAGGTGTTTGTATCATTAACATATCATTTACTCTGAATTGGCAACCTAGTATACACTATAATGTAGTTATAGAAAAATCTCAAGATTGGTATTAGTATAAGTTTCCTCCCCATAAAAAGAAACAAGTATAATATTTGATATTTTCATTCAATTTACAATCTATTTGGGGCCAATAAATTCTATGATAAATTTTATAAATAAAATTTTATAAATAAATGTTATAAATAAAGTTTACTTTTTTTTAATATGAAATTTATTGTCAAATTGGTTTCCATACAACACCCAGTGCTCATCCCAACAGGTGCCCTCCTCAATTCCCATCACCCACTCCCCCCTTCCTCCCCCCCATCAACCCTCAGTTTGTTCTCAGTTTTTAAAAGTCTCTTATGGTTTGGATCCCTCCCTCTCTAACTTTTTTTTTCCTTCCCCTTCTCCATGGTCTTCTGTTAAGTTTTTCAGGATCCACATAAGAGTGAAAATATATGGTATCTGTCTTTCTCTGTATGACTTATTTCATTTAGCATAACACTCTCTAGTTCCATCCATGTTGCTACCAAAGGCCATATTTCATTCTTTCTCATTGTCACATAGTATTCCATTGTGTATATAAACCACAATTTCTTTTTTTTTTTTAACGTTTATTTATTTTTGAGACAGAGAGAAACAGAGCATGAACGGGGGAGGGTCAGAGAGAGGGAGACACAGACTCTGAAACAGTCTCCAGGCTCTGAGCTGTCAGCACAGAGCCCGACACGGGGCTTGAACTCACGGACCGTGAGATCATGACCTGAGCCGAAGTCGGCTGCTTAACCGACTGAGCCGCCCAGGCGCCCCTAAACCACAATTTCTTTATCCATTCATCAGTTGATGGACATTTAGGCTCTTTCCATAATTTGGCTATTGTAAGTGCTGCTATAAACATTGGGGCACAAGTGCCCCTATGCATCAGCACTCCTGCATCCCTTGGGTAAATTCCTAGCAATGCTATTGCTGGGTCATAGGGTAGATCTATTTTTAATTTTTTGAGGACCCTCCACACTGTTTTCCAGAGCAGCTGCACCAGTTTGCATTCCCACCAACAGTGCAAGAGGGTTCCCGTTTCTCCCCATCCTCTCCAACATCTGTAGTCTCCTAATTTGTTCATTTTAGCCACTCTGACTGGTGTGAGGTGGTATCTGAGTGTGGTTTTGATTTGTATTTCCCTAATGAGGAACGACGTTGAGCATCTTTTCATGTGCCTGTTGGCCATCTGGGTGTCTTCTTTAGAGAAGTGTCTATTCTGGGGCGCCTGGGTGGCGCAGTCGGTTAAGCGTCCGACTTCAGCCAGGTCACGATCTCACGGTCCGTGAGTTCGAGCCCCGCGTCAGGCTCTGGGCTGATGGCTCGGAGCCTGGAGCCTGTTTCCGATTCTGTGTCTCCCTCTCTCTCTGCCCCTCCCCCGTTCATGCTCTGTCTCTCTCTGTCCCAAAAATAAATAAAAAACGTTGAGAAGTGTCTATTCATGTTTTCTGCCCATGTCTTCACTGGATTGTTTGTTTTTTGGGTGTGGAATTTGGTGAGTTCTTTATCGAGTTTGGATACTAGCCCTTTGTCCGATGTCATTTGCAAATATCTTTTCCCATTCTGTTGGTTGCCTTTTAGTTTTGTTGATTGTTTCCTTTGCAGTGCAGAAGATTTTTATCTTCATGAGGTCCCATTAGTTCATTTTTTCTCTTAATTCCCTTGCCTTTGGAGATGTGTCAAGTAAGAAATTGCTGCGGCTGAGGTCAGAGAGGTTTTTTCCTGCTTTCTCCTCTAGGATTTTGATGGTTTCCTGTCTCACATTCAGTTTATTTCCTGTCTCACATTGAGTTTATTTTTGTGTCTGGTGTAAGAAAGTGGTCTAGTGTCATTCTTCTGCATGTTGTCCAGTTCTCCCAGCACCATTTGATATAGAGACTGTCTTTTTTCCATTGGATATTCTTTCTTGCTGTGTCAAAGATTAGTTGGCCATACTTTTGTGGGCCCAATTCTGGAGTCTCTATTCTATTCCATTTGTCTATGTGTCTGTTTTTTTTTTTATGAAAAGCCCACAGCTAATATCATTCTCAATGGGGGAAAAACTGAGAGCTTTCCCCCTGAAATCAGGAACACGACAGGGATGTCCATCTCACCGCTGTTGTTTAACATGGTGTTGGAAGTTCTAGCATCAGCAATCAGACAACAAAAGGAAATCAAAGGCATCATAATTGGCAACGATGAAGTCAAGCTTTCACTTTTTGCAGATGACATGATATTATACATGGTAAACCCGATAAACTCCACCAAAAGTCTGCTAAAGTTGATACATGAATTCAGCAATATCACAGGAACAAAATCAATGCACAGAAATCAATTGCATTCGTATACACTAATAATGAAGCAACAGAAAGGCAAATAAAGAGACTGATCCCATTCACAATTGCACCAAGCATCATAAAATACCTAGGAATATACCTAACCAAAAATGTCAAAGTTATGTATGCTGAAAACTATAGAAAGTTTATGAAGGAAATTGAAGAAGATATAAAGAAATGGAAAAACATTCCATGCTCATGGATTGGAAGAATAAATATTGTTAAAATGTCAATACTACCCAAAGCTCTCTACACATTCAATGCAGTCCCAATCAAAATTGCACCAGCATTCTTCTTGAACCTAGAACAAGCAATCCTAAAATTTGTATGGAACCACAAAAGACCCTGAATAGCCAAAGTAATATTGAAGAAGAAGACCAAAGCGGGAGGCATCACAATCCCAGACTTTAGCCTCTAGTACAAAGCTGTAATCATTAAATTTATTTTTAAGGGCATCAACATTCACTGAGTTGTACAAGTCATAACATTGAGAATGTCCCTATATTTATCCCCTGCCTCAAGCTCTACATTACGATGCTTACCAAGTTATTCCCTTTGACTTGTAAACATGTCAATTCTGCTTCCTTTCTTCTAACACCAATGTCATATCTTCATTAGTTCTTGTCTCGATCAGTGTGCATGTGCTCTCCTGATTCCTCTGCCCATAGTTTATTTTCCCTCCCATTTATCCCCTATAATGCTACCTGGGTGGTTATTTATTTATTTATTTATTTATGAACTGTTCTCTTGCTCTTCCCCTTCTTGAAATTCTCCAGCCATTTTCACAGGCAGGCTCTGGGGACCTCTAAGACACCACCTACCAGCAGTCCTTGAAGTTGACCCAATATCAGAATACTCTCAGATTTTCTGACCTCTAGGTTACTTCGTGATTTGGATGTCAACATATATTCTCTTTGCCTGAAATGTGCTTAATCCCTAATATTATTCAATACTTACTTTTCTTTAAAAGAGGTCTTAATTTTAACTAATCTCTACATCGAATGTGGAGCTCAAACTCACAATTCCAATATCGAGAGTTTCACCTTCCACTGACCAAATCAGCCAAGTGCCCCTGAAGACTTGATTTAATTTTTTTAAGTGTTTATTTATTTTTGAGACAGAGACAGAGCATGAGTGGAGGAGGGGTAGAGGGAGATAGGGAAACACAGAATCCGAAGGAGGCTCCAGGCTCTGAGCTGTTAGCACAGAGCCAGACGCTGGGCTCAAACTCACGAGCTGTGAGATCATGACCTGAGATGAAGTCAGATACCCAACTGAGCCACCCAGGTGCCCTAAGACTTGATTTTAATATCAAGTTATAAAGCCTTTTAAAATTATCTTGGGAAAATCAACTGTCTAGTTTCATATCATCATTATATACACATCATTATATACATAGATTTCACATCATTATATACATAGATTTCTGTTGTTACACCTGAAATTCTTTCACAGTTATATTTCTATATATTATTATTTCAACAAATTGGGCATCTAATATTCACAGCACGACACTAAGTCATGAGGTTATAATTTTTTTTCCGTCTCTCTGATTGGATTCCATAGGGACTGGACACACAAACATTGTGTACATCATATCTATGACTTACAAGAAGACAGTGTAAAGAAATGCATATTGAATAAATGAATACAAAATACCTTATAGTTTTCAGAAGATATATTTTCAGTATGGGCTACAATAGTTAGAAAAGGATACTATTCATGAATATTGGATGTAAATTTGAGATACAACTGTTTTATAAAGCACTTAAATAGTAACTAGTAAAATGATTAACCTAGTAGTACAATTAGGCTCATTTAGAAAACAAGAAAAAAAAATTAGTCCAGCTAACAGGATGTTCTAATAATACAGTTGTTAGGCGATAGGAGTTTGATAATGGTGAGGGTGAGGCAGAATGAGTGAATCAATGCATTTAGAAGAAAAAAGAAAAGAAAATGAAGGCTTGATGACAGATAGTGTACTGACAGAAAAAAAAATATCAGGGATACCTTCAAAATTTCTGTATACTCATGGAAAAAGAAAAGGTAGGAAATGAAGTATCTTGAAGAAAAGTGATGAGTTTATTTGAAGAATTTGAAGTAAATTCATTTGAAACTGCCCAGTGAACATTTGAAATGGGTAATTTAAGAGACAGGTCAAATTGGAAATGTGAACTTACTGAACACCATGATAGTCATGTTACTTAATGTCTTAAGAATAAGTAGAGGGGGAAGTTCCTCTATCATACCTCTGCATCCTCTAGAAATGTGTGCACGCTACATAAAAATTTATATCTCTATTTCCATATGCTTGGTATGACTAATGGCAGAAGATATGAAGAATCCTAGGAGAAAAAGAATCTGCATTTTCCTCATGCCTACTGCAAAACCCACACATGAAGGGAAACATATCATTACAATTCTCTAATTCTACCAGACCATGGCCAGACTATGAGCCGTTGTGACTCTTCCTGAATTCATCAAAGTGCAAACCTATGCTTAAATGTATTATTTCCAATTTTGATTTAAAAGCTTTCCCTTTTTAACTCTGACACACTATACTGTGGCTTAAATATTTAAGCACAGACTCTTTCCAAGATTGAGAGGGAAAAACACACACACATCAAAAGTGTCTAATGTTTAATTCAATATGGTAAGCTTACTCAAACTCTGAAGTGTATGTGAAGCTGTTTGGAATTTCTTCAATGATCTTTTATCTGTAAATCAGGATACAAATTTTAAAAAAGAAAATACTTAGTAATTTTGAAATAGAAATCACTCCTCTCAGAGAGTTCTTTGGTTTCTGACTTGAAAGAAACAAATCAATGGCAATTGTTTATTTATTTCTACATGAATGCAACATGTTCAAATTCCAAAAGGGTTAGACAGTTTTTCTTATATAACGATTTACAGGACTTATTATTCAGCCCAACTAATGTTTCTGCTAGAAAAATAAGGCTGTGTGTGTGTGTGTGTATGTGTGTGCGTGTTACTTTGAAAACTGGAGAATATACTCTGTAGATTGTGACTCTTAATGAATGGATAGACAAATACCCCCTAACCCACACATAAACAATAAGGGTTGCTCTTAGGTTCTCACTAAAAGAAAGATCATCCGTTGGAAAGGAAAATAACCTCAGTATATAAAATTTTCTAACATCTGACTTCTTTTTCTATTTCATGTTAGTTGCCATAGCCAAGCCTTCCTGGGCCTCACTAATTGATCCCAATAATTTGTCTCTGCAATAGAATTTTAAAACATTAGAAATATTGGAAGGATCTCATTGGAGTGATTCAAGAGTATTCTGAAACTCAGAAACTGTCAAAAACATTCAGATCGTAATAACTTTGTAAGGTAACAGAAACTAGACTTATCATGGGAATCATTTTGTAATGTATAAAAATACTGAATCACTATGTTGTACGCCTGAAACTAAGAGGATACTAAATGTCCATTATACTTCAACAAAACATTCGGATACTAATCTCATAGTCAATAATGATAAGGTCATGGCAGTCACAGTGGTGACATGATAATTACAACGTTTACATTGCCTATTGTAATGCTGGGTGAATCACATAAAACTACCATTGTGGCTTTTAATAAGTTACATAACCCCTCTAATACATACACAACTCATCTTTAAAGTTTGACTATCCACATACTATTAATGTAACGTTTACATGAGATAACGCATACAAGTGATTTAGTACCATGCCTACCACATACTAAGCACATAACAAGACATTCCCCATGCTTTCTCAAACCACAGTTCTCTTTCCTGTCCTTGCATGTTCTAATTTATCTTCAATTATCTTTGATAATTAACATTTATGATGCTATCTTTTTCTATAACATTCTTTCCAGTCTGTTTATGTTCTTATTTATTTTCTCTATGAAGGTATGTACCTATGGTCATATCTTTTTTTTTCTTTCTTTCTTTCTTTTCTTTTTTTTTTTTTTTTAGAATACTCTTTTACTGCTTTTAGCACAGATAGATTTTTTCACCTTTCCTTCATTAAATATTTCCTCCTTTTACAGTTTTAGGTTGAACCTCCAATATAAAGTAATCCCCACACAATCTAGGTAATTATTGCCTGTTATTATCTATCACGGTATCCTCTATATTTTTAGTACTTATCACAGTTCATTTGTTGGAAATTTCAGGAGCAGTTAAACTCTTCCTGGAGTATAATAAACACTCAATATTTTAGTGATCTTAAAAATTATTTCTTATTTGCTGTTCCTACTATTTGGTAAGTTCTTGAGCATGAGGGACATGTTCATTTTTTTTCACCACTGTATCCCGAGAGCCTATGTCAGTGTGACAATAAGGATGCAATTATCACACGCTATTCATGTTTTCTAAGAAATTTATTATTCAAAAACCTATATATCAGCAAATTTTTAACAGAAAATTTAAGGTAAAAACAGCTTAAAAAATAATAGCTTCATTTCTGACCAATATGGGAAAGATAAAAATGAGTTAGTGTATTAACTTAATTACCTCTAAACAACTCTTCAGCATGTATATATTGGACATAAGACTAGCATCCCCACATTCTACCACATTCCTGATGTAATTATTTCACATGCTGGACTCACCCGAGGCACTAGGTTATAACCTACTATTTGAACACATTGTGTGAAAGAGAGAGCATAGGTTTTTTTTGTTTGCCTATATTTGTTTTTCTTTTTGCTTAGCTAGGATTAGATGATAAATACTTCTCATTACAATGTGACTTTTTATCTGACTTCTAGCCTTCTGCTGTTCACTTGCTAGAAGAAAGGGAACAAATATATTTAGTTTCAAAGTGGAGTTTGATAATGACGGATATTCTTCTAAAACTTAGGTAATAGGGTTAATGATTCTTAAAAAATAGGGATGGGAATTTCCTTTTGTCTTCCTACTTCTGGGTATGAAAGACTTAAGAGGGACAATTCATATTCTTAGTTTTAACAGACATGTTTTTGAGAATAATTTTGGATTCTTGAAAAAACTTGCAAAGATTGTTCAGCAAATTAATAGTCACTTCACCTAATTTCCCTCTAGTATTACTGTTTTACATAATTTTAATATATTTGTCAAAATTAACAAATTAATAGTGTTGGCATGGTACTTTTAACTTAAGCTCTAGACTTTATTTGGATTTCATCAGGGTTTTCACCAGTGTTCTTTTTTTGTTCCAAGATCGAATCCAGGATAACACATGCATTTAGTCAACATGTCTCCTTAGTGCCCTACGAAGCTAGGGGTTGGGGATGGAGGTTATTCAACTGTATAGTCTCATGTCTGTCTCCCCAAAAGCATGACAAAATTAAGTCCGTGTAACTTGACTGTGAATTAGCTTAAAAAACTTTTTGTTGTTTCTTAACCCTACCAAGTCAGGAAGTTAAGGCAGTTTGTTAGGGGGGTTTCCAGTTTCTTAGCTGCAGGAGACTAATAAACCAGTGTTGGTAATATCAACTTCATATGTAATACTATCATTACAGAAGAGAAAAGACGTTTTACCGAATAAGCCCTTTGAACAAATATGCCTCCATGTTTTCTGAATCTTGTCTGTACTGCCTTGAAAGAAATTACTAATTAATGTGGGCCTGTGGCGAAAAGGAATTTTCCCTGACAGCAAAGTCTTTATCACAAAACAATGCAACTGGTATCTCATGCTCTATCTTCAGCTGGCCTCCTCATTGTCCCTAAATAGCTTCCATGTTTCTGCTGTCCCCTCTGCATTCTGCTAGATGCAACAGCTATTTAATTTTTTTTTTACATTTATTTATTTTTTTGAGAGACATAGAGAGACAGTGCACAAGTTGGGGAGGGGCAAAGAGAGGAGACACAGAATCCAAAGCAGGCTCCAGGCTCCCAACTGTCAGCGCAGAGCCCAATGTGGGGCTCCAACTCACAAACCATGAGATCATGACCTGAGCTCAACTGACTGCGCCACCCAGGTGTGCCAAATGCAACAGCTATTTAAAACCCTGTTTGCTTTTCTCAGACTTAAGTAGCTACATCTCCTGCTCCCTTGTTGGGAGGAGACCTGACCCCTCCTTTCCTATAGAGATAAGAATGATGAGAAAAAGAGGCTCAACTTTCTTGAGTAGTCTGCACTTTGCCTCATTTTTTCCTTTCTTTCCTAACAGTGACAGCAGAATATATTCTTTTTTGCTAATGAAGGATGATGCTTTCATTTGAGAACCACAGATTGTTCACTCATTAGAGCAGCATCTCTAGAAAACTACCTACTATATTGGTTTCTTTGTATAAGCAGTTCGTCTCATTTTTTTTTCTAAGAATCAAACCCAAAGCCCTGCCCTTCCCAAAAAACCTCCCCCAGATCCACAATCTCTTTCCGTTGCTTCCTTCTTAAATATCTTGAATCAACATTTGATAGCTCTTCACTTAATCTTACTGAGGTGACTAAAGATGTGCAGGTTGCTAATTGTGATGCCCATGTTTCAAAGGTAGTCGAGTGTTGTGGCTGTGCACACAGGCTCAGCAATCAGATGGCTTCCATTTCAATCCTGATTCTACCTCTTGACCTATGATCTATGCAAACTTGGACAATTTTATTAACCTCTCTTTGATTCAGAGTGCCCACCTGTAAAATGAGGAAAATTATACAGTTTCCCCATAAGCATGGAGTTTCCCTTATAGCATGGATTTGCTACAAGGCTAACATGATAAATATAGATAAAGCATTTCATCTAGTATGTTATATGCTGTGGGCACTCATTTAACGTCTATATTATTGTTTCTCGAAATTTTCATAGCAGTTACCCCTGTTAACCACTCCTTTTTACTTGTGGCATCTTTCTTTGCCTTTGATTAGGATAAAATCTTTTCATATTTGTGTCCCTATTTCAGTAGCCTCAATGAACCTCCTTTGAAGGCTCTTCCCACCATGATCTTAAATGTGAATTGTTTTTACGAATCTATATTTAGCCTCTGTGTTTGCACTATACATAATTTACGTGAGAAATCTATGAATTCAATGATCTATATTTTTAGACAGCTCAAATCTACATTTACAAATCATATTACTCTCCAGACCTCCTCACCTTCGTAATTAATACTCATCACCTCTGAAGCCAGGGATAAGGGTATAGATTCTATAACCAGAATGCCTGAGTTTATAATAGCTTTACTACTTACTCGATGTGTGGATCTAATGAGTTGTTTAAACTTTACATTCCTACTCTCTACATTTATAAAATGGAGATGTTAATAGTAATACCCAGAGTTGCAGTGTTGAGTGTTAGGCATGTAACAATGCTGAGAATAGTGCTTGCCCTCACGTGCTGTCAGTTTTACTTTTAAGTCTCCCTCAGATGTTCCAAACACTTCGAAGTCAACACAGCCCAGACTGAAGTCGCTTATCCTCCAACCAACCCAAACCTCTCCTTTATCAAGAAATAACACACTTATGCTCGTACTTTTTTAAATTTTCTTTGGATTGAATAATTTCTTTGGATTGAATAATTTCTAAGTTCACCTATTCTTTTTTCTGTCCTTCCCATTCTGTCATCGGACCCATTCACTGAGTATTTTATTTCATTTATTGGCAACCCAAAAATGCCAACAAGCACAGATTAAAAAAAAATACCCAGGAAAAGTCTGATCTTCTAGCCAAAGGACTGGGGAAAGGAAGCCATCAAGGCAGTTTTCAGATAATTCCTCTACTTCAGCCAAATCACATATTTCCGATATGACCAAGAGGGTTAAGGCAATTTGTTACAGCTTGGTTACATTGGAAATGTAGACTCTCTGCATGGTCTTTGCTGGCAGGGGTGGAGACATGACTGCACTGTATTTAATTTTCTGTGATTTGGATGCAAAGACATTATTTCAATAAGTGGTCATATTTTGAGGTTCTGGGTAGATACGCATTTTGAGGGGATACTATTTAGCCCACTACAGTGCCATAAACAAATATCCATAAGTTTAAAAGAATTGAAGTGATATGAAGAATATACTTTGACCATAGCTAAAATAAATAAGAAATGACAAAGATATTTGTAAAAGTCTTCAAATGTCTGGATGTTAACCCACTTCTAAATAACTTCTATTTCAGATTTTAAAAACTGTAAAAGAAATTAGAAAACATTTTTAACTGAAAGGCAACAAAAACCCAAAGCATGAAACTTTTAAAATGCAGGAAAAGAAGTACTTAGAGGGAAGTTTATAGCTTAACACAAGTATTATAAATAGGTGTAGATTGTAAAATTAACATAATTGTCCACCTTAAGAAGGTAGAAAAAGGAAGAGTGAGTTACATCTAAAATTAAGTCTAATGGAGAAAATAATTAAGAACATAAGTCGATGAAACAGAAGTGAAAAAGTAATAAAAATAAATTTTAAAATATCACGTTTCTGGAAAAAATAAAAACCAAATTTCAGGGCACCTGGGTGGTTCAGTCGGTTGAGCATCTGACTCTCATGGTCCTGGGATTGTGTTGGACCCCATGCTGAGTGTGGGGTCTGCTTAAGATTCTCTTTTTCCTCTCTCCCTGTGCCCCTCCCCTGCTCACATGCTCACGCTCTGTCTAAAATAAAATTTTAAAAAATAAGAACAAATTTATCTGATTCTTAGAAAAATAATAGAGAAGACTTTAATTACTAATCCATGAATAGAAAGGACATCACCAGAACTATTACAGTTATTAAAAGGAAATTGAGGAAATGTTATAACCAACTTTATAACAAGGTTATAAACCAACAGAATCACAACAGAGGAAATACATAACTTGAGTCGCCATATGTCTCTGAAAGAAATTGGATTTGTAGATACAAACCTTTCCACATGAAAACCATGGGCCCAGATAACTTTACTGGTGAATTCTACTCAGCATTGCAGAAAGATACAGTATCAATTCTACCCAAACACATCATCAGTCACCTGTAAGACAGGCATTCCCCATACACCAAATTCATAAAATGACATTACAGGAGTACAAAACTGCAAACCAGCATCCCTTAAGAATTTTGATACAAAAATCCTTAACAAGGGGCGCCTGGGTGGCTCGGTCGGTTAAGCATCCGACTTCGGCTCAGGTCATGATCTCACTGTCCATGAGTTCGAGCCCCGCGTCGGGCTCTGTGCTGACCACTCAGAGCCTGGAGCCTGTTTCAGATTCTGTGTCAACCTCTCTCTCTGACCCTCCCCCATTCATGCTCTGTCTCTCTCTGTCTCAAACATAAATAAACGTTAAAATTAAAAAAAAAAAATCCTTAACAAAATTTTAGTACACTGAAACACGACGTCAGATAGAATTATCACAGCATGACTAAGTGTGGCATATCTCACGAAGACAAGATTGGTTTTACATTTTAAAATCAATCTATGCCTTTCACTAAATTAGCAAAGTAATATAAAGAAGGGGAAAGAAAACAATGTGATGATCTCCATAGATGTAAAAAAAGCATCCAATACACATTTTTAAAACTCTCAGCAAATTGGGAATCTGAAGAAACTTTCTCAAGGGCATCCACAAAAACCTAAACAACAACAAAACATTCAGAAGCTATAGCTCGCACCATACTTAGTGGTGAAGGATGGAATGCTTTTGCTCTAGGACTGGAGATGAAGCAAACATGTTTGCTTTCACTTCTCTTTTGTAGTGTTTTACTGGAAGTCTCAAACAAGTGCAGTAAAGCAAGTAAACAAATAAATAAAAGTAATATATATTGGAAAGAGAGAAGCAAAAATTTTTTGGTTAACATTTTTCTCTATAGAAAGCATTAAGGATATCACCAAAAAAAATATTGAGGGGGAATTAAGTGAATGTAGCATGGTCACGGAATACAAGATCAATATAGAAAAATCAACTGCATTTCTATTTTTAATAATGAAGAGGAAATTAAAAAATAAGAATACTCCTAATGGCCAACAAAATATGAAATACTTAAAAATGAATTCAAGGCGACATTCGATTTCTTTCTTGCTTCAGTTACTATTTGCATATTAATCTTCATGCACACGTGCATTTATACGAGATAGATTTCTAGAAGTGCAATTTCCAAAGCAGAAACTGAGCATGTTTTTAATTTTTGATACATTTGGCCAAAAATGATGTCATGAATACAATTTCCTAATGTTTAGAATTCCACCAGTGTATGTTAGAATGACGCCTTCTCCATACTCTTGAACAACATTGGTTATTAAAGTGTCATATGTTTAATGATATTTGCAAATATCAGATGTTTTATGCGTTGAATTATATCCCCCCAAAGTTTATTTGTGGAAATCCTAAATACCAGTACCTCAGAATGTGACTGTATTTGAAAATAGATAGATGTGTTATAGATGTGATTAGTTAAGGCAAAATCATACCAAAGTAGGATGGGCTCCTAATTCAATATGACTGCTGTCCTTGTAAAAAGAAGTTTGGGTGTGGGCATACACACAAGGACAACATCATGTAAACATGAAGGCAGAGTTGGTGGTGATGCAACAGATACCAAGGAACACCAAGGATTTGCAGCAAATTACCAGAAGTTATGAGAGAGGCAAGGAACAGATTCTCTCTCCTAGCCTTGCTGACCCTTGATATTTGACTTCCACCATCCAGACCTGAGATGATAGATTCCTGTTATTGGAGCCCCCCAGGTTATGGTACTTTTTTACTGCCACCCCAGCAAACTAATAAAATGTGTAAACAGACAAACAAGATTCTTTTAATTTGTATTTTAATGTAAATGATTAGCTTCTTTTGCAATGTTATTGCCATGAGTGTTTCTTCTATGAACTGCCTGTTCATATCACTTCTACTGATAATATATTGTTAACACTTGGGTGAACTCTATTCTTAGTTTTAATAGTTGATCAGAGTCTCTCTGATTTTGAGACAGGATTGTTGGGCTTTGAGGGTAAAAATTATTCCATTTGTGTTTTGGCCTCCTCCTTTGAAATACTGTTAACCCTGTACTTTCATTCAGATGGCACCTGTCACGACTGTAGTTATTTGTGTCTTGATTCTCCCTGTGCATCAGCTTTATGGTGGTGGCAAGTGGTCTTTTCTGGTTTAGCACCATATTAACATGTGTAACGTATTTTCTGACTCACAGGAGATGCTCAAAGATATTTGTTGGATGTGATAATATACTAAGAAAGAAACTCTCTGGGGGCACCTAGGTGGCTCAGTCAGTTGGGTGTCCAACTTTGGCTCAGGTCATGATCTCATGGTTTTGGGGGGTTCGAGCCCCATGTGGGGCTCTGTGCTGACAGCTCAGAGCCTAGAGCCAGCTTCAGATTCTGTGTCTCCCTCACTCTTTGTCCCTCACCCGCTCATGCTCTGTCGTCTGTCTCTTAAAAATAAATAATATAAAAAAGTTAAAAAATTAAGAAACTAATCTATCAGGAGCAGCAACAAATTGCAAGGCAAACAATTACGTGACGGGAGTTGAGGTTTTACTCCAGTCATTCTACAGTTTGTAGGATAAAAGTGAAGTCTAAAATATATCTAATGCATAACTGAGAATGTTAGTCTCAACTCCTATTGATAATATTCTTTATTTTTGAGGAAATGAAAAAGCAAGAAATGAATCCTCACCCTTATTTTATATAATTTTAAACCTCTGCAGTAAAATATAAATTTTTAACAAAAACACAAAACCCAAATATATCAACTTCTTTTTTAATTAAATGCCACACATTTATCTTCAGCCTTTGCTACCATTACCACATTCTAAGAAATCATGAACTGATTGTTTCTCTACCTTAAAAAAAAAGGATATTCAAAGCAGTGACCTTATCCTGTATTTCCCTTGGGATAAAGAATATGCCATTCAGGGTTAGTTTTGCTCATTCTCCAGTGTTGAGTTCATTGCCATGCCTACCACAGTATTCAATATCACAAGCTAATGGCAAGAGACTATTGGAAGTAATATGAAGATCAGATGAAATCACCTAAGAGTGTGACAAAGCATACCATATGTTACAATTTCCGTTTTGAAATTGTACCAGGAATTGAAAATACCAGGAATATGAAGCCAAAATGAGATTGCCAGGCCTTTAGTTTTGCCAGTTCTTGGAATATAAATTAAGGGTGGGGTGCCGATGAGAAGGAGTACTTGTCTATCAAAATAATTATTTCAAAGTGATGGCAAAGTCATCATTAAGGAAATAGCAATACTGATGACTCTACCATCTAAAGGCTTTCTTTTGAAACCAAGGAAATACTATTTTTAATATTTACAGCAGGGTATCATCTCCATTTCATTTCGGAATCATGTAGCAAAAGATTCTTTTTTGGGATATAGAGTATTTTTCAGAAGGACTCTCCAAGCACAGAAATATTTTTTTTTTGCAAAAGGAAATGACATTCTGTTTGTCTAATGTCTGTTTTTCACATTCATATTTTGTTATAAAAAGAATACTTCTGGAGTGATTTGGTGACAAATAACAGGCATATTGTTGGAGAAAAGATACCCAGGTCCAAGTTTCAGTGGATAATTGAAGAGCTGATTATTCTAGAGGAGAGGTAATGTTTATTACCTACAGATGGCTGGTTGCAGCTCATTTTACAATGTGTTCATCCTTAATTGTGGCAGAATTTGTCCTGCTGTTTATCTCTCAACTGATTTAAAATAAAGCCAGAAAGATTTCTCTTTTGTTTCAGCCAAAGTATCAAAATACAATTCTAAAATACTTTGACAGCAGTATGATTTGAATCTAGCCCAACTATCCCAATTGTGGGAGAATAAAAAAAAGAAATATATAAAATAATTATGTTCAGTCACTCAAAGTAAACTCGTATCTATATAATAGCACAATACATTTAGAGAAGAAACAGATGTAAGCAATATTTTTAGTGGTAATGATATTCTTTTTGGCCAGATGTAAAGGCAGTTTCTACTCTTGGAATCTGATTGTTTTTAGTATTGTAGGGAACAACTATTGGTGTAATTATGAGTGTTCAAAGTAGTCACAATTATTGGTTCACTGTTTTGCCCTGATTGTGCATGTACCTTGGAATAGGCAAATGGGACATTTAGCAGCTACCTGGCTTTCGGCCATATGCAATGATGATAAAAGCTATAGGCTCTTGGCTGTGTAGAACTTATAGCATGAGTATTAACAAACAGAATCCAAAGGAAAATGGAAGTGGTAATTTCCTTGATGCCATGGCTTGCTATCATTAAAAAAGAGATTCCCAGAAGTGAATTGGAATAATGAGTGAAATAAATAACCATTACAAGTCGTATTACAGGAATTGACATGGAAATAAACGATAAAAGAGATGGAAAGTAACAGTTCATTTTTATCTGCTATCATAATGAGTAAGACCTAGCTTATTTTCAAATTCCAAGTGACCTTAACTAAAACTATTTTGCAAAGTCTTCCAAAAGAATGGCAGAAAAACAAAGTCAAACTTTATCTGCTGAAATAATGAGCAAGGACTCTCCCCAAATCTGATAGTTATGAATAATTGTGCCATTTTATTGAATAATTTCTCTTAAAACTCTGTAGAAACATAAGTTTAATGCCATTCAAATTCCAAAATCAGGACTCTTCTTATTTCGTCTGCTTTCTGCATTCATTTTCACCTAACAGTTCAGAAGTGTTAAGTATTATCCAATATCATTAAGTACATAACATGACAGAATTTTATTTCATTCAGAGGAAAATTTTGAGTGAATTAAATTTAGGAAAAAAAGAAGTAAAAACAATTTGGCAGAAATCAACTTATAATGCTTTGTAATGCAGTCACCCATTGTCTTTGAACCTCTGTTTTCTTCAGTGGGCTATAATGTCATATTCATATATGAGATCTATATCCATGGATTTAGTGAGGTCTTCAATAAAAGCTTGACTATGAATGTTTTATACAGCCTTACTGACGGTTTGGGAGAAGTTCCTGAAATAATACCCTGAAAATAAATAGCTACCTTGATGAGTATTAACATAGTGAATACATTCTGATACAAGAAGTCGTCAAAAGGAATACACTAGCTAAGATTACTAAGATCCTTCTGAAGGGTATGGGTCAGAATAGCTCTGCTGAACATCAATCATTGCCATAGTTCTGAGCAGGTAACGGGCAGTGCCTACTGATATAGCTTTATAGCTTTATCTTTTTTATGGTTTTCAGATTGCTCTCAAGGTTAAAGGAATTTCTATTATTTATCAAACGCTCTGGAGGAGGAAAATTTGTGTGTGTATAGAAAGATGATATCGAAGAATATTTTTCCTTGCAGAGCCATAGTATTCATTTTTTAAAAAGTAGAGTAGAATACATTTTTCATTATGGATGATCATACGCTAGTGGCTTTTTTTTTTCTTTTTTAAATGTAGCTTAATTCTAAGTCTTCTTCATTATTATTTAGGTGTGCTCAAGATTAGTGTTATTTTTATTTATGGCTAGTTTTGTCTGAAAGAACATAGCAGGTTGGAAGTAAAGAGCAGTCACAGGTTTTATTACGAGGAAAATTTTTTCTTCAATTACCATTTTCTTATCTTTTATATTTTATTAATACATGGTGAAGAACTTTATTTTAATTGGTAGTGACAAGGCTAGAACCTTAGTAGAACCCTGAACAATGTATTCTATGTTCTACTTTGTATTTAATCGCAGAAGTCCCAAAAAATGTGGACCTTTCCTTTGAGGCAAATGGAAAGCCTCCATCTGGAATATGGCCTTACAAAAATATCATTTTAATTAATTAATAGAACTGTGTAGAAGACTTTACTCAGTGCAGTTATTGTGTTCTGCTAGCAAGACAATTGCTACTTTAAATCAATGAAAGCCATGCGGAAGTATGACAAAGAACTTAAAAAATGCTTTATGATTAATTCTCTGACTAGTTAAGTAAATTGAAAATTGACTTTAATGTTCTCTTCAATACATTGTGTGTGCTATTAATTATGAAATTAGAGATTTTTGAAGATTGGACATATGCTCATTGACATTTGAAAGCTTATAAATATTAAAATCCAGACAACATAGTGATCAGATTATATACTCAGAAAACATATTAGAGAGTCCCTGAAATTGTGTTTGTGACTTTTTAATATTTAAATAAGGATTTTCGTCATTCCTTTATGTAATCACCACTATTATTTATGGGGGGGTTACTATGTTCTGTGTTCTTATGAACTAAATAGTATCATTTTATGGTAAAAAGCATAAATAAAATCTGGGACATTAAGCAGACAAATATAGCAGTAATCAGAGTGCTCAAACTGGAAAAAAAAAGGGATAGAAAAAAAGCATGATAAAATCATGGGAAAATATCTTCAATTTTGATAAAAATGATAAACTGATAGATCCAATAATTTTAATGAATCCCATGCAAACAAAAATGAAGGAATTATACCAGGCCACATTCTAATTCTTGAATTACTTGAACAATTACAATAAAAAAAAAGGAAGTCTAAAAAATAAGCCAGAAATACAAAAATACATTACATAGAGGGGAGCAAATATAGGAATGGCAACAGAAATTTCAAGCACATAGTCTACACGAGTGAACAGTGAAGAAACATCTTTAAGTATTGGGAAGAAAACCATCAACCTAGAATTCTTTTTTTTTTAATTTTTTTTATATGAAATTTATTGACAAATTGGTTTCCATACAACACCCAGTGCTCATCCCAAAAGGTGCCCTCCTCAATACCCATCACCCACCCTCTCCTCCCTCCCACCCCCCATCAACCCTCAGTTTGTTCTCAGTTTTTAAGAGTCTCTTATGCTTTGGCTCTCTCCCACTCTAACCTGTTTTTTTTTTTTTTCCTTCCCCTCCCCCATGGGTTTCTGTTAAGTTTCTCAGGGTCCACATAAGAGTGAAACCATATGGTATCTGTCTTTCTCTGTATGGCTTATTTCACTTAGCATCACACTCTCCAGTTCCATCCACGTTGCTACAAAAGGCCATATTTCATTTTTTCTCATTGCCACGTAATATTCCATTGTGTATATAAACCACAATTTCTTTATCCATTCATCAGTTGATGGACATTTAGGCTCTTTCCATAATTTGGCTATTGTTGAGAGTGCTGCTATGAACATTGGGGTACAAGTGCCCCTATGCATCAGTACTCCTGTATCCCTTGGATAAATTCCTAGCAGTGCTATTGCTGGGTCATAGGGTAGGTCTATTTTTAATTTTCTGAGGAACCTCCACACTGCTTTCCAGAGCGGCTGCACCAATTTGCATTCCCACCAACAGTGCAAGAGGGTTCCCGTTTCTCCACAACCTCTCCAGCATCTATAGTCTCCTGATTTGTTCATTTTGGCCACTCTGACTGGCGTGAGGTGATACCTGAGTGTGGTTTTGATTTGTATTTCCCTGATAAGGAGCGACGCTGAACATCTTTTCATGTGCCTGTTGGCCATCCGGATGTCTTCTTTAGAGAAGTGTCTATTCATGTTTTCTGCCCATTTCCTCACTGGGTTATTTGTTTTTCGGGTGTGGAGTTTGGTGAGCTCTTTATAGATTTTGGATACTAGCCCTTTGTCCGATATGTCATTTGCGAATATCTTTTCCCATTCCGTTGGTTGCCTTTTAGTTTTGTTGGTTGTTTCCTTTGCTGTGCAGAAGCTTTTTATCTTCATAAGGTCCCAGTAATTCACTTTTGCTTTTAATTCCCTTGCCTTTGGGGATGTGTCGAGTAAGAGATTTTTAAGGCTGAGGTCAGAGAGGTCTTTTCCTGCTTTCTCCTCTAGGGTTTTGATGGTTTCCTGTCTCACATTCAGGTCCTTTATCCATTTTGAGTTTATTTTTGTGAATGGTGTGAGAAAGTGGTCTAGTTTCAACCTTCTGCATGTTGCTGCCCAGTTCTCCCAGCACCATTTGTTAAAGAGGCTGTCTTTTTTCCATTGGATATTCTTTCCTGTTTTGTCAAAGATGAGTTGGCCATACGTTTGTGGGTCTAGTTCTAGGGTTTCTATTCTATTCCATTGGTCTATGTGTCTGTTTTTGTGCCAATACCATGCTGTCTTGATGATGACAGCTTTGTAGTAGAGGCTAAAGTCTGGGATTGTGATGCCTCCTGCTTTGGTCTTCTTCTTCAATATTCCTTTGGCTATTCGGGGCCTTTTGTGGTTCCACATGAATTTTAGGATTGCTTGTTCTAGTTTCGAGAAGAATGCTGGTGCAATTTTGATTGGGATTGCATTGAATGTGTAGATAGCTTTGGGTAGTATTGACATTTTGACAATATTTATTTTTCCAATCCATGAGCAGGGAATGTCTTTCCATTTCTTTAAATCTTCTTCAATTTCCTTCATAAGCTTTCTATAGTTTTCAGCATACAGATCCTTTACATCTTTGGTTAGATTTATTCCTAGGTATTTTATGCTTCTTGGTGCAATTGTGAATGGGATCAGTTTCTTTATTTGTCTTTCTGTTGCTTCATTGTTAGTGTATAAGAATGCAACTGATTTCTGTACATTGATTTTGTATCCTGCAACTTTGCTGAATTCCTGTATCAGTTCTAGTAGACTTTTGGTGGAGTCTATCGGATTTTCCATGTATAATATCATGTCATCTGCAAAAAGCGAAAGCTTGACTTCATCTTTGCCAATTTTGATGCCTTTGATTTCCTTTTGTTGTCTGATTGCTGATGCTAGAACTTCCAGCACTATGTTAAACAGCAGCGGTGAGAGTGGGCATCCTTGTCGTGTTCCTGATCTCAGGGAAAAAGCTCTCAGTTTTTCCCCATTGAGGATGATGTTAGCTGTGGGCTTTTCATAAATGGCTTTTATGATCTTTAAGTATGTTCCTTCTATCCCAACTTTCTCAAGGGTTTTTATTAAGAAAGGGTGCTGGATTTTGTGAAAGGCCTTTTCTGCATCGACTGACAGGATCATATGGTTCTTCTCTTTTTTTGTTGTTAATGTGATGTATCACGTTGATTGATTTGCGAATGTTGAACCAGCCCTGCATCCCAGGAATGAATCCCACTTGATCATGGTGAAGAATTCTTTTTATATGCCGTTGAATTCGATTTGCTAGTATCTTATTGAGAATTTTTGCATCCATATTCATCAGGGATATTGGCCTGTAGTTCTCTTTTTTGACTGGGTCTCTGTCTGGTTTAGGAATCAAAGTAATACTGGCTTCATAGAATGAGTCTGGAAGTTTTCCTTCCCTTTCTATTTCTTGGAATAGCTTGAGAAGGATAGGTATTATCTCTGCTTTAAACGTCTGTTAGAACTCCCCTGGGAAGCCATCTGGTCCTGGACTCTTATTTGTTGGGAGATTTTTGATAACCGATTCAATTTCTTCGCTGGTTATGGGTCTGTTCAAGTTTTCTATTTCCTCCTGATTGAGTTTTGGAAGAGTGTGGGTGTTCAGGAATTTGTCCATTTCTTCCAGGTTGTCCAATTTGTTGGCATATAATTTTTCATAGTATTCCCTGATAATTGTTTGTATCTCTGATGGATTGGTTGTAATAATTCCATTTTCATTCATGATTTTATCTATTTGGGTCATTTCCCTTTTCTTTTTGAGAAGCCTAGCTAGAGGTTTGTCAATTTTGTTTATTTTTTCAAAAAACCAACTCTTGGTTTCGTTGATCTGCTCTACAGTTTTTTTAGATTCTATATTGTTTATTTCTGCTCTGATCTTTATTATTTCTCTTCTTCTGCTGGGTTTAGGCTGCCTTTGCTGTTCTGCTTCTAGTTCCTTTAGGTGTGCTGCTAGATTTTGTATTTGGGATTTTTCTTGTTTCTTGAGATAGGCCTGGATTGCAATGTATTTTCCTCTCAGGACTGCCTTCGCTGCGTCCCAAAGCGTTTGGATTGTTGTATTTTCATTTTCGTTTGTTTCCATATATTTTTTAATTTCTTCTCTAATTGCCTGGTTGACCCACTCATTCGTTAGTAGGGTGTTCTTTAACCTCCATGCCTTTGGAGGTTTTCCAGACTTTTTTCTGTGGTTGATTTCAAGCTTCATAGCATTGTGGTCTGAAAGTATGCATGGTATAATTTGAATTCTTGTAAACTTATGAAGGGCTGTTTTGTGACCCAGTATATGATCTATCTTGGAGAATGTTCCATGTGCACTTGAGAAGAAAGTATATTCTGTTGCTTTGGGATGCAGAGTTCTAAATATATCTGTCAAGTCCATCTGATCCAATGTCTCCTTCAGGGCCCTTGTTTCTTTATTGACCGTGTGTCTAGATGATCTGTCCATTTCTGTAAGTGGGGTGTTAAAGTCCCCTGCAATTACCACATTCTTATCAACAAGGTTGCTTATGTTTGTGAGTAATTGTTTTATATATTTGGGGGCTCCGGTATTCGGCGCATAGACATTTATAATTGTTAGCTCTTCCTGATGGATAGACCTTGTAACTATTATATAATGTCCTTCTTCATCTCTTGTTACAGCCTTTAATTTAAAGTCTAGTTTGTCTGATATAAGTATGGCTACTCCAGCTTTCTTTTGGCTTCCAGTCGCATGATAAATAGTTCTCCATCCCCTCACTCTCAATCTAAAGGTGTCCTCAGGTCTAAAATGAGTCTCTTGTAGACAGCAAATAGATGGGTCTTGTTTTTTTATCCATTCTGATACCCTATGTCTTTTGGTTGGCGCATTTAATCCATTTACATTCAGTGTTATTATAGAAAGATATGGGTTTAGAGTCATTGTGATGTCTGTATGTTTTATGCTTGCAGTGATGTCTCTGGGACTTTGTCTCACAGGGTCCCCCTTAGGATCTCTTGTAGGGCTGGTTTAGTGGTGACAAATTCCTTCAGTTTTTGTTTGTTTGGGAAGACCTTTGTCTCTCCTTCTATTCTAAATGACAGTCTTGCTGGGTAAAGGATTCTCGGCTGCATATTTTTTCTGTCTAGCACCCTGAAAATCTCGTGCCAATTCTTTTTGGCCTGCCAAGTTTCAAAAGAGAGATCAGTCACGAGTCTTATAGGTCTCCCTTTATATGTGAGGGCACATTTACCCCTTGCTGCTTTCAGAATTTTCTCTTTATCCTTGTATTTTGCCAGTTTCACTATGATATGTCGTGCAGAAGATCGATTCAAGTTACGTCTGAAGGGAGTTCTCTGTGCCTCTTGGATTTCAATGCCTTTTTCCTCCCCCAGTTCAGGGAAGTTCTCAGCTATGATTTCTTCAAGTACACCGTCAGCACCTTTCCCTCTCTCTTCCTCCTCTGGGATACCAATTATGCGTATATTATTTCTTTTTAGTGTATCACTTAGTTCTCTAATTTTCCCCTCATACTCCTGGATTTTTTTATCTCTCTTTTTCTCAGCTTCCTCTTTTTCCATAACTTTATCTTCTAGTTCACCTATTCTCTCCTCTGCCTCTTCAAGCCGAGCTGTGGTGGTTTCCATTTTGTTATGCATTTCGTTTAAAGCGTTTTTCAGCTCCTCGTGACTGTTCCTTACTCCCTTGATCTCTGTAGCAAGAGATTCTCTGCTGTCCTGTATACTGTTTTCAAGCCCAGCGATTAATTTTATGACTATTATTCTAAATTCACTTTCTGTTATATTATTTAAATCCTTTTTGATCAGCTCATTAGCTGTTGTTATTTCCTGGAGATTCTTCTGAGGGGAATTCTTCCGCTTGGTCCTTTTGGATAGTCCCTGGCCTGGTGAGGACCTGCAGGACACTTCCCCTGTGCTGTGGTGTATAACTGGAGTTGTGGGCGGGGCCGCAGTCAGACCTGATGTCTGCCCCCAGCCCACCGCTGGGGCCACAGTCAGACTGGTGTGTGCCTTCTCTTCCCCTCTCCTAGGGGCGGGATTCACTGTGGGGTGGTGTGGCCCGTCTGGGCTACTTGCACACTGCCAGGCTTGTGATGCTGGGGATCTGGCGTATTAGCTGGGGTGGGTAGGCAAGGTGCACGGGGGCAGGAGGGGCAGGCTTAGATTGCTTCTCCTTAAGTGATCCTCTTCAGGAGGGGCCCTGTGGCAGTGGGAGGGAGTCAGATCCCCTGCAGGAGGTTTGGCTCCGCAGAAGCACAGAGTTGGGTGTTTGCGCAGAGCGAGCAAGTTCCCTGGCAGGAACTGGTTCTCTTTGGGATTTTGGCTGGGGGATGGGCGGGGGAGATGGCGCTGGCGAGCGCCTTTGTTCCCCACCAAACTGAGCTCTGTTGTCAGGGGGCTCAGCAGCTCTCCCTCCCTTTGTCTTCCAGCCTTCCCGCTTTCCGAGCAGAGCTGTTAACTTATGACCTCCCAGACGCTAAGTCGCGCTTGTTGTGGGAACACAGTCCGTCAGGCCCCTCTGCTTTTGCAAGCCAGACTCGGGGGCTCTGCTTGGCCGGCAAGCTGCCCCTCCGCCCCGGCTCCCTCCCGCCAGTCCGTGGAGCGCGCACCGCCTCGCAGCCCTTCCTACCCTCTTCCGTGGGCCTCTCATCTGCGTTTGGCTCCGGCGACTCCGTTCTGCTAATCCTCTGGCGGTTTTCTGGGTTATTTAGGCAGGTGTAGGTGGAATCTAAGTGATCAGCAGGGCGCGCGGTGAGCCCAGCGTCCTCCTAAGCCGCCATCTTGCCGCTTCTCCTCCCACTGGGCTTATAACAAGAAGTCCAGGTCCTCCATGCAGACACCAAATCTGTCCTCTGAGAACCACTGAGAAAATTCCTGGCCAGTCCTCTGGGATGAAGAAACTGCCTTCCAGCCAGCCCGGCCTGTGATTGGCCTCTGCAGTCACATCCTTCAGGGACCCTGTGCTGGTGGCTGCTCCCTGTGAGTCTCAGCCAGTTTCAGCTCAGTCAACCTAGAATTCTTAAGCAACAAAATTATATTTTAAAAATGTAGCTTGAAAACATTTTGGATCATAATAAAACTGAAAAGATTTATGACCCACAGACCTTCACTCCAAGAACTGTTGAATCCTTCAGACGGGAAAATGACACTAGTTAAAACTGGTGTTAGATTTTGTCAAGTGCTTTTCCTGTGGCTATTGATATGATCATATGGTGGTTTTCACATGTTGATTCAGCCTTGTATTTGTGCGATAAGTCACAATTGGTTGTGGTATAAGATCTTTTTTTATATTACCTGATTTGTTTTGCTAGCATTTTCTAGACAATATTTGTGACTATAGTTATAAGAGATATTGTTCTACAGTTTTATCTTCTTGTATGGATTTTGCCTGCTTTCGGTATCAGGGTTATTCTGGCCTCATAGAATGTATGGGGAATGTATTTTTGGAAAAAATGTGTAAAGGACTGGTGTTGATTCTTTAAACACTTTGTAGAATTAATCAGTTAAGCTCTTGGGGCTTGGTTTTTTTGTGGGTAGTTACTGTATTACTAATTCCCATTCTACTTGTTATAGGTCTGTTCAGATGTGTAGGTCGTCTTGAATCAGTTGGGTAGTTTGTATCTTTCTAGGAGTTTTGTCCATTTCATCTAGGTTATCTAATGTGTTGACATAAAATTGTTCATAGTTTTCCCTTAATCACTTTTATCTCTACAAGTGGTTAATTCCCCTTTCCTTATTTTAGTAATTTGAGGTTTTTTATATTTATCATTTTTTTTCCCAAATAACCAACTTTTGGTTTTTTTCATTTTCTCTATTGGTTTTCTAACATATATTTCATTTATTTCTGCTCTAATCTTTATTATTTCCTTCCTTCTGGTTGCTTTATGTTCTTTTTCTAGTCTCAAAGTTTAGGTTAGTGATTAAAGTTTAGATTAGTCATTTTTAATATAGGTATTGACACCTATAAATTTGCCTCTGAACACTGCTTTTACTGTATGTTTTATAGTATGCATTAATGTGTTCTTATTTTTCATAGTCTCACTATACTCTCTAATTTGTATTTTGATTTCTTCTTTGACTCTTTGGTTAGTTAGGAATGCAATGTCTAATTCCTATGTATTTATAAATTTCCCTTGTCCTCTTGTTATTGAATTTCATCCCATTGTAGTCCGAGAACTTTTTGAGTTCATTTTATTCCCCAGGTTTTCTTTTCAGGCTGTTTGTTTGTTTGTTTGTTTTGGTCAGCTTCTTGTTTGCTCAGTTCTTTTTTTTTTTAATTTTTTTTAACAGTTATTTATTTTTGAGACAGAGAGAGACAGAGCATGAATGGGGGAGGGTCAGAGAGAGGGAGAAACAGAATCCGAAACAGGCTCCAGGCTCTGAGCCATCAGCACAGAGCCCAACGCGGGGCTCGAACCCACGGACCGTGAGATCATGACCTGAGCCGATGTCGGTCGTTTAACCGACTGAGCCACCCAGGCGCCCCTGCTCAGTTCTTATCACCGCTTTAGGTAGCTGTGAAATCAAGCAATTGTCACTGTTTTTGACACCCTTCCTCCCTTTAGGGAAAAGGCTGTCTTCACAAGCAAGCTCTGGGTCAGGTCAAATAAAGATGATCTCTGTAGGGAACTGCTAGGTAGTTCAAAAAATAATAATAAAAAAAGACTATTCTCTGGAAATGTTTGGGGACAGCTCCAAACCTATTTTGTCCTCTCCAGAGGTTCCTAGGCTGGTGGTTTTCATCACGAATGCAAGGGGGTTTATTTTCAAATCTACTGAGAAGTTGGACAGAGGTTGAAGGAAATAAGAAGAAGCCAAATGGACCCAAATCTCACTGTTATTACTAAATTTCAGCATTTTTTTTTCTTGATAGTTTCCAATTTGTTCTAAGCCTGTGGTAAACTTCTAGAATTTTGATATTATATTTTCACAATTTTTTGCCTAGTGTCCTTGTTATTTTTATATAGGAGTAAACTTTCAGAGGTCAATACCTTCACCATTTCTGGTACATGGTATTGTCAGATTTTTATAGTATATATGAAGTGATATAATAACACTTGAAGGTAAATTGTCATGAGATAAAGGTGGATATTGTAAACATTAGAGTACCTACTAAAATAACTAAACATAAAGTTGTAATAAGCCAAAAAAAAGAAGAGCTTAAGCATTAAATGTTCCTAATTTATTGCAAAATAGCAGAAAAATGAAAAAAGAGAACAAAGAACAGATGGTGCAAATAGCAAGCAATAAGATAATTGACTTAAACTAACCATGTAAGTAGTCACATTAAATAGTATCACATTGGATAGTTTAAACATCCCAATTAAAAGGCAGAGATTGTTGTAAAAAAAAAAAGGCAGATTCTATATGACTTATATATTTTAAATGGAAAACCATGAAAAGGAAAATGATATATTAACATATATCATGTAAAAATAATGGTTATATTAATATCAGATATCAGATAAAGTAGAATACAAAGCCACTAAATTTGAAGGGTTAATTAAGGTCATTTCCTAATGAGCAATGTATCATTTCATTAAAAAAATAAATAAAAATTCTGAATATTTATTTACTTAATAATAGAACTTCAAATCTGTAAAGCAGATACACTGTATATCAACAGAGAAGCAACAAACTAAATGAAGGGTATTAAATACCATTTATTCAATATATTAGTCAATATAATGTCTAATATGTTCAATATAATATTCAGGATGCTTTGTAGTCCACACTGAAGAAAACAAAATCCTGACTCTCACTGTAGACAGAAATTTTCCATTTATATTTTATTATACATTATATGAAATGCATGCTATATATTATACATTATAAAAGCCTCATGATGAAAATCAAAATTTAAAAACACCGTGAAGGGCTTACAAGATAATATCTACATGATACTGGAGTAGGGAAGATAATCATAAGTAAGAAAATAAAATTTCCAACGTTTATTTATTTTGGGACAGAGAGAGACAGAGCATGAATGGGGGAGGGGCAGAGAGAGAGGGAGACACAGAATCAAAAACAGGCTCCAGGCTCTGAGCCATCAGCCCAGAGCCCGATGCGGGGCTCGAACTCACGGACCGCGAGATCGTGACCTGGCTGAAGTCGGACGCTTAACCGACTGCGCCACCCAGGCGCCCCGAAAATAAAATTTCCAATCGAGATTTCAAGACTGATCAATTTTATTATATTCATAATGAAAAACTTGTTCGCATATAAAGAAAGCATTTTTTTACCAAAGTTAATTAGCAAGTCTCATATTCAGAGAAGATATTTGTGATGCATATAAATGATAACTCAAATCCCAGATATATACCAGAATGTCTAAAGATGTTTTTCTAGAACAAGAAAACTGAATGCCCAGTCAACATTTACAAAAATGCCCTTCACTAAAAGACATGAATAGACACTTCTCCAAAGAAGACATCCGATGGCCAACCGACACATGAAAAAATGCTCAACATCACTCCTCATCAGGGAAATACAAATCAAAACCACAATGAGATACCACCTTACACCTGTCAGAATGGATAACAGGTGTTAACAACTCAGGCGACAACAGATGTTGGCAAGGATGCGGAGAAAGAGGATCTCTTTTGCATTGTTGGTGGGAATGCAAGCTGGTGCAGCCACTCTGGAAAATAGTATGGAGGTTCCTCAAAAAACTAAAAATAGAACTACCCTATGACCCAGCAATTGCACTACTAGGCATTCATCCACGGGATACAGGTGTGCTGTTTAGAAGGGACACATGCACCCCCTTGTTTATAGCAGCACTATCAACAATAGCCAAAGTATGGAAAGAGCCCAAATGTCCATCGATGGATGAATGGATAAAGAAGAAGTGGTATATATATACAATGGAGTATTACTTGGCAATCAAAAAGAAATCTTGCCATTCGCAACTACGTGGATGGAACTGGAGGGTATTATGCTAAGTGAAATTAGTCAGAGAAAGACAAAAATCATATGACTTCACTCATATGAGGACTTTAAGAGACAAAACAGATGAACATAAGGGAAGGGAAACAAAAATAATATAAAAACAGGGAGGGGGACAAAACAGAAAAGACTCATAAATATGGAGAACAAACTGAGGGTTGCTGCAGGGGTTGTGGGAGGGGGGATGGGCTAAATGGATAAGGGGCATTAAGGAATCTACTCTTGAAATCATTGCCTCACTATATGCTAACTAATTTGGATGTAAATTTTAAAAAAAATATAAAGTTTAAAAAAATGCCCTTCACTATTTATCTGGAAAATGTGTATTAGCACAACAATTTCTTATCAATATGCACATTGGCATTGTCACTGACGAATAGTAAAAACTGAGAAAAGCCAGTGTTGTAATGAGCGGTATAGTCTGGAAATAGGTATTTCAGTGCTAATGTAACTACACAAATACCACTTGTGGCTGTTTTTGTTTCTGTTCCATCAGTCTTAAAGGCTTGCATTTGTCCTCATGCTTCTTAAAACAAAATCTCAGAATGATTGTTGTGGCTTCAGATGCTATATGTCTGTGCACTTAGCCAGGGTAGGAAAAGCGATCTGCCAACTGAATTTACCTGTTTTTATTAGGAAGTTAGAAGATGTTCAGGAGGCACTACTCAGCTAATTTTTAATTAAAATTCATTAGCAATAGGAAGAGGGCTTGGGATAGCCAAACAATGACCACCATGATGCTTTATCTCCTTTTATTGATGTTGCCAGATATTTTTCTCTTTTGAAAACTCTTCTAGTTTGTAGAGTCTAAAGAGTTTCTCCTTTCCTTTGCCTAGCAACTCTTAATATTGTTTTATATTTGTTTTTAATTGGGCTTATTTATTTGAACAGGTAATGCATGAATCTATGAAAAACAAACCAAAGTTATATGAGTTATATAATGAAATGTATGTTGAGATTTTAGGGCAAGTGAAACTCTCAAACACATTTGTAGAGAATAAGTAGGTATATATATGTTGTAGCCCAAAGTAGAAATAATTATGACATTTAAGGCTTCACATGCCCAATAAGTCACTTCTAGTTTGAATTAGTTAATGTAGGCTAAACCGATAGAGAAAACTATGTAATAGCTTAGGCACAAGAACAGTTTGTTTCTCATTCAAACAAGTTTTGAAAACAGGCGTGTGTCATTGGCAGATGGCTATGTGGTAATACAATAACCCAGGCTCACTATTAAAAAAAACAATCAACTGTTTAGCAAATAGTTTTATAAGTCAAGTAAGCAAAGAAATAAGGCTATATTTCTCTTTTCAATATGGTATTTTGAATGTGTTTTTCAATAATACACAGCAGTCTTCCACATACTAATTTTTTTTTTTTTAATCCACGAGCACTTCATATAATCCCTTCATGAGATTGGTTGCCTTTGGGGATTAAAGACAAGGAATGAGATCAAGGAGCTATTTAAGAATGGATTTAAGTGTGCCTGAAATACATCACTCAATTATTGAAACAAAATATATAAATAAAATATTTTAAATATTTTAAAACTATATTTCTTTATATTTTGGGAGCAGTTCATTAGCTGTCTGCCAAAAGCCTTGTGCTCCGTTCCTTCCTGAAAAGAGAGTAATCACTGAAGCACTGAAGTTAAAAAACTAAAATTGCCAGTCCTCTCTTGACTATAGTACAGACATGCTCACAGGGTTGAATGAATTATATACAAAGAAATGTGAACAACAGTGTTGTCCACACCTTCCAAACTCCTTCACTCTCCCCGCTCCTTTACTCTCTGGCTGGCTGGAGTGGAGATTGTCTCCAGTGAAATTGGCGATGCCACAGACGCAGATTCTCCATTGATCTATATATCCCTCAAAAACAAAGAGGGGCTGACCTAAAGACATCTTTACAATCCTGTTAGAGACATCTTCGCAGTCCTATTACCCACTTATGTTGTGATGAAGACATTATACATTTCAGGTATTTTTTTCATCATTGTCCTGACCAGTGGAATGCTATAATAACTTTCCCATCATTGAAATCATATTTAATATTAAAAACGCTATTCCCATAATTTGAAGAACTTTAAACTTGCTGAATAATGAATGACTTAATGAATGGACAAATTATAGTGGCGGTGTTTTACGGATAAAAATTTGAGGAACATAATGTGAAAAATGCAATGCTTCATCTTGATGTGAAAGGGAAGCTAGGAAATCTCTAGGATATTTAAATAGTTTTATGAGAAAGGGAACAAGAACTGAAATCTGGAGCATTCTCCCTCATAATGTGCAAAGGAAGAGAGACTCTTTACCCATAAGTAGTTTCAAGTCTAATACAGAGACTTACAGTAAGTTAGCAGTTATTAGGGTCACTTCTCTCATTTTCTATAATTATGTATTTAAAATATTATTTCACAAAATTCTAAAGGTAGCTATAATAGTATTTTCTGTTTGTGATGTTGATACTCATTATTTTAAAGAATTATATGGCATAATGGCATATTTTAAAAAATCATGGCATATTTTCATGAGCCACCTTTTTTTTTATTTTCTTTATTTTTTTTTCAACGTTTTTTATTTATTTTTGGGACAGAGAGAGACAGAGCATGAACGGGGGAGGGGCAGAGAGAGAGGGACACACAGAATCGGAAACAGGCTCCAGGCTCTGAGCCATCAGCCCAGAGCCCCACGCGGGGCTCGAACTCACGGACCGCAAGATCGTGACCTGGCTGAAGTCGGACGCTTAACCGACTGTGCCACCCAGGCGCCCCGAGCCACCTTTTTTCCAAGGTCCTTCTCAAGCTTTTCACACATTTCAGTCTTTTAACTACCATCTGCCACATTTTAGAAGCTTTGGTTTAGCCTACCAATACCAATATCCATCAGTAGGCGACCCTATGGAATTTTACACAATTATAGCCAAAAACCAAACAGCTTTGTGCTGAAATTAGCCTATTAGGCCCTACCAATCCTTCTTAAAATGTAAAAATGATTTAAAAATTTATTTTACCGTCTTATTGAAAACTAGAAATAAAAAAGCCCCTGATTGGCAAACAATCTTAAATATTTGACATCTTGGTGGCGAGCAACATCTACAAGAACTAGTTTTTCCATGATAGCCAATTATTTGCCTATTTTTCCTGAAATACATTTTTGCTGTTCTACCTTGGATAACTGAATTAGTGGCAGAATCACCTGAAGTGAATAAGCACATGGAAAGTTTATTGATGTGATGTATAGCTACTCTACCTATCCATGGAGGAAAATGAAACAGTGACTATAATAATAGTTTTCTAAATTATGTTCTCTAAGAGCTAATCCTATGTAAAATTTTCAACTCAAGCTGATCTCATTAAGATATTTATGCTGCATTGAAAGTTCTTTTGTCTTTTGCTGTGATTTTTCTCTATACATATTTGTGGTTAGACATTTACTTTTTTCTACGCTTAATTCCTTCTAGTCTGTGATGCGTGTTGAAAAGCACACATGGAAAGTTTTCTCATTCTGATAAGTTAGTGATCCCTTGCTCAACAAAGGTAACCAAAAGATTTATAATTATTAAAAATAACTAATTATAAGAAGTACATTAAAATGTAAATTATTAAGCAGTTGGTCATGTTAGAATATTGTGGTTTTTTCACACACCTTTGGTCACTTTTGCTTTATTGATAAATAATGTCACATTCTTTTTCCCTATAATACACATGTTCAAGCAATATAGATTTGAAATAAGGTAAACTCATGCCAAATAATTTTGTGAAGGATTATTAGGTTAGTGGTGTTTTAATGTTAAGAAATTATAGGTATCCAATTTGTGTTGATAGTCCATAGTTCAATTTTCTGTTCTTTTGTTTTTAAAGAATTATTAGAACTTCGCAGATATTTCTCTGCTTATCTTTCACCTAAGGAAATAGCATGACTTTTTTTCCAAATTATAATTCTCAGAACTTTATTTTTAAACTTTGTCATTGTAGTTGATTCACTCATTCATCCATCTATTCATTTATTCACTCATACTTTCCTCAGAAAACCTTATTTTGTGCCAGGAATACTGCTATGGTTGCTTTCTCATTATAAACTCAAGAATATGGCAGACCCAGTCCTTGCCTTTTTTCAAGTTTCAGGGGATAAGGTGACAAATAAAAAGAAAACAAAATAACATATTAAATTACAGATTGGGTGCATGTTTTCAAGACTGCTCATTTTATATTGGAAGGTCAGTGAAATTCTTTCTCTTACGGTGATCTTTAAACTGAGCTCTTAAATATAAAAAGTGGCTAGGCATCATGCATGAATTTATTCTGCTCAGGTGACTAGAAAAAAATTAATATACTTAACATAAAAAGCATCATGGACTTTAGTGATTTTTTTTGAGGATTCATAAAACGTTAGAGAATGTTATTTCTTCCTTTCAGATGAAGATACTAAATTTCTCTCACTTTCATTTTAAGTGAGCAAATATTGAGTAGGGGCTTAAAAAATTAATGAAACTCTATTCCTTAGTTATTTGTTATTCCTTATATTGGTTGAATGAGTACATATGCATTTCTTACAGATATAAATATAAATATATATGTAATATATATACAAATACAATATAAATATATATTATAAATATATAAATATATATGTACAAATACAATGTAAATATGTATATAATAAATACATAAATATATGTAGCTATATATATTTGTAAATATATAGCTATATATTTCTTACAAACATAAATATAAATAGCTATTATTAACATTTAAAAAATCTCTTAGTCTTCTTTCCCCTCTGATTCACCATCATGTTTTGAGTTGTCTATATTTTTATATTTGCTCTAAGACTTTCGCTGCCATTAACTCTTTGGAGCCCTCTTCTGTCACAGCCTGAAATGATTCTCACTGGTAATGGTAGCATCTTTTCTGACCTTACCCTTATAAAAGACATTTACCACTATTAACCATACTACATTTCTTGAAGGTATTTTGGCTTCCATGATATCATCTTATACTATTCTAAATTTCTAGCCATTTCGTCTTAGTTTCCTAATGGTTTCTTTCCTGTGCACTCTATCACTACTGTATGACTAGCCTTTAGAATTTTACACATAGCCTTCTACTCTCTTTCTACCTTAGTGGTGACCATATTTATATACATGGCTTCTGATAGTGATCCCCCAAACTTGTATCTTTAGTGTAGACTGCTTTCTTCCATGCTACAGATAGTGGTTCTAATCTCCTGTAGAACATCTGCATGAATCCCAGATGCTTGAAATATAATTACTCAGCCTGAAATTCTTTTTCTGAATTTCCTATATTGACCTTACCTCTTACTCAATTATCCAAAACAAAACATTGTTAGAATAATTGCCTGCTCCTCAAACTCCAAATAATCTAACCAAATCCCTGATTTTCTACTTTCTCCATATCCCTCCAGGCTCATTCTCTCTGTATCTACTGAAATAATGTTGTTCAAATCCTAGGCATCCTATGTGGATTTTTTTTAAATTTTTTTTAACATTTATTTATTTTTGAGACAGAGACAGAGCATGAACGGGGGAGGGGCAGAGAGAGAGGGAGACACAGAATCGGAAGCAGGCTCCAGGCTCTGAGCCATCAGTCCAGAGCCCGACGCGGGGCTCGAACTCACGGACCGTGAGATCGTGACCTGAGCTGAAGTCGGAGGCTTAACCGACTGAGCCACCCAGGCGACCCTGGATTTTTTTTTCAGTTGCCTCCTCATTAGATTCCTTCCTTCCATTCTTGTGTCACTTTAACCCACCTGCTGTTCTGCATAGTATTTTTCTATATCCATGTTAATCCCAGCTACAGAATGTATATCGGGTCTTTGTGATGCAGGCAAGCCAGGTCTGAGGACCCATAGAGGGTCCTGCAGGACCAGCCAAGAGGGTTCCTGGCTGCATGCAGGATAGAAATCAGACACGAGGCAGCAGAAGGTGAAAGCAGAGTTTATTGAGGATGTAGAGAATCCAGGTACAGAGTGTATGGGAGACTCAGAAAAGAAAGGAGGGAGAGTCTCAGTTTTGCCTGGAGTCTGGGTGTTTATTGAGAATTGTGGTCTTGTATATGTGTCCTCTCAGGCATCCAGGAACCAGTTAGAACAAAGGAGCCCAGATATTATTCCTTGGAGCCAGTGGTCTGGAACACGTATGATGACTTCATCCAGTCTTTCTTACCTGATCCTTCCTTAGGTGTTATCTGTTTTAAAGAAATAACTCCATGTCCGTTAAAGGTAGGACACACACTATTTGAACACGTGTAAAGTAGAGGTGCCAGTCCTAGCAAGAAGAGAAGCAAGTAAAGGAGGATAAGGCAGCTTTTTATGGAGTCTTGCAGTTTCCCTGCCTCATTGAGTACAGTAAACAATGTTTCTAGGAATTTTTAAAAATCGTCTTGCTAATAAAGTATGTCTAGACTTCAAAATATAAGCGGCTTATTTTGTGAAGTACTCTCTAGGAGTGATTCCCATTGTCCATATGTAATCCTCTTCCTCAATTTCATGCCATTTCTGTTCTTTCCTTCTTCCTTTGTGTAGGTTTGCTAAGGCTATTCCAGCTGACCAAGCAAGCCACGTGACAGTTCTCCTGCCTTATTCTGTGTCTCCCTGTGTCTGCTTGGGACCAAAGCTATTTCTGTACCCGTATCTTTAAAAATACCTTCTGTACGCACCCTCGGAAGCCACTGACTGCAGACTCAATCTCTTTAAGGCTCAGGCTTAGTTAAGTTGGCCAGAAACAGTAATAGATGTTCCTTTTTGTAGGCATCTGTGCATAAGCCAATATTTTTAAAGACTCTTAACATTAATGCTAGACAATATGTGAATTTATGGATGGGTTGAACCCAGCAGTTCATCAGACATACCTAATCTATGAACTTCACTTTAGATTTATCTGGATACTGAGCTCCAAAAGTATGGTACTAAAGTAGTGCTCTTCATTTTGGAATGAAAAATACTGAAGCACAAATATGGATATAACACACAGAGTATACTTTTTATCTGTTTAAGTATCTTTTTTTATTTCTCTTCTTAATGGTGCACAAGATGGGATTTAGACTCATCATGAGATGGATGTAAACTTAATACTAGTGTCTAGAAAAAAAATGATTAAAAATAGTGCCTGATACTTAATAAATATTTGTTGAATCAATAAATGAATAGTTAAATGGCAAATGGAGTACGGTGTTAATTGGACAAATCCATATGAATTAGTATTAAAAGGGCAAGGGTAATTGCTATTGACTCAAAAT
The DNA here is from genome assembly GCF_018350175.1 of Felis catus. Lineage (NCBI taxonomy): Eukaryota > Metazoa > Chordata > Mammalia > Carnivora > Felidae > Felis > Felis catus. The sequence goes on along the minus strand of NC_058385.1, from coordinate 36,253,481 downwards.
GTCTTTTGGTTATTAAAAAAAAAAAACAAAGTTATTTCCTGAGGCAGCAGAATATGAGATAAACTCTAAGCATTCATTCATTAAACTGCTATTATCTTTCATTTTCCATATGCACATTCAAACCTCATCTACATGTATTCACTTGATGAATAATTAAATCCATTACTAACTGCTTGGCAACTTCTTCCGGGTCAATTGATTCCAAAAATTGTTGAGCTGTATGTTAAAAAATCATTTCTATTTTACCTTTCATTTCATGAGTACATGTAACTTTTTGGTTCCTTTCTTAAAAAGTTTTTATTTTAATTCCAATTAGTTAACATGGCATTATACTGATTTCATGTGTACCATATAGTAATTAAACACTTCCATATATCACCCTGTGCACATCACAAGAAGGACAGTCCTTAATCACCTATTTAACCCATCCCCCACTCACCTGCCCCCCGGCAACCATCAGTTTGTTCTCTACAATTAAGAGTCTGTTCTGTGATTTGTTCTCTCCCTCCCTCCCTCCCTCTTGTTTTCCCGTTTCTTGTTTGTTTTGTTTCTTAAATTCTACATATAAGTGAAATTATGTGGATTTGTCTTACTCTAACTTATTTTGCTTCGTGTTGCATTCTCTGGCTCCATCTATGTCACTGCAAATAGTAATATTTCATTCTGTCTTATGCATGAATAATACTCTATTGTGGTGTGTGTGTGTGTGTGTGTGTGTGTGTGTGTACGTACACCAGATCCTTATCCATTCATCTATCAATGGAAACTTAGGCTGATTCCATAGTTTGGCTATTTTATTTATTTATTTTTTTAATTTTTTTAACGTTTATTTATTTTTGAGACAAAGAGAGACAGAGCATGAATGGGGGAAGGGCAGAGAGAGAGGGAGACACAGAATCCGAAGCAGGCTCCAGGCTCTGAGCCATCAGCCCAGAGCCCGTCACGGGGCTTGAACTCACAGACCGGGAGATTGTGACCTGAGCTGAAGTCAAACGGTCAACCGACTGAGCCACCCAGGCGCCCCTAGTTTGGCTATTTTAAATAATGCTACTATAAACATACAGGTGCATACATCCCTTTGAATTAGTGTTATTCTATTCTTTGGTTAAATACCCACTAGTGAAATTACTGGATCATAAGGTAGTTCTATTTTTAACTTTTTGAAGAACCTCCAAACTGTTTCCCACAGTGGCTACACCAGTTTGGGTTCCCACCAACAGTGCATGAAGGTTTCTTTTTCTCCATATCCTCACCAATACCTGTTGCTTCTTGTGCTGTTGATTTTGGCCTGTCTGACAGGTGTAAGGTGATGTCGCACTGTAGTTTTGATTTGCATTTTCCTATGATCAGTGATTCTTGAGCATCTTTTCATGTATCTGTTGGCCATCTGTATGTCTTCTTTGGAGAAATATCCGTTCATGTCATTAGTCCATTTTTAAGTTGGATTACTTATTTTGGGGGTGTTGAGTTCTATCAGTTCTTTATATATTTTAGGTACTGGTGACTCAATGGATATGGCATTTGTAAATATCTTCTCCCATCCTGAAGATTTCCTTTTAAGTTTTGTTGATTGTTTCCTTCACTTTTCATCTTGATATTGTCCCAATAGTTTATTTTTGCTTTTGCCTCAGGAGACATATCTAGAAAGAAGTTGCTATGGCCATTGTCAAAGAAGTTACTGCCTGTGTTCTCTTCTAGGATTTGTATGGTCTCTTTCATCCATTTTGAATTTACTTTTGTATATGGTATAAGAAAGTGGTCCATTTTCATTCTTCTGCATAATGCTGTCCGTTTTTCTGACATCATTTGTTGAAGAGACTGTCCTTTTCCCATTGGACATTCTTTCTAGGTTTATTGAAGATTAATTGTAGGCTTATTTCTGAATTTTCTATTCTCTTTCATTGATCTATGTGCCTATTTCTGTGCAAGTACCATACTGTTTTGGTTACCACAGCTTTGTAATATAACCTGATGTTCAGAATTGTGATACCTTCAGCTTTGCTTTTCTGGTTCCTTTTCTTTTTCTTTTTCCCTTTCTTTTCTTTTCTTTAAATATGTGTTTATATATTGGAGAGAGAGGGAGAGAGAGAGAGAGGGAGAGAGAAACAGAGAAAGAGCATGAGCCAGGGAGAAGTTGAGAGAGAGGGAGAGAGAAAATCCCAAGTAGGCTCAGTCCCATCAGAGTAGAGCCCGGCAGGGGGCTCGATCCCACAAACTGTAAGATCATGACCTAAGCTTAAATCAAGAGTCTGATGCTTAACCAGCTGAGCCACCCAGACACCCCTGGTTCCTTTACTTTCAACATTACTGTAAGATATGTAATTTCAGATGGTATTCATTCTAACTTTGACTCATTCAATTTAATCTAGAATTTACATCATTATTCTTATATAGACTTTGTGTCTTCATATTTAAATCAACCACTAACTGTATTTTGTTAAGATAGGTAATTTACATAAGGTGTCAAAAATAATACTCGATGCAAATATTCAGAAAATAGGTAGTTACTCTCAAAAGATTCTGCTGTGGTCTTTATTTCTTCTCTCATATTTTAAAATATTTATATCATATTTATTTTAAAGTCCCTTTTATATCTTTTTATTATCTGTAGTTCATGAGATATGTCTAATGTTTTAAGTTCATTTAATATAAATAATTCTATTTTTTTTCTGACAAAGTATTCCTTTTTATCTCTTTGGTAGACAGACTTTTTAGATGGCCCTACTGATCCTCACCTGGTTTTCACACCCTTGTGCAATCCCATCTCCTTGAGTGTAAGAAGGATTTAGTGACTTGCTTCTAACCGAAAGAATACAGAGCCCATGATGGAGTATCACTTGCATAATTAGATTACAAAGATTGTGACTTCTGTCACACTAGCACACTCCCTTTCTTTCTAGTTTTGGTGAGGCAAACTATGTTGGAAAAGCCCGTGTGGTAAAGAACTGAGGCCAACTTCTAGCCATCAATCAGTGCTTAACTGAGGCCCTCAATTCAGCAGCCAAAAATATTGCCCTAAATTATGTGAGTTAGTTTTAAAGCAGATCCTTTCCTAGCTGAGCTTTAAAAGAACACAGCATATGAGAGACACTGGATCAGAAGACCCAGTTAAACTGTGCCCAAATTTCTGACCCGCAGTATCTACAAATAAAAATCTGTGTTGTTTGAAACTGCTAAGTTTGGGAGTGCTTTATTATATGATGGTAGATAATACATTTTTATCTTGGAGTTTTTTTGCTGAATATAGAATTCTGAGTTGGCAGTTATCACCACTCCCACCCCTTAACTTTAAAGATGTTTTTTTCCCCATTGTCTTGATTGTGTTGTTCCCCTAATATCTATGATATTTTTTCTCTGTTTACTTTTAAAATTTTATTTTTTTTGGAGCAAAGGGATTATGAAATTCTTAGGAATGGTATTCTTTGTTTTTATCCAGTTCAAAGTCACTGATCTAACTGAATTTGTAGATTAATGTCTTCATTCACATTTTTAAAACTAAGTTTTTTTCTTTACTGAAGTATAATTGACATACAGTGTTATATAGTTTTAGGTGTCTAATATAGTGATTCAACATTTCTATACATTACTCAGTGCTCATTACCATAAGTGTGCTCTTAATCCCCTTTGTCTGTTTCAACCAAACTTCCACCCACCTCCTCTCTAAAATCACAGGTTATTCTCTGTATTTAGGAGTGTTTTTTGTTTGTCTCTCTTTTTTTCTTTGTTCCTTTGTGTTGTTTCTTTAATTCTAAATATGAAAGAAATCATATGGTATTTGACTTTCTCTCTCTGACTTACTTCATTTATACCCTCTAGGTCCACCCACATTGTTGCATATGACAAGACCCCTTTTTTAAGGCTGAGTAATATTCCAGTGTGTGTGTGTGTGTGTGTGTGTGTGTGTGTGTGTGTGTATCACATCTTTTTTATCCATTCATTTATTAATGGACACTTAGGTTGCTTTCACATCTTGACTATTGTAAATACTGCTTCAACAAACATAGGGATGCATATATCTTCTTGAATTAGTGTTTTCATTTTCTGTGGGTAAATACCCAATAGTGGAATTAGTGTATCATATGATAATTATATTTTGAATTTTTTAAGGAACCTCTATACTATTTTCCACAGTGGCTGTACCAATTTGTTTTTCTTTTTTTTTTTTTTAATTTTTTTTTTAACGTTTATTTATTTTTGGGACAGAGAGAGACAGAGCATGAACAGGGGAGGGGCAGAGAGAGAGGGAGACACAGAATCGGAAACAGGCTCCAGGCTCTGAGCCATCAGCCCAGAGCCCGACGCGGGGCTCAAACTCACGGACCGCGAGATCGTGACCTGGCTGAAGTCGGACGCTTAACCGACTGCGCCACCCAGGCGCCCCCCAATTTGTTTTTCAACAGTATATGAGGAGTTCCTATTTCTTCACATTCTCACCAGCACTTGTTATTTCTTATCTTTTTTATTCTAGCCATTCTGACAAGTGTTGGATGATACCTAATAATGATTTTGTTTTGCACTTCCCTTATAATTAGTGATGTTGCCCAACTTTCCATGTATCTGTTGGCTATTTGTATGTTGTCTTTGGAAAAATTTCATTCAGGTCTTCTGCCCATGTTTAATTAGATTATTTTTTATTGTGTGTTAGGTTGTATAAATTCTTTATACATTTTGGATATTAAACCCTCATTAGATGTATTATTTGCAAATATATTCTCCTATTCAATAGGTTGCCTTGTGGTATTGTTGATGGTTTTCTTTGCTGTGCAAAAGCTTTTTATTTTGGTGTAGTCCCAGTAGTTTAAATTTGTTTTTGTTTCTCTTGGCTGAGAAGACAATCTAGGAAAGCATTTTCGTAGCCAAAGTCAAATAAAATACCGCTTAGGTTTTCTCCTAGGATTTTTATGATTTTGTGTTTCATATTTAGGCCTTTAAACTATTTTGAGTTTCTTTTTGTATACAGTGTAAGAAAGTGGTCCAATTTCATTCTTTTGCATGTAGCTGTCCAGTTTTCCCAGGACCTTTTAGTGAAGAGATGGTTTTTTCCCCATTGTATATTCTTCCTTCCTTTGTCATAGATTAATTGACTGTAGAAGCATAGGCTATTTCTGGCCTCTTTATTCTGTTCCATTGATCAATGGGTCTCTTTTTCTGATGGTACCATACTGTTCTGATTACTATAGCTTTGCAGTGTATCTTGAGATCTGGGATTGTAATATGTCCAACTTTGTTCTTCTTTCTCAGGATTGCTTTGGCAATTTGGGGTCCTTTGTGTTTCCATAAAATTGTAATAGTATTTTTTTGTAGCTTGGTGAAGAATATTGTTGGTATTCTGATAGGGATTACATTAAATCTTAGATTGCTTTAGGTAGTATAGATAATTTAATAATATTGGTTCTTCGAATCCATGAGAATGGAATATTTTTCCATTTGTGTCCTCTTTAATTTCTTTCATCAGTGTTTTATAGTTTTCAGATCTATATAGTTTTCAAATCTATATTGATTTTTTACCTTCTTAAGTTTATTAGTAGGTATTTTATTCCTTTTGGTGCAATTGTAATTGAGATTGTTTTCTTAATTTCTCTCTCCAATACTTCATTTTTACTGTATAGAAATACAATGGATTTATGAATATTAATTTTGTATCCTGTGACTTCATTGAATTCATTTATCAGTTCTATTAGGTTTTGTGTGTGTGTGTGTGTGTGTGTGTGTAGAGTCTTAAGGGTTTTCTATATATAGCATTATATCATAAACAAATAGTGGAAGTTTTACTTCTTCCTATCAATTTGGATGCCTTTTATTTATTTTCTCTTATCCTTTTGCTGCACTAGAATGTCTAGTACTACGTTGAATAAAAGTGATGAGACTGGGCATTCCTTGTATTGTTCCTGATCTTAGAGGAAAAATTTCATTTTTTTCACCATTGAGAATGATGTTAGCTGTAGATTTTTCATGTATGGCTTTAATTATGTTGAGTATGTTCGCTATAAACCTACTTTATTGACAATTTTTATCATGGATAGAGGTTATACTTTGTAAAATGCTTTTTCTGCTTCTGTTGAGATGATCATATGATTTTTATCCTTTCTCTTGTTGATGTGATGCATTACATTGATTTGCAAATATTAAACCACCTTTGCATCCTTTGAATGAATTCCACTGGATCATGGTGAATGACTTTTTAAATGTATTGTTGGATTTGGTTTTCTAGTTTTTTGTTGAGAATTTTTGCGTCTATGCTCATCGGAGATGTTGGTATATAGTTTTCTTTTTTTCTTTCTTTTTTTTTTTAGTATCTGGTTTTGGTATCAGAGTAATTTGTCCTGATAGAATGAATTTGGAAGTTTCACTTCCTTTTCTATTTTTTTGGAGTAGTTTGAGAAGAATAGGTATTAACTTTTTTTTTTTTTAAACATTTGGTAGAATTGACCTGTGAAGCCAACTGGTCCTAGACTTCTGTTTTTAGGAGTTTTTTGATTATTGATCCAACTTCATTACTGGTAATCAGTTTGTTCAATTATTTTTTATTTCTTTATGATTCAGTTTTGGGAGGTTATATATTTCTAGAAATGTATCCATTTAGTATAGGTTGTCCAATTTGTTGGCATATAATTTTTCATGATCCTTTGTATTTCTGTGATGATGCTATGTCTTCTCCTTCATTTGTGATTTTATTTATTTGAGTCCTTTCTCTTTTTTCTTGTTGAGTTTGGCTAAAATGTATCAATTTTGTTTTTTTTTTTTTTTTTTTAAAGTACCAATCTCTGGTTTCATTGATCGTTTCTGGTGTGTGTGTGTGTGTGTGTGTGTGTGTGTGTGTGTGTGTGTGTGTTTTACTCTATTTCATTTATATCTGCTCTAATCTTTATTATTTCCTTACCTCTGCTGACTTTGGACTTTGTTATTCAATTTTTAGTTCCTTTAATTGTAATGTTAGGTAGTTTATTTAAGATTTTTCTTGTTTCTTGAGGTAGACCAGTATTGCTATCAACTTCCCTCTTTGAGCAGCTTTTGCTATATCTCAAAGATTTGGGGCCACTGTATTTTCATTTTCATTGTCTCCATATTTTTTAAATTTGCTTTTGATTTCTTGGTTGACCCATTCATTGTTTAGTAATATATTATTTACTTTATATATTTGTGTTCTTTCCAGATTTTTTCTTGAAATTTTTTTTTCTAGTTTCATACTGTTGTAATCAGGAAAGACAGATGATAAGATTTCAGTATTTTTGAATATATTGAGTCTTGTTTTGTGACCTAACATGTGATCTGTCATGAAGAATGTTTCATGAACACTTGAAAAGAAAATATATCCCATTGTGTTGGGATGGAATGTTAAATATTTATATATATCTGTTTGATCCATCTGGTCTAATGTGCATTCAAAGACATTTTTTACTATTGATTTTCTGTCTGGATGTATGTATGTATCATTGATGGAAGTGGGGTGTTAAAAGTCTCCTACTACTATCATATTTTAAACTTCCCTACTATTATATTACTCAGTGTCTTCCTTTATGTCTGCTGATTGCTGTTTTATGTATTAATTTATTAACTATGTATCTATGTTTTTTTTTCTTATGATTTCACTCTCCCATTCCCTCTCCTCTGGTAAATTAATGATGTTTACACTTTTTTAAAGCAGGTCCCTATATTTCTGCACTTCATTCTGTCAGAGTTTTGTTTTTATTATTCTGCATTCAGTTTGGATATTTGGTATTGAATTCTTAAATTGTACACCCATACAATGTGTTCTCAATTTTGATATATTATATTTTCAAATTGTAGACCTTGCATTGTTTTTTCTGAAGATTTTGCTTATCCATTGAAATATTCTACTTTTTATACATTTTTTCCATTTCCTTAATTTTTTAATAATCTGTATTTTAAATTTCTTGTTGCTTAATTCTAATGTCTAATTCATCTCTGGCTCTAGTTCTACTTTTTGGTTTTATTTCTTAGTTATCAGTAGCTTTTTCTTGCTCTTTTGTATATCTAGTATATATATATATATATATATATATATATATATATATATATATTGCTGGAAATTATTAAAAATTTGAGTTACCTGCATTATGTAATTTCTCTCTAAAGGATGCTTCATTTTCATCTGACAGTTAAATTGCCCTCAGATTATTTTAATCATGTTGGAGTTTATGTTGAGGCTTTGTTAGAAAATTTCTTTCAATTTATCTTAGTGCTAAATAATTGTATGGTCCTTATTGCTATGTGTGCCTGTTTTGGAGTCTTAACTGAGTGCATGGTGGTCATGAAGATATTGTACTCTGGCTAGACCATGATTCCAGTGTCTTTCCAGTTCTCTGTTGGGTTTATAATTTCTAGTCTTGCTTAAGTCTTTCAGATTCTTTAAAAATATTTTTTTAATGTTTGTTTATTTTTGAGAGAAGAGAGAGACAGAGTGTGAGTGGGGGAAGGGCAGAGAAAGAGGGAGACACAGAATCCAAAGCAGGCTCTAGGCTCTGAGCTGTCAGCACAGAGGCTCATGTGGGGCTCAAACTTGCAAACTGTGAGATTGTGACCTGAGCCAAAGTTGGGTGCTTAACTGACTGAGCCACCCAAACACCCCAAAGTCTCTCGGATTCTTAAACTACACTTGTGCATCCTTAGGATTCAGCTAAGATTCTAAAAGAGATCTTACACAGATTTTGTTATTTGTGTTCGTATGCGTGTGTTTGTGTGTGTGTGTGTGTGTGTGTGTGTGTGAGAGAGAGAGAGAGAGAGAGAGAGAGAGAGAGAGAGAGATCTACCAAACCATATCCCCCCATTTAAATTGTTATAGAAAACCCAAACTCTAATATTTGTTTCATTTGCCCTCTAAGACTGCTTCTTTTGGCTTGGATTCTATTTCTCTGTACCATGGCTTCAAAAATGCTCTCAAAGGAAAATTTCTGTTGATGTTGGGTCATAGTGTCTGCTTCTCTTCTCTCAAGAAGAGTGGTTTTCATACTTTGTCCAGAATTTATAGTCCCAACCCTGAGGATCCTGGAAATACAGTAGTCTAAGCAGGTGTGAAGTTTCTTCTAAAAACTGCAGCAGAAGCCAAAGCAAAATATTACCTACAGGTCATTGTATGGATAATGGACATCACCAAAGAGGCTGGAATTAACTGGAGCATTTTCTGAGAACAGTTTTAGAAATTTCTAGACACATGCAGAAGACTTTGAGAAGGAATTGAGATGCTGTGATATAAATATGAGGGCAATGATCCAATGAAATCTGATACATTGCTAGTAGGGTGAGTTTCTTTATAACAGTGTCCTACAGTTGATTGGGCAAATTCAGATTAATGTTTATTATATTGTGAATAGTTACTAAAATCATCAAAATATCTGACAAATACTTGTTCACACTTTGTATTTGGACATTCCATTTCATAGTCCGTGTATTGGCTTCAGGAGCAGCACAGAAAAAGCAAGCCAGTAAGAACCACAGGCGTCCTATCTCTCTCCAGTATAGACATGCTGTGCCTGTCAAATACTGGAGCCTAACATGTGAGATGTTATGACTTACATTTTAAAAAAAATAATAAACTTACATCAAATAGATACGAAATCTGAGATATGAAGACAGAGATGTTTAATTTGAGGGGAAGAACTAAAATCAATAAAAATAAAAATTTAAATTTAAAACACAGACTCCTGCATGATAGAAACAAGAGAAGACACGGGTATCGAGTAGTCAAAAATAGAAAGGAGTGATTTTCCTTTAGCAGGCTCCCAGCAGTGAGCATGACAATGCTTTGTACATGGTGGGGATAGCCAGATAATTGTCAATTAGGGGGTCTGAGTAGTAGTAGAGCAGAAGCTGGATTCTTCAGAGTCACGTTTATCTTCAAAAAGTGATTGCATCGTCACCTGGAAACATTTACTGCATGAGAACCAAGAGAATTTGACAGGTCACCATTTGTTATGAAACACTTCATTCAGGAAACATCCGCTTGGAATAAAGGAGAGTTAATTCTCTATCCACCAAACTTACAGAAGCCTGACCATGAGAAAAGCAAACACATAATAAGTAAACAAGAGAAATACCAGATAAATAGCCAAGAGTACATGTTAGATATTATTTCTTTAATGCCAAAGATATCAATAAGCTGATTAAGACTCTGTAAAATACCAGTTACATCATCGTTGTTAAAGATGCTCCTAAAAGTACTGTTTCATATGCTAACCAAGTTTCCCAATAGTTGTCAAGTATTATTATCTAAGCAATTCCAACTTACCTCACCAGGACTTAAAAGGTCAGTTGTAGATTATGAAAAGTAATCTTTTCTATTAAAGTAGATAAAGTACTTTATCTATTAAAGTAATAACACAGATATAAATAAGAACTACATTTAGTGTGTGCTTTTTTGCAGAAAAAAAATTCTAAAGCATTTATCTACTAACTGTACTACAATATGACACATAAGACATTGAAAAAGAACATTTAGGACAGAGCTTACAAGGTGCCAATGCCTTGGGGCATGTGGGTGGTTCAGCTGGCTAAGTGTCTGACTCTTGATTTCAGCTCAGGTCATGAGCTCATGGTTTGTGGTTTCGAGCCTGGCATTGGGCTCCACACTATCAGTGTGGAACCTGCTTGGGGTCGTCTCTCTCCCCCTCCACCACTTGTGCTCACTCGCACTCTCTCTCTCTCTCTCCCAGAATCAATAAATTCCTTTTTTAAAAACAAAAGGTGCTAATGCCTTTTATTTTTGAAATAGAAACATCGACACCAGTGTAAATCCTAGTAAAAATTTTAAAAATGACTGTCATTTCATCTTTAAGTAAATTAAACATTTATAGAATAAGCTTCCACAAATATCAGACACTAAAATTGCGAGCACTCTGTATCTGTCTTTGAAAAGATAAAAAGCTGAGTCAACCCTATGGGGATTTAAAATGATGGCTCCAGAGAGTCTGAGTATTTTGAACATAGAGCAGAAGGCAGAGAACCCAAACATTCATTTATAATATAAAATTCTATGCTACACTATGATGTATGTTTATTTGTATTTACTTTTCTTTGTATCTTGATTACTAGTTAAAAATGTATTTATCAAAGAAGAAAAATAAGATTTCAGGTTTCCACAGTAAAAGAAATCATAAATACATAAATCTTTTTTATCTTTTACTTAAATCATTTCACTTCCCTAAGATTACCTTAATTAAACTTTTTTTTCCTGTGCATATTTTTTCTATCACATGTTTAATTCCTTCATAGAGGGAAAGAGTTAAATAAATCTTCATTTTGAATTTCCCCCACAAAGTATTTTTTTAATCAGTAAGCAGATTGGCTTTACTTTTACAAAGTTTTATGAAGCAACTTTAAGTTTCTCCTTCCATTTTGTTTTTGTTTGTTAAGCTGATATGGTTACATCGTCAGTCTAAAAACAGTGCTATTTGGGATACTTGAGTAGGCCATAAGGAAAAATAAAAAAAATAAACTTGCTTCTGTCATGGGCCCTGGATATGAAATATTAAATGCCAAAGGTTTTTGGACTGTTTTCTAAAGGTACACCTTAAGAGAGCTAATTTAAAATCTTTTGAAAACTTTTAAATCCCATTCTTATTTTCTTTCTCAGAGCATTTGACACAATGGATCACACATTGGCTTTTTGAGACCATTACTTCTCCTGGCTTTTGTGAAACCTAACTTTGACATGTTAGGCTCCCAAGGCTTGATCCTGAGCTATAGTCTCTGTATTCTCACCTTAGGCCTTTTCCTCAGCTTTTTATGTCAGCTATACACTAAAACTTAGAGTTTGGGAAAGGATTTCCTGGAGAGAAAACATTTGGCTAAGTCTTAAAGCTTAAGTAGTAGTTAGATAGGTGAAGAAAGGAAAGTGGAATTTGAGAAAAGGAGTAAAATATTAAAACGGTGACAAGGAAGAGCTAAAGCTCTGAAAGTCATAGAAATATGTTGCTTTACAATATGAGCTGAACCCTAAATTTCTGAAATGTAAGTACCAAGTTCAGACCTCTCCTTTCAGCTCAAATCATCTATCCAACTTTCAATTTGACTATTCCTCTTTGATCCTCATATTTCATATGAATCTAAGATTTATCAACTCCAAAACACACACACACACACACACACACACACACACACACATCTGAATATACTCTAGGTCTTGCTCATCCTAGAACATCCTAGAACCCGAAGTCTTTATTAACAATTCTTTGTCCCTTAAGTTCTGATTCAGGAAGTTCTGACATTTCTACCTACAAATATACCTAAGATTGCTCCTCAAATAGGCAAAATCATTTCTCATCTGAAAGAAAAGTCTCCAATGGTTGTACCCAGTTCCATTTGTATCCTATCCACATGTAATCATTTGGAATAAATCATTCTTCAAATTTTAATCATATTAACATAATAGTGGAAAGCAACCATATAATCATTTAAATAGATGCTGGAAAAGCATTTAATAAAATTCAACATATATTGATGATAAAACTGCCAGGAAAACAGAGATTAAAAAAATCTATAGTAAAATCATACTTAATAGAGAAAGACTGAAGACTTTTTCTTAAAATTAGAAAAAAGGCAAGGAACTTTGCACTCACAATTTCCAGTCAATGGTTAACTGGAGGTTTATACCAATGCAATACGGCAAAAAGGACAGAAGGTCATAGAAATTGAAAAGGAAAAAATACAGTACATTTATTTGCAGGTGACATCATCTTTGGATAAAATACCAAAAATCATTAAAATGATACAAAATTGTTAATTTAGTAAGGTTGCAAAATACAATGTCAATACACATAAGTCAATTATATTTCTATATTGGCAGGGAAGAAGACAAAATGAAAATTTAAAGTGTCATTTAAAATAACATTAAAAACATGAAACATATAGGAATCAATTTAGCAAAATATGTGCAAGACTGCAAAGTGCAATGCATGAAACTCTGCTCCTAGAAATTGAAGATAAATGGTGAGGTACACTAAGTTTATAAATTACAATAGACATGTTTTTAAAATTAAATTTTTTCATTAAAAGTCCTCTCATCTGTCAACTACAGATCCCACATTACTGAATATTGCTCAGGATTATTTTGTTAAATTGAGTATATGATGCTTTGGTACATATTTAGTACATCAAACTTATATAACTTATGCATCTATGCAAATAATATACTAGGAAACACTGGCTGGCCCTGATATTTACCAAGCAACACCTTATAGGTGGTATGTAAATTGTGAAATTATAAATGTCAGCATCACAATAGCAAATTAAGGATTTGCAGAATTTGCTATACAACATTATATGTTACAAAACACATTTACATTTTTATTTGAGTGAAAGCAGAAACGGGGTAGAAGGGCAGGAGAGAGAGAGAGAGAGAGAGAGAGAGAGAGAGAATATCTCAAGCATGCTCCACACTCATTGCAGAGCCCAACCTGGGCTCGATCCCACGACTCTGGGATCATGACCTGGGCCAAAATCAAGAGTAAGATGTTCAACCAACTGAGCCATCCAGGAGCCCCAAAACACATTTTTAAAGTGTCTTTTATCCTCAAATTGATTCGGAATCAACATGATACCCAAAATCCCCATAGGTTTTTGTGGGAGGTTCAAATTAATTTATCTTTATTGAAGTATAACTGACATATGACATTATATTAGTTTCAGGTGCATAACAATGATTCAATATTGTGTACGTTTTTAAATGTTCATCACAATAAGTCTAATTAACATCCATTAATATGTGTGGTTATGTTAATGTTAAATTTTTTATAACAACTTTTAAGATTTATTCTATTAACAATTTCCAAGTATGTAATAACAGTATTATTAACTATAGTTACCATGCTGTGTATTACATCCTCATATCTTATTTATTTTATAACTAAGAGTTAGACCCCTTTCCTCCATTTTGCCCACCCACCACCTTATGCCTTTGGCAAATACCAATCTATCTATGAGCTTGCATTTTTTGTTTAAGATTCTACATGTGAGATTGCGCAGTATTTGTCTTTCTCTAGCTGACTTATTTCACTTAACATAATGTCCTGGAGGTCCATCCATTTTGTAAATAGCAAATTCTTTTTTATGACGGAACAATATTATATCTAATATCTCATATTTTCTTTATTAATCCATTGATTGAAACTTATTTCCACATGTTAACTTCTGTAAATAATGCTGCAGTGAAAATGGTAGTCTTTTTAAGTGTTTTTGTTTTCTTCAGAGAAATTTTGTTTTCTTCAGGAAAGTGGAATTGCTGGAATATATGGTAACTCTACTTTTCATTTTTTTGAGGAAGCTCCATACTGGCTACACCATTTTACATTCCCTTTTTCCCATATCCTTACCAATACTTGTTATTTCTTGTCTTTTTGATAATAAACATTGTAGCAGGTATGAGTTGATGTATCATTGTGGTTTTTATTTGTATTTCCCTGTTGTTTAGTGATGTTAAGCATATTTCATGTACCTCTGGGCCATTTGTATGTCTTCTTTGGAAAAATGTCTATTCAGGTCTTCTGCGCATTTTTAAATCAGATTGTTTAGGGTTTTTTTTGCTATTAAGTTGTAAGAGTTCCTTATATATTTTGGATATTGACCTGTTTCATATATATGATTTGCAAATATTTTCTCCCACTCAGTAGGTTGACTTTTTATTTTGTTGATGGTTTCCTCCACTGTGCAGACACTTCTTAGTTTAATATAGTCCCACTTTTTTTATTTCCTTTTGTTGTATTTTATTTTGGTGTCAGATCCAAAAGATAATTGCCAAAACTGATGTCAAGAGGCTTATCACCTATGTTTTCTTCTTGAGAGTTTTATGGTTTTACGTCTTATGTTCAAATCTTTAATCCATTTCAAGTTAATTTTTGTACATATTGTAAGATAATAGTTTAGCTTCACTCTTTTGCATGTGACTGTCCTCATAGGTTTTTTTGTTTTGTTTTCACTTTGCTTTTTGTAGAAGTTGTCATATTGATTGCAGAGTTTACATAGCAAAACAATTGTGAAAAGGAAGAATTTTTGAGGACTTTATTTCAAGGCTTTCTTTTTTAATTCTTTTTTTAAGGCTATTTATTTATTTTGAGAGAGAGAGAGAGTGTGTGTGTGTGTGAGAAGGGAAGGGGCAGAGAGAGAGGGAGAAAGACAATCCCCATGGAGTCTAATGCAGAGCTAGAACTCACGAACCATGAGATTATGACCAGAATGAAAACCAAGAGTCGGATGCTAAACTGACTGAGACACCCAGGCGCTCCAAGACTTTAACAAGGCTATAATAATGAACAGAAAGTGATAGGTGTAAGAATAAACATAGAAATAAACATAAATGCAAAAAAATGTATTTTTTTGAAGGAACATTGGGGGAAAACTATCTGCAACTTCTATGATGTTATTTGTTTTGTCATTGTGTTTGTTAGATGGGGTGTCCAAAAGCATGAACCACATAAGGAAAATAAATAATTTTGACTTCATCAAAATTTAAGTTTTCTTTGGAAGATATCCAAAAGAAAATGAAAATGTCCAGTACAAATTGGTAGAAAATGTGCATACATGTGACAAAGAATTAGTATTTAGTGTAATGATTTCTTACAAGCTAGTAATAAAATAGATGATCAGCTGACTAAACACGGGCAGAAGATTTGAACGGACATTTTATACAGAAGATATAAATATAACCATTAAGCATATAAAAAAAGAAGCTCACAAGGGCGCCTAGGTGACTCAGTCGGTTGAGCCTCTGACTTCAGCTTGGGTCATGATCTCACGGTTCGTGGGTTTGAGCCCCGCATCGGGCTCTGTGCTGGCAGCTCAGAGCCTGGAGCTTGCTTTGGATTCTGTGTCTCCCCTCTCTCTGACCCTCCCCCGTTCATGCTCTGCCTGTCTCTCAAAAATAAACATTAAAAAAAAAAAGATGCTTACCAACAAGAAAGTGCTACAGTAAGTTCAATAAACCACAGTGTATACTGTTATACAACCATGAAAATGCCTGAAAATGAAAAGAATGGGAATAGTAAGTGTTTTCAAAGACACAGAACAACTGAAACTCATGAACTGTGAGTTCGGGGTGTAACATTGTATAGTCACTGATGAAAATTGGAAGTTTCTTACCAAGTTAAACGCAGACTTACCATAGGACACAGAAATTCTACTTCTAGTTACTTGCCAAAGGGAAATGAAAACAGACTTTCACAAAAAGACTGTGTGAGACTGTCCATAATAGTTTTACTTACAATAGTCAAAAACTAGAAACAAAAATCCATATATCCATCAATAAGTGAATGGGTAAGGAACAATGCTATATTAAAACAACAAAGAATTGTTCAGCATTCCAAAGGATAAATTACCAACACATGAAATATTGAGAATAGACTTGAAAACATGCCGAATAAAAGAATATTAAGTAGTACATATTGTATGATTGCATTTGAATGGAGTTCTAGAATTGGCAAAACTAAACTGTATTTCTTTTTTTTAATTTTTATTAATTTTTTTTTTTAGAGAGAAAGAGGTAGAGAGAGAGCACCTGAGTGGGGGTAGGGGCAAAGGGAGAGAGAGAAACTTTTTTAATGTTTATTTATTTTGAGAAAGAGAGAGAGAGAGAGAGAGAGAGAGAGAGAGAGAGAGAGAGAGAATCAGAAGCAGGCTCCACATTCAGCACAGAGCCAGAAGTAGGGCTCTATCCCAAGACCATGGGATCACAACCTGAGCTGAACTTGAGCCAGATGCTTAACTGACAGAGCCACCCAGGTACTTCTAACATATGTTACTTAAAGTAGATCAGCGGTTCCCTGAGGCTGAAAAGGAGCAAAAGGAACTTTTCGGATGATAAAAATGTTCTATACTTTTGTTGCGGTGGTTGTGGTGGTTATACCAAGGTATACAGTTATCAAAATTTCATCCTGCTATAACTTTTAATGGAAGTCAATTATTGTACATTAGCAAACAATGTTGCTTTTTAAATTATAAGTGAGAAAAGGGGAAGAGAATTAAGCTTCTTGATTTATAATAAAAAATAACTACAT
Organism: Felis catus; assembly: GCF_018350175.1. Taxonomy (NCBI): domain Eukaryota; kingdom Metazoa; phylum Chordata; class Mammalia; order Carnivora; family Felidae; genus Felis; species Felis catus. Next base: position 36,236,478 of record NC_058385.1, on the reverse strand, counting down.
TTATTAAGTATTAACACACACCAGACTTTTGTCTAAGCACTTTAAATGCATTCTCCTACCTAATCTTCATAACATCCATAACAGCTAGACGCTAACTGTTGTAGAGATGAGGGAAGAAAGTTTTATGGAGAAATTTTTTTCTTGGGTTTAAGCACTCAAGGATTATTTAGTATTTACTTAAAGTTTCTAGAAAGCTCAAGAATTTCCTCTTTCTACTTTTTAAATTGCTTTTCCTTGGCATTGAGATTTAGTCTAGTTCCTGTGAGGTGAAACCCTGAAAATCAATACATCTGTTTAACCGTTTGCAAACTCTGGAATTCTCATTGAGTCTGTGTTCTTTAACATATATAATGTATATAATAATGTAATATATATAGTGTATATGTAATTCCTTAATATATAATATATATGTTATTCATTAATACATATAATATATATTATTCCTTTATATATAACATATATTATTCATTAATATACATATTAAACAAAATGAGCCAAAATAATGTCTGTATTAAATGTAAAATGAAAACAGCAAATGAGAAAGTAGTCTAGTTTTGACGTTTTTTATTTATTTTTGGGACAGAGAGAGACAGAGCATGAACGGGGGAGGGGCAGAGAGAGAGGGAGACACAGAATCGGAAACAGGCTCCAGGCTCCGAGCCATCAGCCCAGAGCCCGACGAACCCACGGACCGTGAGATCGTGACCTGGCTGAAGTCGGACGCTCAACCGACAGCGCCACCCAGGCGCCCCAAGTTTTGAATATAAGTTATATATAAAGATCTATGCTATGTATATGCAGTTTCTTTCATAATGGTAGGAAATTTTCCCATATTTAATTTTTCTTTCCTAGGAATGAACTGAAAAAAATTAATTTGATTGTATTGATAATATCCTAAAGCAGTATTTAAAATAGATATTCTGAGGATGGGAAAGGTAATACTATTGGCATTAAAGATGACATTTCACTAAACAGAGACCATTCTGATGGCAATACTGTTAGATTTTACAGACAATATGTTATCAAAAAGGAGCTTTTCTGAGGAATATTTGATCTTCCCTGGATCTATTTCATTTGTATATAGAAAAAAAAATCAAAATGTCATTTTACAGTACTACGTTCAGTGTCTTCTGAAGGTTCCTTTCTCCCACAAATCTTAAATACTCTTTCACAATTAGTTATTATAATAAGCAGACATCAAACATGTAAATTAAAATAAAATATACTTCAGCATTTTAAGATAGGTATACAATATTTGTAAAGTAATAACTTGTCCCTTTTCAAGAACTTACCTCACCACTGGAAGTTCTGTGTGCAAAATCCAGAATGTCTCACTATAAGTAATGAACTTCAGAGAACAAAAAAGTTATACTCATCTTGGTTTTATATCTTTATGACTTCAGTTTTCTCCCTGCAAAGTTATGTAAGCTGTGTTCCTGGATACCTCACCTAGAGAAAAATAAATGTGGATATAATATATATACATATATTATATATACATTATATATAATATATATACATATCTACATTATATATATACATATACATTATACATCATAATGTATACATATATACACACGTGTGTATATGTGTACATTATATATACATATGTACATATATACATTATATATATACATATATATGTACACACACTTGTATATGCACATACACATGTGCATATATGCAATACACACACATTTGTCTATATTTGTATTTTCTATTCCTTGTAGTATTATAAACAACAAAAGTACAATATGAACAGTGACCTAGATTGTCCTGGGAAGTTCACTATAATTATAGCTAACAAGTAATATCGCAGTGAATGCTGTATGTCTAATAAAGCATTCCATATGAGAGTTTTATGAAAATCCATGGTAAATAACATTTTTCATAATTTACAGTGAGTTTTCTACAAATAATTTTGAATTTTTTTTTCTTTGCCTTGCTTGACCATATAACCTGCCTTATCCAAATAGCCCTGGGTCTATGTTCAGACACAAAAGCGAGCACACACAGAACAAAAGTAAACAAATAAAAGCCACCTAAGATGCTAATATTTTCTGTGCTAGAAGAGTAGAGAGAAGAGAATATTTGCTGACCTTTTGTATACAGACATCAAAGCAATTTCTTTGCCTTTCTTTTCTCATAAACAAGGCTGACAACCCCAATTCAATATTCATCTGAACTCCCAAATCCTCCAATAATCACAGGAAAACGGAATTCTACAAGTTTTGAGATTCAAAGGGGGAAAAAAGCATAGCATGGTGAAAACAACCTCTGTGTGTGTGAAGTTCAATAAATTCAACAAAATGTACTGAACGTGTATTAGGTGCGAGACCCTGAGGTGGGGCCCGGGGACAAAACAAGGACAACTTTGTTCACGATTTCATGCAGCTTATAGTCTACTGCCCAGAGTGCAGAGTTGTTTTATTTACTTGAAAACTCACTTTAGTGAGCAACTTCTATATCCATGTAAACTTCTGTGAGTAGAGTGATGAATATTAGGTGAGGTCTTCATAGTGAACAGCCAGTTACAGCGTTCAGCATGGTGATGTGAGTTATGTGCAGTGTTGGAGGATAAAGTAGTATACGTCATGAGAGAATGTAAAGAGGACACCACCACACAATTCCTTTTATTTTTTTTTCTTTAAATTCAAGTTAGTTAACATATATTATAGTATTGGATTTAGGAGAATTTAGTGATTCATCACTGATATATAATACCCAGTGCTCATCCTAGCAAGTGCCCTTCTTAATACCCATCATGCATTTAGCTTGTCACCATGACCCCTGCCCACCTCCCCTCCAGCAACCCTCAGTTTGTTCTCTGTATTTAAGAGTCTATTAATCTTAATCTCTGTTTTAATCTTATTTTATCTTTCCTTCCCTTCCCCTATGTTCATTTGTTTTGTCTTTTAAATTCCACTTATAAGTGAAATCATATATTTGTTTTTCACTGACTTATTTACTTTTAGCATAATACTCTACAGCTCCATCCACATCATTGCTAATGGCAAAATTTCCTTTTTTATGGCTGAGTAATATTCCATTGTATATATATATATATATATATATATATATATATATATATATATATAAACCACATCTTCTTTATCCATTCATCCACTGATAGACATTTGGGCTCTTTCCATAATTTGGCTATTGTTGATAGTGCTGCTATAAACATTGGGGTGCATATGCCCCTTTGAATCAGCATTTTTGTATCCTTTGGATAAATACCAAGTAGCAATCACTGGGTCATAGGGAAGCTCTATTTTTCACGTTTTGAGGGAACTCCATGGTGTTTTCCCTAGCAGCTGCACCAGTTTGCATTCCCAACAACAGTGCGGGAAGGTCCTCCTTTCTATTCATCCTCATCAACATCTGTTGTTGCCTGAGTTGTTAATGTTAGCCATTCTGACAGGTGTGAGGTGGTTTCTCATTGTGGTGTAGATTTGTATTTCCCTGATGATGAGTGAGCATTTTTTCATGTGTCAGTTAGCCATCTGGATGTCTTCTTTGGTAAAGTGTCTATTCATGTGTTCTGTACATTTTTTTTCAGTGGGTTATTTGTGTTTGGGTGTTGAGTTAGATAAATTCTTTCTAGATTTTGTATACTAACCCTTTATCTGATATGTCATTTGAAAATATCTTTTCCCATTACCTTGGTTGCCTTTTACATATGTTGATAGTTTCCTTTGCTGTGCAGAACCTTTTTATTTTGATGAGGTCCCAATAGTTCATTTTTGCTTTTGTTTTCCTTGCCTCTGGTGACGTGTTGAGTAAGAAGTTGCTGCGGCCAAGGTCAGAGAGGTATTTGCCTGCTTTCTCCTCAAGGATTTTGATGGCTTCCTGTCTTACATTCAGGTCTTTCATCCACTTTGAGTTTATTTTTGTATTTGGTGTAAAAAAGTGGTCCAGGTTTATTCTTCTGCATGTCTCTCTCTAGTTTTCCCAGCACCAATTGCTGAAGAGACTGTCTTTATTCTTTTGGATATTCTTTCCTGCTTTGTCAAAGATTAGATGGCCATACGTTTGTGGGTCCATTTCTGGGTTCTCTATTCTGTTCCATTGATCTGAGTGTCTGTTCTTGTGCCAGTACCATACTGTCTTGATGATTACAGCTTTTTAGTATAGCTTGAAGTCCGGGATTGTGATGCCTCATGTTTGGTTTTCTTTTTAAAGATTCCTTTGGCTATACGGGGTCTTTTCTGGTTCCATACAAATTTTAGGATTATTTGTTCTAGCTCTGTGAAGAATGCTGGTGTTACTTTGATAGGGATTGCATTGAATATGTAGATTGCTTTAGGGAGTGTCGACATTTTAACAATATTTGTTCTTCCTGTGCAGGAGCATGGAATCTTTTTCCATTTTTTGGTGTCTTCTTCAATTTCTTTCATAACCTTTCTATAGTTTTCAGTCTATAGATTTTTCACCTCTTTGGTTAGATTTATTCCTAGGTATTTTATGGTTTTTTGTGCAACTGCAAATGGGATCAATTCCTTGATTTCTCTTTCTGTCACTTCATTGTTGGTGTATACGAATGCAACCGACTTCTCTGCATTGATTGTATATCCTGCAACTTTGCTGAATTTATGAATAAGTTCTAGCAATGTTTTTGTGGAATCTTTTGGGTTTTCCATATAGAGTATCATGTCATCTGTGAAGAGTGAAAGTTTGACCTCCTCCTGGACAATTTGGATGCCTTTTATTTCTTTGTGTTGTCTGATTGCAGAGGCTAAGACTTCCAATGCTATGTTGAATAACAGTGGCAAGAGGGGATATCCCTGTCTTGTTTCTGACAGTAGGGGGAAAGCTCTCAGTTTTTCCCCATTGATGATAATATTAGCGTTGGGTCTTTCATATATGGCTTTTATGCTCTCGAGGTATTATCCTTCTATCCCTACTTTCTTAAGGGTTTTTATCAAGAAAGGATGCTGTATTTTGTGAAATGCTTTCTCTGCATCTATTGAGAGGATCATGTGGTTCTTGTATTTTCTTTTATTGATGTGATGAATCACATTGATTGTTTTGCAGATATTGAACCAGCCCTGCATCCCAGGTATAAATCCGACTTGGTCATGGAGAATAATTTTTTTAATGTGTTTTTGGAACTGGTTGGCTTATATCTTGTTGAGGAGCTACTTTTATGATTCTTTCCTTGCCTCTGTATTTTATGAATTTGTCCATGATATGCCTTGTTGATTGTTGGCATCTAATAGGCATGTTGGCATCTAATTAGATTGTTGAATCTAATAGGAGTTCTCTGTGCTTGTTGGATTTTGATGTCTGTGTCCTTCCCAAGACAGGAAAGTTTTCAACTATAATTTGCTCATATAAACCTTCTCCCCTTTTTTCTCTTTATTCATCTGCTGGGACTCCTCCTATGATCTGAACATTATTCCTCTTTAACAAGTTGCTAGTACTCTAAGTCTTGTAGCGTCATCTTTTGCCTTTGTTTCTCCCTTTTATTCAGTTTTATTATTTTCCATAATGTTATTTTATATCACTGATTGACTGCTTTGCTTTTTCCATCCTTACTGTCATAGCATCCATTCAAGATTGCATCTTGGTTATAGCATTTTTAAGTTTGGACTGACTAGATGTTTGTTCTTTTAATCCTACATAAAGGGACTTTCTGGTGTCTCCTATGCTTTTTTTTCAGCCTCAGCTAGTTCCTAGTTCCTTCCAAGCCTTCCTATAATCATAGTTTTAAATTCTAGTTCTGACATTTTATATCTGTGTTTATTAAATCCCTGGTCATCATTTATTCCTATTCTTTATTTTAGGGTGAATTCCTCCATCTTGTCACTTTGGAGGAAGAAAAAAATGATAAAATAAAATAAAAAATAAAAATAAAAAAATTTAAAACAAACCAAAGAACAAATAAAAGAACCTAAACCCTAGGTGTGTTAAGAGTTAAGAGAAGCTCGATAAAAAAAGAGAAAAGACAAACTTTTTAATTAAAAATTTAAAAACATTTAAATAATAAAATATAATCAAATAAAAGGAAGAAAATAAAATAGAATGAAGAATGAGTTCTTTCTGTATCCAAGAGAGAAAAAAGAAAAAAAAAATGACATAAAGAAAAACAGAAGCAAAGAAAATGAACAAACAAACGAACAAGCAAACAAATAGAAACCCAAATGAAGCTAGATCCAGTTTCTCCTAGAATTGAAACTTTGCAGCCTAAACTTAATCTACCTTAATCAGTAGATTAAGAGGGCGGAAGGGGCTGTGCTGGGTCCCCGTAGCTTGTGCCTGGAGGGTGTCGGTGGGCAGGGCTTCATGTAACAGCTCCATTCTCCACTTGGTGGCGCTGCTTAGCTCACTGGGGTTGACAGTGCATCTGGGCTAGAGGTATAATTGCTTCACCCTGGTCTCTAGTCTCCGGAGCTGGAATTTTGCCACCTCACAGACACACGATCAATCACTCTTCCTTTATCTGAGGCTTTCCTGGGCTCCCTGCCTTTACTCTGTCTGTGGCCAAGCTGTATGTCTGCCAGGCAGCACGTCCCTTTAGTTTATCTCAGATGGGGCTGTGTTTCAAAGCCTCACACTTTAGAGGCCCCTGGCTTGGACCCATGTGGTCCTCTGGTGGAGAGTCTTGCCTAGCAATGGCCAGGTACTGACTTGTCCTGGGAAACATTAGTGCAACTGTGCAGCAGCAGAGCCTTAAAGTTTATGGTAAATCACGACACATAGGTGGTGCCAGATTTTGCTGCCTCTGCACCATGTCTGTTCTTCCATCAGTAAATGTGGCAGCTCTCTGGGGCCCGCTGGCACTTTTGCCCACTTGGCCTCTACCGAATGCCCTCGGAACATGGGAACTATTTCCTCCTAAGCGGCACATGGCCCCCTCGGAGCACACTGCCCACTCCTGGGGTTTGCCCTGATTCCTCACTGAGGCACCACCAGGTAACACACTCTGAAGCTTCAGACTTTGTGTCCACTGTTTAAAGAAAGCTGGTGGTATTGACACCCCCCCTATTTCTTCCCATCAGTGGTTTCTTGTCCGTCCCTTCTGAGTGTTCTCTCTCTCCCTTTCTCTCTCTTTCCAGCTACTTTTAGGGGGAGTGCTTTTCCTGTGCAATCCCAACACACTTCACTCTCTCCCCCTCTCTTTTTCTCTGTCCTCTCTCCATTAACGTGTGTCCCTACCCTCTGCGGCACTGCAGCTTTCTCTCCCTCAATTCACTGCTCTGCACCATGCACCTGCCACGTTCCCTCGCTCAAATTGTGCAGACTGTTGCATTCAACCTGGGATCAATTTCCTAAGTGTTCAAAAGGGTATGATGTTGATCTAGCTGAGTTTCAGGGATGAGATGAGCTCCGGGTCTCCGTACTGCTTCACCATCTTAACCCCTCTCTCACAATTCCCTTCAGGGGCCAGAGTTCACACGAGCTCCACTAGATTTGTAAACAGGATTGACACTACTAAATAATTGGTCCAGCAGACAATTCATGATAATGTGCCTTGACCAATAGTTTTAACTCAACATGGAAATTATGGGGAGTAAGAAGTCCTCTGCCAGGTCTTATTAGCCTGTTAAACAAATTTCAAGAAAAACTGAAGCTTCAATTACAAGGTTACACAGTTTAATTTACAGGCACTGAATTAGAAATCACATTTCTTTGTTGTTGTTGTTGTTTTTTCAACGCAGACTTGACAACTAAGTGGCTGTGGTGCTGACAAGTCATTTAAACTCTGTGCTTATGATACTCTAGATATTGAAGAGGGTAATATTTATCTTGCCTGTTTTACGAAGTGTGCATGGTGATAGACGGGAAGGAGCAACACAGGTTCCACAGGGGTAAAAAAATGGCACATAAGAACAAAACACTCTAATGCCATCATTTGGCATTACAGAGGGAGAGTAATAATAAATTTCAACATCTTTACCTTTCAAAGGACCTTTCTGTTCATTAAGTTGTCAGTGACAATAGAGGAGGCTGTTTCGGGGCTACTACGAGGACAGGTGGGAGTAAATTACGTCCAGTCCCAGATTGGATTTTAACTTTCATTTAGAAAAATAAAAGGACTCTGAACTCTTTCAGATGGTCAGGGAAAAGCACCTGACATCCTTCCTCCTGAAATGTAGTTACTGAGCACTTTAACCACAGGGAAGCTCATTAGTCCAACTCATTACTGTTCAACTCTGCCTCAAACTAGTAATATACACAATTGAGAGTGACTCCAGTGTTTCTTCCACGTTCTAGTAAAAGAATACTTTATGTTTGTAAGTTACTGCCTAGGCTTTGCTGACTATTATTAGGAGTACTGGTAATTTGTATACACCAGGAGTGTGTAAGTCATACATGAACACACAAACACACAGATTAGGTGGTCAAATGTGAAATAGTAAGTTACAAGAAAATACTCTAATATCATATCAGAGGTGATTGGAAGAAAGAGAGAAGGAAAGAAGGCATCAAACTACTACTGGTAGGTAGAACAATGCAGTCTTCAGCCCTGACCCAGGTTCATGTGTATGCCCCAAAAGAGGCTTTGGGTTTTCACAAAAATGGTTTGGTGAAATTCCGAATGTAATATGTCTCCCAAACTACATAAGCAAATTAGGGGTGGGTATTGGTAAGTGGCCTGCCATTCAGTTTCTGAAAATCTAACCAGCAGTAGATTTCATAATTAAGAGACACTTTTCCCCAAGCCACCCAAATGCATTCCAGATACTGATAGTGATGTTTGTTCTGTGAATTTCACAAACAAATGAGGATGATAGCCAGAGGAGGTGGGGGGGGGGGGAGGGGAAGGGGGGAGAAGGATAGAAAATGAGACAGCCAGAATGAGAGTTAGATAATTAACATAGATAAAATTAAGTGACTTAAACATTCCCTCTTCACTCCACAATCTGGCACACGTAGATTGAATTTTTAGACTTTTGGTCAGCTCAAATTCTCTCGACCACTTTATCAAGCTGCCCTCCCTAAAGTTCTGGAATAATACATTTACAGGGTAGAAAGGGTATAAATCCACATGTCACCTTTCCCAGGGGATAAGTGATTCATCGCAGAACACTTAGAGCCCCATGAGAGGAATTCTTGGCACTATTTGAGGGAGAACTAAGGGAAAGAAATCAGCGTAGATATCAAATGTCATGTAATTCATTGCATTTAAAATAGAGAGTTGCTCCTTCCGTGTGTGGCTGGTATACGGGGTGCAAGTCAACTTTATGATCCATAAACATCTATAAATCTCATTTAACAATTAATATAACAGCACCTGCGGTGGTTTGGAGAGCATAAGGAGGCATAAGACATAATCCTTTTCCTTTAAATGTGACTGGGACAATCAGACAGACACACATAAAATATTTTAAAACTCTAAGAAATGCATAGCAACTAACAGTTGACTTATTACTGCATTTCTCTTTTTAGCTCACATGAGATTTTCTGTGATAGGATATTATAGTTTTAATGTTTATGCTTGTAAGAGCTTTATAAATTCTTCTTCTACTTACTATTTTAAAAGTAGAAAATTTCTTGGTGATTATGGTACTGAGAAAAAATGATGATTTTTGTCTAGTAGTGTTTTATAGCTTCTAGTAACATGATGAAATCGTGACGTGGGTAAATAAAACCACAATTTTTTTTTCTCCAATGCAAAATGGTAGTTCAAACACTTTGTATTATGGAATCGCAAGCAGAAACACCCCAGTCACTTTTTATTTTGTAGCCTTGCAGGAAGATTGGTAAGTCAACAAATGTACTAAATTAAGAACATAAAGAACTAGATTGTAATTTAACCTTTATGACTTGCTAATATGAGCTCTTTGAGCTTGAGTCTCTCCATCTATAAAACTAGAAAGCATCCTTGTAGGTAGGAACAATTAAGATAATCTATGCTAAACTGCTCCACAATTTGATTTTATTCTAAGCAGAGTGCCTTTGAAAAGAATTTTGGTTATGAGATTATTTTAATGTTAACTTTTGACATAAGGCAGATGAACTCAAACCTCCTAGATATTTGAATTTGAGTGGAAAGTAAAGAAACATCAAGCTTTGAGCATTAAAAATCACCTTCAAAAGCCAATATTTAGTGGATATTACCTCTTAATTCTTCTCCTAAAGGTCTCACTACATCATTCAGATTAGAAGGGATGAAGCATGAATGTGTCCTAGGAAGTCCGAACCTTTTCAATGGCCAAGTATTACACAAGCTTTGCTTATGCTGTCAGTGGTGGTATTGGTAGAGTATTTATGTACACAACTGTACAAAAAGGAAAAATCTGTAAGGGATGAGGCCCCTGAACTTAAGATCTTCAGTTTCCTCTTCTGAAGCCTCTGATGTCAGAGACTTGTGTGAGTGGGTCAAGGCTTGAAAGTCTTTTTTTGCAAATAGCTACACAGTCCATATTCTTAGCATTCCCCAAAATGGACAATAGTAATGAGCTTCCTTTCCAAACAACCTCAAAAACATTTTTGATATATGGAGCTCTTATATAGTAACAATTTATTACTCCCTTCCCACTCTTCACCCACTTATTTTCCCCTATATTCAAAGTGTGTGGAAGACGAAACACAATTTGAATTTTTTTGTGCTCCAAGAATCTGACATCAATCAAAACACATTGCAATTCTAATTAGACTCCAGTATGCTTCTAACATTTTCTTAACCCTCAAAATCTCAGTGTCACATACTATTGAACATTTAAAATTATATCATATTCTTGGACGATCTAAAACCTAGATACTCCGTTCTTTTACCTAAAATGTGGTGACAGGTTTACCCAGAAGGAGTGTGTCTGCAGCCTCCAGGAAAATACTTTGAGGGAGATCAGAGAACTAGTAGGAACCATCTTTTTGCTAAACTGATATCCTAGTATTAGGTGTGGCCAGAAGTCCCTGGAAATTCTCATGAATGCAAGTCATGAAGATCCTCAAAGCCTCTGGTCTATCCCACATGGAAGTGAGTTGTAAATGACCCCAGGATTTAAAAAAAAGAAAAAAACAAAAACACGGACAAGGCACAGTTGGTCTGTGGCCTGGATGAAACCACCATAATCAGCACTAAAGAAGGGCTGAAAATGTTTTCAAGGAAGGTGTTCAAGGGTAGGGGCTCTACTTGTCAGTATATAAGGATGACGTTGCCTGATGGCGAGCCTACTAAAAATTCAAATGAGTTTGTAACTGGAGAAAGAAAATCACAACCTCTCATGAAAACCTACATTGGGTAGAAGAAGGTTTTTATCTGTGTTTAGACAAACATATATAAGCAATATTCATATCAACACTGAGTCTCTGGAAGTGTAAAGGATGGTTCCAGGCTGCATTTGAGGGTAGGGCATGGAGAGATCCTAATAATGTTGCGTATAAAAAAGAACTTTTTCTCCAGCCTTAAAAGTGCCTTAAAGAACATAGTAAGAGAAATTCAATCAAGACAAGAAAATAACCAGAGTATGTTCAAAAACAAGGATTTAGGAGTGCCTGGCTGGTTCAGTTGGTTAAGCATCCGACTCTTGGTTTCAGCTCCGGTCGTGATCTCCCGGTTCATGAGTTCAAGCTCCATGTCAGGCTCTGTGCTGACAGTATGGAGCCTGCTTGCGATTCTGTCTCTCTCCCTCTTTCTCTGCCCCTCCCCTACTCACTCTTTCTCACTCTGTCAAAATAGATCAAATAAAATTTAAAAAAAAACTTAAAAAACAAAGATTTAAATCATTGTATGGTAATGCAAAGAGTTAAAAATTTAACCACCTTCCCTTTTCCTAAACATTCAGGAAAATATTCCACACAAACTAAAATGTATAGGTATCTGTACTGTATTCTTCATATGTAAGTATATGAAAAATCTCTCTCACACACAAAGTAGTTCAGCTTAATAATTTGTTTGGGCAGAAATGTGGAGCCACAAAATACAATGCAGAGAACAAGAATTCCATGAAGTGTGAGAAAAAGGAGTCCCTGCAAACTCTTTTCTGGGATTATCAGAAACTTTTTTTTTTTTAAGTAAGACCGAGAAAGGGGGGTTCCAGTCATACATAGATCTCAAGCGACACAATAAATTCTGCTAATGGCCATACTCCACGTGTGTCTTCTAGGCACTCGTTGGGTTCTAATTTAACTTTCAAGTCTAATTTGTCACACGGCTTAGGTTTGCTAGATAAAACACAGGAATGCCAGCTAAACATGAATTTCAGATTTGAAAAAATAATGTTTTTAAATTAAGTGTATCCGAATAATCTACGAAACATATATTTAAAAAAGAACTATTCATTGCTTACCAAGATTCAAATTTAGCCGGATATCCTGTATTTTATCTGTCAAGTCTGACAGCCATAATGTAGATATAAATATGCTTCTTATTTACCTAAATTTAATGTTTGCTGGCTCAATTTGTCCTATTCGCTAGTCTCACCCATCCTCTATCTCCTCTGCCATAGTCACTTTCATCTTCTTCGTCACCTTGATGCTACTATGAATTACATTACTGAATGTCATTTAATGTGATAGTTAACTTGGAGTAGGAGTCTTCTGCCTCTGGTCGACTGAATATCCATGGTTCCTCGTCATCAGGGAATAATGTCTTGCCATAAAATATTATTCCAGGATCTGAAGATGAAACTAGAATTTCCAATTACTTGTAATTACAGTGATACAATTTTAACCCATCTTTTCATGTAATGAATTCACAACAGACCAAGCACTATCCTAGAAGAATAAGACAAGGTTCTTGTCCTGAAAGGTCTCACATTGCATTTGGGAAAAAGATGAATAAACAAGGAATTGCAAGGATAGAGGTTGGTACCAGTGGCAGCTAAGTGATGGAATTTCTGTGAAAGATCAAGGAAGGTGTCTGTTCTGAGGTTGTGACTGTAGAGGATGATTAGAAGAAGTTCACATATGTACATGCACACACGCAGAAAGGTTTTCCAAGGGAAGGAGCAGGATGAGCAAGGACAAGAGAATGTGAAAAGGTTTAGAATGTTCTAAGGTATCAGAGTAGCTCAGTATTTCTAGACCAAAAGAATACATGTAAGGTAAACAAGACCATAAATCCTGAAAGAATTTATGCAATTTTTAAAAAAGATTTTGGCCTTTTTTTGTAGAAGTTTCCAAGAGTTAATTTCTCTTAAACAGGGGTTTATATTCTTCGATACTCTATGTGAGTCAGAGAGTAGTAGTAAAGTTAGAAGGCGGTGGATAGAAGGCAGACAAACTGGGCAGTGGAGGGAGGTGTGGGAACATGCTATTCATAACGTGAGGTCAGGGGGGAAAAAGGGCACAAACTCAATCAGGGAGAATAAGTAGGTATCAGGAATTGAAGAGATACTTAGTTGGCTGCATTAACAAAAATTACTAATCAGTTTATGGAATGATAGGGGAACGGTAAGGGGAAGATAAGAGCCTGAGATATCCCACTGTTTGGGTGTCAATTGTAAATCTGTCTAATGAGATTAGAACAAAGGATGAGCTGTCTGGGTAAGAAGACTCATTTAATCGAGTAACTCATTCACAGGGCCAGGGCTCTGATGAGACAAATGCGACTCTTGCCTGAGCCACAAAATTTAACTGTTTTTAAATTTATTTGTTTTTGTTGCTTGACTTCCATTATGAAGAATCAGCATAATATTTTTTGACTACTTACCCACTTTTTGCCCAAATCCACTGATAATCTTTAATTGCTGGGAAAACTTTGTGGCATTTATCTCTGATTTCAGTAGGATACTTATCAAATCCCAAAATGATTTTCCATAGAACTTGACAAACTAACTCTAAAATTGATAATAGGCATCATTAGCCCAACAATAACCAGTATGTTGCTAACAAAAAATAATGAAGTGGGAGGAATTGAAGTATTAGATACTAACACTACAATATGATAGTAGTTTTACTATGGGTTCTTATATAAATAAATACATCATTTGACTGAATAGAGAGCCAAGAAACCAACCCTGCACGTAGGAAAACTTGATGCATATTGAGTGGGCATCAGAAATCAGTGAGGAAAGCACTGGTTACTCAGTTGTAGTGCTAATACACCTGATTATCCACATAGAAAAATGATGCCTATCTCACACAGGACAAAACAATTCATTTCAGGTAGAACGAAGACTTAAACATGAAACACAAGGCTGCAAACCTTTTAGAAAGGTTAGAAAATTATCTCTGGTAAAGAAGATTATCTCTGGTTTTGGATTAGACAGTATTTCTTGAAGAAGACACAAAATTTGTTCACCTGAAGAAACTAAACCAAGAGCAGAAAGACAAATCACAAACGGACAATCATTTTGATCCAAATAACTGATAATGGATCAACGTTGAGTTATATAAAGCCCAGAAATCACTGTGAAAAATTTCCACACCACAGGAAATAGGCAAAAAAACATAACTAATAGATTCAGAGAAGAACAAATAATGGCAAAAAGTGTTATTAAGAGGTTACTGAGGGGTGCCTGGGTGGCTCAGGCAGATACGGATCGGACTCTTGATTTTGGGGTCAGATCATGATTTCGTTGTTTGTGGGTTTGAGTCCCACGTGGGTACAGAGCCTGCTTGGGATTCTCTCTCTCTCTCTTTCTCTGCTCTTCCCCTGCTCGCGCACGCTCTCTCTCAAAATAAGTAAGTTTTTTTTTCCTTTTTTTAAAAAAGGAGGATACTGAATATCATTACTAAACATATCAATAAAAGTAACACACAATAAGAAAAAGTTATATTTTCCAGAATGGGGAAACTTAAGAAGCTTGACAGTGCTAAGTATTCAGAGGCTGTACATATATTATGACCATATACTGCTTGTCAAGAGTATGACTTGGAGAATAAATTTTGAAAATATTTTGGCAATGTGCAGTCAGGTTTCAAGTTCACAGACTCTATGACCCAATAATTCCATTCCAAGGCACATCCTCTGAAGAAACCCTACACTTGTACACCAGGAGACATGTACACAAAAGCTCAAGATAGTAACCCTCAGAATATCAGTTTTTAAAAATCTAGAAAAATGTCAATCAGTACAATAGATGGATATGTTATAGTGCATACAGTGAAGCAAATACAGCGCAGTGAAACTGAATAAAATACAGTTGCACAAGTCATCGTGGAGGAATTCTAAAATGGTTTTTAAAAATGAAGGTGATAAAATATATATTATACGGATCCACTTATGTATAATAGTACCAAAACAAAATATAAGATACGAGTTACCTTGAGAAAGAAAGAGGGATGCAACTAGAGTGAAATCCAGAGACCATTCATTGTACAGGCAATATTTTATTTAAGCTCAATAATTCATGAATGTTCATTTAACTTTTAAACTGTTCGTATAGTATATGTATTGTTTTCATAGTTCTTCTTTGTGTAAATACAATAATCAATGCCTCAGTTGCTATGCTGTAAATGTCTTGAATAGACATCTTGGTATTCATCTTGATATTCTTCTGGACAGGCTCATGCCTGATAATTTTAGCACACATTAGAAATCCATTTGTCTATGGCTTCCATTTTGAATGACCACGAAACTCCGTTGGTGACCATTTTCAAAAAGACAGTTAACCCTTAAAAAACACAAGTTTGATCCATGCATGTCTACTTACACATGGATATTTTTAAATACAGTAGAGTACTGTAAATATATTTTCTCTTCCTTATGCCTTTCTTAATAACATTTTCTTTTCCCTATTTTATTGTAAGAATGCAATTTATGACACATATAGCATACAAAGTATGTGTTAATTGAATGTTCATGTGATCAGTAAGGCTTCCAGCCACTAGTAGGCTATTAGTTAAGTTCGGGGGGAGTCAGAAGTTATACACAGATTTGTTTACTTTGCAGGGATTGGTACCCCCTGCGTAGTGGGGGTACAATCCCCATCCATAGTGGAACAATCCGCACATTGTTCTGTAGCCAACTGTGTTGTGAATTGTCCACTAGTTTTATCACTTTCTGACCCTAGGTATCTGTTTAGTACCTAGTGTACCTTTGTGCTTATCTGGCTCCTTTGTCATTGCCCACATGTGTACTGGTTATTATCTGGGCAAATGTTTGTGATTTGCATTTTGAGATCATGAAGTTATCCTTCTTCCCTACAAGCTATCATATCTCCCTGGTAACATATTTGTTGGTATCTACCTGCAACCCATAGTACTTTGTTCAGCTTTTACATTTCCTTCATCAAAATGTCTTTCTGCATGCTCTTCAAAGATAGTCATGAAATTCATTTCATTTCTGCTTATCTTGTTAAAACTACTGAGGTTGTCCGAACCTAGAGACTATTTCCAATCCCTAAGAAATTTTTGCGTCAGAAATATGCAGTTTTTTGTTGTTGTTGTTGTTGTTTTTTAATCATCAGCTCAGCCTAATAAATTTTAATCAGGTTTGCCAGTGTTCTTTATCCAACTGGGGTCAGTTCAATGACAACTCAATACATTTCTTCATTGAACTTAACTATAGTTCAATACGCACAAGTTTTTAGAACAATGAAAATTGTTACTTCTTCCAGATAATAGTGGAGATATTCTTCTATCTAATAATCATTTTTGAAGGCAAAATAGATATGACCTCAGAAGATAAAGCCAATAGTAAGGGATTTTGAAAAAGTAGATTGAGGATTTCCTGCCATATAAGAAGGCTATTGCCTCAGGGTGAGAGGGGTGGGGTCTTTCCAATTCAGTTTTGTACTGCTCAGCAAGAGATAATCTAATTTTGGCTCTTCCCCAGAAAAGCTGTAGAGGTAGTAGCTTTGGCCACTAGATTCTGCTGAGCCCTTGAGACCTCAAGGTTCAATCTATAGTACACGCCCCACCCACTCCTGCTCTCCCATTCTTCAACATGTAATTTCTATACTTTGTCGTTGATAAGTAGAAAACTAGTTGCTAGTTATTCATTAGAGTCTTCTTTTGGGATTTGTTGAAAATATGAATAAAATGTGCGCCAGTTAAATTAAGTCCAAGAACAAAAACACACACGTGAACACGCTATCAACACCGCCACATAACACTACTGCTACTGACAACCGTCAATTTGAGTAGGCCTCAAGTTGGTGTAATAAGAAGAGAATAAACCTAGAAAGATAGGATATTTTCAAAACTATAAATGTGATTAGATAGTTGAGAATTAAGTTTCTCTTTTTTAATGTAGCTCCCACCAGCAACACTGTTTCTCATAATTTCTGGAAACTTTTGAGAAAAGGGAAATACAAAATATGACTTTTTGTCGTGTATGTTTTACAATCAATTTGCACACAGAGAATGCAATGCAATCACATACACCGAGTTTTGTATCGTTTTGTTTTAAATTCGGCATACACAGAATAAATACTGTTTGCTAAGGTTAACAAAGTGCACGCAAAAGCTTTTTCAATCCACGGTTTAACAGCGTAAACTCAAAGGTATTAGTGGATTTACCTTACATCCCTGAGTTGAAAATGCTTGCAACTGGCTTTGAACAAAACTCAACTAGAGGCAAATCCTCTCCTGCCTAATGAGTACCAGTCAGGTCGATCTGGAGTCCGGCGTTGTGAAATCTACAAACTTGTGACTAAATCTAGGCTCACAAAGATAAAACGCCCATGTTATTACCATTTTTAATTTTCATGCATTAGCTGTTCAAACCTAGTTATATACTCATATTGTTAACTCTAACATAAAGGTCTAAAGAATTTCTCAAAGCTAAATTATACAAGAGGGAACAAATACTACAAAGAACACTGGCTTGGAATTTAAACAGACTTGACTTCAAATTCTACAGCTTAGTATTCATGTGATCTGAGGCAAAGTACGTGAATTTTCTGTTTGTTTCATAAGTCTTAAAACAAGGACAATATTATTTACACTAGGGCTTTGCAAATTTTCCTATGTATAGAACATAAAAGCTGGAGGCAATCTGTAGGTATTTATATGGGGCTACATAAAATATATATATATTTTTCATTAGAATTTCATTAGAATAATATAATTTCATTAGAATTATACAATAATTCTAATATATATATAATTTTATTAGAATAATACAATAAAAGTATTAGGTAGATTATTAATATTAGTTTGCATAACACTTCCAAATAGATTCATAAACATCTTGAACTAGATTCTTTAACATAAAGATTTTTGCTTTTCTGTAGTCTTAATGTTGATTAAATTTTCATGATAATCTTCAAAATATTGTAGTTGTCATCGACATGAAACCTTCTACAAATAGGTGAGAAAATGTAAAACATTTTAGAATTGTTACAAGTTAAATTTTATTTAAAGACTTAAATAACTCTTCTTTAATTTTAGTGATGAATATGACATTAAATTTTTGTTACAATGTGAATATATTTTATTATAACAATTTTTCATATAAATAATTTCAAAGTAAGGTAAGGCTTTTATTTGCATAATTTTGTGTACTTTCTGAGCGATTAATTACTCTGGAGCTAGTTTAAATGGCACTACTAGTTCCAGTTATCTCTTGCTATGTAACAAGTCACCCTTAAATTTTAGGGCTTAAAGAAAAAAATATTTTTTTAGTTTTCTCATGAATCTCCAACTTTATGGGCCGGGCTCAGCAGGGATGGCTCACCTTTTTTCCAAGTAGTGTCACCTGGGATAGCTTGACTGGGGTTGGAGGATTCATTTTCAAGAAGGATCATTCACATGGCTGACAAGTTGGTGTTGGCTCTTCGATGGAAGCTCATCCATTTCCTGTCAGCCATGAACCTTGGTTTAGGGTCCAAGGATTCCTTGGCTTCCTATAATGGGATGACTGCATTTCAATAGGCTACCATTCCAAGAGATAGGAAATGGGAGCTGTTAGTCTTTTATTTCATGGGCTCAGGAACTGGGCATCACTTCTGTTCCATTCTGTTGATGAAGCAGTCACAGAGCCATCAAGACACAAAGGGGAGAGCATAGACCCCTACAGCTCAAAGGGAGGAGTGTGAAAAAATTTGCAGCTATCATTAATCATTGCAATATTTAAAGATAAAGATTTGAAGGTGCCACAGATACCTGTGCAGGTCACAAGACACCTCTCCTGCTCATTCCTTCATGCCACCATGGTTCTTTTTTGGGCTGTGCTCTTTGGAACCCTAAAATCTAAATCCCTTCTGCAGGGTCACCGGTTCCCTGTGGGTGATGGGCAGTAGTAAATCTTACATCTAACTATTAAAATAGACATCCATATAAGAGAGCATCTCCTCTGTCATGCTCAAAGCATTGAGAATAGCCAGGAAATATGTATTCTTCTCAATGCCTGCGAAGATTGTGGAGTGTGTATTTGCCTGTGTTGTGCTCTGCCTTCCATGGAGTATTTCTTATTACAGATGCCAGATCTAGGGGTTCTGGCAAACCTAGATCCCTTCAAGTTTGCCTGAGTATAGACAGGTACAACATGTTGCTGTTTACCTCCAACCAACTGGGGCATATCAGGTGCAAAACTCTGATTTACCTCCATAGGATTAGTCATGATTCATAGAGGGTCTAGTAAATCATAAAAGGTATGTGAATACAGGGGTCCAATATGTGGACTCTATATTCATATGTTTAGACCATCAGAATTCAAGTTCTATCTTTTTCTGGTTCTGTACCCTTAAGAGTAAAACAGAGATTAAAATAGATTTTACATAGGGTTGTCATAAGAAATAGATAAGAAATACAAATAATGTAGTACCATGCCCACTATATAGTCCGAGTACAATAAATATGAGCTTATTAGTCTAATTATGGTAAAAAAAATTATAAATCACACCATACATCTATCTGTAAGTCATATCCAAATCCATGCTTTTCAGTACACTTACTTTGTTTTTAAACAAAGTTTAAAAACTTTATTTTTAAAGTTTATTTATTTGAAGAGAGAGAGAGAAAGAGAGAGTATACATGCACAGGAGCAGGAGAGGGGTGGAGAGAGAGAATCCCAAGCAGGCTTCATGCTGTCAGCACAGAGCCCCACGTGGGGCTCGAAATCAAGAACTGTGAGATCATGACCAGAGTGGAGATCAAGAGTCAGACGCTTAACTGACTGGGCCACCCAGGTGCCCTGTAATGTTTATTTTTATATTTGTCTTCCAACAATAATTGATGACCTTTTACCCAATCTTATGTTTCTCGTTTTTATGCATTTTACTTTACAGTTCATGTTCCTTAACCATTTTTCTCTGATTTCCATTTGAGATAATTGAAACACGTACTACAATAATATCTGTGGCATTTGACAATGGGCTATAAATCTCACATACTAACTTATTAATAAAGAGATTAAGAAAAAAAACATGGATTTCCTAGATCTGTAAGTTGAGGCTTTAAGTGCATCACTGTCTTTTTTTATTGTCTTGATGCCAGTTTTCAATCTATATAGCTCAATTTTTTATGCAAGATCTAATTGCAAAAAAAGATAAAAACTTTAGGAAACTATAGTAACAGAGAATTTCACACTTCAAAATTTTATTCAATTCTTTTTTAATTGTGTACATTAAGCTTGCCTAAGGGAAAGGTTTTAATTCAAATAGCAGAGGCAATTAATAAAGATATGGCCTTATGTCTCCCATATACTTCTGTTAAGATTGGCATCCAGCAGGGGATTGGCATAAGAGCACAATATATAGTAAGATCAGCCTACTGGTGTGCTAGGTGTCACTGAGGGACACAGCCAAAGGGAGATGGGAGCAGACAGAGAAGGAGCAGAGACTTAGGAGGTTGGAACAGAGTAAAACCTTCAGGAGGACACTAAGGATGAGTCCAAACAGAGCCATAGTACATCCAACCCACTTGAGTCCAGGTAATGTTTAAGAACAAAGGGCATCGATTTTGGTGGATGCAGAATAGATTGCATATCTACAGAGGTCAAAGCATCATTAGAGAGTCATAAAAATCCAGTCATTTTGGTAACTTAGCCAAAGGAGACAAAGAGACAGAAGAAAAGGTCAGTCCCTGGAAATGGGGGTTGGCAGGAAAACAGAATGATGCAAGCTTGGCCCAGATGGCAAGAGTTCATTCTTATAATATCAGTACTTTGGAGAAGGTTATAAAGTTAACACCAGGGTACCATGGGCCTGTCTAAAGTGAGGGGGGGTGGAGAAGAAGAGAATGTAAGAGAGACTCTGAAATCTGACCAGAGAATCGAAAAAGTGACCTATCTCAAGGGTTCATTATTTGGTTGCATTTCCATTTTGGAGAGCAGTAACAAATTGTGAATGGTGATTGTACAAAGAGTCAGCTGCCTGCTGCTATTATTTTTCATCCCAATTAGTCTCCCAACTAAAAATCTTATCTTCTTGAGATGTAACAGGGAAACTGAGGATCCGACTCCTGCTTCTGTAAAACGTGGCCTGTGCTACCTCTAATAAATCTTCATTGAAAAAAAAGAAAACTAATCTCCAGAAAGGAAATTAGGCACCATTACAAAGGGGATTAGATGGAATGCAGCCTGAATATGACAGTATCCACCACACCACTCCATAAAACCGTTCCCCGGAGCTTGACAATTTGGTGCTTAGTATTTGATATTTCTTCCTGATTCTTCAATCTTTCAAGAGAATTATCTACTTAAGTATTCTTTTCAGAGAGAGATTTTGGTTTTGCTGATCTAGAGTTTTAGATGTTTCTTTTGTTAAAAAATAGGTAATGTTTAAATCTTCTATATCCTTACCTATTTTCCTTGTGATTTCCTTTAATATTTGAAAGATATGTGTGAACATTTTCCAAGTTGATTTGTTAGTTTTTCCTTATGTATTTCAAAGTTACATTGTGTTTATCTTGTATTAGTTTCAAAATTTCCTGTAGAATTCTGAATGCTTTCTTTCATTTGTCTACTAGTATCTTGCCTCATAGCTGATACTTTCTCATTCTTTAGAGCAGAGTAGGTAAAGTGCTCCTCAAAGAGTCAGATAGTAAATAGGTTGTTAGGCTTTGTGGATTGGATAATCTCTGTTACAACTACTCAACTCCTGCCTTTGTAGTATGGAGGCAGCCATAGACAATATGTAAATGAGTGGCTGTGCTTGTGTCCCAGTGCAACTTTATTTACAAAACCAGGCAGCCCATGGGCTATAATTGTAGTTTACTGATCCTTGACTTTTGAAAATAAACTCTCCCATTTCTCCTGAAAGAATTTAGGATTATAGTTGGTTTTTCTGTTGTGGTTTTAATTCTTGGTTTGGCAGTAGGATAGGTCTACATGAATATTTTCTTTTTTCCATCTATTCTCTCAATTCTATTCTCTGTTATTCTACTAAAGAATAGTTGGAATTCTTCACGCTAATTATTATACTGTATAACTTTTCTGTTTTATATATTTTTCTTTTGCCATCAGGAAAAATAACTCAGTCCTTTTTTTCATCTCACTAATTTTATTTTCAGCTGGGTCAGTTTTATTATTTACTCCTTTACTGGTTTTGTTTGTTTGTTTAAACAAGATTTCTTGGTATTTCTTTTTTACCATAATATTTTTCAAAATTCTGTTTTATCCATTTTTGTTTCTTTGGATGGATTTTCTGTTTATTAAAGTGTTTGGTGTCTTTCTTTGTGATGCTTATATTGAAATGTTCTGAATTATCTGTTTTATCTATAAATTCTTGTGTAAGTAGAGCAGTATTTGTGGCTGGAATGTATGAATAAGAATCAGAATGAATGGGAATTCCTTCTCACCATTCAGTGAAGTTCAGGAATTCAGGACAGAAGGCTTGCTCCTAACAAGGGAGGCGGGCAATGTGAACTGGGGCAAGGTATGTAGGTAGTTTTTATTCTGGATGATGGAGATTCCTTCTCCTCTTGGAGTCCTAAATTATTTGCTATTCTATCATAGATCTCTCTCCCAAGTGACCTCTCAAGGTGTATCCTGTGTCAGAATTCTCACTTCAGACAAGATACTTGGAGTTTAATTTCAAATAACATCAAAATGACATGAGCAAACACGAACACTGTAATTACTATATTCCCAGTAGCATTCTAAACTCTTTACATACATTATCATATTCAGTCCTCACAGTGACTCTGTAAGAACAGTTACCCCTGATATACGAAAGGGGAAATTGAAATTTGTTATCAAACTTGCACAAGTTTACACTGTTAACCAGTGGAAGATTTGGGATTCAAACTCACAGTTTGGTTATGGAGTCAATGTTCTTAACCACCACCATATATATCATTTCTATTTACTTGCTGACCAATACCTGAGTCATCCTCTCACATTGTCAAGCAATAGTTGGCCTCATTCCATCTACCATGAGTGACCCAGTTCTTCTCTGATACTTGAATGACTTGTTCTTGGAATTCCAGGTTTCTTCTGGAAAACTTTAATTATTTAACATGTTTGTTCTATTACGTATATAGGACTAATTTCTCAGTTCTGGTGCTTTCACTGCCAATCAATATGATTCATATTACCAGAAATTCTTCAGTATTCCATTTTGTTTCTGGCTTCCCTTTATTTTTCCAATGTCTCAATGTTATTATGCTTATTTTTAAATACTTCCTCTCTTTTAACCTCTATGGGAAGGTTTTTATTTAGAGAATTTGAACGTATTTTCTAGAATACCTATTTTCTTATTTTAATGAGATTTAGGATAAAAGGAGAAGTAAATGAGTTTAAACAGTCATCTTGAACCAAAAATCATCCCCGAGCTTTACAACAATATTAAGTCCCAAAAGAGTTGCACAGGATTTTGATTGAAGCTGCCATTATATATTTACTTAGGGATACATGACACTGTCTCAAAAATTTCTTTAAAGAAGTATATATGCATACATAGCTATATATGTATGTATATGTATTTACCATATATATACATATATATATGTGTGTATATATATGTATATATGTACATATGTACATACATATGTACATATTCACATATATATGTAAATATACATATACATATTTACACATATATATGTAAATATGAGTATGTATGGACACATGCATATCTGGGAATCCAATGTTTTATGTTCTATGTTCCTAAGAGTAGTGATGTGATTTTATCATAAAATGAATTTATGATTTATTTTTTAAACAGGAAGCATAAAATCATAGTCTTCAATATATGTATATTTAAGTCTTTCATTAAACAAATATTGAACATTCACTTGATTTAATATTTTCTACATACTCACTATATATCAATGAAAACAACAGAAAGAAACTATTGCCAGACTATAGTTTACTTCCAGTGGGGAAATTCTATAACCTACATTCTTAGAAAGGAAGAAAAAAGAAAGAAAAGAAACTTTCAAATATATAGTTTAAGCAAAAATTAGCATCCAACTTTTTTAATTTCGGAAAAGTAAAATATTTCCTCATTATCTAAAAATCAATTCCAGATTAGCACTTTCCAAATTTACCTACCCACCCCCGCCCCCCGTGCTGATATTTTCTTGCATGTCTGTGGAAGGGGATTTTTTTGTAAATATTCTGGTCAATAGGATTAGAAAGTGAATTCAAATTAACAATGATTTATTGATTATTTCTGGTCAGGACTAATGTATTAAGTCAGACAAGGAATATATAGACTTATGACAGTTGTCAAGAACAGACTATAAATGATTAGGACATGAATGTAATGTATGGAAAAGAGCTCCTACAAGAGATCAGAAGTTATATAAAGTTACACACTAAATATAATTATCATTATACTGAAACAAATCTAATTTTCATTTAGTAATTTAGTAGACAATTCAGCATATTTACTCTTCCTCAGGATCACGTTTGTTATAAACTTCAAAATATGGCACGGTGCATAGAAGTATAAAAGAAAATACTTTTAATTCATTAAGTGTATAATAAGCTAAATTCAGGTAAAATTTAAAAAGAATACTTTTTAACAACTAGCATTTATATCCATCTGTTTGCTTATCAAATATTTGATGTATTTTTCCCATTTTAAACATAGATTATAAGATATGTAAGATACTTTATTTTATTTTGCAAAATATTGTGCTTTGTTAAAGAAATGTACAGTTCTTTTGTTATAAAGCTTATAATGCCTACATGATGTCTTCCTAAATTGCCTATGATGGCATCTGTAAAATAATATAACATTCTAAATTGAAAGATTTTGGAAACATATAACTGTAGACATGGTGTGGTATATAGCACAGCTTATGTATCGATAACCTATCTTATTAGGATCATTTTTACACCATTCAATGTTAGCAAAACATAAAGATAGTCTTATGTTGAACTTCTAAAGCCCCTAATACTGTCCCTTAGTTATTAAAAAAATAAATGTCAAAATAAATGTGACTCAAATGAGTCACATTACTTTTACAGATTCTGTTACTATGATATTATTTTCTGAGTCTTTCCCACTAATGCTAATAATACGAGAGGGTGATGCTGGGTAGCTGACAGGAAAATTACTAATTCAATGTCAAATATGACCTTTCTTGAACTATTTTTCTGACAGTATAAGAATATTTAACTATGGGTACAATAAATAGTTAAGAGTCTCTTCTTTGAGTAACCTAGGTTTTGACCAGGCATGACAAAGATAAGGATCCAATGGGCAATATGCCTGATATCAATTGTTATTCCTGATTAAAGATTTGATACAGAAAGGTACTCAAAATAGGAATGAATTTAAGAATCTGATATACAAATGAATATTCAGTATTTCATTTCCCGCTTCCAACTGTCTTCTAGTTAAAGCAGGGAAGGCATAGAAGGAAAAAATAGAGACTGATCTGACCATAAAGAAGGAGAATCTGGAATTAACTGAGTTTAGAAAAGAAAGCCAAGCCAACATTTTCCTTGTCTATGACTTTTCCTCCACTGAAGTGTAAGCAAGAGGAAAATGGAAACAAATCTTGCCTCCATCTAAGTGCAATGTTCAATGAGATATGAACTCTCCCAATTGTTTTCTCACATATTTATGCAGCTGTGATCAATCTGTTTTTATTGTGGTAAAATACGTATAATATCATATTTGTAAGTAAGTATGCAATTCACTGGCATTAAATACATTCAAAATGTTGTGTAGCTGTCACCATTAACTATACCCAAAACTTTATCATCCTCAACATAAACTCTGTACCCGTTAAATAGTAACTCCTCTGCCTCTCACCTTCTCCCCTTCCCCAACTTTAGCCTCTGATAACTTCTATTCTGCTGTCTCTGTGAATTTCGCTATTGTAGATACCTCACATATATGAAATCATACAATATTTACCCTCTGGGTCTGGCTTATTTTATATAAAGTTTTTTAAAGTTCATTCATTCATGTTATAGCATATATCAAAATTTCATTCTTTTTTATGGCTCATTATTATTCCATGAGTATATATACCACATTTTGTTTATCTATTGATGGGTATTCAGGTTTCAGCCTTTCAGATAGTTTGAATAATGCTGCTATGGCTCTGGCATAGATATGTCTGTTCTCTGGATATATACCTAGTACTTTTGGATATATACCTAGTACTGAAATTTGTGAGTCGTGTGATAGCTCTATGTTTAACTTTTTGAGAAGCCATTAAACTGTTTTCCCCGGTGACTGCACCATTTTACATTTCCACCAGCAAGAAACAGGGTTTCAATTTCTCCACACCATTGCCAATATTTATTATTTTTCATTTTTTTAGTAGCAGTCTCCCTAATAGGTATGAAGTGTTATCTTACTGTCATTTCGATTTGCATTTCCCTAATAACTAATGATGTTGAGACTCTTTTCATGTGCTTATTTGTCATTTTTATATCTTTTTTGAATTTTGTTGTTGTTGTTGAGTTGTAGATGTTCTTTACATAATCTTGATATTAATTTCTTAATACTTAAATAATTTTAAAAATTTCTTCTTCTGAAGATTATCTTTTTACTTTCTTGATAGTGTCACTTGATGCACAAAAGTTATTAATTTTGTTAAAGTCAAATTTATTTAATTTTTTTTATTTCCTTGCCTTTAATTTTGGTGCCATCCATGAAATCATTGTCAAATCCGATGTCATGGAGATTTTCTCCAGTGTTTTCTTTTTGGACCTGTAATTTTAGCCCTGAAGATTAGGCCTTTTAACCATTTTGAGTTAATTTTGTATATGGTGTAAAGTAATTGTCCAACTTTATTCTTTCACATGCGGATATCCATTTTCCCCCACATTTGTATAAAGACTGACCTTTACCCCATTGAATGGTCATGGCACCTGGTAAAAAATCAGTTGACCATATATGCGACCTTATTTCTAGACTTTCTATTTTATTCCATTGATCTATATGTTTGCTTTTATGCTAGTTCCATTCTGATTTAAGTATTTAGCCTTGTAGTAAGTTAGAAGTCAGGAAATGGTGGTCTTCCAATATTATTTTTCTTCCTCAAGATTATTGGCTACTTGGAGCCTGATGAAATTCCATGTGAATTTTAGAAACTATTTTCTATTTCTGTGAAAAAACGTTTTGGAAATTTTCACTGAGATTTCATTAAAACTGTAGATCACTTTGGGTAGTATCACCATCTTAACAATGTTAAGTCTTCCTATGTATGAATGTCTTTTCATTTATTTAGATTCTCTTTAGTTTCTTTCAGCAACACTTGTAGCTTTCAGCATACAGGTCTTTCATGTACCTGATCAGTTTTATTCCTAAATATTTAATTATTTTAGATGCTATTTTAAATAAAATTGCTTTCTTAGTTTCCTCTTTGGATTGTTTCTGATTGGTGTATAGAAACAACTTATTTTTGTTTGTTGTTTTTATATGCTACATTTTTTTCTGAATTTATTAGCTCTAATAGTTTTCTTCTGGATCCTTCGGGGTGTTCTGTGTATGGAGTCATAACATCTGTGAACAGAGATTGTTTTACCTTTCAGGTCTTGGTGTTTTTCTTTCTTCTCTTTTTATTTTCATTTTTTTAAAGGTCTAGTTTGAACTTCCAGTACCATACTAGCTGTGGTAAAAGTGACCGTCCTTGTCTTGTTCCTACTTTTAAGTGGAAATACTACTGAATATAATGTTTTCTGTGGATCTTCCATAAATGCCATTTATTATGTTGAGGAATTTTTCCTCTATTCCTACTTTTCTGGAAGTTTTTTTTTAATTTTTAAATGTTTATTTTTGAGAGAGAGAGAGAGAGAGAGAGAGAGAGAGAGAGAGAGAGAAGGAGAGCATTAGCAGGGGAGGAGCAGAGAAAGAGAGGGAGACACAGAATCCGAGGCAGGCTCCAGGCTCTGAGCTGTCTGCACAGAGCCTGATGTGGGGCTGGAACCCATGAACCGCAAGATAATGATCTGAGCTGAAGTCACTTAACTGACTGAGCCACCCAGGCTGCCCTGAAAGTTTTTATTATGAAAGGATATTGAATTTTGTCAAATGCCTCTTCTGCATCAATTGAGATGTTCATGTTTCCCCTGCCTTGTTCTATTAATTTGATGTATTATATGAATTGATTTCCTTATATTGAATTACTCTTTCATTCTTGATATAAATCCCACTTGGTAATACTGAATAATACTTTTTTTATTTAATTTTATTTTAAATCCAGTTATAGTTAACATACAGTGTTATATTAGTTTCAGGTGTACAATATAGTGATTCAAACATTCTATGCATTACTCATTGCTCATCAAGATAAATGTACTCTTAATTCCCTTCACCTATTTCACCCATCTCCCCAGCAAACTCCCCTCCAGTAACCATCGGTTTGTTCTCTATAGTTAAGTCTGTTTTTTGGTTTGTCTCTTTTTTTGCATTGCTTGTTTCGTCTCTTAAATTCCACATATAAATGAAATCATATGGTATTTGTCTTTCTCTTATTGACTTATTTCACTTAGCATTATACTCTCTAGCTCCATCCGTGTTGGTGCAAATGACAAGATTTCATTCTTCCTTATGGCTGAATAATATTCCTGTGCACGTGTGTATGTGTGTATGTGTGTGTGTGCATACTAATTCTTCTTTATTCATTCATCTATTGATGGACACTTGAACTGCCTCCATACATTGGCTATTACAAATAACGCTGCATTAAACATAGGGACTCATGTATCTTTTCAAATTAGTCTTGTCATATTCTTTGGGTAAGTACCCAGTAGTGGGATTACTGGATCATACAGTAGTTGTACTTTTAATTTTTTTGAGGGACCCCATTACAGTTTCCACAGGGGCTGCACCAGTTTGCATTCCCACCATAGTGCACAGGGGTTCCTTTTTCTCCACATCTTTGACACTTGTTGTTTCTTGTGTTTTTTAGTCATTCTGACAGGTGTGAGTTGACATCTCATTGTGGTTTTGATATGCACTTCCCTGATAAATGATGAGTGAATGAACATCTGGAGAATGTTCTATGTGCACTTAAAGAGAATGTGTATTCTGTTTTAGGACGGGATGTTCTGAATATTGGTTAGATATATACTGGTTAGATAACGAATATATTGGTTAGCTCCATCTGATTGTATCATTCAAAGCCACTCGTTCCTTTTTTATTTTCTTTTTTTTTTATCTATACATTGATTAAACTGCGGTGTTAAAGTCCCCTACTATTATTGTATTGCTATCAATTACTTCTTTATGTTTGTTATTATAATTGTTACATCTTATTAGATTGTTCCCTTTATATAGTGTCCTTTTCTCTCTCCTGTTACAGTGTTTGTTTTCAGGTCTATTTTGTCAAATACAAGTATTGCTATTCTGGCTTTCTTTTCACATCCATTTGTTTGATGAGTGTACTTACTTCGCTTCACTTTCTTTTTTTTAATATTTTAAAAATATTTATTTAGTTTTGAAAGAGAGAGACAGACAGAGTGTGAGCAGGGGAGAGGCAGACAGAGAGGGAGACACAGAATCCAAAGCAGGCTCCGGGCTCTGAACTGTCAGCACAGAGCCCGATGCAGGGCTTGAACCCACAAACTGTGAGATCATTACCTGAGCTGAAGTCGGACATTTAATTCACTGAGTCACCCAGGCACCCCCCCCACACACACACACACACTTCACTTTCAATTTACAGTTGTCTAGGTCTGAAGTGAGTCTCTTATAGGTTTTATACACACACACACACACACACACACACACACACACACACCTTGCTTTTTTTTTAATTCATTCCATCACTCTTGGTCTTTTCATTGGAGCATTTAGGCCATTTACAATCAAAGCAATTATTAATAATAAAGTATGTACTTATTGCTATTTTGTTACTCATTTTATGGTTGTTTTTGTAGTTCTTCTATGTTCCTTTCTTCTCTTGCTCTCTTCTCTCATGGTTAGTTGGCTTTCTTTAGTAATATACTTGGATTCCTTTCTCATTATTTTCATATCTATTACTGGTGTTCGATTTGTGGTTACCATTTGTCTTGTATGTAACATCTTCTGTATACAGCAGTCTATATTAAGTTGATGGTTGCTGTGTTTGAACCCATTTTTTACTCTTATTCCCAACTGATGCTTTAAGTATATATCATGCTTACATTCTTTTATTTTGGGGGTCCCTTGTCTGATATTTATAGATATATTTATTTTTACTGCTTTTCTGCTCCCTACTTACTCCCACTTGTGGTCCATTCTTTCTATTCAAAGAGTACCTTTTAATATTTCTTCTAGGTCTAGTTTAGGGCTCATAAATTCCTTTAACTTTTGTTTGTCTGGGAAACTCTCTCTCTCCTTCTATTCTGAATTATAGCCTTTTTGGATAGAGTATTGTTGGGTATAGATTTTTCCCATGTAGCTCTTTGAATATATCATGCAACTCCCTTCTGGCTTGCAAAGTTTCTATTGAAAATTCTCCAGATAGCCTTACCAGTTTTTCCTTGTATGTTATTGACTTATTGTCTTCTTTTAAAATTGTTTACATATCACTATATTTTGGCAATTTGATTACAATATGTCTTGGTTGTGGGTCTGCTTTTGTTGATTTTTATGGGAATTTTCTATGCTTTCTGGATCTGGTTATCTGTTTCCTTCCCAAGATTAGGGAAGTTTTCAGCTGTGATTACTGCCCCTTTGTCTCTCTCTTCTTCTGGGATTCCTATAATATGAATAGTATTGCATTTGATGGAGTCACTGAATTCCCTAAGTCTATTCTCATTTTACATAATTCTTTTTTCTCCTTTTTGTTCAGCTTGATTACTCTGTCTTCCAGATCATTAATTCATTTCTCTGCTTCTTCCAACTTGCTGTCCATGCGTAAAGAGTGTTTCCAATCTCCTTTATTGCACTCTTCACCTCTACTTGGTCCTTTTTTTTTTATCTCTGTGTTAAGGGTCTCACTGATGTCTTCCACTCTTTTCAAGGCCACTGAGAATCCTTATGATCCTTGCTTTGAATACTTTACAGGCATGTGACTTATATCTGTTTCACTTAGATCTCTGGCCAAGGCTTTGTCCCATTCCTTAATTTGGGACAAATTTATCTGTCTTCTTATTTTGTCTAAGTTTCTGTGCCTGTTTCTCTGTGTTAAGAAAGTCAGCTACACCTTCTGTTCTTGAGGGTAATGGCCTCTAGATGCCCTGTTGTGTAGATTCCTCTGTTCCCTAAGGCCTGATGCTTCTGAGACTATCTCCAGTGTGCTGCCTGTGCTCTACTATTTTGCCCTGGCTGCTTTACCCTTCAGGCCAGTTGTCTACAGAGGCTCTCATTGCCTGTTGTGGGCAATGTTTGGTCCCTGGACTGAAAGTGGCATATTTTAACTAGGTGCATTCTGGTATGCTCATGAAATGAGACCTGTTGCCACCACTGCTGGAAATAAGGCTCTACAAAACTCTTGGGTTGGGAGACACGGTGTTGGCAGGGGTTTGGGCCAGTTTTCTAGGGTAGGGGGCCTGCCTCACTGGGACTAAGGCAAGCGTGACTGTGAAAGGTGGTTCCACTTGGGCACTGTGGACTGGGGTTTGGTAGAAGCAAGTTAAGTAATGAATATAGGTGCTGTGCTGGTTTCTGCAAGAGGCTCTGTTTATGCTGAGGGGTGGGGCCTGGAAATGGTGCCTGCCAGTTTCTTTGTTCCTGGAAGGGTCTTTTTATGAATGCTTCCTCTCTGGGACATGCTCCAAGATGAGCAAATAAGCTTCTCAATGTGTGCTCCAGGCACTCTTCAGATTACTGTTTCTATCCTATGTGTCTATGAATTGTTTGCCTACTTTCTGTCCAAGAGCAGTGCAGTGCCCTCTAGTCTCTAAGCCAAGCTTACTGACCTTTAGAGCTCCAGGCTTTAAGCTCTACTGACTGCCACAACTCACAAAATTCATCCCTTCTTGCTTCCCAAGCCAATTGCTATGGGGATCTTTTTCCCTGTGTGCTCCCCCATGGTAATCTGTCTCTCACTCTTCTATACAACCACAGCTCCCTCCCTGCTATAGCATTCATGATCCTTTTATCTCCCAAACCACATCTCTGCACTTCCTACCTTCTTCAGTGTGGCCTCTTCTTTACCTTTAGTTGTGGAGTTTGTTCTGCCAGTCTTCAGGTCATTTCTAGTGGATTTAGGATGATTTGATAGATTCCTAGTTGTACTTATGGGTGCGGTGAGCCTAGGGTTATCCTACTCCACTGCCATCTTCTGAGAAGAATTCTCTCTCTTTGTTTCTTGTAAGTCTAGCTGAAAATTTGTCACTTTTTTTTTATTTTATTCAAAAATAAATTGTTTCATTGGTTTTCTCTACTGTGTTTCAATTCTCTGTTTTCTTTATCTCCACACTAATTTTTTTCCTCCTTTTCTTAGACTTGGGATCTATTCTATTCTTCTTTTTCTAATTTATTAAGGTATAAAGTTTGGTTATTGATTTGAGATTTATTTTTTTAATGTAGTCATACACAACTATTTCAGTCTTTGAGTAAGCTACAAAGGAAGAAATATAAGAAAATAAAAGATTTCAAGAATTTTAAAGGAAAATATTTTAGAGTTTTCTCAAAGAACACCATGTAGTATCAAGCTATTTGCTATATTTTGAAAAAGTTGCTTTTCTGCTTGAATTTTCTGTAAGTATATCATTTTGAGTCACATTTATGGTTCATGAAGTTGTTTTGAAAATAAAAATTTTGATAGTTCTAAAATCAACTAAGGAATATATTAAAATCATCATCATCATTACCCAATCAGTCAAAATGTCAAGAAATGCACCCTTTTTTGGGCTTAACATGCTGTAACATTGATTATAGTGAGTGAATGAAAATCAAGGCAAGGATGTGCCGATCACAGAAGTTAGAGTTTGAATGGATTGAATTATCACTACATAATGGTACTGAGAAATAACACTGGTGAAAGGATGAGATTTGGTTGTTGAAAAATATCAGGTTAGGGACTGAGTGGCTAATAGGATGATCCATATTCTAGGATGTCATCTTAATAAAAACTGGAATATGTTTATATATATATATATTACATATATATATATATATATATATATATTATTTTAGAGAGGGTGAGCAGGGAAGAGAGGCAGAGGGAGCGAGAGAACGAGTCTCATTCTCAGGGCAGAGCCTGATTCAGGGCTTGATCCCACGACCCTGGGATCATGACCTGAGCTGAAGTCAAGTTATATGCCCAACCACGTGACCCATCCAGACACCCCATATTTGGAACTATAACTAGTTCCATAAACTATTTGCCTGTTCATGTTTTACTGAGGCTCTGGTGAACTTTTCTGGAAAAAAAAAGTATGATGCCAAAGAAACAAATATGGTCCCCCCAAAAATATTGGAACCTTGCCAAAAATTAGCCATTTGGCCCCATACGAAAATTAAACCTTAAAATTAATTAATGACTACTGTGACTATAGTCACTCATCTCAGGTATTTCCTTTTTCTTTGTCAGTGACTACATCTTTTCCAAATAATTTAGTGAGTCAAAACCATAGGAGGTTTATGACACAGTGAAAAGGTCAGCTGCTCTTAGCCATAACCAATGTTCAGAGAACATAACTCTGTTTGCAAGATTAATAGCATGATGCCCAGTTAAAATTATGTAAGATAGACTGTGTTATCACAGAATCCTGATGCCTGGTAAACATGCTAAGTCAGAAAAGTCATCAACATGAACTTACCTTCCTCATCCATGGTTGCCCAGTAACTTCTGATGTTAAAGAGTCCTTGTTTAAAATCATCACTCATCTTTTCCAATTCCCAAGTACCTGTCTGCTAAAGAAATGTATTTTGTAAACTGGTCATCTGTTTGTCATTTTCTTACTCAATATGGCAAAATGCCATCCTTGGTCAGAGCCAATTCATTAATCAAAGTTTCAGAAAGCCACATGACATGTAAACATATTTAAATCCTCTACTCTTTGAAAGCTCTACATCTTAAAGAGAAACTTCATATACTTCTGCTACTTTGTCACTGTCAAGCAACCACACAATGTATTGTTCCTCAGTTTCCTCCTCTATAAAATGAAGGGTTTAGACTTTATAACATTGTAGAACCCCTCAGGTCCTATATGTTGATGGTTCTTCTCTTTCTAGTTTCACTGAAGTTTTATTGTTGACTTTTTAAACTGAAAGAAAGTCATTAAGGACCTAGACAGCTGTTTTAATTGTTCATGTTCATTGAAGAAACTGGTTTCCTTAGGTACATACCATGGTTTGGACTTCCGCCTTCCAGTGTTGGTTGAAAAACAATATGTACTTAAATGTAGTATATTGTCAAGGCATCAGACTTACTGGTCATGAGGCTCTTTTGGTATCAAATTATTATAAGGCTATTTAAAAAATAATGCAGTGGAGTAATACTTTAGACTAATTTTGGAAGAAACAAAGACACTGTTTTTAATTAGAATACTAGCAATTCAACTATGTCATTGACAAAATATAAGCATGGCTTATTGGAATGAGTGTGGATTTGGGTTTAGAATGGCTATGAAATTTATCTCTGCCTCTTAACAGCTTTATAACCTTCGATTTTTTTTTTAATTTAGCTTCTCTAAGTCTTAAGTAACTCGTCTGTAAAAATATGTAATAATGGCTAAAATAATGTTGCACAGTTTAAATTAAATAATATATGTTTATCAAGGAGGGTTTTTTTGTGTGTGTGCAAAATCCCAAACAATTCTAAGATCACAATGACCTAGAAAGACAAACATATCTTGTTCAGATTACATGATGGATGCAGATTAGCTGGGGCTCTAGTGAATATTGTTGGGCTTCATGAGTAGCCACTAACTAGGCAGGTTTTTCTCATGGAGAGGGCAGAAGCAAGAGAGATAAAATCAACCACACTTACTCCTTCTGGGTGTTGCCATATATTCTCCTGCCCACATTTATTGGCCAAAGCAAGTTACATAGCCAAGCATGAGGCAGGGAGGAGTAATCAACCTACACGGAAGCATGGCAAAGATAAAGAAGATTTAATAATTATTAACAAATAGTAAATTCTACCATAGGCTACACTCTTGATTACAAATATTTACCTTCTTCTCAGTGTGTATATATATATATATATATATATATTATATTTATATATATATTATATATATAATATATATATATAAATATAATATATATATATATATATATATATATATATTCATCTTCTTCACAAGATACCTCAAAAATGTTACCAAATCAAAGCTTGACCCTCAAAGTCTAGGATCTTGATCAACATAATTTTCATAAAATTCAGATCCTTCTAATTTATGGTGCCCTATATAACCAACATGTAATTGTAGAACAGTGACCTAAAACAACAGCAACAATGACAAAACACAAGCACTCCCATTCAGCAAGGGAAGTAATTGTTGGTCCTTAGACATTCTAAAATGCTACTGGTTAAAATGACTCTTTACTTTGGTTAAGGGATAATCCTTGATTACACCCCTGACAGTGCCTCCCCAGTTTATTGTTCCCTATGGATCCTGTCCTCCCTCTGAGAGGTCCTTCCTTTTCAACTAGCATCTTTGTCCATCTCTATAAAGATTTTTGGAGACTATGCCCTCCTCAGTCACACAGTAGTTTTTTCAGCCTGCTTCTCGCCCTTAGAGAGTTGGATGTTCAAGTGTTGTTTTAAATCTCAGTTACTATATCTTTTAAATCCAAATTGACAGCACTTAGGCACTTTTGTAATATTAACCTAATTGATTCGTGACCTCAAGTTATCAATAGCTATACCAATAATTTCTGAGACATGTTTGTCTCTCTGGACTACGGTACATGTCTTTGAAACCTGCCAAACTTCAGTGAGATAACACCATTGTTCTTTTTATCTTGAGCCATTTTGTCTAACTAAAAGTATGTTCTGGAGCCACAATTATTCAATTTTAGACCTTCGTAAAGAACTTGGAGGACACATCCTAAATTGAATCGTTATCCTCTAGAAACACCCATAGTTTGGATTTGTTCTGAGACTGTCACTGAAACTTTAATTGGGGATGAAAAATAGATGTACCTTTCAAGTTTGAAAAGTCACATAAGTTCTAGATTTTCTTTTTGTACTTCTATATTACTGCTTGTAAACAATTCTTATCTTACTAATATCTTTCTTGTAGAAGCATATCAAAAGCAACTAATGAGAACCAACTCATTCTAACATTTTGTTTCAAGAAAACTCTGTGTCAAAGGCTATAGTTTTGTTAGAGTTTTATTACCTCTATACAACATTTACCTCAATTCTCAGTCCAAATCTAGAGACTTGTATTTTAGATACTTTTGTTACATCATCATCCAACTTCAAGTATAAATTTCTATGTTTTTTTAGCGTGTTTGTTTTTTTTTTTTTTGCAACACTAATCAATCCAAATACCAGAGATTTAAAATAAATATGTATTTCTTGGTTGGTTCAGATGAGGTCTAATGCTCATCAAAGTTCAACTGAGCTCCATTCATCTTTTTACTTTAGAGCCCAAGCTTAATAAGTAGTTATTATCAAGGACATAATGTTCTCATGGTAGAGAACAGGAGCAAAAGAGTTGGAGAAAAACAACACAATTGCATCTAATTTTTCTGTTGGGACATGGAATATTATCATGTCTGTTCCTATTCAATTAGGCAAAGCAAGTCACAAGGCAAAGCCTAAGTCATTAGGAAGATATACTCCCCGTATAGGAAAACATAGCAGCAGAGAGGAAGAATTAATAATTTTGAGCAATCAGAACAATCTACCACAATGTGTGGTATAAACTGTTTTCTGGAAGACCAGATGCTAAGTGTCTAACAACGGTAGCTATTACTATATTATCATAACATTAAGTTTTAATTTTTGGTATGAATGTAGTATGCATACCAAATTCCCAACTACTTCCAAATGCCCAATTACTTAATAACCTTAACTCTATTATGTGGAGGCTTTCAGTAAAATAATTCAGTACTAAATAAAACATGATTTGGAATGATATCTATCAGACTAAAGTACAATCTTTTTCTTTAAATGAATTCATCTGTAAAGGTGTGGAGCTTAAGAAGTTATACCTGTACTTTTTAAATTCAAATAATAGCATTCTGGTAACTGCTGGTAATACTTTATTTAGAGAGAATACAATAGAAGGATGACAGCAATAACTTTAGGGTTTTACATAAGGAATTGGAGCCTCTTTCCTTAAATGCATCAGTGGTCCCCCACGTTATATTTGTGTTTGAGAGATAAGCCAAATGCCATTACTCTGACCTATAGTAATTTGTATTTTTAGCAAAGATAAAACAACCAACACTTGCATTTTTACATCTATGATATGAACCAATAACCCCATGAAATTGGATGAGCACTAAACTTCTGTAAAAAATGATTAGTCTCATGTTCTAAGAAAAAAAATCATAAAATATGAAAATATTTGAAGGAAAATATTTCTTTCTTCTAAGTTGTGAATTAAATTTCTTTGCGAAAATGTTGAAAGGCACACATTTTCCACAAAGATGAAAAACTGAAGTTGTCTTATTTATTGTTTTGAACTTAGCAGAGGTGCTAAAAATGTTATTCCATATTTCCCCCTATAAACAATGTACTCCCTAGCATCTTATCCCAACCTATTTCATTCCTACATGCAAAGCGGGTAATAGTGTGGATAGAGTCTGAGTGTACCAATGGTGATGTCAACTACACAGTATGGGTTGATTTAGAAGTGTAACTCGCATACAAAAAAAAAAAAAAAAAGGCAGGGGGGAAGAAGTGTAGCTGGCATGCAAGCCACTGCATTCTAAGAATTTTTGAAGCCCAAATCAAATCTGATTTTTCTGAAGCAGTATGTTTTCTTGCCTGAGGCATCAAGCATTACAGCATCACATTATTTCCAGAAAGAATATTTGAAGAGAAGTATTTTTGAACTTCAATAATGAGTACATGCTTAGAAATCTTAATGTAGAAATTCTAATCCTCATCTGTTGCTATATGTAGATGTAGTTTATAATTAAAAATGTTTATTCTCACCAAAAACATTAATGGATGCTATGACAACTCCTGTTTACTAATTATATGTTGATAAATACAAGACAAAGGTTTGCTACAATTTTAAAAAATCTATGTCTCCTATGTGATACACCTCCTCCGTTCTATTGCGGTAGCAGGTTATTACAATAAAAATGAGAATGATGTCGTAAGTATTATGAGTTTAGAAATCTCCACTTCTAGAATTTATTTGGCCTCTTTCCTGCAAAAAAAAAAAATCACTGGAAAAAATGTGAAGAAATAATGATGCAAATCGAGATTATTCAAAATTACCCCTAGACTTAATAAATTTGGCAACTGTTTAGTGAAACTGCAAATAATATGGCAATAAATGTTATATACTGTCTTTTTAAGAGCCAAAGTAAAATTTAGACAAGTTAATTGCTTAATAAAGCATTTAAAATTTCCAATTAAATAGACTAAATACATGTAGTTTATTTATGATGATATAACTATATGGTTAAATGACAAGAATACTTCTTGAGGAGCCAGCAATATAATTTAACTTTTTCAACTCCAAAATGTCGGTCTAAGAAGAGCTTAGGGCCTTATCTCTTATACCTTTTACTAGCTCAAAGATATTATTGAAGGCTAAGGTCAGCATTTCATCTGAGGGCTGGGGATGAATCCACATATGTATGAGGAACAAAGAAATCACAAGCTGTTGTTTATACGGGGTGGCACTTTCACAAGGCTTGCCTCAGTGGATTGAGTATAGAGAAATATCCACGCGATTAGTAATCTTGTGATAGGCTTTTACTTACTAGGATACTTTTTCCTGGGAAAACCAAAGTGGTACTAGAATGAAGCT
Source organism: Felis catus (assembly GCF_018350175.1). NCBI lineage: Eukaryota > Metazoa > Chordata > Mammalia > Carnivora > Felidae > Felis > Felis catus. The sequence continues at coordinate 36,197,456 of NC_058385.1, read as the reverse complement.
GAGGGAGAAAGGCTTGGAGAGACGTCATTGGTATGTTGTTCTAGAATTGGGGAAGAAAATGTATTTCCAGTTGGTATACTTCTTTTTTGGTACTGAAATTGTAAGATGCTAAGGACTAATGGAAAAGGGTTGAGGAAACACAGAAAATCCCCATCTTCATGTGGTTCAACCAGATGCACCAGAGTAGGAGCTTACACAGGGCTTTGCAGGTAGAATGAGAAGAAAGCCTTGCAGTTCTTGTAGAAGCTAACATTTTCCCAAATGCTGTTCTATAACTTGATACCTCAGGATGAAGGATGGTCCTACAGATTAAGTCCAAATATGCTATAGGGCCATAGAGTTAGGAGTAGAGCTTTTTATACACTTTTATTTATTTGAGAAAGAGACAGTGTGAGTGGGGGAGGGGCAGGGAGAGAGGGAGACAGAGAGCCGCAAGCTCCGTGCTGCCAGCACAGAGCTGGACGCGGGGCTCGAACCCACCAAACTGTGAGATCATGACTTGAACCTAAACCAAGAGTTGGAGGCTTAACTGGATGAGCCACAAAGGCTCCCCAGGAGAGAACCTTAGGTGTGGAGTTATAACAACTGGAAGACTGATTACGAGTAGAGAGCTCTATTTTTGGATTTGTCTTCTTGGAATCATCTTTTCTCTGAATAGCCCAGTACAAAAAACACTGTACAAAATCTTTTGGAAAATCTAATCTTTTGTTCCCCACTCATGCATTCCTTCTTATCTGAATTAGGTGGAGTCAAGTGGCAAGGTGCCATTATCTCCATTCACTTGCTCATTATTTGCATTACTTTTCTACAATTGTGTTCTCTTGGTTGCCTCAGTTAATTGCTTTAAGTACTCCAGATACCTTATATTATTTTTTTCTTACCGCTTTCTCATTTTATGTGTTTTTAAAAACATATTTTATTTTTAAAATGGTTCTAACTTCACAGCAAAAGTGAGTGTAAAGTATGGAGAGTTTCCATATGTTTGCTACTCCTGCAAGTGCAGCTATCAATATCCCATTCCAGAGTAGTATATTTATTACAATGAACCTACATTACCATGACATTATCATTCAAAGTCCATAGTTTACATTAGGGTTCAGTCTTGGCGTTGGACATTCTTTGAGCTTTGACAAATGTCAAATGTTCCTTTTTATAGTAATCTAGCCACACTGATACATATAATGTAGGTATATGAATACTCCACATACGATTTTGAACACGGTGATAACAAAAATCACAGACATTCATAGAAGAACTTTCCTCTTGTCCTTTTCGAAGGGCTATTCCCAGGATGAGGGGGAGGGGAAAGAATTGGATGGATTCTGTCAAAGATATACAAACTTTCTGTGATAATTTACTCTTGTCAAGCTTGAATTATGGCATTGTTTGGCCCCCAAAACTAGTCACTGTGGTAGGTACCTTATAACTTCAAAAACTTTAAGATGTTTTGAACCAAAAGCCTTTTGTTCCCTTTTGAGTTTCTCCAGACTTCTAGGAACAACAGTTACTAGGTGGATAAATCCTAGTATTGGTATCTTTCTTATATCCTCTCCCTATTCGTTTCCTTATTCTCCTAAAATACTTCTATTCATTTTACAAAATTCAGTTCATACATCACACTATTGAGGAAGCCTTCTCTTATTACTCTACCGTGACAGAGTTAATCACTCCTTGCTCTCTGCTGTATACATAATTACATTAGCACACCACATAGTAATTTCTTTGTTTATAGGAACATCTCCTATAATGAATTTCCTTAGTTGAAAGAAGGAGCTCTCATTAATCTCTGTATTACAGCACAAAGCACAATGTCCTGTCCACTGTATGTGCTCAATCAACATTATTTTTTTTATTTGAATTAGGTAATGGTTCCACCACAGCTTGTTTTTTCATTCCCTTTAGTTGACACTTATCTTTATTTTCCCATGTGGTTTTTCCATTATAGCAACTTGAATCACAGAATCATATACAAAGAAAACATTACTTTTAGTTTTTATTTGATCCGGTATTTATCACAATTATCCATTCAACTAAATAACTCAAGAAAATTAAATATGGTCCATTAGTTAATTTAGTCCAATTCATAATTTAACAACCCAGAACTACTTAAATGTCTCCACCAAATGTTAAGGCTTTGAGATTTTTACTATGCACTCATTTTCAAAACAGCATTTGGTGGGGATATCTAGTGGGGCTTGGGATTTCAAGACTTCATGGTAATACGACCACACTCGTCTCTGCTCTAGAGGCAATAATCTGTTCTTTTCCTTGAACTAGTGACCAGTCTAAGTTAGTCTTAGGTTTGGGGGAGGCGAGAAATGAGTTAGAATTACTATTGTAACCTCTTTTTCTAAAAATTGGTCTCTATTATATCTTCGCTCATTTCTGCTTCATCATTGTGATCTAAGCCTTCTGTCATCAAAATAAAATTTTCAATGAATTTATATGATTCTCATACACACACTGCAAATACATTCTTAACGTGTTTTTTAAATGTCTTTCATTTATTAAACAAAGGAAACAGCAGCATGATAAACCTTGCTGAAAAGAAATTCCAAAGAATGCAGATTTATATAGACATTCACTTTTAAAATGGTGAAGTAAATTTTCTTTGTTTCAATGTTTATTTCTTTTTGAGAGAGAGCATGCTCAAGCGGGGGAGGGGCAGAGAGAGAGGGAGACAGAGAATCCGAAGCATGCTCTCTGCTGACAACAGACAACCTGATGCAGGGCTTGAACTCACGAACTGCAAGATCATGACCTGAGCCAAAGTCAGATGCGTAACCAATGGAGCCACTCCGGTGCCTAAAATAACTTTTCTAGTAGATAAAAGTTGTTCAGTCTTCCAAGCAGTAAAATCATAACCTCTGAGATTGTGTTTTCTACTAAAGAGAAATCTACAATTAAATATATAACCACACAGAATCTGGATCCTGATCAACAATAAATACAGTAACAAATATGGCATATTCTTAGAGAATTAACCTTTGGGGGAGCATGTTGGACAGTACTTCAGTCTGACATGGAAAAGCATGCAGTTATCCTTTTGACTATTTTCATATTTCAGGTCATTTTCTTAACAGCTTTAATCCCTCTATGAGTCCATTCATTGGCTCACGACTGAATTTCTGGATTCCTAGCATGCCATGTGCAACTATAGGAAATAAAAAGTTATACAGTAGTCATTTTCCCAAACTCATCTAACAGTACCCTGACATGACTGCTGCTGTATTGCTTCTTAACATATTAAAGGCATTTGTTTGCAGTGTTTCCCCCCAAGAGATTATAGCCTTCCTCTTTTAGATCTTATGGAACATACCATTAATCTTAGTTGTTTTTGTTTTTGTTTTTGTTTTAATCTCTGCCTTCCACTATATCTATCTGCCTACTTCTACAATGCCTCTTGCACCTTACAGGATAAACTTGTTTGGGTTTGGGAATGAAAGGTGAGGAAGGAAATTCATTCAACTAATTTCTCCATTTTCCTCTCTCCTGTGGCTAAGATGATACAGTTTTCAGGTTCCTTTTCCTTCCTCAATAGGATAGTCTCTCTGTAAAATCTACAATCAAGTACAGCAAGGTTGGCTATAGGTGTATCAGTGAAAGAGGTTTGGAAATTATTACCCTTAATTCTCATTATCTTTCCAAACTCTACCTTTCAAAAATTTAGTCTTACCAAATAGAATAGAAACTAGTCTTAACACTTCTTATTTTAAGACATCTACATCTTTAAAACTTTAAACCATTGCCCCACCCCCTTTTTTTTTTTGATGCTTTCATGATCAATTCTTAGCTTCTTATTAAGACAAAAATGATATGTTTTACTCTGGTCTCTTTCTAGGCATCTTTTGCCACTTACCTCATCATTTGCTATTCTCTAATCAAAGTGAAATCTTGCATTTCTTTCCAAATTTAGCATGCTGATTTTTTTTCTCCCGAAAACTATCTTCCCCTAGCAATCCTGGCTAAACCTTGGTCTTGTTTCTTGTTCAGCTTAAGAACGACTTTCAGGATGTCTCTTGTCTCTCATGTGCTTCACACAGTGTGGCAAATACCATTTTTCAAGTTGTCAAAACATTTTAAAATTTCTGTTAACAAACAACTCAAAATTTGGTCTTAAAACAATCTGGGCCCAGATACTGGCAAAGCATGACTTCAATCTTATTCCTTTGATCCAAGAAGTCACACAGCTCACCAGTATTTAAGAGGTCACACAGACCTCACCATATAAGGGAGGAATATAAGGATTTTATGGTCATGTTTATAAGGATTTTGTAGTCATATTTAATAAACCACAATCTTAATATCATCAGTTGCCTATTGGGTTTTTTGTGCCTTCCACCAGAATATACACTATTTTAGAAGTCGTATTTCAGATTGGGACATCTCTATTGTGTTACCTTCAAGCTCACTAATTCTCTCCTGGTTCATGAATAGTCTAGTCATAAGCCCATTGAAGGCATTCTGCATTTCTTTTAAAATGATTTTGATTTCTAGCATTTCTTTTTGATTCTCAGAGTTTTCATCTCTCTTTTGATATTACCCAACTGTTTTTGCATGTTGCCTACATTTTTCCATTAGAGCCTTTAATATATTAATCATAGTTATTTAAAAATTAAATAATTTCAACATCTATATAATATCTGCTTTTTCTCTTCAGACTACTTTTTAGTATGCCTTGGAATTTTTTTGTTGTTGAACACTACACATGATGGGGCACCTGGGTGGCTCAATTAAGAGTCCTACTCTTGATCTTGGCTCAGGTCACGAACTCATGATCGTGTGTGTTTGAGCCCTGCATCAGGCTCTGCACTGATAGCATGGAGCCTGCTTGGGATTCTCTCTCTCTCTCTCTCTCTCTCTCTCTCTCTCTCTCCCTCTCCCTCTCTCTCTCTCTCCCTCTCCTTCTCCCTCTCTCTCCCTCTCCCTCTCTCTCTCTCTCCCTCTCCCTTTCTCTCTCCCTCTCCCTCCCCCTCTCCCTCTCTGCCCCTCCTTCATTTGTGCCCTCTCTCTCTCAAAATAAAGTTAAAAAAATAAAACTACACATGATGTGTTGGTTAAGAGAAGTGAAGAAAATAGTGCTTTAGTGTTGGGAACATGTTAACTTAGCTAGAAATTGAATTGCCCTTACTATTTTCTGAAATCAGGGCCTTTGTATTTTTTTAGAATCACTTTTATTACCTTTTTGACTTTGGACTGTCCTAAGTATACCTCTTCAGAGATAGACTGTCTTTCATTCCTTTCAGCTGTAATCCACTCTTAATGTTTTAGAACCCTGCTGGTGAGAAGGTGTGGGAGTCTAGTCTTTCAATTAAATCTCAAATTTTTTAGTTTCTTCAATTTTGCAATGTATCTTCTTTTATACAAACTCCCTTAAGTAAAACAAGAAGGCTTGGGGTGCCTGGGTGGCTCATTCGGTTAAGCCTCTGACTTGAGCTCAGGTCATGATCTTGTGGTTCCTGAGCTTCAGCCCTGCATTGGGCTCTGTGCTGACAGCTCAGAGCCTGGAGCCTTCTTCAGATTCTGTGTCTCCCTCTCTGTCCTACCCCTGCTTGCGCTCACTCTCTCAAAAATAAACAAGCATTAAAAAAAATGGGGCGCCTGGGTGGCGCCGTCGGTTGAGCGTCGGACTTCAGCTCAGGTCACGATCTTGCGGTCCGTGAGTTCGAGCCCCGCGTCAGGCTCTGGGCTGATGGCTCGGAGCCTGGAGCCTGCTTCCGATTCTGTGTCTCCTTCTCTCTCTGCCCCTCCCCCCTTCATGCTCTGTCTCTCTCTGTCTCAAAAATAAATAAACGTTAAAAAAAATTTAAAAAAAAACAGCAAGGCTAGAAGGGGCTGAAGTAAGATGAAGGCCCTTTCCTCACAACTCTCACACCTCTAAAACAAGGTGCTGCGGAGGATGCTATTGTTAAGGTGAATGTCTTATGTGTATTTGATAAGGACTACTCTTGTCTTCCAGTGCCAGAGTGCAAAGATCTTTTTCCTTGAGAATCTGGTGGGATTACTGGAAACTGTGCTTCTCCCAGGACTGCATCCACCAGGAGTTTCTCACTGTCACACTAGTCCAGCTTAATCTCTGGTGATTCATCAAAATTATTATATTTGTGTCCTTACCACTTTATAGCTACAGAAGCTTCTATTTTAGAAAAGCAAATCTTTGCTTTGGCTCTCCAGATTCATCTCTCTTTCCAGATTGAGGGGTAGGTTTTTGCCCTGAAAACTTTATGCTCTGATGCATTAAAAAAAAGTCATTGATTTCTCCGTTTGTCCAGCTTTTCTCCTTCTGTAAGAATGGGATTGACAACTTCTAAGCTATTTACATACATGAGCTGAAGCCAGAAGTCACTGCAAAACAGCTTTTTGAAAATTTAAAAATAACACTTTATATTTTTTAGTAACACATGTATATCTGAAATAATATTTGGAAGAATATACATTAGATGTACTAGGGTGCATATTATTGCAGTAAGGAACACAGATTTAGATGATGTAGTATGAAGAGGGAAAATAATCAAACAAAGGATTCCAAATATTTAAAAAAAAAAAACTGTGGGCTTTATAAGTGTGGAATTGTGGTATTTTTTGAATTATGATCTTATAAGCATATATTGGGGGTGGTTGATACATGAATTCTATAGAGTTATTTTTTTTTATTTTTTTTTCAACATTTATTTATTTTTTGGGACAGAGAGAGACAGAGCATGAACGGGGCAGGGGCAGAGAGAGAGGGAGACACAGAATCAGAAACAGGCTCCAGGCTCTGAGCCATCAGCCCAGAGCCCGACACGGGGCTCGAACTCACGGACCGCAAGATCGTGACCTGGCTGAAGTCGGACGCTTAACCGACTGCGCCACCCAGGCGCCCCTAGAGTTATTAAATTTATGCCATCTCAGGTCTCTCTGCCATCCTCGGTTTTGGCTCCATACAAAGGCTGGGTTGAGCTCTTTCTTATTATTATAAAATATTGCCATTAGCCCTACACACATTCTCAGAAACACACAGAACACCTCTGCTTGGTTTTCTTGGCCAGATTTGGGTCCCCTGGAAATACACGATACTGAATTATGCAGAAAGAAAAAATAGTCAACCTTAATAATTCCCTTAGTGTGTAGCACACAAAAGACATGTACAGAAAAACCTGGGGGACTTTATGTAGAGCATGCTTACTTTCATGCTGTGCTCTAAACTCAAACTCAGCCTGTCAAGTCTAAACTTATCATCTGACTCCTTCACAAGGTACCCACGGTCCAGTACTTATTTCCGGCACTACCTATTTTTCGATCTCTCATAGCATTGGGTTATGGAGGGGGGGATTCTATACTGTTTCCACTTCTTTTCTCATCTTCTATATCCAAAATGTATACCTTTTTAATATTTCTTTCAGGTTTCCCCCTGCTTTTACCTTTTCATCTTTCTACACCACACCAGGTCTGCTTAATCATAATCATAGACCACCAATGCAGCCTCCTAGTACATCTGGCTTCACAAACATGTCACCCTATAATTTCGTCTTTAATTTATCGTTTCCTTCTCAAGAGCTTAAAACAACCTCTGATTGCCCCAGGAGCTGGCAGAAAGTCCTTTCCTAGGTTTCAGACTAATTTTTTCTATGCTTTTTCAACATGTAACCCCATTCCATCCCACTATATTTCAAGGCATCTTGCTTAATACTACATTCTTTTCCAGGGTCTTTTGGTCTTTTGACCCCAAAAGTGTAGTAATCATGTTTTCATTTTTATTAATCAAAAGCCTATTTCTGTTACAAAAAATAAAAATCCAAATCTTATCTACTTATAAGGGTATTTTTGGTAGTTCATTGTCCTTCTCTGCAGCTCCCATCTCCTCTTTGTTTACACATAATTGTATTTATAGCCATGAGGAGAACTGAGATGGGGAGGGGATGAATTTTTATGGATCACAGTGCTAGAATTTACATATTATCTTATTTAGTCTTAAAAACAGCCTGACATGATAATATGATTATTTGGTATAGGAACAAACTACATGATTGTATAGGAAGTAAATATCACAGCCAGAATGCAAATTGTGGTCTGACAGAGTCTAAAATATCATTTTGAAAAAAAAAAGAAAAGAAAAGAAAAGAAAGGAAGGAAAAACTTCTTAGCATATCTTTTGCTTTTTTAATTCATTTTAGTTAATATATTGTGTGGTATTGGTTTCAGGAATAGATTTTAGTGATTCATCATTTACATATAACACCCACGGCTCATCCCAACAAGTGCCCTCCTTAATACCCATCAGCCATTTAGCCCATCCCTCACTCCCTCACCCCTGCCACCTCCCCTCCAGCAACCTTCAGTTTGTTCTCTGTATTTAAGAGTCTCTTATGGTTTGCCTCCCTCTCTGTTTTTATCTTATTTTTTCTTCCCTTCCCCTATGTTTATCTGTTGATTCTTAAATTCCACATAGAGTGAAGTCATAGGGTATTCTTCTTTCTCTTATTCCACTTAGTATAATACACTCTATTTCCACCCACCTTGTTGCAAATAGCAAGATTTCATGCTTTTTGGTCACCAAGTAATATTTCCATATTTATCCATTCATCAGTCAAGGGACATTTGGGTTCGTTTCATAATTTAGCTATTGTTGATAGCACTGCTATAAACATTGGGGTGCATGTGCCCCTTCCAATCAGCATTTTTATATTCCTTGGATAAAGACCTAGTAGTACAATTTCTGGGTCATAGGGTAGTTCTATTTTTAAACTTTTGAGGAACCTCCATACTGTTTTCCAGAGTGGCTGCAGCAGTTTGCATTCCCACCAACAGTGCAAAACTGTTCCGCTTTCTCCACAACCTCACCAAAATCTGTTGTTTCCTGAGATGCTAATTTTAGCCATTCTGACAGTTACGAGGTAGTTTTGAGTTGTATTTCCCTCATGATGAGTGATGCTGAGCATCTTTTCATATGTCTGTTAGCCATATGGAGGTCTTTTTTAGAAAAGCGTCTATTGGTTTCTTCTTCCCATGTCTTCACTGGATTCTTTGTTTTTCGGGGGTTGAATTTGATACGTTCTTTCTAAATTTTGGATACTAACCCTTTATCCAATATGTCATTTGCAAATATCTTCTCCCATTCCAGAGGTTGCTTTTTAGTTTAGTTGATAGTTTCCTTTGCTGTAGAGAAGCTTTTTATCCTGATAAGGTTCTAATAGTTCATTTTTGCTTTTGTTTCCCTTGTTTCTGGAGACATGTCTAGTAAGAAGCTGCTGTAGCCTAGGACAAAGAGGTTGCCTGTTTACTCCTCTAGGATTTTGATGGTTTCCTATCTTACATTTAAGTCTTTCATAATTTTGATGTGTGTGTGTGTGTGTGTGTGTGTGTGCGCGCGCGTGTGTGTGGTGTAAGAAAGTGGTCCAGGGTCATTCTTTTGCATGTCACGGTCTAGTTTTCCTAACACCATTGGCTGAAGAGACTGTCTTTTTTCTACTGGATATTCTTACCTGCTTTGTTGAAGATTAGTTGGCCATACATTTGTGGGTCCATTTCTGGCTTCTCTATTCTTTTCCATTGATCTATATGTCTGTTTTTGTGTCTTGATGATTACAGCTTTGTAATCCAGCTCGAAGTCCGGAATTGTGATGCCTCCAGGTTTGGTTTTCTTTTTCAACATTACTTTGGCTATTCAGGGTCTTTTCTGGCTCCATATGCATATGTTTCTTTCTTTCAAAAATCTGGTTTCATTTTAGGTGCTCTCAGGCACTGTCTTCATTTAGTCTTATGTCTTCAACTAGATTAGGAAGAAGTACATGAAGAACATATCTGATTAACTGTACGTATATGATTAGTATTCATTGCTCTGTTTGACAACCAGTTACTTAAATGTCTGTTTCCTCTTCTTGATAGTGATTTCCTTAATAAATAAACAAAAAATGAGTATTTTCTCTTTCTCCACTAGTTATATAAATGAATGAATGCATTTAAGCAAATATTTAAATAAGCAATGAAGGATATAATCTTAGCAAAGTAGATTTTAGAAAAGTGCTTCTTGACCCCGTATTAGGTAATAAATACCAATTGATAATGACTTGGTAGATAAAAATGTAAAATAAAATTAGGTCATTGAAACCAGATGAATTTTTTTGCACTTCAAAGAATGTTGGTAATACTTAAAAACAAAATTCCTATTTTACAATGTGTCCTTGTATGTACTTCATTCACTTTTCTAACTCCTTTTGTCTTAAAGAACATCTTTCTGCTATAGAAAATTTATTTGATAAATTTCATGTCATAAAGCTATACTGAATTTACCAGCTCACTTAAGAATAATAGCTTATTTTCCGGACTTCAAGCTGTATTACAAAGCTGTAATCATCAAGACAGTATGGTACTGGCACAAGAACAGACACTCATCAATGGAACAGAATAGAGAAACCAGAAATGGACCCACAAACGTATGGCCAACTAATCTTTGACAAAGCAGGAAAGAATATCCAATGGAATAAAAACAGTCTCTTCAGTAAGTGGTGCTAGGAAAACTGGTCAGCAACATACAGAAAAATGAACCTGGACCACTTTCTTATACCAGACATAAAAATAAACTCAAAATGGATGAAAGACCTAACTGTAAGACAGGAAGCCATCAAAATCCTTAAGGAAAAAGCAGGCAAAAACCTCTGTGACCTCAGCCACAGCAACTTCTCACTCAACGTGTCTCTGGAGGCAAGGGAAACAAAACCAAAATGAACTATTGGGACCTCACCAAAATAAAAAGCTTCTGCACAGCAAAGGAAACAATCAGCAAAACTAAAAGGCAACTGACGGAATGGGAGAAGATATTTGCAAATGACATATCAGATAAAGGGTTAGTATCCAAAATCTATAAAGAGCTTCTCAAACTCAACACCCAAAACACAAATAATCCAGTGAAGAAATAGACACTTCTCCAAAGAAGACATCCAGATGGCCAACCGACACATGAAAAAATGCTCAACATCACTCATCATCAGGGAAATACAAATCAAAACCACCATGAGATAATATTGTCAGAATGGCTAACATTAACAACTCAGGCAACAACAGATGTTGGCAAGGATGCAGAGAAAGAGGATCTCTTTTGCACTGCTGGTGGGAATGCAAACTGGTGCAGCCACTCTGGAAAACAGTATGGAGGTTTCTCAAAAAATTAAAATTGGAGCTACCCTATGACCCAGCAATTGTACTACTAGGCATTTATCCATGGGATACAGGTGTGCTGTTTCGAAAGGACACATGCACCCCCATGTTTATAGCAGCACTATCAACAATAGCCAAAGTATGGAAAGAGCCCAAATGTCCATCAATGGATGAATTGATAAAGAAGATGTGGTATGTGTGTATGTATACATATATACATACATATATATATATATACATGTATACATATATATGTATATGTGTATGTGTGTATATATATATATATGGTACATATATATATATATATACACACATACATACATACACACATATACACACACTGGAGTATTACTTGCCAATCAAAAAGAACGAAATCTTGCCATTTGCAACTACATGGAACCAGAGGGTATAATGCTAAGTGAAATTAGAGGAAGACAAATATCATACGACCTCACCCATATGAGGACTTTAAGATACAAATCAGATGAACATAAGGGAAGGGAAGCAAAAATAATATAAAAACAGAGAGGGGGACAAAAACATAAGAGACTCAAATATAGAGAACAAACAGAGGGTTACTGGAGGGGTTGTGGGAGGGGGGAATGGGCTAAATGGGTAAGGGGCACTAAGGAACATACTCCTGGAATCATTGTTGCACTATATGCTAACTAAATTGGATGTAAATTTAAAAAAAATAAATTAAATTAAAAAAAAAGAATAATGGCTTATTTTTCTCTTCATTATTGCCTTTACATACGAGTAGCATGTATAAGTATTAGCTCTTTTAAATCAGATTCATCCTATCTCATTGACTGATGACAGTGTAGGATAATATTTGTTACCCCAAACATTTGAAAATAAGCCCTTTTGTCTCCTTAATTTTGTTTTCAGAAAAACTGGAAGGGTCAAATTATGGTAAACTCTTCTCAGTTGGAGTTTTGGTTTTAAATCTCCATATTTAGTGAATGGCCACGGTGACTTACAGTGGATGTTTCTCTGTATGATCTAAATCCACTAGTGAAATATGGTATTGCAAAATGTTAAGACTATGCAGAAAGGATTAATTCTCTAAAATTATGTACTTCCATTACTAGTAATAATGTAATAAAATAAGGTTTATTGCAATAGTGTGGTTAATATAATTGCATACCGAGGGAAATTAATGACTAATTTTCAAAATGTGTTTTGTTTTTTATTAACATAAAGAAGATTTAAAATTGTTCTTAACTTTAAATACCACTTGTGAAGCTGAGTGATAATAGTGAAATTGCATAACATACATAATCTTTATAACTCTTCCTGAGGCTCAAGGTGACCACCAACCAGCTGTTATTTTGTAAAAAAGAAAAACACTCTACAATAAAAACAAAAACACAAACTTTGTTTTATGCCAGGGAATGTATCTGTGTTGTCTTTTGTGACGACTGAATCAAGGAAACAACATGTAATTCTGCATATAAAGCCCAACATAAATTGTATCATGTATCCCAGAGAGGGAAACTGTGTAATTTCAGTCTTATAAAGTCAAGCTTCTTTAGGATTTGAGTAATTTGTGAAGTGAAAAAATATTCTTGAATCCTTAATGTTACTTGTTGACATTAAAGAATCGGTATGACTGAAGATGATAAGGCATATATGTTAAGTGGAGAATGTGAGTCTAGGTAGCATTTTATCAGTATTAAAGAATAAAAAGTAAAAATTGGCTTGGGTAGGACTTTTGGTATTTCACAGGGAATATACCAGTCTGGAAATAGCATTGTTCTCACTTTAACAAAGAAGAAAGCAAATAATCTCCAAAGTATAATTTTTCCTGAACCCGATATAGGACAAGAAACTATGGAATTTTGACCAAAAAATTTTTTTGAAGTAAATAGGACAAGTAACATTTGTCAAAGCTGGAAGGTAGGAATATGAATATTTGTTCAATCATTTGCTATTCTTTTTATATATTTAAAATAGTTCATGAATAAACAAAAGTCCTAGGGTCCGTTAGGACCAGGAGAGAGTAACACTAGACCCAGAGATGGGAGGTTTTTGTCCAGAGTCTGTTATGAGTGGGATGATCTGACTGACTGACGTCTGATTTCATTTGTACCGCCTTTGGTTAGTTCCTTCTTAACTCAGGTCTCCTTGCTTTAGTCAGTTTTCCATGCTTTCTCTAACTTTTCCCATTGTTTGATGATGGCTGTTCTAGAAGTAATGTTACCTTGGAATTTGATTTTTACCTTTTTTGTGTACATGTTAATATAATCCTAATTATGCTTACATCTGAGTGCAATATATTCCAATTTGAATAACTACTGAATAAGAGGTTTTGGGTTGTATAACATTGTGTTGTATTTGAGGCTTATGTAGAAAATGGACACCTATACATCTTTGTCCAAGTTATACTGACTACATACTAAATGAGAAAGGTATCATAATTCGTAATTAATTTGGTAGGATCAGCCCATATATGAGTATGCATTTGAGCTTACTCAAATGATTCTTCACTGATTTTCACAGAACACTAGGCATATAAAAAGTTCCATTGCATGCCATTTTTAAAGGGAAGCAAAGGAAAAAAAGGAATATGAGTAAAAGTATTGAGCATTTCCTTAAGAGGAGCAAGGAAATAGCAATCTGATTAGGAACTATGATGTAGTATACAGCTGCTAGATAATCTGACTTCCTTAAAATACTTTGACAGCTCTTTTGACTATTCCTATAATGAAGACGTGGGTTTTAGCAACTTAAATATTTCTTGAAGTTTGCAGACAGTTTGCCTCACTAGGCAAAGCTTAAATAATCCTTTTATTTTCTTAAATTCCAGGCTTGCTGGAGGCAAATACCTTTTCTTCAGAACTTGTTTCCTTCTAATAGCTACAAAATATTTGTAGAATTTCACCATTTGCTGTTTGTTCAATAACATTAACCAAAAAGAAAGAAAGTGAAACAAGCAGTCTCTAAATGCCATTTTTGTGTTTGTAGCCACATTTGCAACACTATCACAAACTGCAATTCCAAAAACAGCAATCTTTTAAAATAATGCTGCAAACCACTGGGTCAATTGCTGCTTTTATAAATTAAAAATGAATAGGAATTCTGGTTTGTTTGGGAATTTTCATATTAGAACATAGGACAGAGGATGAAATTATTGCAAAAGGTAAATTCTACAAAATGTGGATAAAACCATGTATTTTTTGCATTCCTCCAACCAGCCAGCTATTTCCTGAAGTGAGAATATTCTATAAAATCTTTTTCAAATACTCAGTCAACTCCCAATTATTCCAGCAGTGATAATTTAATTGAGGGACCACTGAAAACTCTGAAAATCACCTTTGCCTCCTACCCCCAATAGTTTGACATTTTAACCATTATTCCTTTAGAGAATTTATATGGAACACTGTGTTGGCTTGTTTCTACATGTAAAATATAACAGGGCAGGTAAAAATTTCTGAAACAAAACTCATAAGGCACAAATCATAACGAAATGATTGAAAAAATTGCCTATACCAGAATCAAAATTTTGGGCATAAAAAAAACACATAGGAGAACATATTGCAATACATTAAAATGGCAGATTATTTGTTTTAGAATTTAATTGCAAAGCCATACTTCTCCCTCCTAGCGTTTTGGCAGAAGGCTTTAACTAGCACTTCATCCCACCCCACATTAAGTGTTTCTATTATAAAGGCTGGTGTTAAATTTAAAAATAATACTGCCAGTTATTTTAACAGGAAAATTCGGTTTATTCAGGGATAGCACAGAATTATAATCTGGGTCAAGCAAGCTATGGCAAAAAAAAAAAAAATAGGCAAATCCATAGAACAAAGGACAGATGAAACAAAGGATAGATGAAAGTGAAGTTGGGAAGGCTGTTGGGGACAAAAAGTCCATTGGAGTAAACTAGGAGTTTTACTTATAGTGGTTTTCCATTGGTTGAGTTGTGGCTGTCTCTCATTGGCTGGGTTGTTGCCTGGGAGATGAGGAAAGACTTTCTTCCTCCTGCTGGGGTAGCAAAATAGTATCCATGTGCAAGGTCCCGCTGTTCCTTTTGGATTTGCAAATGAGGAGTGGTAGGGCACCAGAACTCTCCCTGTTGAACCCCCGACTCCATTTTAATGAGATTTCTCTTTATTATTTTCATACCGGCCTTCAACCAGCAATTCACAGTGCTTTTCGTTTGCTTTTATTAAGGACACCACAGATTCCCAAGCCTGTAGCTGGCTTAACCTAGGTCTGTCTTCAAAGATATGTTTGCTCCTTCCGGCACATGACCCTACATAATTGAGAACAGCTTTAAGGTCCACCCAATCTCCCAGATTATAGCACTGAGCCTGATTTCAGCTCACGGTTTTGAGAGGACGGTGTGTGTGTGTACAGGAGGTCATTTTTAATTTTCATTACCTCTGCAGAAGTTGCATTCCACGATTAGACTCCATGGTGTCCAACTTTTTGTTTTAAATGTTTATCTATTTTGAGAGAAACAGAGCAGGGAAAGGGCAAAGAGAGGGACAGAGAAAGACTCCCAAGCAGGTTCTGTGCTGTCAGCGCGGATCCGCATGCATGGCTCGAAGTCACAAACTGTGAGATCATGACCTGAGCCAAAACCAAGAGTTAGACCTGCCTGTGGCTTAACCACCTGAGCCACCCAGGTGCCCCCATAGTGTTCAACTTTTGATAAAGAAACTTACTTAGTTGTTGAGTGTGGTTATAGCATTTATCTTTTAAATTTTTCTTTTTAATATTTTATCTTTGCTATATATTTTCATATGTATGTTTTACTCCGTACGTTTAGAATTTTCTCAAAGGATATATTTATGACTTACAAGTTGTTTACTAAAAATTCAGTCTTTTTTTTCCTCAAACTATTTCATGTCTTCCAAAAATCAGGTCATTATTATTTAAAACATGAAAGATGTTAGTGAAAAAACTAACCCTTAATTACAATATTCATTTAAACTAATATTGAAACAGAAAATTTCAAGTCTTACCCTCCTTCATTGTCTTCATTTTTCTGAATAAGCATTTGTAGTACTCAGCAAGAGTTGGCATTTAAAGTGAATAATTCTACTGGATGTTATGATTCTGCTGCTATTTAAAGTAAATGATTCTTTGTAATTTTAGTGACAGTTGTGTCAATGGAATGCCTGCAGGCCAGAAACCCGTTTGATATTTCTAACAGGAAGCTCTATAGGAAATTTAACATAAAATAATTGAATAGTTTTAAAAACAGAAAAGCTTTAAGAAACAGAAAGGTTTTGGCTTATTGATTCTGCCTCTTCTCCCATTATACTGTACCAATAATTTTAATTCTCTATCTGCCTTTGGAACATTTACAGTAAAAACATTTTAAAATGTGCTCATATTTATCACTATTTAGAATCAATAGCATATTCTTACTAATATCTGTGAATGTGCTGGAGAGTTTCATTTCCATCACTAAATAATGTGATATTAAGCTCTCTATATGTAGGGATAGAGACAATACAACACACTGGTAAAAACTCGGAATTTAAATCCTGCTTTTATCAATAACTATCTGTGTGGCTTGAGCAAATAAAATTATCCTTCCTAGAACTATATCAGAGGATTACATATGGGAGATGAAGGTAAAACACTAGAAAAATATCTTACACATAGCATGGGCTTTATACATAATAGCCATTATTTTTATGGGAATTATATCTTATTATCTTTAAATCCCCAAATTATCTATTGTACTCCCATACATATAATTGTTGATTAGATTTTACCTCATTAGATCTTTTAATTTAACTTTTTGAGAGGGAGAGCTTTAAGCAGGCTTCATACCCAGTATGGAGCTTGACATGGGGTTCAGTATCACGACCATGAGATCATGACCTGAGTCAAAATCAGGAGCCAGATGCTTAAACAACTGAGCCACCCAGGCTGTTTTTAAACAAATTTTTAAAACAAATTTTTAAACAAACATGTTAGCTCTTTTTAAACAAATTTTACAACTTTAGAATTTTTATTTCTGGGTTCTCAAAAATATTTCAAATGAAAACTAAAGACATAATCGTTAAGATGATAATATAAAAAGGATACCAATTATGTTGGCATAGACCATCTTTTAAAGATGATGATACTATGACTTCAGGGTGTACAAGAGGTGATAGTTAACATATCCAAAAGTGTGAGCAGCATATGTCTCTCTTTTGCATTATGTGCATTTAAAACATTTTGGTGCTGTTGATTTTGAAATAAGGTTTTAGTGGTTTGCCTGATTCCTTGATCATTTCTAAGACTTAATATTAGCTAGGATGAATATTTTTTTCTAAGTAGTGAAATAGGGTGACTGTATTTAGTTCACTCTTTAAAGAACTCTTTCAACTTCAGAACAGTACACAGAGAAACAAAGTTTAACCAGACAGCTAGCCCCATGTAGAACATTACTACTTCTGTTTTTTCGCATGAATACAAAAATGTGCAGTCCCTCTACAGAAGAAAATGATTTTTTCTTAAAATAGATAAAAATTTCCAAGAACATTAGAATCACAGTCTATACTTTGCTCTTATCTTGTATACTTCACCTGAAATTTCAACATTTTAAAAGGAGGTTAATAGGTTTATTTTCCTGTTTTCTTGACCATACTTTCTATAGATATTTTCAGAAACAACTCATTACTTCCTAATATCAGGTTGATTATTTGGAAACTAAATTACTTTCACCTGTGGGGTACTGATTTTTCGTATTATAGTCATGATAATTTTGAAGAAATCATCTTTCAAATCCCTACTGTGTATATGTATTCTTCCCAAAGATCACTCCATTTATGAATATACTTGAAGTCTCCTATTTTCTTTGCATGGCTCCATTCGTCATTATCTTACCTCACTTTGCAAAAGCCATATGTATGTTTCACCTTCCACAGGCCTAAGGAAAATATAATCTTCTATTGGGATATACAATTGTGTCACTAACAAAAGCACAGATTGGGATAGATCATGCTTGAGAGAGTTGCACAAGAACTGAAAACCAGGAGGGCTTTTATTGTGAATGAGGGGTAACCTGTCTTTCCAATCCATCTCTTTGTTTGTATATATATCTTGCCATTCCTCAGTGCACATATGTTAAAATTAGATTTCATAAGTGAAATGCCTGTCCTGGTGACTCATGAACATGCTTATTTGCATAAAGAATAGTAAGCCCGATTTTCCTGAATATTCTGACAATGAGAAATGGCCTTGCCTATTAGTTACATGGTAGGATTTTCTTTAAATTGTGGGAGTTAAACCCACAATTCCAAAGTCCTAAGGAATATATATATATATATATATATATATATATATATTTAAAATGTGTATATGCATGTATATACTTTATCATTTATATATTGACATATTTATTTTGATCTTTTTAAGGTGCTATATATTAGAAAAATACAGTATTTCTTATTTATGGTAAATTAGGCCATGTTTCTTTCTTTCTTTTTTTTTTTTTCTATAAAACAAGTCGCCATAAACTCCCTTGTATATATCACCCTGTGTACAAATTAAATATAGGGAGTGCTCTTGAAAGAATGCTGCATCACAGTGTTTGAACTTTTCCAACTTTATACTACATGTTTCAAAATTGTTTTCAAGCAGGGTTATTATCAAGTTACATTGCAGACTCTGCCAGGGTTTAAGAGTTTCTATTTATTCACGTCAGTTTGACGTTTAGTATGCTGTCATTAAGTTACATATTTTTAGTTCTGAGTCCACCTTGTGATGCTGTAGCTGGGACTAACATCTCATTTCTGCTTTGGCTGATAGATCCCTGTTAGGCAGGGATCCCTGTTAGGCAGTAAATGCAGGCAGCATTTACTAGAAGTAACTGCAAGGATGGAGAAGGAAAAAGCTCTTGCTCCTTGTATGCTACTTATTTCTGTCAACATCAAAAAACAGTTCACCCTGGTGGCAGCAATTTGTTCCCATTTTAATGTTTATATCCTAGTCCCCAAACCAGCTGTATCATGCTTCCTCAGCAATAGCAGTGCTTCGAGAACACTCAATCCCAACTGCTCAGAACCTACCTCTGAGTTCCTCAGGTCCAGCATCCGCCAGCCTCCTCCCCGGGGGCCTAGGGTTCTAGTGCTACAGGGTCTGCTTCTTTGGGCACCAACAGGAGGCAATTCCTCTTCAGAAATTATTCCAGTGTTTTGGAAATGCCTGCTTCAAATAGTTAGGTTGTAATACCCCAGAAGTGTTCTGTTGGTTTTTCAAGCCCTGGAGTGCCAACTTCTTCCAGAAGTTGTTACTTCTATGAAAACTTAATATTTTCCACTTGCCTTTTAAGCCCTCCGGTATCTAATTAACCAACCCTTTATGTTAAAATGTCTCTAGGGGTGCCTCAGTCATTCGAGCATCCGACTCTTGACTTTGGCTCAGGTCATGATCTCGTGGTTCACGTGATTGAGGCTCATGTTGGCACGGAGACTGCTTGGGATTCTCTCCCTCCTTCTCTCTCTCTCTGCCCCTCCCCTGCTCTTGCACACACACTCTCTCTCTCAATAAATAAATTAATAAAAAATAAGTAAATAAATAGATAATGTCTCTATTAAAACAATCAACATATTTTTCTGGGCTTATGACTGGAACCTGACTGATAGAAATGATATATTAAAAGTACCCTAATTTTGTTTAAAACTGCATTTCTTAAATAATGCAGTTGAGGAACTTCTCATATGAGAATTGCTTAATTTTGCTTCCTTTTGTATGCATCTCTTGACCAGTTCCTTGCTCATGTTTCCTGCTGATTTGTTGATCATCTTTATTTGATAGGCTGTGGGAAGCCTTTTTTTTTTTTCCTTGTATAAATGCTTCAAATGCTTCTTGTGTTTTGAGGCATTATGAGGAGAGGGCATTCTCTGTTTTCATTTTGATGTAGTCAAATTAGGTGTTACTTTCTTTTATAATTTCTGCTGCTTCTTTCTTTCAATATCCTTCCTGAAAATGAATGGTTCCAGTGGGATGGCAGACCAAGATAATGTAAAAATTCTGGTAGTATAAACATACAAGTGCTAAATAATCTTTAACAAAAATTATTTTCAATGCATGGCGGAGTCCACAAAAAAGAAAGCAAAGTCCCCAGAGTCAGTAACATAAAAGAAACAGCAGGCAGAGAGCTAAGAATGTGAGTTGAAGCTGGGTCCCAAAACAGGCTGTTGTTGTTAAACCTGAAAAGATTGTTTTTATATTTTCATTTAAAACATTATAAAGTATTTTTAAATTAAATAAGTATAAAGAACACAATGAATCCCTATGTTCGTATCACCCAGATGAAGAATCGTTAGATTTTTTTTTTCCACTTTTATTTAATGTCTCCGCTGTTTTTAAATGCAGGCTCTAGACATAATGTCATTTAATCCTTCATTCCTCAATAATGCTCTCCGAAAAAAGGACACACATCTTGACAGCAAATGTAGAGGCAAAATAGGTGAAGACGAATAAGAGGTACAAACTTGCAGTTGTAAATTAAGTCACAGGGATGAAAAATATATAGTTGGTAATATTTTGTGATGAAAGATGGTAACTATACTTATCCAGGTAAGCATAGCATAGTGTATAGAATTATTGAATCACTATGTTGTATACCTGAAACTAATATAACATTGTATATCAACTATACTTCAAAAATTTTTTAAGGGGCGCCTGGGTGGCTCAGTCGGTTAAGCGTCCGACTTCAGCTCAGGTCATGATCTCGCGGTTCGTGAGTTCAAGCCCCGCGTCGGGCTCTGTGCTGACAGCTCAGAGCCTGGAGCCTGTTTCAGATTCTGTGTCTCCCTCTCTCTCTCTGACCCTCCCCCATTCATGCTCTGTCTCTCTCTGTCTCAAAAATAAATAAACGTTAAAAAAAATTTTAAAAAAATTTTTTTAAAAAGAAACACAATGGAACCATATAACTCCTGAGAGACTATACTATCAGTCTAGCATTTTACAATCAGATTAGCAATTATTTAAGAAAAAGTGAGAAATAAAGACATTTGCAGACATATTTAACCCTAAACTACTAATAGACCCTTACTAATAATAATTCTATTAAACAATATATATCAGGAAGAAAATAGAGTCAAATCTTGTTATTTGTGGTAGTTTATATTCTATAAATTGCCAGGAACACTGAATTACCAAATACTAAACTTTTGCTCTCAGGAGAAATAGAGACTTGGGTTCTTTCAGGCCTCTGGGCACATTATTTTTTGTCAGTCAAAATGCTATTTGTGTTCTAGAGGTTTGTTTGTCAAAGTTCTTATAAAACAAGCCACCTAATGTGTGCCTTCAGTACAACCCTTTCCTGTATAACACTTAGCAGCTATTTTTAAAATTCTTCTGCAGTTTCCTCATCTGTAGAAATTGCCTTATCTGCAAGTTTCACATTTTTCATGCTTTCCCATCTTTTGAAACAAGAAATGTTTAACATTTTTTACCCCAAGTAATGTGGACCTGAATTTTTGGGGGTTTCAACCTTATAACAGTGCTTTTTTTCATTATCCATCATCTCATGAAACTACACAACGAGTTGCTTTTCCATCTTTCCCCTAGCTTTATTATGCACTCTACACATTATATTAGCACTTTCTCTAGTGGCCTCACATACAGATGGGCAAACATCCTCTTCCTTTTTCTGGATGGACAGTATTGTTGATTTATTACCATTGAACTCACAGCCATTGGCACGATCATTCGTGCTTAAAGGAAGCTTATCTAACGCAAGTATTTTATCCATGAGGCACATCACAGCCTCTTTAGGCGAACGGACACCAGCATTAGCGCTACACTTAGGGACTACTTTAAACAGTAACATCACCCAAATAATTGCATTAAAATGTTAAAAACAGATCACAAAAAGGCAGGCACGAGAGCAGAAGTAAGAAGGCAGGGCATCGTCTTGTCTAGCCTCACCTGGGAATGCATATGCTGGCATTTTTTTTTTTTTTTACCACTGTGAAATGCTCTATTACTTTTGGTATTACAAGTGAATTTCAACCTGGAGGCAAATAGTGATGATAAATTTGTTCGAAGGAAGGAGGGAGATGCAAGCTGTTAACTGAACAAGGCATTAGCTACGTTAAACCATAATAACTATAATGATTTTATTAAAAAGAAAAAGTTGTAATTAAGTTATTGTGAAACAGCATATAGATGTAATAGGGGAAATCAAAATTAACATATTTTTTTCTAGTAGGGTAGTGACATTTAAATAAGAATGATGAAGTATTATAATGACTAAAACAAAGGATATAGACTTACATCCAAACAATATAGGAAAGAAAAGGAAAATAAAACATAATGATAGAAGAAAAAAACATGGCAAAGAGAAAGCATAAATAACAAGCTAAAAACAAACACAAACATATATAATGACAAAAATGTTTAAAACAAATATAATAAAAGTATATGAAAAGTAATGAAATATAAAAAAAGGATAATAGAACAAATTGTGCTGTTTATAAATAAATGGCACAAAAGTTAAGAAATAAGGCAAAAATTACAATTGCACTCAAGTACAAGGGCCTGAGACAAAAGGTCTTAAAACTCCTTATGTTGTTCTTTAACCTCAATCTTTTTCTTGTGTACTGGATTTCCAAAAAGCTTTCAAACATGCTTTAACTTCTATCATGTTAAATTACCACCATCACTACCCACATACTTTTAGAGCAATGTTTTTCAAATTTAGCTGCACATTAGCAACATTTAGGAAGTTTTAAAAATGCTGATGTCTGGGCACCACCCAAGACCCATTAAGTCAATATCTCTGGAGGAGGAGCCTTTACACTGCTATTCACATTATTCTAATTTACGGCTAAGGTTGAGAAATACTGCCTTATAGCTACAACCTTATCTGTTTCCCTGGGTGAACAAGCTTCTTTAAAAAGATGTTTACACATCGTGCACACTTATGTGATACCCTGAAGAGGACACAATGTGGCTGAGAATATATAAGCTCAATTTAATCACACAAAATCATGAGACAAATTCAAAATGTAGAAAATTCTATTTAAAAATGAAATGGGGGGCACCTGGGTAGTTCAGTCAGTTGAGTCTCTGACTCATGATTTTTGCTCAGGTCACAATCCCAGGGTGGTGGGATCCAGCCTGGCACTGAAAAGCTGTGGACATGTTAGAGATGAAAGAAATTAAAACAATATAACAATTACATGTAATACCTTCCCCTAAACTTGATTTTGTACTCTGTAGAGAAAAGGAAAACAGTCCATGAAGGACATTTTTAGATCAACCAACACAATTGTCATATGCACAGGGGGTTAAATAAAGGTGTCAATGTAGAAAAAGAAAAAGGAAGGAAGGAGGCAAAAATTATATCAGATAAATTCTAATAAAATAAAGTTGAACAATATTAATATCAAGCAAATGGAATGTATAAGTTATAAATAAATTCACCAAGATGATGAATCATGCACTTGTATTCACTTAATATAATCTCAGAATTTTTTAATTGCCAATGAAAAGTCCTTTATCACAAGCTATTGAACGTTTAAAGACAGCAGTGGTTTACGGAAGTAAATGATCTAACCATACAGTGATTATTGGGTTCAGTTGAAGAGGTGTTAACTTACATAAAAGATTATTACTAAGTTCATTAAAAAATAGTTATTGTGTATCTGTAGATTTTTAACAGACCAATAATGGCAATTAAATATTTTGGGTTCAAATGTTACAAACATTTAGTTGTGGCCACAGTGTTTTAAAATAGGGCTAATAGTTTTAAAACTCTCATTACAAAGACATGTATGTGATTATTGGGAATAATGTGTATGTGCATGGGGAATAGAGGAACTAGTAGGAAGAAAGCAAATTATTTTAAAATTTTCATTGAGATATAACTGACATATAACAGTTTCAGGTATGCAACACAATGATTCAACATTTGTATACATTGCAAAATGACCATTACAAGTCTAGGTAACATTCATCACCACACAGAGTTAAAAATCTTTTTCTTGTGCTGAGGACTTCTAAGATTTACTCCCTTAGCAACATTCAAAGATGCAGTGCAGTTTTATAATCTATAGTCCCCATGTTGTACATTACACCCATGACATTTCTTTCATAACTGGAAGTTTGTACTTCTGACTCCATCCATCTTGTTCCCCCTCCCTTGCCTCTTGCAGCCATCAATTTGTACTTTGTATCAACGAGTTCTTTTTGTTTCAAATTCCACATGTAAGTGAAATCATATGGTATTTGTCTTTCTCTGACTTACATCATTTAGCATAATGCCCTCAAGGTCCATCCAATTGTTGCAAATGACAGGATTTCATCTTTTATGACTGCGTAATATTCCACTGTATATATGTACCACTTTTTCTCATTTACCCACTGATGGACACTTAGACTGCTTCTCAATCTTGTCTATAATAAATAACACTTCACTGAATATGGGAGTTCATATATCTTTTCAAGTTATTGTTTGTGTTTCCCATAATCTCAGAATTTACATAGCAAAATAACAGAATTTCAAGGGAAAAACAGCAATCTTTAATACTTTTATCAGAAACTGAACTATCAAGCAGACCAAAATCTTGTAGTAAATAGAAGATATGGATAACACGCTAAAAAAGCCATATAAAATGTTATATGAAGACCTCTTTACATGATAATAACTCAGTATTCATTGTGCTCAAACACACGTGGAACTTTTATAACTAATCATATTTCAATTAGAATTAATAGCAAAAAGCTAACAAATCTTTTTTCTGCAAGTTTTATTCTAAATTTCACTATTTTACACTTATGGAAAAAATTACAAAGACATTATAAAAACCCTTTTTCTAATTTTTCTTGTAACATTTGAGAGCAAGTGGCCAATCTGATGCCACATCACACATGTATATTTTAGGGTGTATTTCCTGCAAATAAGAACGAACAATCTCTTAAAATACAACCATGGAAATCATGAGTTTACGTTAGTGCCTCAATTATTACAATAATCTTCTTTATAGGAAAGAGATCAGGTCTGGAATTATACCTAGCATTTAGTCATCGTGTCATGGCAGTTTTTTTTTTTTTTTCAATTTGTAATGGTTATTTTGGGACTTTGGCAGTTTTGAGGGTTTTAAATTAATTACTTTGTACACTGTCTCTCGGTTTGGTATGTCTGATGTTTCCTTATAATTAGATACAGGCTATAAATATTTGGCATGAATATCACAACAATGATGCTATGTGCTTGTCACAAACTACTGGGTGGCTCACAATTTTGATTGATCACATTGCTAACAATCACCGAGATCACTTGATCAATGTGGTGTCAACCAGTCTTCTCTCCTGTGAAGCTGCTTTTTCACTTTCATCATTAATAAGCATTTTGTAGGGAAGTAATTTAAAAGTCAGAAGTACCTCATTCCTATTCAAACGTTCAATTTATTCATATGCTAATTTATATTAACATGGACTTGTATTCCTACCTTTTCAGTAGACTGTTAGTGTCATTGTTTATTTGGATGCTTCAATTCCCTGCAGTTTGGTCTGTGGAAGCCCATTCCAGCTGGCTCTTATGCCCTTTTGACATGACCTCCTCGCTCCTTAAACACTTCCTTGCTTTCTGGTACAGGAAGATGCTCCAGGCCAATCTGACTTTTCCCTGATAATTGGCTTGAATTCAGTCATTTCTGAAAGAAACCTAGTTGGTTTTGGAGGAGAATCATATTTATAAGCCATGCCTTGGGCACTTGTTGCTTATTGGTACTGGTAATTTGCTCCTATGAGGCACTCTTTATGGACAAAGCTGGGAAAGAGATGTATGTGTGTGTGTGTGTGTGTGTGTGTGTGTATGCATATACAGTTGTACAGTGAACAAGACTGAACTGTGCAGGTCCACTAATTTGTGGATTTTTTTTAAATAAATCCAGTACAGCACTGTAAATATATTTACCCTACGTTTTATTTAGCTTGTAGGAATACCGTGTATAACATAAAAACATGCGTTAACTATGTCAGTAAGTCTTTCAGTCAATAGGTTATAAGTAGTTAACTTTTGGGGAGTCACAAGTTATTAATGGATTTTTGACTGCATGCGGAGGCTGGTGCCCGCACCTATTATTCAAGGATCAACTGCGTATATTTAAATCTGTACTTCCCAACTTGTTTACCTAGCATCCACGTCTCCAATTCCAAGCCAACATAAGAGGGTTTATTTTACTTTTTATACATTTGTAAATACCTTCTTCAAAGTTGTTCGATTCGCATGTTACCTTGTATAACTACTGATCTAATCAACCACTCTCTATGCAACCAATCTCTGATTGCAACTGCCTCTTCCTCCTGCTGCCTCTCTTAGGTGACATTCTGCTAGGCTCCGACACCTGTGCCTGGCTGCCAGGAAGCATAGGCACGCTCTCGTGTCTCTGGAGCACTGATTGTTTACATCAGATCACCATCATGCAAAATTGCACCTTCTTGGACTCTTATGCCCTGTGGTAAGTATCCTGAGATGGTTCCAATTGATTGGTGCCTCCTGGTACGTACAGATGTATGTAATCTCTAGTGACATTATACCAGTGTTACAAGATATGATGCAGAGGTGATGGAATGCCACTTCTAATACTAGCTTATAAAAAATTGGAGCGTTTGCTCTTGGGAGTAGTTTTTCTAGATTTATTAGACTATTCAGGGAGAAAAGATGTTCCATGTTGTGAGTAGCTATATGCAGATAGGAGGGGACTAAAGCCTCTGGCCAAGACGCAGTGAAGAACAACCACACCAGTTGAATCTCCAGCTCCAGATTCTCCAAGTGAGAAGACCCAATATCAATTTCACGATTGACCCTAAGTGACAAACACCCACGTAAGTTGCTCCAGATTCCTGACTCTCAGAAACCACATGAGGTAATAAGTATTTGTAGCCTTAAAATGTAAGTCTCTGGGCTAATTTTTTACACAGGAATGGATACCTGATCAGCATCCATGTTGGGTGCTACCCTCCAGCCTCCACATGACACCATTTCAAACCTGTCTGGACTCTGAAACATTACAGCAATCATTAACCCATTATGGGTTTTCCTTGGCAGTGAAAACGCTATCTTAGCAACTTTTAAGTATACAGTGCAATATATTTAACTGTAGTCACCATGCTGTATACTAGATCCCCAGGAATTATTCATTTCATAGGTGGAAGTCTATACCTGTGGACCAACATACCCTCATTTCCGCTAACCCCCAGGCCCCGGCAGCCACTATTCTACTCTGTTACTGTGAGTTTGGCTTTTTTTCTTTACATCTTACATGTGAGTGAATCATACAGTATTTATCTTTCTCTGACTTATTTCACTTATGTCATATGTCCCCAAGCCTCATCCATGCCGTCCCAACGGTTTCCTGAATACTATTTCAGGCTTAATACTATTACATTGTGTAGTGTGTGTGTGTATACACACATCAAAATTTTTCACCATAAATCCATCAATGGACATGTGGGTTTTTTCCTTATCTTTACTGTTGTGATGCTGCAATGAACAGGAGAGTGTAAATATCTATTCTAGATACGGATTTCGCTTTCTGTAGATATAGACACAGAGGTGGAATTGACAGACCATAAGGTAGTCATATTGATCCATTCCGGTTGCTGTAACAATATACCACAGACAGGCATTTTACAAACAGGAAATATTTATTTCTCACAGTTCTGAAGCCTGGAGGCCTGAGATTAGAATTCCAACATGATCAGGTGAGAGCCTTCTTTGGGGATGTAGACTATTTTAATGTTTATTTTTGAGAGAGAGAGAGAGAGAGAGAGAGAGAGAGAGAGAGCGCAAACAGAAGAGGGGCAGAGAGAGAGAGAGGGAGACACAGAATCTGAACCAGGCTCCAGGCTCTGAGCTGACAGACCTGATGCAGGGCTTGAACTCACAAACTGTGAGAACATGACCTGAGCCCAAGTAGGATGCTTAACTGACTGAGTCACTCTGCTGTCCCTGGGGATGTAGACTTCTTGTGGGCACACAAGGCAGAAGGGGCTAGGGAGGTCTGCAGGGTCTCTTTTATTAGAATATGAATTACCTTCATGAGGGTTCTACCCTCATGACTTACATACCTCCCAAAGGCCCCACGTCTGAATATCATCACTTTAGAATTAGCATGGATTTGAACATACGAATACAGGGTGGGAGACACAAATCTTCACAAAATAGTTCCATTTTTAATATTTTGAGGAATCCCCATATTGTTTTCTATAATGCCTATAACAATTTATATTCCTTCCAACATTGTACAAAGACTCTCTTTTCTCCATGTCCTCCCTGACATTTGTTGTTTCTTGATTTTTGATAACTGCAATCCTAACTGGTGTCAGGTAATACCTTATGATGGCTTGATTTATGTTTCCCTGAAGAATATTGATATACCAATTCTTGGGCCTTAGACATTTGGAGGTCTTCTTTGGAAAAATGTTTATTCAGGTCCTCTGTCCATTTTTAATTGGATTATGTATCTTCTCCTTTCTATACTTTGGATAATAATCTCTTCTCAGATGTAGTTTGCAATTATTTTCCGCCATTCCATAGAGTGCTTTTATGCTCTGTTATCTCCGTCTTTGTGCAGAAGCTTTTTAGTTCTATGTAGTCCTACTTGTCCTTTGCTTTTGTTGCTCATGCTTTTGGTTTCATATCCAGAAAATCATTGTGCAACCAATGTCAAAGGGTTTTTTTTTCCTATATTTTCTTTTGGAGTTTTATGGTTTTGGGTCTTTCATTTGAGTCTTTAATCCATTTTTTAATTAATTTTTGTTAATGGTTTAAAGACAGAGGTCCAGATTCATTCTTTTGTACATAGATGTCCAGTTTTCCCAACACAACTTCCTGACGAGACTGTCCTCTCTCCGCTGTATGTTCTTGCACTCCTGTCAAAGATTAGTTCAGCATAGATGTGTGGATTCATTTCTTGGTTTTGTGTTGTGTTCCATTTGTCCATATGTCTGTTTTTATACCAGTACATGCTATTTTCATGACTATAGCTTTTGATACAGTTTTCAGTTAGGACTTATGATGTCTCTAGCTTTCTTCTTTCTCACAATCTCTTTGGCTATTTGGGGTCTTTTGTGGTATCATACAGTTTTAGCATTGTTTTTTCTATTTATCTAAAAAAATACCACTGAAAAAATTTTTTAAGTTTATTTATTTTGAGGGAGAGAGAGAGAAAGAGAGCATGAGTGGGGGAGGGGCAGAGAGAGCAAGCGAGAGCGAGAGCGAGAGCGAGAGAGAGAGAATCCCAAGCAGGCTACCCACTGTCATCACAGAGCCCAGTGCAGGGCTCAATCTCCTGACCATGAGATCATGACCTGAGCCAAAATCAAGAGTCAGACACTTAATCGACTGAGACACCCAGGCACCCCTACCACTGAAATTTTAATAAAAATTGAAATGAATCTATACATTGCCTCAGTTAGTATGGAGATTTTTAACAGTAATTCTTCCAATATATGAACATGGAGTATCTATCCATGCATTTGTGTCTTAACCAATAGCTTACTTTTCTTAGTGTACAGGTCTTTAACCTCATTAGTTATCAATAGTCTTAAGTATTGAATTGTTTTTGATGTTACTGTACATGGGATTGTTTCCTTAATTTCTCTTCCAAATAGTCTGTTATTGGTGTATAAAAATGCAACTGATTCCTGTGTACTGATTTTGCATCCTACAACCTTTTGAATTTATGAGTTTTAACAGGTTTTTGTTTGTTTTTCTGACTCTTGGGGCTTTTCTATATAATATCATCTACAAACAGAAAATTCTACTTCCTTTCTTATTTGGATACTTTTAATTTATTTTTCTTGCCTAATTTCTCTGGCTAGGACTTCCCATACTATGTTGAACAAAAGTGGCAACAATGGGCCTTCTTCTTGTTTCTGATCTTAGAGTAAAATCTTTCAGATTTTCAATGTTGAGTATGATGTTAGTTGTAGGCTGTCATATATTGTCTTTATTATGTTCAGGTACATTGTATATTTGTTGAGAGTTTTTGTTATGAAAGTATATTGAATTTTGATAAATGCTTTCTCAGCATCTATGTAAATAATTATGTAACTTTTATTTTTTTATTCTTTTACTGTGATACATTACATCAGTTGATGTGCATATGTTGAACCATCCTTGTATGCCAGGGGGATATTCTCACTTGGTCGTGGGGTATGATCTTTTTAATGTGTTATTAACTTCAGTTTGCTCACATTTTATTGAAGATTTTTCTGGGAAAAATATAGGGAAAATGGCCTATTATTATTTTCTTACAATGTCCTTGTCTGCTTTTGGTATCAGGGGTAATGCTGCCCTCATAAAATGAGTTTGGAAATGTTAGGATTCTAGCAACCTCCCCATTACTTTAAGCATTCAACTTACTGGTATATTGTTTATAGTAGTCTCATGATCCTTTGTTTTTCTGCAACATTAGTTGTAATGTCATCTTTCTGATTTATGATTTTATTTGAATCTTCTTTTATTATTGGTCTAATATTTATCATTTGTTTTTAAAAACAAGCTTTAGTTATATTGATCTTTAGTTATATTGATCTTTTCTAGTCTAAATTTATTTCTTCTTTCATCTTTGTTATTTCCTTCAGTTCTATAAGTATATCTAGGTGATTTACCTGAAATCTGTCCTTCCCTCCCCCCCCCCCCCGATATATGCATTATCCTTATAAACTTCCATCGTAGCACAGTTTTTGCTCTATCTTATACATTTTGGTATGTGTGTTTCCTTTCTCATTTGTCTCAAAATACTTTTTGTTTCTCCTCTGATTTCTTTTTTGACCTATTGGTTGTTCAGCAGTGTGTTGTTTTATTTCAGCATATTCCTACAGGAATTGGTTTCTAGTTTTAGAACATTATAGTTGAAAAAAATATTGAGATATCACTTTTCTTTAATTTATTAAGACTTGTTTTGGGGCCAAATATATGATCTACCTGGAGAATGTTCCCATTGCACTAGAGAAGAATGGGTTTTCTGCTGCTGTTGAATTAAATGATCTGTACATGTTTGGTAAGTTCATTTGCTCTTTAATGTTATTCCAGTCTGTTATTTCCTAGATAGGAAATATCTAGGAAATATTCCTAGATTAGATAATCTATCTGTCATTGAAAGAGGGATATTAAAATCCCCTATTATATATTTCTCCCTCCTTATTTGTTAATATTAGTTTAATATTTTTAGGTGCACCAATATTTGGTTCATATACACTTATAACTATTATATCCTCTTGATGAATTGACCCCTCTATCATTATATAATGACCTTAGTTTTCTCCTGCTACAGTTTTGACTTAAATTCTTTTTTTTCTTGTATAACTACTCCTGCTCTGTTTATTTCAATTTATATAGGATAATAGGATATCTTTTTCCTTATTTCACTTTCAACTTATGTGTCCTTAAAGCTGAAGTGAATCTCTTGTAGGCGGAGTATAGTTGGGCCTTGTGTTTTAATCCATTCAGCCATTATGTTTTTTGATTAGATAAATTAATACATTTATATTAAAGTAATTGTTGCTAGGTGAGGGCATACTATTGCCATATTAGTTGGCTTTTAAAAACTTTTTCATTTTTCTTCTCTTCCTCTTTTGCTATCCTTCTTGGTAATTTGACGATTTCTAATAGTGATATGCTTTGATTATTTTTTTTATCTGCTGTGTACCTTCCTATATTATTTCTGATTATTATGAGACTTACATAAAACATTTTGTAGTTATAACAGTCTATTTTAAGTTGACAATTTCAATTACAGACAAAATATTCTTGAACCCACATTTTATTTTTTTTGATGTCACAATTTACATCTTTCATACAGTTTATTAACACACTATTGTAAATATAATTATTTTTAGTAATTTTGTGTTTTAACCATCTATTAGAATTAAATCATGGACACACCACCATTACAGTATTATTTTATTTTGACTATATACTTAGCTCTGTGAGTTTTAAAACTGCTTATAATTTTATTTTACTAATTAGTGTCCTTTTATTTCAAGTTAAAGAATTCCTATTAGCGTTTCTTGTAAGGCAGTTTTAGCGATGTTAAATTCTCTCCGTTTTGTTTGGAAAAGTATCTCTCCATTTCTGAAGGACAGCTTTGCCAGAAAAAGTATTCTTGGTTGGCAGGGTATTTTTCCATCACTTTGAAAATATTATCTCACCTTTTCTTGGCCTGCAAGGTTTCTGCTGAAAACACTCCACATATAGCATTATGAGGGTTCTCATATGTGGTATGTATGTGATAAGTCTCATGTATGTGATAAGCTTCTCTCATTGTTTTCAAAATTATCTCTTTGATTTTTATCTTGGGTTAAATCTGTTTAGAGACTTATGTGCTTCATATACCTGGATGATCATATTTCCCCCAGATTTGAGATATTAGTCATTATTTTTTAAAATACGCTTTCTGTCCCTTTCTCTTTCTCTCTTGTCCTTTGAGGAGTTCCATAATACATCTGTTATATAGTTTGGGCTGTCTTATAATTCACCCTAAGCTTTCTTTGCTCTTTTTCTTTTCACCTTTGATTGGATACTTTTAATGATGTCTTCAAGTTTACAAATTCTTTTCCTGCTTCATCAAGTCTATTCTCATTGCTCTCTATTGCGGTTTTTAGTTCATTCATTGTATTTTTCAACTCTAGAATTTCTGTTGGGTTCTTTTTTTTTTTTAATGATTTCTATTTCTCTGTTGAAACTCTCATTTGGTTCATATATAGTTTCCTAATTTCATTGAATAGCTTGTGTTCCCTTGTAGTTCAGTGGACTTCATTATAAGAATTATTTTTAATTATTTTTTCAAACAATTTATAGATCTCCATTTTGAGGTCTGGCTACTAGAAAATTATCGTGTTCCTTTGGTGGTATCATTTCTTTGATTTTCATGTTCCTTCAAGTCTTGCCTTCAAAATGCTACATTTGCATTTGAAAAAGAAAAGGCACCTACTCCAGTCTTTGCTGTTTTGGGAAGAAAAATACCTTTACTAGTCAGTCTGGAGAGTCTGAAAATTGTTCAGACCTGTTCATGGATGCACTCACTCCACACTTCTTATTCGCTTTTTGTGATGAATTCTTATAATGTTATGCTTTCCTCCCTCAATTCTATAAAGACAGGCCAGATGCTAAGAACTTCCCATTTGTTTTCTCTAGCATGGTGCCCTGAAATGTTTAAATTTATAAGCTTTCTCTTCATTCTACAGATTTGGGTCAGCTTTCTAAACTCACTAGCCATTGCAAAGGCTTCTGCTTAATGTCTCTGGGAGTGGGGGTTTAGGCATATGGAGCATTGGGTGCCCATAGGCCAGGTGGGAAAATGCACAGGAAAGGCTTCTCAGGCAGTTTGTGGGTGAGCTTCCTGATGGATTCCACAAAGCAATTAATAGTATGAACTGCAAAATATTTAGTAATATCCCTTTGATGAGTTCTGAGTACTGGTTACTGTGTTCCCCAACTCTGCTAACACTCAACTGTTCAGATAACCTAAGTATTCTTGGTGGAATAGGAAAGAAGTGGGCTTATTGATTTTCTTGATCTTTGAAAGAGGACAGTTTTGGTTTTATTAATTTTCTCTACTGTTTTTCTATTTCTCTTTGATTAGTTCCTACTATTTCTTCTTCTTCTCCTTCTTCTCTTTTTTTTTTTTTTTGCTAACTTTCCTTTTTCTAATTTCTAAAGATGAAAAGATAAATATTGATTCTGCATATTTTTCTCTAATATAAGCACTGATTTGGTAGTACCCCATAATTTTTTTCAGGTTAGATTTTTGTTATTTAAGCTATTTTCCAATTTCTTTGATGATTCTTCTATAATCCATAGAATATAAGTATATTGTTTAACATAATTTAACTCTTCCGTGTTTTTCTACCCACTTCAGCATTTTTATGCTTACTGTTGGCTCGTATAATAGTTTGTTAGGGCTGCCATTACCAAGTACTCCAGACTTGTGGCTTAAACAACAGAAATTTATTTTTCTTACAGTGCTAGAGGCTGGAAGTCCAAGACAAACATTTTAGAAGGATTGATTTCCTTTACAACCTCCTTCTTTGGCTTGTAGATGGCTACCCTCTTGCTGCCTCTTCACTTGGTCTTTAATCTGTGCATTCATTTCTTTTTTTTTTTTTTTTTCAACGTTTATTTATTTTTGGGACAGCGAGAGACAGAGCATGAACGGGGGAGGGGCAGAGAGAGAGGGAGACACAGAATCGGAAACAGGCTCCAGGCTCTGAGCCATCAGCCCAGAGCCTGACGCCGGGCTGGAACTCACGGACCGCGAGATCGTGACCTGGCTGAAGTCGGACGCTTAACCGACTGCGCCACCCAGGCGCCCCGTCTGTGCATTCATTTCTTTAGTACCTTTTCCTCTTCTTACAAGGACACCCGTTACATAGGATTAAGTCCCTACCCTAACAACATCATTTTAAATGAATCCCCTGTTTGAAGATCTTATCCCCAAATAGAGTTACATTTTTAGGTAGTGGATGTTAGAATTTCAACATAGGAATTTGGAAGGATACAATTCAGTAGATAACACATTATATGCTTTTTTACACATTTACTTTGAACCTAAGTAGGTCTTGATAGTTTAACTTTTAATTGAAGTGGTTGTTTTCAATTAATGCAATCCCTGATATGGTTAAATTTAATCTTCACTTTTATTAGTTTTCCACCTTTGTGTTATTTGATCTTGTATTCCACTACTTTTGATCTATTTTGTATGAGTTTTGGGATTCCAGTTTTGATTTTTCTCTTTTATTAGCTATACATTGTTTTGTTTGTTTAGTTTTGTTTGTTTAGTGATTGTCTTTGGGAATGTAATATACATCTTTAACTTTTCAGAATTTACATACAGTTCATATATTATGGAAATCTAGGAAAAGTATAGAGTATAGCTTTATGTGTTCCTATTTTTTATGGAGTTGATATAAACTCTACAAAATTTGGTTTTAAAGAAATATAGTTTATAAGGAGGGTAAAACAAAAAGTTAGCATCATTTATATTAATTAGACATTTATTATTTCTGATGTTATTATTGTTTTTGGAGAATCTGAGCTTCCAGTTGTGTCATTTCTCTTGAGCCTGAAGAATTGTCTTCCTGATTACTCATGTATATCTGATAACAAGAAATTCTTCTAGTTTTCTTTCATCTGAAAATATTTTTATTACACTTTCATTTTCAAAGAATACTTTTCCTGGATAGCAATTCTGGTTTTACATTTTCATCCATTCTCAGCACTCTACGGATGGTACATTTTATTCTGTTCTTTGTGGCTTCTGATAAAAAATCACAGACGTTAATTTTTCTTCTTCCTATAATGTGTCACTTTTCTCTTGCAACTTTCAAGATTAGCTCATAATATTTAGCTTTCAACAATTTGACTTGGTGAGGATTTGTTGTTATTGTACTTGTGTTCATTAAGTATCTTTTATCCTTAAAATTCTGTTTTTATTATATTTAGAAGATTACTAAATATTACAACAAATATTTTTCCCCATTCTTTCTCTCTTCTACTTCCAATCATGTGTATGTTAAAGCATGGGATACTATGTAACAGGTCCTGAAGTTTCTGTTCATTTTCTCATAATACTATCATTTTGTACTTTCCTTCATTTTGTATTTCTTCTAATGACACATATTCAAGTTCACTAATTCTTTCTTCTATTTTGCAGTTCGGTCAAGGGAATTTGTTTTTCATGTTTTTAATAAACTTATATTCTGGTTCTAAGATTTAATTTGGATCTTTTCAGTTGTTTGCAACACTATAAAGAAATCTCCTATCTTTATTTACTGCGAGCATATCTTACCTAGTTTATTCAATCATAATTACCATTTGAAAATTCTATTTTGGAGGCCTATCATTTAACTGATAGCTATGTTCAATTTATTTTTGAGAATGTGTCCATTTATATTACTCAAATACTGTGTAAATTTGGATTAAGTTTTGGACATTAGCCTGTGAATGGTTGAATTCTGTTTGTTTCTTTGTTTACTGAGCACTGATTCTTTAGTTTTAGTTTGGCTAGACTTAATTGCAAAACTGTTTCATAGACAGCAACTCCATTCTCAGATCCTTTGTCTTTTGCTGAGTTTCTCTGGGTCTTTTTAGCTTCTGCATCTCTATCTCTGATTCATTTCTATTTTGTCTCAGAGGTGAATCAGAGATAAAAAATACAATTTAGAGATGCGTTTTCTGTATCTTTCCGTCTTGGAATTCTACTGCTCTCTTAAGCAATCAGGGTATCTTTGGCTTCAGTTTTCTGGTTCCTCAGGATGAAAAGATTACTGTTCACTCACCACCATTTCGGACATGTTTTTATCATTGCCATTCCCGTCAGTTGATATGCCATGCCAACTATGATTGGTTCAGGTTAAAAACTGTCAGGGTGAGAACTTATTTGTCCTTTCTCCAAGAGTGTCTGAACTTCCCACCAGAATTTGTCCATTTCTATTCACTCTCTAGTACCTTTAGATAATTGATTTACATGCAAAAATTGTTTTGTAGTTTTTTTCTGCAAATTGAATGGTTGTTTTTAACAGCTGAGTCTATCATTCTCAAGAATAGGTGTTTAGTATCTTTAGAACTTTATTTTCTATTGTCCCTTATTTTGCCATTATTCTCCTTTAATTATAAGCTAAAAATTTTATAGCTACTACTAAAAAATTAAAAAATATATGACAAGCATCTTTGCATGCTTTAATCATTCACTGAATTACACAATCATATAATCCTGATTATTTGATAATGCATAGTTATTGAGATTTGCCAAAACTTTTGCTCACTTTTTTTGTTGTTGTTGTCATATTATCTTCTTTTCACCTGTTAATTTCTCCTAGTGGAAGTTTATTCTTTAGGAATTATTTCATTGAAATGGTAAATTCCCTTAGATTTATTTCCTCATTCTAGGCTTCAATAGTTACACTATTTCCCATAAGCTCTTCAATGATATCAGATAGTTTTTGGACTTTTTTAATTAAAAGGAGTTGAATACATATTTCTGAATTTACACCATATTTCAATCCCTACTTTGAAACTGGGAACTTATAGGGCTATTTCATAGAGATGTTTTATTTTCACTAGAGCTCTAGGTTTGTATTTATCTTAAAACTGAGAAGTGAGTTTGAAGCATGACTACATAGGGAATTCTTGACTCAAAATGATCTTTGCAAGTCTGCTTTAATTATCTACATAGGGAGACCATATGGGCATTTATGGAATTTACTTTTTCTAGTGGTTTTCAGACCCTCTGTCTCAGCTGACTTGGTTTCTCAGTGGAGTTGCTCTGGCCCAGTACATAATCAATTCCCTTCCCACTTTTCCTGCCCTAGTTATGCCTTTGTACCCAGTGTAACACATGAGAGAGGGTAGGAAATGGTATTGAGAATAGAAAGGAGCTATGCCTACATGGGCTTTCTAAGCTCCAATGTACCTAATTGACAGAACCTTCACTCACAGTTCCCAAATAAAAGGCTTCAATCACGCATTCAGACCCAAGAGCCACCATCCCAAAAGGTGGTTAACATTAGATTTAATATGTAAAATTTCCTTGACTAAAATGAGCTATCATGGATTTAGTGGCCAGATAGACTTTATAAAATCATATATATGTATTTGGAAATATAAAGATATTAGAAATGTTACATTTCATATAATCCAAAAGGCCATTAGCACCCAACATTTAAAAACAGTATTATTATCTGGACCAAATTTGAATTTAACATACTAAAGACATTTTAATGAAGGTGAATATTTTATTCATAGAATTTTTATTGAACAAACTTTTCATAATACATAATGGAAATAGCTACAATAAAAGGGAAATGTTGTTTCCCTTTTTCTGTCATGAAGAATGACACCCACACCTTACTTAACATGTACATTAGCACCTGCATTGGCAAAAACCTAAAAAATAAAATATTTGCTTAGCACAGAAACATATTTGCAGGAGTTTTACTTTCCTAAATATTATTTTATTGGAAGACACTTGTTTTGGTGTCAAACACTACCTAAATTAAAATGTTTATTTTAATCATGACTACAAACAAATGTTTGTTTTTGGCCCAGTCTAAATGCACAAATGTTCATGCAAATGTTCCATAGGCCAGCTGCTACTAACAGTCCTTTGTAAACTTTTTTCACCAGGAATTTTGTCTACATTGGTTACATATTTGAAGACATTTGTAAAAAATATAATAATCTTTACATTTTTATTTCTATGCATATAAATTTTATGTGTAGGAGACATGATTATTGGGTGAAAGTATTTAAAAGTAAAGGCAAAGAGGTATCATGTTACCAATTCCTTAAATAAGAATGAAAATGAAATGGAGTAAAATTATTTATTTGATAATAGCAGTAAGAAGACTGGCATGTAAACCACACATCATTCCCTGTAGTAGTTGGTAATCTAAGTAGATATATCAATCAGAATTATGTGTGTATTTATATCATTAATATCTCTCATATGTATATAACATA
This sequence comes from Felis catus, assembly GCF_018350175.1. Classification (NCBI taxonomy): domain Eukaryota; kingdom Metazoa; phylum Chordata; class Mammalia; order Carnivora; family Felidae; genus Felis; species Felis catus. The sequence continues at coordinate 36,158,878 of NC_058385.1, read as the reverse complement.
TATATATTTATAAAATGATTACAACTAATGTACTAGGAAAGAGATTTAATATAGATTATTAGATACTTACAAATACTTTGGAATGGCCGGGGATAAAAGCTCTAAACTGAATTTCTTGAACCAATTCCCAGAAACACCAGAGAGCCATCCTTCCATCCAAAAGCCAGGAATACAGATGCTGTGATACTAACTACTCATTCCAGCTCTACCAGGGATTAGGAAACACAACTATAATCTCTATGATGGCAATTCCTCAGTCTTGCAATTGCCAGCAACATTTATGTTCAATGCTCACTAATCTAGGGACTGAACACTAGATCTCCTGTTACCACTTCTACTGAAATACCACACGCATCCATGACAATGCTTGCAAATAAAAATGAAATCTCTGTGTAATTCCCACCTTTAACATCTCAGGAAGGTTAATCAGCCTGACAAAGAAATAGGGCATATACAGAACATAAACTGTAAATTGTAGGCTGTAGAATGCAGTAAGACCTGAAATAAAGGGGTTGGAATTACATTGAATAAGCCAATCAATTGAAATATTTGCCAGAGGATTCATATAAAATAACACCACTTGTCAGCTATATAATTTCAGTTTTAGAGCAGCATTTGTCAGTAAGTACAAATCTATCAGCTAATGATGCAAGTTTAAATTTTGAATTGCCAAGTGCCCAATATTCTAGCAAAACATTTATCATGTTGATTTAAAGGGTCTTGCTTTCGATGAGAACTTAAATCACTGCTTATGTACTACATCATCTTCTTTTTAGCAAATATTTGACTTGTTTTTAATTATAAAATGTTTACAGCATATAAGATCAGTATGGAAGCATGCACAATTGTAACCATTACTATTCTTTATATGGACTCTTTGTTGGAATGAGGCCAAACTGTTTCTTCTACCTGATAGTTACTCAGAAACTGGCAACTTTATCATTAGTTTTTGTCCTTATAAAAACTGCATATTTTTTATCTGACCACCTCAAATTGTGTTACCTACATTCTTCATCCCTGTGTCAAAATACTCATACTCCCATCCTCCTTGGCATCCCACTGATTCCCGATAGAGATAGATAGGCCTTGTAGAGCAGGAAACAGTGGGACATAAGCCTCACAAAATCAGGGATGCTACTTCATCAAAGTATTCAGGGATTCCACTTATCTGGCGCATACTGTAATACTCTCTTCAAAATGAAAAATAAGTTGTTGTAACCCCTATCCCCTTCAACTAAAACACAGTTAATGCTTGGGAGGCCTTGTTGTAGATTTGGTGTGTTGTTGAGGTCTATGACCCAGAGCTTGAGAATATTTTCTACCTAGTTCAGCATACTATGCAAAGGAATCTGTCTCTGTTTTTATGACCCAGATCTAATAGGACCTATTGAGCCTTGGCAAATAAAGATGCTCTACGGAAGTTGTTTAAAAGCCTATAGAAAAATGACACCCTTACTATTTCAAAGCAAACAATTGTCCTCTGTGACAAAAGCTCATGTTAAGAAATCATTCCTGGCTTCTCCTGGGCAGTAATAGCTCCCTGTGAAAAACTGAACCAGTATTCCCTATGACCAAATCATCTGAACTCCTGTGAAAAAAATGAGTATCAAGCGATCAATGTTTCCTTTTGGGTGATTACTCAGCAGCATTTCAGCATCTCCTGAAAGAATATATGAATTAGATTAAGTGTCTGACTCTTGATTTCAGTTCAGGTCATGATGTAGTGGTCCATGAGATCAAGCCCCTCATCAGGCTCTGAACTGATAGTGCAGAGCCTTCTTGGGATTCTCTCTCTCCCTGCCCTACCTCTGCTCGCACTCTCTCTCTCTCAAACATGAAAAACAAAAACAAAAGAGTTGCTAAATCTGGTGGCTCATACTCCCAAGGTATTTCGCAAGGCACTGAAGTCTGCTGCCTACCACCTCGTCCTTGCCTACTCTTCCACAGGCAATCCTTATGGACCAGATGGGCAAGTTAAGGCAGATTTGTACATGTTACTATATAATTTTCTAACACCGGCCTAAGTGGTTCTGTGGCATTATTTTAGACTCATATGAAGCTGTGAGGTCACTGGGGAATTAAAACATTTCCAAATTTGATATCTACTTGTCTACTTTCCCCAGAAGTTAAAAGGCACTAAGGTATGAATCAATCATGATTCATGAGCAGTGGCTAATAGTTTGGTCAGCAGCTTTCAAGACACAGGTCAGAACACTGGTTTCAAGAAGGTATGAAGGAAGTATATGGATGAAATTCTAAAATCCAGAATGTGAGAATACTTGTGTGCCATGTGTATAATCACCAAGGGCTTCCGCTGTAGAGTAATTCCTCTACAGTAAGGTAGATAAGATCTTCTATCCACTACTTCTTGCTCAAAAAGCTAATGACTAAAGTGGCTATCTAAATAGGGATGGAAATGATGCATGGATTCAACAACTATGGACATTAATTCAGGATACTGATGTAGTTACTAATAGGTTATTTAGCTGTATATGCCAACAGAAAACTCCAATACGGTATTTCTGAATGATCCCATAACTGAATGGATACAACCAGAAAACTAAATACAATTGATAATATTCTCCATCAGATATTGGATGGTGACAACACTACATACTTTTCCTATCCTGTATTAAATTACACTTTGAATGTCAATCATTTATATTGATATACTATATACAATTTCACAACCTCCAAGAAGAATGTATTACACAAAAGAAACATTAATACTGAGTATTATTCCTATCTAGCAAATTCACTTCTTTTGAATTCTCTAAAATTATTATAAATTCTGACCTTGGCTTAAAACAATTGTAACTACAAAAACATTGATTAAAAAAATGAATTCTGGGGGGCCAATTAACTATGGTAAAATAGAGAGATTTTGAACTCCACTCTTTCTGCTGACACATCAAATCCATAGCTACATATGAAACAATTTTTTCTAAAAAAAAAAAAAAGACAAAAATTATCTGAGCAATTGCTACTCATTAGGCAAATGGGGGAAAAAAAACCTAAATCAAAGTATGTCAGAGAGGCTAAGACACAATCTTGCTATAAACCCTACCCCTTGTAGAGAGAATGTTACTCTCCAAAGAGCAAAGGTTTTGATACTCACAGTGGGCACCCCAAATTTTAAGATCTGAAACTGTGAGACAAGCCCTCAAAACATGTAGGTCATGGATGCTCATGGCCACGAGACCCTTAGGCTATTGCAAAATGGGAAATAGTAAAGGGCTTATGCACACACATGGCCCAGGACCCAGCACAGAGATAGCCATTTTAAAAACATTCAGACTTACTATCAAACCGGCTTTGTTTATATGCTTACCCCTAAGGCTCACATTCTAACATAATTTAACACATATCTAGGAGCCTGCTGGAAGGCTAGTGGGCATCATATTTGTACTCTCCCTCTGCCACACTATGGAATGCCAGTATCTCCCACAGGGGAGCTTTTACAAGTGTCTGGGCCCACCATATTTATGTCTAGTGATCTCATTATTATGGCTGCCACACAAGGGACATTCATTGATCATCTGAGTCTGGTGGCCAGCAGGGCTTGCATCCCTGGGTCCCACAGTTCTTCATTTCTTCCCACCACCACAGCACTGCACAGAAAACAGACCGAAACATAACCTAGTCTTTCTGTGAAAAAGAACTATTTGCTTACTCTGGAGCTTCAGCCTAAGGAACACACATCTAAAGGCAATGAAGGTGCTATCAGGGAACAGAGGTCAATGGATGCAATCTTTGCACTCTCCTTCTACCTTACTATAATTTACCGGTATATCACAGAAAGTACTTATATTGACCATCTGGTGTACTGATTTTGGTGGCTGTTTCAGGGAACAATTCCAGATCACTTGGCACTGGCCGCCAGTGAGACATAGGCTAATGGGTCCCACTAGAACATAATCAAAAAAGAAAGAATTCTTATCTGGTTACCACCCCCAGGTCATAGCAATTGGTAACTTACCTGCGAATGGAAAGATTTCCATAACCAGAAACAATAAAGTTCCAAATAAGAAGAACCAAAAGAGATTCATATCAAAACATATAATTAAAATGTCAAAGTTAAAGACAAGGACAGGATCTTAACAGCCGCAAGAGAGAAACAACTTTGCAGGCCATCAGGAAGTGATACAATATAATTAAAATGCTGAAAGAAACAGAAATTCCAACCAAGAATATTTTATGCAGGAAAGATATCACTCAGAATTGAAGGAGGATAAGTTTTCCAGAGAAGAAAATTCTAAGGAATTCTTCATTACAGTCTGTCCTTATAAGAAAAGTTAAAGGGACTTGTTTCAGCTGAGAATCACTAGTTTAGTACAGAAAAATATATTAAAGTATGTATCTCAGACAAAAGTAAACAGACGGTAAGTATCAGAACAATGTAATGTTGTAAAGAAGGAAAATCTATCACTTATAAAGCCAGTATAAAGTTTGTAAAACAAAATTAGTGTGTGTATATATATTATATATATTATGTGTATATATATGTATATATAGTAACATCTAAACACAAATCATGCTTTGGAATGCATTTAAGTTCATTATCAACTTGAAATACACTCTATAAATATGAGTTTTTATATGTATGCTTCATGATAACTAGAAACCAAACCCAAAAGTAGATACACAAAATATAAAGACAAAGAAATCGAAACATACCACTATAGAAAATTATCAATCGTAAGAGATCAAAAGAATAAAAACAAAGGACTACAACACACCCCGAAAATAATTAAATAATTAACAAAATGAATAAGAGTACATGCTAATTACTTTAATCATAAAAGAACTAAATTCTCCAAGAAAAAGACAGGCTGAATGTATTTTAAAACATGATTTTAAAACTTCAGATATAAAGACACACAGAGACTGAAAGTGAAAAGATGAGGAAAATATTCCATGCAATTGAAAATGGAAAAAAAAAAAAAAGCTGGGGTAGCAATAAGTATACCAGACAAAATTGACTTTGAAACAAAATATAACAAGAGACAAAGAAGATTATTTCATAATCATAAAGGGATGAATTCAACAAAAAGTTATAATAATTGTAAATATCTTTGCACTCAATGTGGAGCACCTACATATATAAAGCATATGTTATCAGACCTAAAGACAGAAGTAGGCCATAATACAATAATACAATAATATTAAGGGACTTCACTATCCTACTTTCATCAGGGGATATATCATCCAGACAGAAAATCAATAAGGAAATAGAGGCCTTAAATGACACATTAAATGAAATGGTCTTAACAGATATGTAGAGACAATTCCATCCAAAAGCAACAAAATATACATTTTTCTCCAGCACACATGAAATATTATCCAGGATAGATCATATGTTAGACAACAAAAAAGTCAATAAATTTAAGAAGACTGAAATAATAGAAGAAAAAAACTGAAAATTTACAAATATGTGCAGATCAATCAGTATGCTACTAAACCACCAATGGATCAAAGGAGAAACTGAGAGACATTAAAAAATACCTTACATCAAATAGAAATACAATATACCAAAACTTATGAGTCAGCAAAAGCAATTCTAAGATGGAAGTATAGAGCCAAATATTCCTACCTCAAGCAAAAGCAATTCTAAGATGGAAGTATAGAGCCAAATATTCCTACCTCAAGAAACTCAAATCTCAAACTTTTTATTTCAAGGAAATAGAAAAGAACTCTAAATGTAGCCCAAAGTTATGAGAAGGAAGGAAATAACATATCAGAGTGGGAATAAATGAAATAGAGAATAAAAAGATGATAGGATATATCAATGAAACTAAGAGCTGACTTTTGAAAAGATATAATTTACAAACCTTTAGCTAGATGCCAAGAAAAAAATGACTCAAACAACTAAAATCAGAAATGAAAGAAGAGGTGTACAAATGATACCAAAGAAATACAACGGCTCATAAGAGACTACCACCACCATTATACACCAACAAATTGAACAACCTCGAGACAAACATACAGCTTACCAGATCTTAGGAAATCACAACATACCAGTTCGTAGTAAGGGATTAAAAAAGTTTAAAAACAAAACTTGGGGGGCACTTGAGTGGCTATTGGTTAAGCATTCAACTCTTGATTTTGGCTCATGTCATGATCTCACAAGTTGTGGGCTCCAGCCTCACATCAGACTCCACACTAAGCATGGAGCCTCCTTGGGATTCTTTCTCTTTTCCTCTCTCTCTGCCTCTCCCACACTCTCTGTCAAAATAAACATTTAGAAACACAACAAAACAAACAAACAAAAGTTCAAGACCACACCATCTCACAGGCAAAGTTGACCAAATACTTAAAGAATTATTAACACCAATCCTTCTCCAACACTTCCAAAAAATAAAAGACCTCATTTTTCAAAGCCAGCATTACTCTGATACCAAAATCAAACAAGGACACCACAAGAAAATTATAGGCCAATATCACAGATAAACATAGCTCAAAAATCCATCATAAAATGTTAGCTAACTAAAAGGATTATACATCGTGATTAGTGAGGTTCAGTTCAGCGATGTATGGATAGTGCAACATCCACAAATAAATCAGTGTAATACACCACGTTAACAAAATGAAGAATAAATTATATAGTCATCTTTTCTTTTTAAGAGAGAAAGAGCATGGGAGGGGCAGAGAAGAGGGAGAGAAAGAATCCCAAGCAGTCGTCCCGATGTGGGGAGTGAACTCATAACCATGAACTGAAATCAAGTCATATGCTTACCAACTGAGCCACCCAGGCACCCCAAACTATATAGTCATCTTAATAGATGCAAGTGAAGCACTTAACTAAAGTGAGCATACATTAATGGTAAAAAGTCACAACAAAGTGGATATATAGAGAATACAGTTCAACATACTAAAGGCCAATATAACAAGCCCACAACTAAAATTAGACTCAACACAGATAAACTGAAAGCTTTCCCTTTATGATCATGAAAGAAGCTAAGGATGTCCACTCTTGTTGCTTTTATTCAACATGGTATTGGGAATCCTAGTTAGAGCAACTAGGCAGGCAAAATAAATAACTGGCATCAAATCAGAAAGGAAGAAGTAAAATGTTAAGTCCTTCCTAAAGTCATAAAACTCCTAGGAGAAAATATAGGTGGTAAGCTTCTTGACATCAGTCTTGGTGATGGCTTTTTGGATTTGTCACCCAAAGTAAAAAGCAAAAAGCAACAAAAACAAAAATACAAAAGTAGAACTACATCAGATTAAAACCTCTGCACAACAAAGTAACCCTTCAACAAAATGAAAAGGCAACTTAACAAATGGGTAAGATAATTGCAAATCATATCTAATAAGGGGTTAATATCCAAAATATATAAAGATCTCAAAACTTAATAGCACAAAAGCCAATCTAATTTTAAAAAACTGAGGGAAGGATCTGAATAGACGTTTTTCCCAAAAATAAAACATAAAAATGGCCAACAGGTATATGAAAAAGGTGTTCAACATCACTAATCATCAGGTAAATGCAAATCAAAACCACAAATGAGATATTACCTCATACCTGTTGTAATCACTATCATCAAAAAGATAGGTAAAAAATTTGGTGAGCAAGTGGAGAAAGGGAAAACTTGTGTCCTGTTGGTGGGAATGTAAATTGGTATAGCTAATACGGAAAACAATATAAAGTTTCCTCAAAAAACAGAACTATCGTATAACCCACTAACTCCACTTCTGGGCATTTACCAAAAGAAAATGAAAACATCAACTTGTAAAGATATTGTACCCCCATATTCACTGAAGAATTATATCAAATATCCAAATATGGACACAAACTAAATGTCCATCAATGGATAAAGGGATAAAGAAAGTATAGAATATAATTCAGCCATGAAAAGAAGGAAATCTTGCCACTTGGACAACATGGATTTGCCTTATGGACATTATGTTAAGTGAAATAAGACAGAAAAAGACAAATGCTATATGATCTCTCACTGCTATATGTTATCTTAAAAAATGAGCTCATGGATATGGAGAACTGATGGGAGGTTGCCAGAGGTCAGAATCGGGGTGGGGGGGGGGAAGGAAGATAGGAGAAATGGCAGGAGCGGGTTAAAAATTATAAAAATTTAGCTATAAATCATGACGATGTAATATACTCCATGGTCAATACTCAACATAGCAATACTGTTTTGCTTGAATGTTGATAAGAGAGATCTTAAAAGTTCTCATCATAAGACAAAAAATTGTGACTACATATATTGATACAAGTTAACTAGTCTTGTGGTGATCATTTCACAATATATACAAATATGGAATCACTATGTCATACAACTGACACTATAATTTTATGTCAATTATATCTTAGTAAAACAATAACTGTGTATTTGTCTATTACTCTTTGAGGGAATAAAATACGCCCTTCTCATCATTCATGTTATTAGTGAGATACATTTAATTGATATTGAACGAATGCAGTCCATAATGGCTAAAGTCCAAGTTCTAGGTTTGAGTTTGGATTTGATATAGTTTATACCTGGGCAATTAAACCCTAGTTTCATCATCTACATAATGGGGATGATAATAATTGTCTCATTCAAGCCTAGAGAATATCTGGGTTGGAAAGTCAATGGGACTGATGTTCAGGGTCTCAAAGTACTATAGGAAACTATATAGGAGATTCCTTTTTTTGGAAGTTTTACCTTCAGTCTTGCTCAACCTAAGACCCAGTGAAGAAACAGCAGTTTGAAAAGCATGTAACTGCAACCCCCAAGCAGGAAGAATGTCACAGTCAATGAGGTCCTAAGGAATGAGGGTTCAAGCCCCATAGTGGGTATTCTTGCACTGGGGAACTGCACTCAAAAGATAAGGCCACATAACATCTGGCTTTAAAAAACAGTAGGGCTCAGCCTGGGAGCTATGAAAATCAGCGATGCTTATCTCTGGGAGTAACACAGGGCTATAGGAAACTGAGACTCTGCTCTTAAAGGGCCCTCACACAGTATCTCTTGGTCTGAGACCCATCAAATAAGCAGCAGTTATTAAAGCACGTGGGCCATAAATGAAGGAGACTTATTGACTAATTTTAGGGCATATGCCAGAGGGATCTGTAGGAACTGTCTCCATGAACAAAAGCACTCATGGGTGCCATTTTTCTTGCCTACCTGATCTGACACTGGAGGGCACCAATTCTGACACTCTTATCTACCTTGTTAGCATTGCTCACCCTTCCCTAGTGCTCCCTGTGAATCCATCCTTCCCAACCTGCCCACTAGGGCAGGTATCCCTCTAAGGTGACTCCTTCCCCAGGGAGGGGAGACTAGCCCCACCAACCAGCACACTGGTAACATGCACACCAACCCTCATAACTAGCCATGCCAGCGGCTAACACCACCCACCAATACACCCCAACAGGTATAGCCAGACCCAACAATCAAACCCATGGGTTGGACTAACCCGCATACCAGGATTCCCACAGTAGCTACAGCTGGGCCTCTCAGCCAACTGGGTAGGGGGCCAGCCCCACCCACCACCATATCTACAGGGGTCCTGGCCTAGTCTCAACAGAAAGTTGGGCACAGTCCACATAATGGACTTCCATGAAATGCTTGGTTCTGGTGACCAGGGAGAATTATGCTTCTGGGTCCACTTGGGATGCCTTTCACATAAGACCACTATGTTTAAGACCAGAAGATATAGCTGATCACAGAGAGTCAGACAAAATAAGGAAAGAGAAGTATGTTCCAAATAAAAGATAAAACCTCAGAAAAGAACTACATGAAATAGAGGTAAGCAATATACCTGGTAAAGAGATCAAAGTAATGGTCATGAAATGCTCACTGAATATGGGAGAATAGATAAACTTAGTATGAACTTCAACAAAGAGATTGAAAAAATGAAAAAAAAAAGCCAATCAGAACTGAATAAAGACAACAACTGAAATGAAAAATACACTAGATGGAAGTGACAGATTAGAGAATACAGAAGAGTGGATGAGTGATGTAGAAGACAGAGTAGTAGAAATCCAAACTGAACAGAAAAATGGAAAAATATTTTTAAAAAATGAAAACAGATTAAAGGACCTCTAGGATAACATGAAGCATAGTACACTCACATTATAGAGGTCCCAGAAGAAGAAGAAAGAGAAAGGGGCAGAAAACTTATTTGAAGAAATAATAGTTGAAAACGTTCCTAAAAGGGGGAAGGAAGCAGGCATCTAGGTCCAGGAAGCACAGAGAAGCCCCAAAAAGAACCTAAACAGGTCAAGACACATAATTAAAATAGCAAAAATTGAAGACAAAAAGAATGTTAAAAGAGCAAGAGAAAAGTAACTAGTTACATACAAGGGAATACCCAAAAGTCTATTAGTTGATTTTTCAGCAGCAACTTTGCAGGCCATAATGGAAGGGCATAATATATTTGAAGCGCTGAAAGGAAAAAAAAATGCAACCAAGAATAATTTACCAAGCAATATTATCACTCAGAATTGAAGGACACAGTTTGCCAGATAAATAAAAAGTTAAGGTGTTCATCATCACTAAACTGGCCTTACAAGAAATGTTAAAAGAACTTCTTTAAGTACAAAAGAAAAGGCCATAAGAAAATATTCAAAGAAAAAAATGTATTAGTAAAAAAACAATCATATAATAAAGGTAATAAATCAATTTCTTTTAAAGTTAGTATGAAGGGTAAAAGAGAAAAAATCGACTTTATCTACAATAATTAGTTAATGGATAAACAAAATGAAAACAATAAAGTATGACATCAAATATATAAATGCAGGTGAAGTAAAATACATAATGCTTGAACTTAAAAGGCCATCAACTTAAAAAAGACTTCTATATACATGTAGTCTTATATGTGAACCTCATCGTAACAACCAAAAGCCTAAATTCGATACATAAAAATTAAAGGGAAAGTAATCCAAGCTAACATAATGTCATCAAATTACAATGGAAAGGAACAAAAGAAGAAAGGAACAGAGAACTAAAAAAACACTAGAAAACGATTTAAAAATGGCAATACATACATACTGGTCAATAGTTATTTTAAATTTAAATAAACACTTCAATCAAAAAACATAAAGTGATGGAATAGATTTAAAAGAAAAGACCCATCTTTATGCTACCTACAAGAGACTCACTTCAAACTTAAAGACACATATAAAGTGAGAAGATGGAAAACATATACCATGCAAACAGAAGAGGAAAAAAAAAGCCAAGGTAGCAATATTTAGGCAAAATATACTTTGAAATAAAGGTGGCAGTAAGAGACCAAGAAGGGTACTATATAAGGGTAAATCAATCAATCCAATAAGAGAATATAACAATTATAAACACTCAACAAACAAGCACCTAAAAACAAAGAAAATATTAGCAGACATAAAGGGAAAAATTTACAATAATGCAATAATAGTAGGGAAACTATAACACCCCACTTACATCAATAGGTAGAGCCTCCAGACAGAAAGTCAATAAGGTAATGGTGACTTTGAATGATATATTAGATCAGATGGACTCAACAGATATATGCGAACGTTTCATCCCCTAATAGCAGAACACACATTCTTTCCAAGTGCACTTGAAGCATTCTCCAGAATAAGTCCCATGAGGACTGAAATCATTTTAAGTATCTTTTTGGATAAAAATGGTATGAAAATTATAAGAAAATACTGGTAAAAAAAAAAACATGAACACATAGAGGCTAGACAACATGCTACTTAACAACCAATGGGTCAACAAAGAAATTGAAGAGGAAATATTTTGAGACAAATAAAAATGAAAACACAACATTTCAACATCTTCAAGACACTGCAAAAATAGTTCTAAGAGATAAATTTATGGTGAAACAGGCTCACCTCAAAAAACAAGAACAACTTCAAAGTCTAACCTTATACCTAAAGCAACTAGAAAACAAAGTGTATTGTTATTAGAAATAAGAAAATAACAAAGATCAGAACAGGAAAAATAATGAAAAGAGGCAAAGGGAAAAAAATGAAAAAGATCAATGAGGGGCACCTTGGTGGTTCAGTTGGTTAAATGTTCAACCATTGATTTCAGATCAGGTGTTGATTTCATGGTTGTGAGATCAAGCTCCACATCAGGCTCTGCGCTTGACAGCATGGGGTCTGCTTGGGATTCTCTTTCTCTCTCTCTGCCCTTTCCCTGCCTACAGGCATGTGTGTACTAGCTCTCTCTCTCTCAAAATACGTAAATTTTAAAAATAAATGTCAGTGAAGCTAAACTCATTCCATAAAAAGATAAACAAAATTGATATATCTTTAACCAGTCTCATCAAGGAAACAAAGACAGAGGACTCAAATGAAATAAGAAATGAAAGAGTAGTTACAACTGACTCCACAGAAATACAAAGGATAGTGAAACTACTACAAAAAAATTCTATGCCAATAAATTGGACAACCGAAAAATTGGATAAGTTCCTAGAAACATAATCTTCCAGGACTGAATAAAGAAGAAATAGAAAATCTGAATACTGGTTACTAGTAATAACTAAAGAATGAACCGGTCAACCATGCAATTAGAGAATAAATTTAAAAATATATGGAAACAAAGGAAAATGAAAATACAACAATCCAAACACTTTGGGATGCAGCGAAGACAGTCCTGAGAGGAAAATACATTGCAATCCAGGTCTATCTCAAGAAACAAGAAAAATCCCAAATACAAAATATAATAGCACACCTAAAGGGTCTAGAAGCAGAATAGCAAAGACACCCCAAACCCAGAAGAAGAAGAGAAATAATAAAGATCAGAGCAGAAATAAACAATATAGAATAAAAAAAAAAAACTGTAGAGCAGATCAATGAAACCAAGAGTTGGTTCTTTGAAAAAATAAACAAAATTGATAAACGTCTAGCAATACTTCTCAAAAAGAAAAGAGAGAGGACCCATATAGACAAAATCATGAATGAAAATGGAATTATTACAACCAATCCCTCAGAAATACAAGCAATTATCAGGGAATACTATGAATAATTATATGCCAACAAACTAGACAACCTGAAAGAAATGGACAAATTCCTAAGCACCCACCCACTCACAAAACTCAAACAGGAAGAAATAGAAAACTTGAACAGTCCTATAACCAGTGAAGAAATTGAATAAGTTGTCAAAAATCTCCCAACAGATAAGAGTCCAGGACCAGACGGCTTCCCTGGGGAGTTCTACCAGACATTTAAAGCAGAGATAATACCTATCCTTCTCACCTGTTCCAAAAAATAGAAAGGAAAGGAAAACTTCCAGACTCATTCTATAAAGCCAGCATTACTTTGATTCCTAAACCAGACAGAGACCCAGCAAAAAAAGAGAACTACAGGCCAATATCCCTGATGAATATGGATGCAAAGATTCTCAACAAGATACTAGCAAATAGAATTCAATAGCATATAAAAAGAATTATTCACCATGATCAAGTGGGATTCATTCCTGGGATGCAAGGCTGGTTCAATATTCACAAATCAATCAATGTGATACATCACCTTTATAAAAGAAAAGGTAAGAACCATATGATCCTGTCAATCGATGCAGAAAAAGCATTTGACAAAAAACAGCATCTTTTCTTATAAAAACCCTCAAAAGAGTCAGGATAGAAGGAACATACTTAAACATCTTAAAAGCCATTTATGAAAACTCCACAGCTAATATCATCCTCAATGGGGAAAAACTGAGAGCTTTCCCCCCTGAAATCAGGAACACGACAGAGATGTCCACTCTCACTGCTGTTGTTTAACATAGTATTGGAAGTCCTATCCTCAGCAATCAGACAACAAAATGAAATCAAAGGCATCAAAATTGGCAAAGACGAAGTCAAGCTTTCACTTTTTGCAGATGACATGATACTCTACATGGAAAACCCAATAGACTCCACCAAAAGTCTTCTAGAACTGATACATGAATTCAGCAAAGACGCAGGAACAAAATTAATGTACAGAAATTAGTTGCATTTTTATACATCAATAATGAAGCAACAGAAAGAAATAAAGAAACTGATCCCATTCACAATTGCACCAAGAATAAAAATACCTAGGAATAAACCTAACCAAAGATCTAAAAGATGTGTATGCTGAAAACTACAGAAATCTTATGAAGGAAATTGAAGAAGACACAAAGAAATAGAAAAAAAACATTCCATGCTCATGGATTGGAAGAGTAAATATTGTTAAAATGTCAATGCTACCCAAAGCTACCTACACATTCAGTGCAATCCCAATCAAAATTGCACCAGCATTCTTCTCAAAGATAGAACAAACAATCCTAAAATTTGTATGGAACCACAAAAGACCCCAAATACCAAACGAATATTGAAGAAGACCAAAGCGGGAGGCATCACAATCCCAGACTTTAGCCTCTACTATAAAGCTGTAATCAGCAAGACAGCATGGTATTGGCACAAAAACAGACACATAGACCAATGGAATAGAGACTCCAGAATTGGACCCCAAATGTATGGCCAACAAATCTTTGACAAAGCAGGAAAGACTATCCAATGGAAAAAAAAAAAGACAGTCTCTTTAACAAATGGTGCTGGGAGAACTGGACAGCAACACGCAGAAGAATGAAACTAGACCACTTTCTTACAGCATTCCAAAAATAAACTCAAAATGGATGAAGGACCTGAATGTGAGACAGGAAACCATCAAAATCCTAGAGGAGAAAGCAGGAAAAGACCTCTCTGATCTCAGCTGCAGCAATTTCTTACTTGACACAGCTCCAAAGGCAAGAGATTTAAAAGCAAAAATGAACTATTGGGACCTCATGAAGATAAAAATCTTCTGCACTTCAAAGGAAACAATCAACAAAACTAAAAGGCAACCGACGGAGTGGAAAAAGATATTTGCAGATGACATATTGGACAAAGGGCTAGCATCCAAAATCGATAAAGAACACACCAAAAACACCCCACACCCAAAAAACAAATAATCCAATGAAGAAATGGGCAGAAAACATGAATAGACACTTTTCTAAAAAAGACATCCAGATGGCCAACAGGCACAAGAAAAGATGCTCAACGTCACTCCTCATTAGGGAAATGCAAATCAAGACCACCAAAAGATACCACCTCATGCTGGTCAGAGTGGCTAAAATGAACAAATCAGGAGACTATAGATGCTGGTGAGGATGTGGAGAAATGGGACCCCTCTTGCACTGTTGGTGGGAATGCAAACTGGTGCAGCCACTCTGGAAAACAGTGTGGAGGTTCCTCAAAAAATTCAAAATAGATCTAGCTTATGACCCAGCAATAGCACTACTAGGAATTTACCCAAGGGATACAGGAGTGCTGATGCATAGGGGCACTTGCACTCCAATGTTTACAGCAGCACTTTCAACGATAGCTAAATTATGGAAAGAGCCTAAATGTCCATCAACTGATGAATAAAGAAATTGTGGTTTATATATACAATGGAGTACTACGTGGCAACGAGAAAGAATGAAATCTGGCATTTGCAGCAACGTGGATGGAACTGGAGGGTATTATGCTAAGTGCAATATGTCAGTCAGAGAAAGACAGATACCATATGTTTTCACTCATATGTGGATCCTGAGAAACTTAACAGAAGACCATGGGGGAGAGGAAGGGAGAAAAAAGTTACAGAGAGGGAAGGAGGCAAACCATGAGAGACTCTTAAATACTGAGAACAAACTGAGGGTAGATGGGGGGTGAGGGAGAAGGGAAAGTGGGTGGTGGGCATTGAGGAGGGCACCTGTTGGGATGAGCACTGGGTGTTGTATGGAAATCAATTTGACAATAAATTATATATAAAAATAAATAAAAAACAACTGAGACTGTAAAAATTCCTTTGGAGAAAATACAAATTGCTAAAAGATATAAGTTAGAGAATTTGAATATCCCAATATCTGTGTGAATTTATAAATAAAATCCTTTCCTTAGAGAAAAAAAATTCATTCTACAAAGCCTGCACTACTCTAATACCAAACCAGATAAGACACTTGGAAAAAAAGAGCTATAGGCCAATATCCCTGATCAACATGGATGCGAATATCATCAATATTAGCAAGCTGAATTTAATAATACGTTAAAAGGATCATTTACCATGTCCCAGTGAGATTTATTCCAGGGATATAAGTACGGTTCAATATTCACAAATCAATCAACGTGATATACCACATTAATAAAATAAGATAAAAATCATATTATCATTTCAATAGATGCAAAAAAAGTATTTGACAAAGGACACATATGGCAAATTCACAGCTAGCATCATACCTAATAATGAAAGCTGAAAGCTTTTCCTCGATGATCAAGAATAAGAATAGGATGTCCACTCCTGCCACTTTTTTCAATATAAACCTGGAAATCCTAGGCACTGCAAACAGACAACAAGAAGAAATAATAGGTATCTGAAGTGATAAGGAAGAAGAAAAACTCACTATTTGCAGATGGCATAGTACAATATAGAAAAAACCCTAAAGGCCACCAAAAAACTATTGGAATAAATAAATACATTTTCAGGATATAAAATTAACACAGAAATCTATTGTGTTTCTATATACTAATAACCTACAATCAGAAAATTAAGAATATGATTTACAATTATATCAAATAGAATACCTAGGAATAAATTTAACCAAGGAGGTGAAATATCTGTACCTTGAAAACCATAAGAATTGATGAAGGAAATTAAAGATGACACAAATAAATGGAAAGATATGCCAGGTTTATGGATTAGAATATTGTTAAAATGTCCATGCTACCCAAAACAAACTACAAATTCAGTGCAATCCCTATTAAAATACCAGTAACATTTTCACAGACCTAGAACAAATAGTCCTAAAATTTGTATGGAACCATGAAAGATTCCAAATAACCAAAGCAATACTTTTAAAGTTTATTTATTTATTTTTGAGAGAGAGAGAGAGAGTGTGTGTGCACAACAGGGAGGGGCAGAGAGAGAGGGAGAGAGAATCCCAAGCAGGTTCCATGTTATCAGTGCAGAGTCTAATATGGGGCTCAAATTCACAAACTGTGAGATCATGACCTGAGCTGAAACCGAGAGTTGGATGCTTAACTGACTGAGCCACCCAGGCGCCCCTAGACAGAACAATCTTAAGAATAAAGAACAAAATTGAAGGTATCACAATCCCAGATTTCAAACCACTAACAAAGCTATAATAATCAAAACAGTATGATGCTGGCACAAAAATATATAGATCAATATAAGTAACAGAATAGAAAGCTCACTTATATGGTCACTTAATCTAGGACAAAGAAGGCAAGAACACACAATGGGGAAAAATCATCTTTTCAATAAATGGTATCAGGAAATTTGGACAAAAACAAAAATCACTTTCTCTCACTATATAAACATAAACTCAAAATGGGTTAAAAACTTAAGTGTAAAACATAAAACTCTTGAAAGGAAAAAAAATAGGCAGTAAACTCTTGGACATCAGTCTTTGGATCTGTGTCCTCAGGCAAGGGCAATAAAAGCAAACAACTGGGACTACATCAAACTAAAAAGCTTTTTCACAGCAAAGGAAATCATCAACAAAACAAAAAGGCAACCTACAGAATGTGAGAAAATATGTGCAAATTATATATTCAATAAGGAGTTAGTATCCAAAATATATCATGAACTAATATAACTTAACACTGATCAATCAATTACCAACCAACCTGATTAAATAATGGGAAAAATGGGAAGAGAACATGAATAGGCATTTTCTCAAAGAGTTGTATGATGTCAGAAAGACACATGAAAAATTCTCAATATCATTACCAGGGAAAGGCAATTCAAAACCATTATATCACCTCACACCTGTACCAAAATGGGTACTATCAAAAAAAAAAAAAAAAAAAAAAAAAAAAACAAGAAATAAACTGTTGGAGAAAATATAGTAAAAAGGGAGTCCTTATTTACTGTTAGTAGGAACACTAATTATTATAGCAAATATGGAAAAAAATATAGTTTCTTTAAAAAATTAAAAATAGCAATACCACATGATCCATCAATTGCATTTCTGGGTATTTATCCAATGAAAACTAAAACACTACTTTTAAAGATGTATGCACCCCTATGATCATTGCAGCAATATCTATAATAGTATGGAAGCAATCCAAGTAGCCATCAAAAAATGAATGGATAAAGAAGATGTGCTACATATATGCAATGGAATATTAGCCATAACAACAAATGAAATGTTGACATTTGTGACAACATGGATGGATCTAGAGATTATTATGCTAAATGAAATAAGTCAGAGAAAGACATACCAGATGATTTCACCTATAAGTAGAAACAAATGAGTAAACATAGTACCCAGAAACAGACTCACAAATACAGAGAAAAACTGGTGGTTGCTATAAGGGAAAGGAGTGAGGTGATGGGCAAAATACATAAAGGGGATTGACAGGTATAAACTTCCAATTATAAAACAAATAAGTCGACATTGGATGTCAAATATAGCATAGGGAATATAATCAATAATATGGTAATAATTTTGTATGGTGACAGATGGTACTATACTTATGTTTAGCAGTTTATTATGTATATAAATGTTGAATCATTGTTGTATATTCGCATTAAAAATAATAAGAAATAATTGTCTCACAGACTTTAAAGATAGCAACAGAAAAGTTTCTAACGCTTTTGCTTTCACATAGTAGGCCCTTAATTTTTTCTTCTAGCTCTATGAATGATCCTTCGCACTAACCAGTTTATTTTATTTTTGTTTTGATACTTAAAAGTTATGTTCAGGGCATTGGGATGATAGGTAGATTCTCACTCCAGTGCTTTGAGTACAACTTGCAGTAACTTTCTAAGATCACCCCTAGTGTGCCCCCTCAGTGCTTTGGTCTCACACTCTGTATCAAATTGCCTGTGTAACCTCTCAGTATGGCTTCCTACTAACTCCTGGTTGGCAGGCAAAGAATTATCCAGTTTCAATTTTACTTCAAATCCCCAACCACTATGAAAAACAAAAACTACTTATAAGTTGTGCCCAATTTTCTAACATTTTTAAAGGTTTATTTACAGTAAAACCTTGGTTTGTGAGCAGAATTTGTTCCAGAAACATGCTTGTAATCCAAAGCACTTGTATATCAAAGCAAGTTTCCCTATAAGAAACAGTGGAAACTCAGATGATTCACTCCACAGCCCAAAATTATTCACATAAAAATGATTACAATACTGTAATATAATACAAAATGATAAAGAAAATATAAAATATAAAGAAAAATAAATTAATCGGCACTTACCTTTGAAAACCTTCATGGCAGGTGTGAGGGAGACAAGAGAGGAGGGTTATTGTGTAGGACAACTTTCACTATCACTAACAGATGTTGACTACAATACAGTATGAATAAACTCTTGTCATATACTATATTTAATGTAACTGGCAATAAGGCAGCAGAGGAAAGGGTCTCTATCTGCAGGCAGCCTGACCTAGAATGAAGCAAAGCATTCCTAAGTTCACTATAGTACGGAAAAGCAAAGGACTGTCCATAGGTGCTTGAAGTGACAAAAAAATACACTAGTGCCAGTTGTGGGCACCTTCCAATGTTCTGAAAAATTACTGATTTCCGCCAAACACCTTGGCCTGAGACTGAGCATTTAAGCATGGGAGATGATCACCCACAATCCCACAGAGAGAGAGAGAGAGAGAGAGAGAGAGAGAGAGAGAGAGAGGGAGAGAACCATTGGTTCAGTTGTGATTATGTGATGTTTGGCATCATGTAATATTCCCTGTACTTGTAGTACTACTAGGTCACGTACTGCAAGACATCACTCGGTTATCAAGTTAAAATTTATTAGAAATGTTTGTCTTATGGAACACTCGCAGAACAAGGTACTTGCAGTCCAAAGTTTTACTCTATTTTGAGAGAGAGAGAGAGAAAGAATCCCAAGCAGGCTCTGTGGTGTCAGTGCAGAACCCCACACAGGGTCTGATCTCATGAACTGTGAGATCATGACCTGAGCTGAAATCAAGAATCAGACGCTTAACCCACTGGGCCAACCAGGTGCTCTCCAATTTTCTAATTTCTAATGAATTGTTACCTACATTTGAAAAATCTTCAAAAGACTGTTACAGCTGTTATTTTTCTCCAACCACTTTATATTTCTTTGTGCAGAAAAATAATTTCAGTCAATTACACTAGCAAGCAACTGTAGCTTAGACTTTCCCGTGACTGTCATAAATGAGAAATGTTCTAGGAAATGAATAGTTGTAAGGATTGAGTCTTCTGATGGGAGCTGTCTATTACCCGACTGACATTTGTGGGGACTTGATTAACTACCTCGGTTCATCTGAGATAACTATGCAGACAGTCTTGAGCTGTTTTTTTCACTTACTAAATGAATTTAAGTTACTTCCTGGTTGTGTCCTAATTACACATGGCATTTCCAAGTTTGTTTCAAATGACAACTATGACTCAAAAGTGTCTTAAAAGTGGAAACATCCTTGACATGAGTTTAAAAGTAGCATTTTATAATTTTTTCATGCCTTGGAATTAGATGCAACTTTTATTTTCACACTTAATTGTGAAGTAGGCTACTTTAGTGTATTAGTTCTTTCTCTCCCCCCCCCACCAAATCCCTAAAGTATTTGCCCAGAATTCACAATTTAGAAAGAATATTAAAACAAGTTAAGTATGTACCTATACACTAGAGCACGGATTCAACAAATTACTGTCTATGTATTTAATGGAATATTATAGGGCAGTGAAAGTAATATATTGATATGAAATGCTCTCCAAGTACATTCAATACAAAAAAATATAGTATAAAATATGCTCTCGGTATAGATCTTGTATATATACCCCTACACTTTTACCCCTATACTAGTGCACCTAGACACATTCTTTGTACATTTTTATAATTAATATTTATATATATATTTTTACCTATTAGTTTATTAATATTTTATCATATTATATGCTTATAACTGCAGTGACTTTCTGGGAAGATACATAAGAAATTTATAATTAGTTACCTCTTTGAAGAAGAACTGAGTGACTTTGGAACAGAGATTAGGGCAGTTGAGTTAGAACAAGAAAACTGACAAACTTGCATAGTTCACCTTTTTCACTTAATTGCTTATTAATTTGGAGTGTTGAGTGAGATATATTATGGAACGTTAAAAGCTGTTCCTCAAGCTTTCCCTTAATGCCGTGAATGTGGCAAAAGTGTTTTTATTTGCCTCTCCTCCTCTAACACTCACTGATAATAACCAAATAGAGAAGTAAATATCCTCAACTTCAAATCGCAATTAACAAACAGTATCTGCCAAATAAAACAAAATTTTTGTCAAAATCAAGATGTGTATATAGAATGGCTACATAGCTTCTTGGCCTCAGGCAGCATGCAGATTTTTCTAAAACATAGTCTTAAAAGGCTCATCAAATGTGATGAGTCTTTATCTAAATGCTGTAACAAGCTATACAAGAAGTGAGGCAGGAATATCTTTTCATGGCCTCAATTCAGTATAGCAAAAAATGAAGAAAAGCTGAAGGAGGTAAAATAAATAATATATGTTCTATCAGTGATGCGCAGAGATAGACGAGCAAATATAGATGACAAATCACATAAGCAGATTATATAAAGGCTTCCCCTTGAGCCACACCAATCTTTTATTGCCCCAATGAACATCAATCCCCATCTCTATTCTTCTGCAAAGTATTGGCTTGGATGGACCTGTCCTCATTTAAAAAGAAATAATAACCTGAAAAGAACCAGCATTATACCAACCCCAAAATATATTTTTAACTGAGTTATAAACATTAGAAGTGGAATTAACTTCCCCAAATCTTCAGACATACAGTTCTCCATACTCCAAGTAATTAATGATCGCAAGTCAGTTTTGTGGAAAAATTTTTTTTTTCAAAGGCACAGTGAGGGATATTAAAGAGAAATTGAGAAGCAAAATAAGGAGATTGGATGTACTCTGACAAAATTACTAGACAGAAAAATAGAATCATTAATAAAACCAAAATAAGAGCAATATTACCAAAGACAGGCAGACAGTCTTTTAAAAAGTTCTACAAAATGGGGCACCTGGGTGGCTCAGTTGGTTAAGTGTCCGACTTTGGCTCAGGTCATGAGCTCACAGTTCACGAGTTTGAGCCCCCGCTTCGGGCTCTGTGAGAACAGTTCAGAGCCTGGAGTCTGCTTCGCACACTGTGTCTCCCTCTCTTTCTGCCCATCCCTGCTCACACTCTGTCTTTCTCTCAAAAATAAATATTTTTTAAAAAGTTCTACAAAACAGATTGAAATTTAAGCAACAGATAAAGAAGATCAGAAAAATGATGCTAGATATGGAAGAAAGGGAGATTCAAATAAGTACAGTTTACATTCCAAAAAAAAAAATAGAACCAAGAACAGAGATGAAAAATATAATTATATACACATAGAAATACACATATACATATATAGATAAATGATATTACAGATTAAAAAACCTGTGTCCTAGGAAAAACTGATGAAAATAATTTACTACTAAACATATCATGATAACAATTTTTACACTTAAAATATAATTAAAGAATCCTCTGGAAATTGTCATTACTCAGTAAAAATCATTCCAAACTCAGACTTTTCAGTATCCAAAATTCAATGTCAAAAATAAAGTGAACTGTTACACAAACATTATTTATTAATTTATTTAATATTTTGAATGTTTTTATTTATTTTTGAGACAAAGAGAGACAGAGCATGAGCAGGGGAGGGTCAGAGAGAGAGGGAGACACAGAATCGGAAGCAGGCTCCAGGCTCTGAGCTGTCAGCACAGAGCCTGATGCGGGGCTCAAACCCATGGACTGTGAGATCATGACCTGAGCCGAAGTCAGATACTTACCTGACTGAGCCACCCAGGCGCCCCAACAAACATTTTTTAATACTATGACATTTGATCAAGAAAACTGTCATTCATACATAAAAAAAAATATAATGTCATGTATGCAAGAACTCAGATAAAATATGGGGTAACCCTATTTACAGTTTACCCAAATTCATTTATGCCTATAGTTCAATATTGGTATTAAGAGTTCTCTTTTCATTGTTAAACATGTCTTGATTTGGACAAAAGATTTTGTATTCATACTAATAAGCCCTACTTGAAAGAAAGAAAACACTTGATGATAAAATTTAACCATTTACAATATATATATACAAATAAAAAATTCAGAAACGGCAACAATGAAACATGTTTCCGCTCTGACATGTAAAGAACTTTGAGGTCCTCACCTGAATCCTAAGAAAAATTTTACGCAAATTGAAAACAGTGGATTTTCTCGAACTCCTCAGAGAATTGTGCTTACAAAGCAAATTACCACCCTGGGCTCTGTACAAACAAGTGAATACAATGAAACATAGCAGCTTCTCTGGAACAGAGCTGCCGAAGCCTAAAATTGGTGGGAACACTTAAATAGTAACTTGGGTGAACTGCGGAAGGCAGAGTACGAGCATGAGAGGGAGAACCCTGGGTGCAGGGCCTGTAGTTTTCATGGAGCCCCCATATTTTTATGCGTTTTGCCTCCAGAAATGCCCACCAAGTTCTCAATCTGAAAAGTCAAGATAAATCCTATTTTGGTAGGAGTGTGAGAATAGTGATTTTTAAAGAAATAATCCTAGAATCTTCACTAAAATAAAGGCTTATTTTGGTGACAAGACCTTCTAAAGGCTTCTCCAAGATAGAGAAAGGAAATGACCCATCCCCATCTGTCTCTGGTCTTCCTGTCTCACCTAAGGGAGGAATGAAAGCTGAGACACTTTTGTGGAGGTCACAGTCCAGGGACAGAGAACGACTGAAAGATTGAAATTTAATCACGAGATTACAGATTTCATTTACCTGTCACAACCTCACCAGGGCTCCAGACTACAATAATGGATTACAGCTGAAAGGACTGCAAGGTGCAGATTCCATTTAAGATTTTTAGGGAAACTCAAAAATAATAAAGAAGAAAAAAATAAGGACATTAGAGAAAGTTAACATATAAAGGTATAGCAAACATTAAACACTGCCCTACTCTAACTCAATTAACATGAAACCACACTAAAGGCCTATTTCTCACATTTCTCATTACCCGATATATCATGTCCAGCTTTCAACTAAAATATTACATGCTAAAAGGCAAGGGGAAAAGAAGTCTGAAGAGACAAATCAAGCATTAGAATGAGACACAGAGATGGAATTATCGGAGAATTTCATATAACTATGACTATAACTGTAACTAAATTTAAGATCTCAAATGGTAAAAGTAAGCACCATGCAGAAGCTGATAGGTAATATAAGCAGAGAGATGGAAACTCTAGTAAAAAAAGAAATGCTAAACCTAAAATACTAAAAACATGTTAAATCTAAAAAGACTATCATAGGGGTACCTGAGTGGCTCAGTCATCTGAGTGTCCAACTATTGATTTCTGCTCAGGTCATGATCCCAGGGTCCTGGAATGGAGGCCCACAATGAGCTCTATTCTGAGCATGGAACCTACGTAAGATTCTCTCTCTCATTTCCTGTCCCTCTCCCCTACTTACACATTCTCAAAATAAAGTAAAATAAAATAAAATAAAATAAAATAAAATAAAATAAAATAAAATAAAAAACTATTAGAAATAAAGAGTGGATTTGATGGGCTTATCAATGACCTGGGGACAGTTGAGGAAAAAGAAAATCAGTGACCTTGAGGACAGGCCAATAGAAACTTATCAAATTGAAACACAATGAGAAAAACTAATATAAGAACAGAACAGAAAATCAAAGAACTGTGGTGTAATTTCAAAAGGTATAATAATATGAATAATTGAAATACCAAAATAAGAATAGCAGAGAAGGGAATAGAAGAAATATTTTAAAAGAAATAATGGCTGAATTTTTTTTCAAAATTAATGACAGATACCAAACCACAAATACACAAAGCTCAGAGAACACAAAACAAAAGACATACCAAAAAATCTGTACCTAGACACATCATACTCACACTGCAGAAACCCTGAAAGAAGGTGGAAATCTTTAAAGAAGCTAGAGGAAAAAATAAGAGAAGAAAAATGTTAAGAATTATAGTGGATTTCTCATCAAAAATTACAAAAGGAAGAACATGAAATAGTGAAAATAGTGAAAGAAAACCAGATATAAAAGGAAGCATGTGGGAATAAACTACATTCAGATTGCTCAGCAAATTTCTTCTCTTTTGTGTAGTTTATATCTTCTTAAAGCAAACCTTATTTCTACTCCAAAAAGAAATTCTGATCACCGAGGAATCCTTCATTATTGAATCAGCATATTCCATAAGTCTGTAAAGCATTCAAGTTCAAAGGCCATCAGGAAGAATTTTCCTTTATTGAGGAGGAAGATCAGACTTTTCTTCTATTCAGGCCTTCAACTGATTGGATGAAGTTCACTCACATTATGGAGGGCAATCTGCTTTATTCAGTCTACCAATTTAAATGTTAATCTTAACCAAAAACACCCTCACAGAAACACCCAGTGTAATGGATGACCAAATATCTCAAGATAGTTTATGTGTGGATTTTATATTCATTTTATCTATATCAGAAGCCAATATGTGGTATATATCACAGAATGAAAGAGGTTGACTTTTGCTAGAGAAATCTGAGAGCCATTTTCAAGATTTAGAATAATTAATAGATAATATTGACTTTAAAAAAAAATTAGTCCTTCTGTTATCCCGGATAATATCATCACATGTTTTATACTCCAAATGACAACAATGATAATAATATGAAATAAAATATTTGGAAAATATGTTAAGAGAATTTATATACTTTCTTATATCCATACTTATAGGATACAGCAGAATAAAGAATCAAGTCATATATAACCAGGAGAATCCTTGTTCTTCATTTTTCAAGATATCAAAAAACAGTAATGAATGCTAGAATATAGGAAATCTTGTCCACCAAGATAGTATGCACTGAGTGCCAATAGATGTCATATTTTGAATCTTTATAGCAATTTTATGGGGGTAGTTATCCCTAGTTCCATTCTAGTGATGAGAAAACTAAAGCTCAAAGAAGTAGCATATAATAACCCCCACAAGTACCGGATGGAATCAGAATTTAATACAGGTCTGATTGTCTCTGAAAACTCTTATTCTCAGTTTACATTATTCCTTCCCTCATAAAAAGTGTTGTATTAGTTTAAAAAAAGGGTTAATCATATTAGTTTATCTGACATTGGCATCAAATAATATTTTATAGAATATTAAAAGTCTCATGACATCAACGTTCCCAAAGTTGAACTTATAGGTAATACCTATAAATTTAGGTAAATGTACATTGAATCACTAAGTTTTTAACGGTTTTGACTAAAACTCCCAGGTTTCTTAATCTATATTGGATACAAAATATTATCAGATCTTCTTTTAGAATAAGTTGTAAGGATGCATCTTATTCATTTCTATTTTTTAAAGACTTTATTGCTTAATATCACTAATGGGTGTACTAATGGAATGTATGTTGCTACGACTTTGGGAGGAAAATAAAATACTAAATCAGTCCTACTAGTTCAGAGTACCAAAAATTATACCGTGTACTACTATGTATTTTATCTCGGTGGAATTTGACATCACAGGACATACTCAGAGAGAATCATCTCATGGCCATCCCTGCCAAGGCTTAGCAATGAGAATCCAGTACCAGATGTCATTTAGGTGTCCCTGCCTGTCCAAGTGTAGACTATGATCTCATTTTATGCAGTATTCTATTATCTTTGTTTTCTTGTTGTTCAGCAGCGAGGCCTGTGGAGAGCTGGAAAGCACTATTATTTCCTGTAGTTCACCATCTGTGAACACAAGCTTTTCTTTTTTCCTTGTGACGCAACTCAATACCTATACTACCCAACCACCGCTTATGCTTTACATCAAGTATTTTGTTTCATCTTTAATTTGTAATCTGTTCAGTGTACAGGTGCAAATGAATATCAATTTAATTTATAAGATGTGCAGAAGGACGAAAGTCAAAGTAACATGAAATCAGTGCTAAAAAGTTTCAGCTACTAAAGTAAAATGATTATCATAAGTTTTTCTTTGTGGGTCACAGTGTCTAACAACAAAAGAAAGGACAAGATACATGGTGGACATTAACGTGGGTATGTCACAACATGTCAGGAATATTGTTTGAGTAATTATTCCAGATTCACATGGAGAGAACACAGGGCAAGGGATTTGAAGTGAGCATAAATGGACTTAAAAAAATAAACACAAAACAGAAAGGGCCAAAGAAAGAGTTGCTTTTATTGCGTGAAACTACCTGGGGAACTGTGTTTCAGGTGCAGCATGTCACATGGCTGCACATGTCGTGCCAAAAATGACTTTATGTCAAAAGCTGTTTATTAAATATGGGAGCATATGGCAAGCACTGGGAATCACTGTTGCCTTTGTGGTATGGCAACTTGTGCATTTACCTTTTTACATCTATCTATGTTACATCACTTTCAAAAAAATGTCCCATGTTGCAAAATCACGGTCTGATTCTATAACAGTAAGGAAAACCACAAGTAAAAATTTTTGCCCAAA
Source organism: Felis catus (assembly GCF_018350175.1). Taxonomy (NCBI): domain Eukaryota; kingdom Metazoa; phylum Chordata; class Mammalia; order Carnivora; family Felidae; genus Felis; species Felis catus. The sequence goes on along the minus strand of NC_058385.1, from coordinate 36,131,409 downwards.
GAGAAATAGAGAACTTGACTGGATTAAATTTAATTATTTTTATATCCTAGGTACAACTGGTGTTCAACTTTATTAATATCTATACTCTAATATAACGTACCAAGCACATTTTATAATCCATTTACATAAATACATAGAGGAGGCAATTATTGAGTCAGAGTAATATGAAGCTATACTAATTTTAATGTTGATGATGACTCAAATTAGAGCAAGTATTTGTAATATAAATTCACAAATATTAAGATATATTTGGAAACTATTTTTTATTTGGTGAATTTTTTACCCAGAGGAAAAAAAATTTTTTTAATTAAGCAGTTTAGGTTGGCTTAGTTGGTTAAGCATCCAGCTCTTGATTTTGGCTCAGGTCAGGATCTCACAGTCATGAGATCAAGCCTGATGTCAGGTGCTATGCTGACAGAGCAGAACCTGCTTGGGATTCTGTCTTCCTCCCTCCCTGCCTCTCTCTCACTCTTTCTCAATTTTAATAATAAAAAATAATAAACAAGCAGTTCACGATTTTAAAAAACAAATAAGCAAAACCCAAAACAACAACAACAAAAACCCTGAATTGCCTAACTTAGCCTGCTAGGATTTCCCTGTGCAATTAGACTGCATGGAACATACAATATCCTCAATAAATAACTGGTGAATTAGTGATTATGGATAAATAAATGAGTAAATAAACCAACAAATATAGAAAGAAAGAGTAATCGTTTTCAAAATTGCCTAATGTTAGGACTATGTAGACAAATATGGAAAAAAAGGAAGTTCTAAGATCCATGAACATGTCTTATGTGAATAGTGGATGCCTACTAAAGTTTACATACATGACACACAGATACAAATTATTGAGGTGAGAAAACCATGAGTAAATTAACTATATGCAAGGGCCAAAGTTAATTTTCATTTTAGATTTCATCCGAAAATTTTATGTCCACTCTAAATTATATTCCTAAAAATACACCAGTATAAAACACCTGCAAATTCTGAGTATCAATGGGTCAACATCCGCTCATTGAAATAAGCAAGTGAGCACAAAACAGATATCCTTGGGGTCCAAAATGGAAGAGAAGATTGCTACCACAGCGGCACAATGAAGCTTAGGCTACAGATAAACGTTAGCCTTTGAAGATTGTGGAATACACCTTTGAGTCTCACTTGAATTTGTATTAGCAGTATGGTAAAGTGAAACCCCCTAGGAAATGGATCTGGCTTGAGACTTGTCCAAAGATCTTAATGGAGTAAATGAACACAGAAATGTACTCACTCTTGATCGAGGTATCTCAAAATAACTTTGGAAAAGCCTCCATTAATCATGAGTTCACAACTCAAAGTTTAACAATACACAGGAATCAGGCATCATATCAAGACAGCAAGAAAAACAAACAGGAAAATTAAATTTACCATTAGATGTAGTTATGTAGAACTTCTCCATCATGGAACATAAAATTAGTATGTTTACAATATTAAAAAATAAAAGAGGCTACTAGGATTCCTACCAGGAAAATTATACTATAAAAACAAGAAAACAAGTGAATTTGAAAGAGAACCAAAGAGACATTCTCTAAGTATAAACACTGAAATTAAGATCTCAATGTCAAATAATGCATAGATGACTGATTAGAAAACTGAAGAACAATCTCAAGATACAACTCAGGACGTAGCAGGATTCTCGCACAGTCATGACACTGATGCTTTTCTTTCCAGGAAGCATCTTTATTTGTGCCATCACCACTCAGTTGGGTTCATACCCGAAGAACTGAGCCCTGGACACCACATGGTGTAGTTTTTTTACATAGTTTCTACTTCTTTGTCTCCTATATATGGTAGCACACAAGCATACAGTCTGATTAAGTGGTCTCATGTTACAAGGTCATGAGGGATGTTTTCATGTATGAATATAATCAGGTTGCCTTAAGTTTTTTTTTCTTTCCACAAGGAGGCATCATCAGGAGAGAATTTTCTATCTAGTAATAGAAAATATGCCAGAGAAATTAATAAGGATGGAATGCTAATATATTTCATAACATATATTTTATTAAACTTTCAGAAGACTAGAGAAAGTAGACTTTTTAAAAAAAGTTTATAACGTTTATTCATTTTTTAAGAGACAGAGACAGAGCGTGAGTGGTGGAGGGCAGAGAGAGAGGGAGACACAGAACCCAAAGCAAGCTCCAGGCTCTGAACTGACAGCACAGAGCCCGATGCGGGGCTCAGACTCACAAACCGCGAGATCATGATCTGAAATGAAGTCAGAGGCTCAACTGACTGAGCCACCCAGGCGTCCCTCATAACATACATTCCATTAAATTTTCAGAAGACTAGTGAAAGTAGATAGACTTTTAAGAACTGGCTAGGAAATTTCTATACTTGAGGAAATACCCAAGCCCTTAGATTCAGGAATTGCAGCAAATCCCAGGAAGAATATATTAAAAAGAAAAGGAAATCAAATGTAGGCTTATTAATTGGTACCAAAATCCCCAAATATTGGTAGCTTAAACAGGCATAAAATCTTATTTTACAAAGTTGTCTATCTTATTTGACATCCCCAAGGTGATGCCCTCATTCACGTGATTGAAGGTGACTCAGCTGTCTGTATTCTAACCAGTTATAAAGAAGGAAAGAAAAACAATAATATACCTTCCTTTAACGGGCATGATCTAGAAGTTTTATGCATTGTGGGGTTCTTTGCATCTCTTTAGCAAATTTTAGTTTACCTAACCACAGCCAAACCTAGGCAAAGGGAATTTGGAAATAGTAGTGTTTCACTGAGAAGCCACGTGCCCTGAAAAACAACAAAACCCTTACTTAAAAATTGTATGGTCCAATGAAGTAGCTGTATTAACATTTAATTAAAATAAAAAATTCAGTCCTTCATTTCCATTAGCCACATTCCAAGTGTTCAGTAACCGCATAGGGTTAGTGTTGGAAAGCAAAACTTAAGAATGTGTTCATCACTAGGGGCACCTGGGTGGCTCAGTAGTTAAGTGTCTGACTCTCAATTTTTGGTTCAAGTCATGATCTCACGATGGTGAGACTGAGCCCCACATCTCCATGCTCAGCATGGAGCCTGCTTGGGATTTTCTCTCTCTCCCCCTCTCTCTTTGCCCCTCCCCTACCTCTGCTCACACACTCACTCCCAAATAAATAAATAAATAAATAAATAAATAAATAAATAAAACATTTTTTAAAAAAAATGTTTTCATAGCTCAATGCACAGTGAGTGCCTCCTGCTTCTCTACAAGGATAGAACACAGATTGTAAGAATCTTAGTATTCGGTGTCATCAGTTTCTTCTTTTGTTACAAAAATGTGTGTATTTATGTGAACCCTTATTTCTATCTTGAAACACACTCTCACTTCAAGACACAATCTCCAGTCCAATGTTTTTGAGTACAGTAGCCTCCAACAAACTCAGCCATGACTACGTTTTCTCGAGATCTCCATAATAAAAGATAATTGATCTACCTATGACTCCCCCTCCCATACACAGTGGTAGAGCAGGAATAGGAAAACTATATTAAAGTCACCTATTTAAGCAAGGGAGAAAGGGAAGCACACAGTAGTTATTAGCCCAAAATAATTATCAAATTCCCTTGAGTAGAAATTAAATACTCAAAGTGGATTCAGTTTGCTAAGCTCATCAAGCAGTTCTAGGTCTGCATTCTGGGATAAATTATCTCGCCCATTGTTGTCTTTAGACAACATCTAAAGAAGATGAAAGAAGATGAAAAGAAGATGAAAACATCTTCTTCGGCCCACATCTGAAATGAGCAATGAAGAATATTTCTTCTGAGTATTCCGGTGATTTGTGGGTTACTTTAGAAGTTGGAACAATCGTGAACTTTTGCCTTCCTTGAGGTCATCTGAAATAAAGGTTTTGGGTGGGAAGACATGATTCTTAATTCATTGCCACTGAGCTGATTCCTAGTTTTCCAGTCTGAAATTCTTAATGGAAAATACTTGAGAATTACATGGTGTTAGAGTTGAATCTCCTGCTAAGGCTGCCTCTTCAAGATACTTGATAAAATTGCTTCTATTTGGGACACAGAAATAAGTGAATTTCTAACTCTCTATCAACTTATATTGTGGGTCATAGGTATAGAGTAATAGGACTTTCTTTTTCTTAAATATTTTTAAGCTTATTTATTTTGAGAGAGAGAGAGAGAGAGAGAGAGAATGTGAACAGGGGATGGGCAGAGAGGGAGGGAGAGAAAGAATACCAAGAAGGGCCCACAATCAGCATGGACCCATACACAGGACTTGATCCCACAACCATAAGAACGTGACCTGAGCTGAAATCGAGTTGGTCACTTAACTGACTGAGCCACCCAGGCACCCCTAGGACTTTCTAATTATCATTTTGCAATAGCAATATTCAAAATATTTTCATCCAATCTTGCTAGCCACTGTGTATTAAGGAAATGGGCAGAATTAGAAAAATAAAATAAATGAAGTCTAGGATATTTTTTTGTAATGTGACATATAAGTGAGTTTAGTTTATTTACACAGTTTGAGGAGACAAACTACATTAGTGTCTTCTTAAATTTCCATCAGATTTAATTAAACTTTCTGAAACAGCTAATATTATCAGATGAAAGGCACACTTATAGGTAGACTGATTTACAGCAGGAATAAAGACTTCCACTGTCTATTAATTATTCATTTGTCTTAAAAAAAAGCTTTACCTAAATTTCTGAAATAAAATGACTGACAGCAACTTGTGGGTGTAAAACATCCTGGGTTCTAGTCCTGGGTTTACTGCAGTCTTAGCTGTATCAATACAAACCTTTTCATTTCTTAGTTGTAGGACAATGTGTGTTTTAGTTCTGCTATATGGAATTAAACTGACAATGTGGTTTATGAGACATGCTTTCAGATAGGAAGTCTCAAAGTAATATTGAATTTTCTTTCTTAAGAGAATAATTTTCTTTAAGCCAATGAGGAAAAGCCTAGCTAAGTGTAGCCAGGTAAGGACAAGTAAACAGAAGAAATCTCAGTGATAAGTGTAAGTAATACTACATTGTCTAGTTTCACTAGAGGCAAAGTTAACAATCACAGCATTTTGATAGTCTACCCAGCAGTGTGGGCAGGGATTTTATATTAAACAAACCCTAGGGATTTTTATGTTAAATATTCTGAAGGGGACTTAGCGGACACCTTTACCTCAAATTTCTCCAAATGCATGTCTAAAAGGAATAAATAACAAGAATATAGAATGTTTTTGTGCACTTCCAAGGTTTATAAAAAGCTGCTTACAAGTGGAAATTTTTAATATGCACAGAACTGCACATTTAAAAATGGTTAAAATAGAAAATTTTCTGTTATGTACACTTTATCCCAATATTTTCAAAAAGAAAATTCACCAGGTTTCACTTCTCAGAGAAAGTACTTAGAGAATGAGTATGGAAAGCAACCTTATTTTTTCAGTTCACATGTTAAGTTGGATGCTTTTTATTTGTGATCACTTTTACTCTTCAGAAGAACTCTTACAGGTACTGTTCACATTTACAGATGAGAAACTGAGGTTCAGAAAAAGCATCATACAGATGAGACACAGATTCAGAAAGAATATCAAAACCATTCCATTGGTCTGCAAAGTCATGGTAAATTAATATGTCTGAAGGCAGAGACAAAAAGGAGAGTAGTGAGGAAAAGTTCATATGTTCCATGGACTAAGGAAATAGTAGAACATCTCTACCACAGTCCAACTACCATAAGAGTTTTACCATATTCCATCCCTAAGCAATTGCCCAGATAAGCATTAAATAACAAACCTAAATCTAACAATCAATGTAAGCAAAAGAGGGAAAAATGAATGAACGAAAAAACTAATGAATGGTTAATATTTAAAGTTAATGGTTATTGATTGATTGTCAGTAAGAGCCTTATGCACTCTGTGGAAAAAAAAAGACTTTAGTGTTAGATATGGCATCTGGAAAATATGTTTTGAATGAATCTGTTTCAAGTTTTATCTCAGGGAAAACTAACTTTAATAATGAAATTTCAGGGATGCCTAGGTGGCTCGGTCAGTTAAGCATCTAACTTCGACTCAGGTTATGATTTCACAGTTTATGAATTTAAGCCCCACATAGGGCCCTGTGCTGACAGCTCAGAGCCTGGAGCCTGCTTCACATTCTGTGTCTCCCTCTCTGTCTGTTCCTCCCCTGTGCTCATTCTCTCTCAAAAATAAATATTAAAAAAATTATTTTAAAAATTAAATGTTAAATAGAATTGAGATGGTGGAGTAGTACGGGGACCTGAGCTTATATCATCCCTGAAATGCAGCTAAATCAGCACCAAACCATTTTGAACACCTAGAAATTAACCTAAGGATGAATGCTACAATCTGCATAATTTGAGCCATAGAATTTGACAGGTACTTGGTGTAGAGATGTGAACTGGGGGAGAGAAAAAAACCTCTGTGCCTCAGAGGGTAGGGAGCTGAGTTCAGAGAGAGGACAGAAAAAGAAAGGGGGAGTGCAGTGCATTGGGGTCATGCAAGAAAGCACTACCCCTGAAAGAAGGTGGAGACAGAGAGAGAAAAGAGTGAAAACATTTGCAGGGGACTGAACAAGAAATCTGTTCCCCAAAACGATTTATGGGAGAAAGGAGAGGGTTTCACTACCACCAGGATTCTATAAATAGTGGAGCACAGAGTCTGGAGTTTCAGAGCTCAGTGCCTGGTAATGCATTAGTGAGGAAGTAGGCCAAATCACCAGGAGCAGGCAGCACGGTCTGAGGGGTCCATGTGTCACATAGAGAGAAGCAGTTCCTCTGTTTAGAGTGCATTTTGTAGAGACTATACAATCTTCCCATGGGAAAAAGTCCTTGCGGACCCCAGAAAGCAGTCACATTTACTGATATTGGAACAAAGACTCCAAAGAGTGCAGCAAAACCTGGCACCAGCTGTGTGTTGTGATTTACCACAAACTCTGAGCCTATGTGACTGCATGATCATGTGAATGTTTTCTGGGATAAGCCAGACCTGGCCATTGCTCTATGAGACCCTCTTCCAGAGATTCAGCATGGGTCCAAGCTGTGGGGGTATCTGAAGTGTGGGATTTTGATACACAGCCCCATCTCAGCTATAACTCTAGAGGGAGGTGCCACCTGATAGGCAGACAGCTTGGACATGGGCAGAGTAGAGGTGGGGAGTGACAGAGGCCTGAGACAAAGGAGGGGTATTCAATCCTGTGTCTGTGAGGGCACAAATTCCCATACCAGAGATTAGAGAGCTGGGTGAAGTCATTTTCACTTCTAGTGCACACACACACAGATGACTCCAGTGAGCTAATTAGTGCCACCAAGTGGAGAGCAGAGCTGTTACATCAAGCCCTGTCCACTTAGACCCTCCAGGAACATCTTCCAGAAGACCAGAACAAATCCCTTCCACTTGCTTAGTCTATGGACTATAGTGGGCTACAAAGTTTCAGTTCTATGGGAAACTGGATGTAACTTCATTCATGTCTCATTCTGTTTGCTTGTTCATTTGTTCATTTTCCTTGCTTCTGTTTTTGCTGATATTGTTTTATTTTTTCGTTCTTTTCTTTCTCTTTTTTGGAAATAGAAAATGCAGATTTTTTATTGTATTTTATTTTCTTTATATTATTTTATACTATATTCTTATTAATTTTTTAATATTAATTTTTCTTTTTTTTTTAACTTTTTTTCCCTTTCTCTTTTTTCTTCCTATCAATTTCTCTCAACGAGCAGAACAAAACATCCCCAGGCTCTAGCTTCCTTTATTTTATTTTTTTGTTTCATTTGTTTTTATTTTTTTTAATTTTCATTTCTTTCTTAATTTCTTTCTATCTCCAAAATGACAGGGTTGAAGAATTCACTCCCCAAAAAAGAATAGGAAGAAATGATGGCCAGGGTTTCATCCACACAAATATAAATACGATTTCTGAACTAGAATTTAAAACTACAATTGTAGGAATACAGTCTGGGGTTGAAAAAAAGCATAGATGATACCAGAAAAATCCTTTATGCAGAGATAAAGAACAAAAATCTGGTTAGGCCAAAATTAAAAATGCTATAACTGAGATGCAAACTTGATTGTATTCCATGACAGCAAGGATGGATGAAGCAGAGCAGTGAAAAAAGCATAGAAGACACCAGAAAATTCCTTTATGCAGAGATAAAGAATAAAAATCTGGTTAGGCCAAAATTAAAAATGCTATAACTGAGATGCAAACTTGATTGTATTCCATCACAGCAAGGATGGATGAAGCAGAGCAGTGAATCAGTGAGATAGACGATAAATTATGGAAAATAATGAAGCAGAAAAAAAAGGGAAATGAAGGCAAAAGATCATGATAAAAGATTTACAGAACTCAGCAACTTATTACAGAGAAATAGCAATCATATAACAGGAATATCAGAAGAAGAAGAGAGAGAAAGGGGCAGAAGGTGTATGTGAGCAAATTATAGCTGAAAATTTCCCTAATCCTAGGGAGGACACAGACATCAAAATCTAAGAGGCACAGAGAACTCACATTAAATTCAACAAAGACTGACCATCACCAAGGTTATAATAGTCAAATTCACAAAATACACAAAGAAAGAATAATGAAAGCAGCAAGGAAAAAAAAGTTCTTAACCTGCAAGGGAAGACACATGAGGTTTGCAGCAGATCTGCCCAGAAACTTGGCAGCAGAAAAAAGTGGCAAGAAATATTCAATGTCCTGAATCAGAAAAATATGCAGCCAAGAATCCTTCATCTGGCAATTCCGTCATTCAGAATAGAAGGAAAGATAAAGAGTTTCCCAGACAAACAAAAAACAAAGCAATTTGAAAACATTAAACGAGTCCTACAAGAAATTTTAAGGGGAAATCTTTGAGTGGAGGGAAAAAAAAAAAGACTCAAAGCAATAAAGACCAGAGAACATCACCAAATACACCAACTCTACAGGTAACACAATGGCACTAAATTCATATCTTTCAATAATCACTCTAAATGTAAATGGCCTAATGCCCCAATCAAAAGACATAAGGTATCAGAATGGATAGCAAAACAAGACCCATCTGTATTCTGCCTACAAAGACTCATTTTAGACCTAAAGACACCTACAGATTGAAACTGAGGGGATGGAGAACCAATTATCATGCTAATGAACATCAAAAGAAAGCGGGAGTAGCCATACGTTTATCAGACAAATTAGATTTTAAAACAGAGACTGCAACTAGAGATGAAGAAGGGTGTTATATGATAATTAAGTCTACCCACTAAGAAAATCTAACAATTGTAAATATTTATGCCAACTAGTGAGCACCAAAATATATAAATCGATCACAACAATACATTGATAATAATATAATAATAGTAGGAGACTTTAACACCCCACTAACAGATATCTTCAGAACATTTCATCCTCAAGCAGAATACATATTCTTCTCAAGTGCTCATGGAACATTCTCCAGAACAGATCCCATACTGGGTCACAATTCAGCCTTCAACAAGTACAAAATGATCGATATCATACCATGCATATTTTCAGACCACAACACTAGGGAACTCAAAATCAACCACAAGAAAAATTTTAGAAAGACCATAAATACTTGGAGATTAAAGAACATCTTACTAAAAAAAAAAAAAAAAAAAAAAAAAAAAAAAAAAAAAAAAGAACATCTTACTAAATAATAATGAGTTAACCAAGAAATTAAAGAGGAAATTAAAAAGTACATGGAAGCCAATTAAATTAAAACATCCCCAAAACTTTGGGATGCAGCAATGGCAGTTATAAGAGGTCAGTATTTAGCAAGCAAGACTTTCCTAAAGAAGGAAGAAATGTCTCAAATACACAATCTAACCTTACACCTAAGAGAGCTGGAAAAAGAAGAGCAAATAAAACCCAAAACCAACAGAAGAAAGGAAATAATAAAGAGTAGAGCAGAAACCAATGATATTGAAATTAAAAACAAAAACAAAAACAGTAGAACAGAACAACAAAACTAGGATCTGGTTCTTTCAAAGAATTAACAAAATTGACAAACTCCTATCCAGATTTATCAAAAAGTAGAAGACCCAAATAAATAAAATCACAAATGAAAGAGATCACAACAAACATGAGAGAAATACAATAATAAAAGAATAATAAAAGAATATTATGAGCAATTATATGCCAACAAATTGGGCAATCTGAAAGAAATGGATAAATTCCTAGAAACATATAAACTACCAAAAACTGAAACAAGAGGAAATAGGAAATTTGAACAGATCCATAACCAGTAAAGAAATTGAATCAGTAATCAAAAATCTCCAGCAAAAAAGAGTCCAGGGCTGGATGGCTTCCCAGGGGAATTCTACCAAACATTTAAAAAGAATTTATATGTATTCTTTTGAAGCTGTTCCAAAAGATAGAAATGAAAGGAAAACATTCAAACTCATTCTATACGTTCTGCATTACCTGGATACCAAAACCGGACTAAGACCCCACTAAAAAGGAGAATTACAGACCAACTTCCATGAGGAACATGGATATGAATATGCTCAACAAGATACTAGCAAATTGTTTCCAACAATACATTAAAAAGGATTACTCACCACAATATAGTGGGATTTATACCTGAGATGCAAGGCTAGTTCCATATCTGCAAATCAATCAACACAATACATCATATTAAAAAGAAAGGATAAGAACTACATGATCCTCTCAATAGATGCAGAAAAATCATTTGACAAAATATATCATAGATAAAAACTCTCAAGAAAAATAGGAATAGAAGGAACATACTTCAACATCATAACGGCTATATATATATAAGACCCACCACTAATATTATCCTCAGTGAGGAAAAACTGAGAGTTTTCCCGAGGTCAGGAAGACAACAGGGACATCCATTCTCATAACTGTTGTTCAACATAGTACTGAAACATCTAGCCTCAGCAATCAGACAACAAAAAGAAATAAAAGGCATCCAAATCAGCAAGGAAGAAGTCAAACTTTCACTCTTCACAGACAACATGATATTCTATGTGAAAAACCAGAAAGACTGCACCAAAAGACTGTGAGAACTGATACATGAATTCGGCAAAGTTGCAGGATATAAAATCAACATACATACCAATAATGAAGCAGCAGAAAGAGAAATCAAGGAATCAATTCCATTTACAATGGCACCAAAAAACATAAAATACCTAGGAATAAGCCTAACCAAAGAGGTAAACGATCTATACACTGAAAACTATAGGAAGCTTATGAAAGAAACTGATGAAGACACAAAGAAATGGAAAAACATTCCATGCTCATGGATTGGAAGAACAAATATTGTTAAAATGTTGATACTACCCAAACGGAAGTACACACTCATGTATTCCCAATCAAAATAATATCAGAGTTCTTTACAGAGCTAGAATGAACAATTCTAAATTTGTATAGAACCAGAAAGAAACCCAAATGGCCAAAGTAACATTGAAAAAGGAAACCAAAGCTGGAGGCATGACAATTCCAGACTTTAAGCTGTATTACAAAGCTGTAATCATCAAGACATTATGGTACTGGCACAAAAACAGACACATAGATCAATGGAACAGAATAGAGAAACCAGAAATGGGCCCACAAACATGTAGCCAACTAAACTTTGACAAAGCAGGAAAGAGTATCCAATGGAAAAAAGACAGTCTCTTCAGCAAATGGTGTTGGGAAAACTGAATAGTGACATTGAGAAGAATGAAACTAGACCACTATCTTGCACCATATACAAAAATAAATTCAAATGGATTAAAGACATACATGTAAGATGGAAAACCATCAAAATCCTAGAGGAGAAAACAGGAAACAATCTCTTTGATCTTGGCCGCAGCAACTTCTCACTAGACATGCTTCCAGAGGCAAGGGAAACAAAAGCAAAAATGAACTATTAGTACCTCATCAAGACAAAAAGCTTATGCACAGCAAAGGAAAAAAATCAACAAAACCAGAAGGCAACTGATGGAATGAGAGAATATATTTGCAAATGGCATTTTGGATAAAGAATTAGTATCCAAAATCTAGAAAGAACTTATCAAACTCAACACCCAAAAAACAAATAATCCAGTGAAGAAATGGGCAAAAGACATGAACAGACACTTTTCCAAAGAAAACATTCAGATGGTTAACAGACACATGAAATGATGCTCAGCATCACTCATCATCAGGAAAACACAAATCAAACCCACAATGAAATACCACCTCGCATCTGTCAGAATGGCTAAAATTAACACCTTAAGAAACAACAGCTGTTGGTGAGAATGTGGAGAGAGGGAGATACTTTTGCACTTTTGGTGGGAATGCAAACTGGAGCAGCCACTGAGGAGACCAGTAGAGGTCCCTCAAAAAATTAAAAAATAGACCCACCCTATGACCCAGCAACTGTACTACTAGGAATTTATCCAAAGAATATAAAAAAGCTGATTCAAAGGGGGCATATGCACCCCAATGTTTACAGCAGAACTATCAACAATAGCCAAATTATGGAAAGAGCACAAATGTCCATTGACTGATCAATGGATGAAGTGTGTATGTGTGTGTGTGTGTGTGTGTGTGTGTGTGTGTGCGCGCGCATGCATGTGGAGTATTAGTAGCTAAAATGAATTAAATTTTATTGTGTGCAACAATGGGGATGGAACTAGAATGTATTATGCTAAATGAAATAAATCAGTAAGAGAAAGACATATGATTTCTCTCATATGGAGAATTTAAGAAACAAGACAGATGAACATAAGAGAAGGGAAGGAAAAATAAGATAAAAATAGAGAAGCAAACCACAACAGACTCTTAAATATGGTGAATAAAATGAGGGCTTATGGAGGGATGTTGGGTGGGGGGAGGGGGATGGGCTAAATGGGTAATGGGCATTAAGGAGTGTACTTGTTGGGATGAGCAGCAAGTACTATACGTGACTATACGTGATGCTATACGTGACTGATGAATTACTAAATTCTACTCCCGAAACCAGTATTACACTATATGTGAACTAACTTGGATTTAAATTAAAAAAGTTTTTAATGCAATTTCAGAATTATATTCTGAGTATATAGAATATATACTCAAAGAAGTAGCTTTCACTCAATCATAAAAAAAAAACCCACAAATTCTGCCAGTATGAAGGGTAAAGACTGAAGATATAAAAATAGTTCCAAACATACACACAGGAAAAAGGAACTTTAAAAATAGAATGCAACTATATTTTCACTCTTCTTTGCAATTGTTCCCACTGTTCACCTTCTCTCAACTTTATACCCAGCACTATACTGGAAATATTAACTTTGAGAATCTTAATCTTAAAACCAGATTATCTAAAACCCTGAAAATAAATCAGTGGGAGAAATCTGTCTGTGGCACTTACTGCTTTTTATAGGAACAGTAAAAAAAACATTCCTCATCAGATTCAAGGAAAACAGTCTTTAATGCTCAGGTTTAGGAGGTGACAAAATATTTTAGGAGCTGAGTCTTACATATAACATTTTTTATAAACAGAAACTGCATGACTATCTACTACTGTTTCCTATCATTAGTGTGATCCAAGAAGTGGGAGAGAGGAAAGGGTTCAACTACAATTGCCTTTGGGTTGCTATAGTATTTGTTAATAGAATTAAGAACTATACATGTCACCCACCTCTAGAAATGACATCATTAGCTCCTAATTTTGCTTTTTGAAAAAATTCTAATCATTTTATAAAAAGACTTGTAAATAGACTACCCAATAAATTAAGATCAAGATTGCTAAAACTTAGTGATTATCTTTTGTGATATCTATCGCAGAAATTAGCCAACTTCAAGTTACAGGAGCATTCCCCACAAGAGACCACTGTCCACACAAGTCCATCCCAACTTTGGACACCAACTACAAGTTAAAAGGTTTCTCAAACCATACTCAGGTTTGATAATTTTCTAGAACGAGGCATAGACATACTGAAAATTATTATGTTCAGGGTTACACTTTATTATAAGTAATGGATACAGAATAAAATGAGATAAGAGAAGTGCACAGAGTGGGGTCTAAAGAAGCAACAGAAAGGGAGCTTTCCCAGTCCTCTCCTTGTGGAGTTGGAACAAATTTCTTTCCAGGCATCAATATGTGGCAATACCTATGGAGTATTGCCAATTAAGGAAGTTCACTTAAGCACTGGTGCTCAGAACTTTTATTGGGACACTGTCACATAAGGATGATTGGTTAATTGATTGCCCATGTGTTTAATCTCTATCTTTGGGTGAACTGATACCACACAACTCAAAACTCCCGTGCAAAATTGTATCACTTGCCTCTTTTTTATGGCCAGCCCCTGCCTTAAGTCACACTGTTACCTCCTAGAATACATTACCTCCAGAAACCTAGGGAGAGGAGTAGACTTCTTTGAGGGTAAGTTTCAGTTGTTTATTACATACTACCGGTATTAGTTTGCTAATGCTGTCATAACAAAATGCCACAGAGTGGATGGTATAAACAACAGGAACTTATTTGCTCACAGTTCTGGAGGCTTGAAGTACAAGATCAGGGTACTAGTAGGGGGATTTCCTTTAAGACCTCTTGCATTTCCTGTAGTTCACTAGTCTCTTGCTGCCTTTTCACAAGGTGTTTACTCTGTGCATCCTCAGCACCGGTATCTCTTCATCTGTTCTCTTTTTATAAGGACACCAGTCAGGTTGGATCAGGGCTCTCTCTAGCAGTTTCATTTTAGCTTAATCACATCTTAAAGTTTATATCTTCAAATACAGTCACATTCTGAGGTCCTGGGGGCTAGGGCATCAGTGAATTAATTTTGGAGAGCTACAATTCAGTCCATAAGATCACTTAAACTCTGAGGCAAGACCAATGGCTTCGATCTCGTCTTCCCCATGTGTTAAATAACTGAGTCAGCAAGTGAGTATTAATTTGCTGAAAAAAAAATCACTCTATTTTCCTGGAATGCATATTTTACTTAGATGGGTAGCAAAATGTTTGTGTGTTTACATCAGTGGCTTAGTTTCAGTGTTTTTGTCCCCATTACAGAAAGAATTGTATACAAAAACAACCTCTGGAAGGAAATAATAACCTTGAGCTGTTTTTTTTTTCTTGTATTCATGCATTTAGCATGTAGATACTTGACCTGGGGTGAAAGAAAATTTTCTTGTGATTATAAGAGAAAATGTCAAAGTGAGACCTAACATGCCATATACAGTAGTCCTCTGTTTATCCATAGTTTCACTTCCCATGATTTCAGTTATCTGCAGTCACCTGCAGTCAGGAAGTAGAAGATCCTCCTGACAGATCATCAGGAGGTCAAGGTAATCTAAAACTATGTCACAATGCCTATGTCATTCTCCTCATTCCATCTCATCATGTAGGCATTTTATTATTGCATAGCATCGCAAGGGTGAGTACAGTATATTTTGAGACAGCTATCACATTCACATGACTTTCATTATAATACATAGTTATAATTGTCCTATTTATTGTTGTTGTTGTTGTTAATCTTTCACTGCGCCTAATTTATAAACAAAGCTTTATCATAGGTATGTGTGCACAGGAAAAAACAGTGTATATAAATTTCAGTGGTTTCAGGCATCCACTGGAGGTCTTGGAATACATCCTCTGCAGATAAGGGGGCACTACAATATTCTGTACACTGAAATGGAAAGTTCAGTAAAACAGATTTTTCACAGTGTTCATTTTGTTAATCTGCAACTTTTGTGGTCCTGTGAATACACTACGACATTAGAAAAGCCCTTCTTGTACCCTTATGTGTTTTATAATCTCTAATATTCAATTTGTAATTCAAGTAGCTTTCTATGTGCCAAAGCATGATTTTAAGAATGTTTATGTAACTCTTCTAACAGAAAGTATGGCATTGTTATCAGACCCCACTTTTTAAGAAACGGATTTGACTTTTTAGTACTCTTTTCGATTTGTAGAAAAGTCAGAGATTTTAAGAGAGCGTTCCCATATATTCATCCCTATAGTTTCCCTTATTGTTAACCTATTGTTAACATCTTACATTAGTGTGGTACATTTGTTATAATTAATGAATGGATATTGATGCATTTTAATTAAGTAAAGCCCATTTAGTTTGTTCGGATTTTTTATATTTTTACATAAAGTCTTTTTTTCTATTCCAGGATCCCATCTAATATACCACATTACATAAAGTTATTGTTTCCTTAGGCTCCTCCTGACTCTTAGTATCTGACTTTCCTTTCATTTGATGACCTTTACAGTTTTGAGGAGCACTGAACAGGTGTTTTTTGGGATGCCCCTCTATTGGAATTTGGCTCATATTTTTCTCATGATAAGACTGGTTTTATGGACTTGGAGGAGGCACATCACAGAAGCCAAGTATCATTTTTATCACAGCATTTCAGGGTACATACTATCAATATCATTTATGACTGCTGGTGTTGGTTTTAATCACCTGACTGAGGCAGAGTCTGTCAGGTTTTGCCATCATAAAGTTACTCTTTTTTTTTCCCTTTCCATACTGTAGTCTTTGGAAGGAAGTCACTATGTGCAGCCTACAGTTAAGAGATGGAAACTTATGCTCTCCCTACGAGATGACAGAGTATCTACATAAATTATTTCAAATTCTCCTGCACAGACCACTTGTCTCCTCTCCCCTATTAACTTATTCATTTATTTATTTATATTAGTATGATCATGGATATTTAAATTTTCAGGCTATATATTAATTCTACATTATTTTGCTGTTCATTTTATTTTAGCTTTAGCATAGAAAACTCCTTAGCTTGACTTTGGTGCTCCTTCAAATGACTCTATTTTTTAAACAAACATGAAATGACACAGTGAATCCCCTTATATTAGATAATAACCCCCACCCCCAATACTAGGGATTGCCTTCAGAAAGCAATATATACCTTCTGTGTAATTTTCCTCCACTCTGGCTGTGTGTGTGTGTGTGTGTGTGTGTGTGTGTGTGTGGTGTGTGTGTGTGTGCGAGATGTTCGCCTGTTTTTTCCTTACTATTTTATAACCATTATTACTTCCTCTATTGTCAGGCTCATGACCAAATAATAACCCACCAAGAGCAAATGTTCTTCAGTATAATGTAAAACACTATCTCTTCCCCAAATCTCAGCAGGCCTCTCTAACACTGCTTATAGTTCAGTTTAGTAGGTTATTGTGACATAATTAAGTTTTATAATTCAATGCCAAGGACAAACTGAAAAACACTAAAAAGAAAAGATGTCTTCGATATGCTCTTCTGTAAGGACAAATAATCATGTCAACTTTTATTTAGCTTTGTACAACAATCTGAGTAGAACCTCTTATATCTTGCTAGAACTCATAAATGTTTTGGCACAAGAATTTTGTAACCTTGGTTCAGGTACAATGGTGTTAGCATGTGTTTTGTGAAGTTGGCAGATAGTCCAGTAGGGGAAAAATATCAACAGTAAATGGAACGTTGGCATCTCAGACTCCTGTTTCCCTTGAGTCCTAAAAATGAACATAGTTCCTGGAGACAAAATATTTGAATGATATGCATAGTTTTATGTGGGAATTTGGAATAAATACACTGATATGTTCTGCATCATTAAATAACTACCTTTATAAACACCAACATTATTCTAAGTATTAGGCAGTTTATATTATACATTTCCTAGCCTTTTAAAAACCAATAAACAATTTCTGATGATCTGGTTGATAAAATAAAAAGAATGAAGCTTAAAAGTGAGATATTTTAACTCTATGAAACAGAGGAAATAAATCAGTGACTTCTCCATTTTATGTTCCAGGCAAGCCCCTTATTCTGGAAAAATCCTATTCTTTTCCCTAATTTTCCTAACTTGTTTAGTCAAGAGTTCAATGATGTTTTAATAATCAGTAGTGGCACATTCAGTTACTTTATGTAGCCAGCAAGATTAATTGCAAATATTTTAAATACATTTCTTTTGTTGAATTATAGCATATAATGTACTATTTTAGCAGGATGTAATACTTCTTAATATTTTGATTATTTTATTTATTTATATTTTAAGTGTATATGTAAAAATCCAATTGCATTTATTCAGTATTTTTTTAAATATGAAATTTATTGTCAAATTGGTTTCCATACAACACCCAGTGCTCATCCTAATATGTTTAACCCATATCTAGCATGTCTTGTTGCAATGCCTAATTTTAGGTGTTTCCACATTGACTATAGCTTGGTGCTGATTAACTTCTGGGCTTGTCCTATGGTATTTTCACTCTCCAAGTTTTGGTCTTTCTCTTGTGTCTACCTTGCAGAGGAGTTTCTCTCTGCTATTTCTATTTAATTACTCTAAGGTTTCATTAGTTTCATTTTAAATTAAGTGGGTGCTAGAAACACTTATAATTGTCACAACAGTATGAAGAAAGTTAACACCTACCATAATAGGTATTAGTTCAGAAATGTAAGCAGATCTTATACCAAATCTTTACTGGTCGACTCTTGGGGTCACTATTTATAAATTCAAATATATTGCTTTTTTTCAGTCACTAGAATCTTTCAGGGTGTCTGAAAGCAATCAAGTGATGACTATACCTCCCTGAATCTTGAGGTATCACATTTGTAACTGACATAAAACCCTGAAATAATAAAAGGAGTTTCCTGTCTCTTGTGTTCCACTCACTGCTACTTTCTGCAACTAATAGCAGCAAGTTCAAACCACTGCCTTAAGAAAAGTTATACAAGCAAAACTATAAGCAGAATGAAAACAACTTCTTTATATCAGGTTAGTCACATTTCAAAATAGGCTTTAAGAAGATATAATTGCCTTGAGATTGAGAGAAAATGAAAAAAAAAATTGTGAAGGTGGCATTTTAATCTCAAAGTTAGAGACCACAAGGTCTCTGACTCTCAATTTACTTATAATCAATGGGTTTGAAAAAAAAATAGAAAAACCAGACTAATCAAGATCCAACTTCTAGTGATTGGGGGGTAGGGGAAGAATGACTCTTATAAAATATGCCTAAAGCCTTGTCTATAGTAAGGTCCTACTCTTAGAAATGGGTAGGGGAAATTTTGCAATAATCTTATCTCACTAGCTGATCAAAGGACATAGCTCCCTCTAGCCATCCTGTATCACTTAAGGAGAAAAAAGAAATACAAAGTCAACAGGGGTCATGTCTTTAAGGAAACAGATTGGGAACACTGCAAGTAGGGAAGGTTGTAGGAGGCAGCAGGGTAGGGGGAATACCTATATCATCAGAGAAACATTTGTGAAAGTCACAACCCAAGAAGCAGACCACAAAAACACTGAAATTAATTGGTAATATTAGAGAATTAGAGAATATTAGAGAATGCTCCCCCTCCCTCACACCCTATGACCACATCAGTATGACTCCAGTATAAAAAACAGTAGATTACAGCTAAAAGAGCTTCAAGACACAAAGTCCTTGAGGAGGAATACTTAGGGAAGCCCAAAGTTAGTATTGGGCACAAGGGGTGCCTGGGTAGCTCAATGGGTTGAGCTGCTGACTCTTGACTTCAGCTCAGGTCATGATCTCATAGTTCACAGGATCAAGCCCTGTGTTGGGCTCGGTGCTGATGATGCAGATACTGCTTCTCTCTCTCCCTCTCTCTCTGTCCCTCCCCCTGCTAATGCTTGCTCTCTTTCTCTCTGGCAAAATAAATAAATAAACTTTTTTAATTTTAATGGGTACCAAAACAAGATCACTAGAAGAATTTGAAAACTTCAACACCTACAACAACAGCAAACATTAAACAAAGCCCAACTTCTAGCCATAGTAACATAAATCTTCATACTAAATATCTATTTACTTCAATCTCTATTATCCAATACATGTCTCACTTTCAATTAAAGATATAAAGCATGCCAAAGCATGCCAGAAATCTGAAGGGGAAAAGCAGCATATGACCAGACTCAGTATGACAAATATGTTGGATTAATCAGATGAAGTTGAAATAACTATGATTGGGTCACCCGGGTGACTCAGTCAGTTAAGTGTCTGACTCTTGATTTTGGCTTAGGTCATGATCTCACAGTTCATGAAATTGAGGCCCATGTCAGAATTATTCACTGACAATGCTGCAGAGCCTGATTGGCATTCTCTTTCTCCCTCTCTCTCTGCCCCTCCTCTGTTCACACTCACTCTTGCTCTCTCAAAATACATAGTTTTTAAAAATAGTTAAAATAAAATAACCATGATTAATATGTTAAAGGTTCCAATGAAAATTAATATATAAGTTAGGCCATTTCATCAGAGAAATGGAAAATATATGAAGGTATTAGGTGAAAACGCTAGAAACCAAAAATGGCAAAATAGAAATTATGACCTTCAATGGGCTCATTAGTAGAGTCAACAAAGTCACAGAAATAGTCTGTGAACTTGAAGATAGGGCGACAGAAATTATGGAAACCAAGACACAAATATCAAAAAAGGAATCAGAAAAGAGCATCAAAGAACTGAAGGACAATGTAAAACTATGTAATACTCAAAATTTGAATCCTTGATGCTAGAAAATGAAAGAACGGGACAGAGGAAATATTTTAAGAAATAATGACTAGTAACTTTACAATGGTAGTGGCAGAACCAAATTGCAGATGCAATAAGTTCTAATTATAAGAAAAAAAAAAACTTCTAAGAATTAATGAAATAAACAGAAATCTTGAAAGCATTCATGGGGGTAAGACAAGAGAAAGAAAGATAAGAATTACAGTACAGTTCTTATTAACATACATGAAAGCCAGCAGAAAGAAAAAAAGGAAAAGGAAGAAAAGGAGGAGAAGGAGAAGGAGAAGGAGAAGGAGAAGGAGAAGGAGAAGGAGAAGGAGAAGGAGAAGGAGAAAGAAAAGAAAAAAAGAAAAAAGAAAAAAGAAAAAAGAAAGGAAGGAAGGAAGGAAGGAAGGCAGGAAAAATTCATATACCCAGAAAAATTGTCTTTCAAACAAAAGGGAGATATAAAGGCTGTCAAAACAAAACAGATATGATTTATTGCCAATACACCTACTTCATAAGAAATGTAAAGAGAAGTTATTCAGGCTAAAAAGAATGTGATATAGGTCAGAAACTTGAATCTATAGAAAACAAAAGCATTGCAAGTGGAATATATAGAGATGAAATATATACTTTTAATGCCATTTTAATTGTAAAGAGATAATAGAGGAAAGCAATAACAACAGCAATGTATTATGTGCTTAGAGCATGTGTAAAAGTGAAGTATGTGACAACAATGGCACAAGGGCTGAGAGGGATGAATAGCCTCATAATTCATGTGAAATTGTATACTATTATTTTAAAGTTGAACTACATTACTAAAACTGTATATTGGAAACCATAGGAAATTGATTAAAAATGTTTCACAACAAAAGTCAATAAAAGAGATAAAAAAATATCATAAAATCTATCTAGTTAAATCTAGAGAAGGCTGATAAAGAGTTAAAAATAAAGAAAAAATGTGGGGCACCTGGGTGGCTCAGTCGTTTAAGGGTCCGACTTTGCTCATGTCATGATCTTACGGCTAATGAGTTCAAGTCCCACATCAGGCTCTGTGCCGACAGCTCAGAGCCTGAAGCCTGCTTTGGATTCTGTGTTTCCCTCTCTCTCTCTGCCTGCCTCCCTCCCGCCCCTGCCTCATGTTCTGTCTCTCTTTGTCTCAAAAATAAATAAACACTAAAAAAACTTTTTAAGAAAAAATGCAATGAAAATAAGACACCTATGAAGATAATTGATTTTATTCCAATTATTTGAATTATTGCTTTAAAAGTGAATATTTAAACATACTAAAAGAAATTTTCAGATTTGACTTAAAAAGCAAAGCCTAATAAATATACTGTCTGTAAGAAGCTCACTGTAAATATGACTTAAATTAGTTAAAAATAAAAAGAAGTAGAAATAGACTTCACAAATATAGTTGACTGATTTTTGACAAAGAGGCAAAGGAAATTCAATGCAAAACAATAGTTCTTTCACCAAAATTTCTTAAACAATTGAACTTCCATAAAGAAAAAATAAACCTTAAGACATAAATCACATCTTTTAAAAAATAACTGATAATGAGTCAAAGACCTAAATGCTAAACATAAAATTATACAATGGTTTAAAAGTTATAGGAGAGGGGCGCCTGGGTGGCGCAGTCGGTTGGGCATCCGACTTCAGCCAGGTCATGGTCTCGCGGTCCGTGAGTTCGAGCCCCGCGTCGGGCTCTGGGCTGATGTCTCAGAGCCTGGAGCCTGTTTCCGATTCTGTGTCTCCCTCTCTCTCTGCCCCTCCCCCGTTCATGCTCTGTCTCTCTCTGTCCCAAAAATAAATAAACGTTGAAAAAAAATTTTAAAAATACATGTTTAAAAAAAAAAAGTTATAGGAGAATAATCTGTGAAACTTTGGATTTTGTGATTAGGTTTTTAGACACAACATGAAATGAACAATGTATAAAAGAAAAAAAATCGATAAATTGGATTCATCAAAATCACAATATTTTGCTCAGAAAAATAAATTGTTGAGATAATGAAAAACAAGCTTCAGAATGGGATTAAACATTTGTAAATTACACATGTGAGAAAAAAATGTTAAAACTCAACACCAAGAAAACTACAAGAGTGACTTCAGCAAGATAACAGACTGAGAGCTCCCAATGTTCATCACAGTACCAAAAAAAATTAAAAATTAAAAAATAAACCATTAACCACTAGTGACAATAACACTATAATAAAGAAGCTGCAGCAAGTTGGTGCTTCAGAAAAATCAGGGATGTCTGCATAGGAAAACATTTCATGTGGGTCAACCTATCTCCCTGTCTTTCACAGCTGAGTGCAGAGAGTGATCCCCTAGGCCATAATCTCCCCCTATTGAAGAAAACAGAGCAGGTAGCCTTTGCTATCAATGTGGACACCCATAGCATTCACCACCAAAACACATACAATCCTTTGCTGACACTTACTTCAGCTGAGAGCGGTCCCTAGAATCCACGTCACTCTAACCCTATGGAGAAGGAGCCACTGATGTACTTCCATGAGGCTGGAGTCACCACCCTTCATCCCTGTCCTGACAGTAACATGCACATGACCAGCACTTGGCTCCATAGCCACTCCACTATTGCCTGTACCCTGAACAGTTGCACCACTGACACAACATACAAGCCTGCATCTTGGACCCCAGTGCCTAGAGGGATCCTCTAGGCATGACTTCCACCTATGGGGGGAAAGGAAAGCAGAAGGACTAGAACAGCCTTTGCCACAAAGGACCCAGTAGCTCTCACCACCACGATGGACATACAGCTTTAGCCACTGAAGAACCCTACAGTTCTTATCAATATTGACCTCAGCTGATGGAGCTTCCTGGGGTATATGCTTCTGTGTTCCCCTGAAGCCAGCCAGAACCTCTGCTGCCCCCTGGAGCTGGAGCCACCACACCCAACACAACCACCACCCTCATACCCACCCATAGATGAGGGTCTTTCCCCTGGAAACTAGTTCATAGTGTGGAAAAGGTGACTGCTCCTTCACATGCACAGAACACAAAACACAAGGCTACAAGGAACATGAGGGGACACCACTGAAGCAGCCAATGCTGATGAACAGGGGACACTGCATTGCAGGGCATCACAGGATCTTTTATTCAAAAGGCTACTGCTTTCAAGATCAAGAGATAGCGCTGACCTTCCTAATACATACAAACAGGTAC
Source organism: Felis catus (assembly GCF_018350175.1). NCBI lineage: Eukaryota > Metazoa > Chordata > Mammalia > Carnivora > Felidae > Felis > Felis catus. The sequence goes on along the minus strand of NC_058385.1, from coordinate 36,107,824 downwards.
AGACGGTTAGACATAATGAGGAGATACAGAGGAATATGCCTCAAATGAAAGAACGGGACACAACTACAGCAAAAGAGCTAAATGAAATGGAAATAAGCATTATGCCTGATAATTCAAAGTAATGGGCATAAGGATTCTGAATTTGAGAAGAGTGAAGGATCTCAGTGAGACCTCAACAAAGAGATAGAAAATATAAAAAAGAACCAGTCGGATATAAAGAACTCAACTGAAATAAAAAATACACTAGAGAGAATTAATAGCAGATTAGAGGAAGCAAAAGAACAGATCAATGAGCTGAAAGAGTAATGGAAAGCAACCAAGATAAACAAAAAATGAAAAAGAATAATAAAAATGGGAACAGGTTAAAGGAATACAGTAACATCAAGTATAACAACATTTGCATTATAGGGATCCCAGAAGAAGAGAAGGGTGCAAAAAAATTTCTTTGAAGAAATAATCGTTGGAAACTTCCTTAATCTGGAGAAGAAAACAGATATCCATATCTGAGAAGCACAGAAAACCCCGTAAAATAATCAACCCAATGAGGTCTACACCAAGACACATAATAATTAAAAGGGGGGGGGGATAGTGAAATATTAGAATAAATAGAATAGGGGGGAAATGGCTGAAAGAAAAAACAGCTACATACAAGGGAAACCCCATAAGGTTATCAGCTAATTTTTCAGCAGATTTTGCAGGACAGAGGGAGTGGCATAATATATTCCAAATACTGAAAGGAAGAAACTGGCCACCAGGAATGCTCTACCCAGCAAAGTTATCATTCAGAATAAAAAAAGAGATGAAGAGTTTCCTAAACCAAAGTTGGAGTTCATCACAACTAACCTAACAAGAAATGTTAAAATTAATTATTTGACTGGAAAGAAAAAGCTATAACTGGGAGTAAGAAAATTCTGAAAGGAAATACTTTCACAGGTAAATATAAATGTAATAAAAGTGGATTAATCACTTATAAAACCAGTATGGAGGTTAAAGCACAAAAGCAGTAAAAAAAATTACATCTATAAAAATCAGTCAAGGATACCCCAAATATAAGGATGTGAAGTATGACATCATATACATAAAACATGGCCAGGGTTGGGGGGGGGGATTGGAGTAAAAATTTAGTGCTTTTAGAATGGATTAAAACTTAAGCAACCATCAACTTAATATAGACTGCTATATGCATAACATGTTATATATGAACCTAATTGTAACCATAGATCAAAAATTATAGCAGATTCACAAAAAGGAAAGATAAAAATATATAAGCATAACATTAAAGAAAGTCATCATTCACCAAGAGAAGAGAGAAAGAATAAAAGGAAAAGAGAACTACAAAAACAACCAAAACAAAACAAAATGGCAATAAGTACATACCTATCAATAATTACTTTGAAAGTAAATGAACTAACATTCCAATCAAAAACAGAGGGTGACTAAATGAATGAAAAAGAAAACCTATCTATATGCTCCCTACAAGAGACTCACTTGAGACTAAAGACATATACAGATTGAAAGTGAAGGGATGGAAAACATTCACCAGGCAAATGGAAGCAAAAAGAAAGCTGCAGTAGCAATACTTATATCAGGAAAATGACTTTACAACAGAGACTCTAACAAGAGACAAAGACACTATATAATGATAAAGGGAATAATCCAATAAGAGAATGTAACATATCTATGCACTCAACTTGGAAGCACCTATATATACAAAACAACTATTAACAAACATAAAGGAAAAAACTGACAGTAATATAATAGTGGGGAACTTTAGTAACCCACTTACATCAATGGAGAGTTCATGCAGACAGAAAATCAACAAAAATACAGTGGTTTTGAATGACACAATGGGCCAAATGGACCTAATATGTGTATATTCCAAACATTCCACCCCAAACCAGCAAGACATACATTGTTTTCAAGTGCACCTGGAACACTGTCCAGAATAGATTACCTGTTAGGTAGCAAAATAAATCTCAATACATTCAAGAAAACTGAAATCATATCATGCATCTTTTCTGACCAATTGGTATGAAACTCAAAATCAACCAAAAAAAAATCCAGAAGTGACACAAATACATGCAGGCTAAATAATATACTACTAAACAATGAATGGGTCAAACAAATCAATCACATGGAGACAAATGAAATTGAAAACACAGTGGTTGCAAATCTTTGCAATCCAGCAAAGATGTTCTAAGAGACAAGTTTATGGTAATACAGACTTACTTCAAGGAACAAGAAAAATCTATTTTTTTGTCTCTTTTTGTTACATAGAATTAGACTCATCTATGAAGATGACAGCTCATGTACAGGGAATCTTTGCAACTGAGGAATGTTATGTTAACAAAGGTGATAAATGAAAAGAAAAAGATGCAACATACCTTTAGTTGTGAAAGGACTTTTTCTTGAATGCAAAATACTGTACATTTTTTTAGTTTGAGACAGAGAGAGAGAGAGTGTGCATGAGTGGGGGCAGAGAGAGAGAGAGAGAGAGAGAGAGAGAGAGAGAGAGAGAATCCCAAGCAGACTCTGCACTGTCAGCATAGAGCTCAATGCAGGGCTCTATCCCACGAACCATGAGATCATGACCTGAGCAAAAATCAAGAGTCCAACGCTTAACCAACTGAGTCCCTCAGGTGCCCCTGTACATGTTTTTCAATAGCAAAACAAAAAACCAATAGAGTTAATAATGTGTTTTGTTCTTGTTAATACTGCAGTTATCCATTTGTTTATTGACTTTTTCAAGTTCTTATTTATTCCTCGTTTCATGTTATTATTGACATTTCTGCTCCATTATCTAAATGGTCAGCCAGTGACTTGACAGAAATTTCTTTTAGTGCTAAAATTTAGCAGACTTTTTCTTCTCCAAACACTCCCTTGGTTTTATTCGTCTTTTGTTTTGTTTTTTTTAAATATGATTCTGGAGGTCTGAAATGTTGATTTGAACAATTTTTTTTGCCAGATTAATGGCTGACTCGGTGGAGGGATGGATCTTTGTAATTTCCTACTCCACCACTATCAGTGACATCACTCTTACTTCTCAGAGACAGGAAATTCTCCCCACAAGGGGATTCCTCCAGCTGAGTACCCTACTCTTTTGAAAACCTAAGAGGACAATGTCAGCTCAGTGTATTTTTTTGTGTGTTGTGGAAAATCTATTTTAATGGTACAAGAGGGGGTGTAATTATTAGCCTCCCAAACCGATGGTCTAAAATCAACCATGGAGCTAGGATTATCATTATATGTAATAATCGTATTCATAGAATGGTCAATTAATGAGCAAATACTGTGCTGCTCCTCACTAAGCAGCTAGGGAAATACAATAGTAAATAAACTGCACTGGACTAAAGACCTCAAAACCTAATTCGTGTGATATTTACAACACAATTAAAAATTATTTCTAAGGCAACATTTTAGCAACTGAAATCAGTGGTCTTAATCTGGATGCTAGCATACAGAAGGCAACCTAAAAGCCTTTTATTGTGTTAGCCATTATGTTGATTTTTGTCAGTTGTTTTGCTTTTCGTTTGTTATTTGAGCACTTTTACTTGAGGTATGCACTCCCCATGCCAGCATTTTTACCAACATTCTTGAATATCATATATCCAGCTCACATGTTTATCGCCTTTTCTGAAGGTGGCTCAGCTTGTGACGCTTTCTATATTATATTCCTTTTGTGCAACCAAGCAACCTAGCAACTTTCTCTTATTTTTAGGATATCAAATATTGTAAGCATTTTTAGGTAGAAATGTTTAACATTGATCTGCTTTGTATTCTTACATTTTTCTTTTGCTACATTAACATACAATATTTCACTTAAAAAATTCTAGTCGGGTTTTTAGCCTTCTCTGATTTTAGTAAGAAACAGAAATGCAATAGAAATGTATTATGCTGGAATCTATGTGCATGGTCAATTGTTCTAAGAGGTTGAATAAAAATGCCATGATATTTATATCTGGATTTATAAATATGGAAATTCTGAAGCAAGTCCACTGATACACAATTATCAAAATAGCTCTAGGCTAATTATCTGCATGCATTTTTATATCTCACAAATAAAAGCAAACCATGCAATTTACAAATCAATCAATCACTATTTATTGAGTGCTTCCTCTGTGCTTTGTACTGTGCATGTAGCTTACAGCTGTAACTTTATTGACTGATGTGGATCACTGCACAATCAATATGGTGGGGGTAATATTTACCAGTCACAAAATCTGAATGGGACACAGAAATGAACATTTGTGTTTATTTTGCAGTCCACATTAACAATTACATGGATACATGGCTTCTATCTGAATTATTAAATGATTAAAGAATAGATAGCAATTTTCTTAATAACCCAAATTTTTACATAAAGTCTCCCCAAGCTATTATTTCTGCAGTACACAGATGTAAACGTAACTTTTTCAGGCTATTCCTAAATCTTTCTACCTAAGTCAATCTTATTTTAAAAAGTTCTTTTCTCCCTTACAATAATTTTGGTTTTGTTTTGATATCTTACAATACAAACTGGGTAGAATGTTGGTAAGTTGCTGAAAATAAATGACAGAAGAACAGAGGATAACAGAAGACCTATGAAATATTTTGGAAGGACAAAATAAAGTGGTTCTTCCATTTAATCTTTGATTAATGGCACAAAAAAGAAGACTGACCACTGGCTGTCCAGAGTCTAACAGAACTCTGAACTCCCAGCAACCACAGCTTGACCTCAACCTAATACCCTTTAGTTCATTAGATGGAATAGAGGAGAGATAATGAGAGACCAGAGAGTTCACAGAAACTACTGCTGCCTTAACAGCATAAAACCAGTGTTCACAAAATCCTCTCCAGGAAGCTTTCACCAGAGGTCACACTTCAAACATTTGATCATTTCTTTCTTCTTTTGTATAGAGTAAGCAAGGTAGAGAAAAAAATCTTTACAAAAAGCGTAACTGGATGTTCACACTGTTTTCTCATTCGTTCCTTCTCTATGAGATAACTAGAGATGTGAAAAGTTGATGGATTAAGCAAAGACTTCCTCTTCAAATGAGGATTATAGAATAAATTTGCCTTCTTGTCACACATTTGGTAGCAAATACGGAATATCTACTTTGTTTTCAGCCTAATGTTTAAATATGCAAATAAAACAGGGTAAAGGAATATTTTAATATTCCAAATACATGTTTTAATTTTTCTTTTTGGAATATTTATTTGCAAATAGACTTTGTTCCATTTCCGCAGTTTTAACATTCAGAATGTTTGGAATATTTTAACCAAGATTCAGATTATTACTTGATACTATGGTGGTCTGTTGATATGTATTGTAGGTAATGTTCTACATTGATTACATAACTTTATTTCAGCAATTCCCTTTTTTTTAAGGCCCAGAATATTTCTTTAACAGGGCCCCAACTGAAAATAAACTGGTATTCAGAGTCTGATTATATCAAAAAGCTTATAAATATAAGCTTTGTATATACATATATATACATATATATACACGTATATATACATATATATGTATATATAAGCTTTGTCTTTGTATAGACAGACACAGGGGTTTAGTAGCCAAGGTACAAACATGGGAATTTTCAGAGTGTTGAGAACACATGTTAGAAGAACATTTGTGAAATTTCATAAGGGAATACAGATTAAGGAAAATATAACACAAACAAAAGAACAGGGAACAATGATGGTTGTATGATGTCTTGTCCCCAGTCTGACATCACAAAAAGAAAGTGCTGCTTTTAATATTCCCCACATTTTGCAACACTTCCTACCAGATAGCCCTTCACAGATATAAATATTCTGTTAATTGTCTTTCTGTACTCACAGGAACAGTGGTGAGTTATCAACTGGGCTCATGTATCTCAGTAAACACAGCAATGCAGGCCCTGGCAAGAAATCAGTATTAAGCTGGGCAATAGAATTATATAGGATCGAGCGTTAGAGACTCTCAGAAATACTTTTAGTATCTCTGCAGGAGTCTACAGTCCTACATAAGGAAGGAGTTCCAGGTCAATGGAATTTGAAAATTAAAGTTAAAATGACCTCCTTTCTATTCACACTGAAAGGAGTGCTGAGAAAATTTGGGTTTCCTCCAGTAGTGTGGCTTTCTATCTCCCAAGAACAATTTCTGTCACGAACAAATCTACCTGAATCAGGCACTGAATGAAAATTAAAGGATCCTCAGGCAGGCCCACGTCATTCATCATATAGCAAGCAAGGAAGAATCTCTAAACCATCCCAGTTTTTATTTCTTCGTCGTCATGCAATGCCTAACATTAATTGTTCCAATTTACCTGGGGAAGTTATTATTTTTTCCTATATTTTGAAGAATCTATAGAAACATCAAAATAGTATCTTGCCCCCACTAAATCTTATCTATGCAACAATGCCTATAAAAATTTATTTTAATTTTAATAAAATATATATAACATAAATTTAATTAACAAATTTCAGGTATACATTTCAGTGCCATTAAGTCCACTGACATTACTGTGAAACTACCTATTAGTCTCCAGAACTTCTTTGCCTTCCCAAATTGAAACTCATCTGATTAAGCAATAACTCCCATCTACTCATCCCTATCCCTGACAACCACCATTCTACTCTGGATTTCTGTACATCTGACTACTCTATGTGCCTCATCTAAGTGACGCCATAACAGTATTCATCCTTTTGTGCCCGGCTTATTTCACTTCACATAATGCCTTCAATATGTTCATACATAATTGTATGAACACACAACATACATACAACATACAACAGTTCATACATGTTGTGGCATGGTCAGAATTTTTCATTTCTTTTAAAGCTAAATAATATTCAATGGTACGTATGTTCTGCATTTTGTTTTTCCACTTATCCACTGATGAACATTGGGGTTATTTCTACTGTATGACTATTATAAATAATGCTGCTTTGCGTAACGATACACAAATATCTGTTGAAAGTCTCTGCTCTCAGTTCTGTTGTACGTATACCCAGAAGTACAATTGCTGAATTAAATGGCAATTCTACCTTTATTTATCTGAGTACTATCCATCCATTTTTTCAGTGGCTATACCATTTTACATTGCTATCAGCAATGCATAGGATTAAAATTTCTCTGTAATTGTTATTTTTTGTTTTTATAACAGCTAATCTAATGAGTGTGAAATGGTATCTCATCATAGACTTTATTTGCATTTCCCTAATGATTAGTAATGCTGAGCATATACCTGTTGGTCATTGCATGTCTTCTTCAAAGAAATGTCTGTAGAAGTCTTTTGCCCAATTTTTAATCAAGCATTTTCTTTTATTTTTGTTTGTTTTTGTTTTTGCTAGTGAATTATAGCTGTTCCTTATATATTCGGGATTATTAATGACATCAAATATATGGACTGCAAATGTCTTCTATTTAGTTTGCCCTTTCATTTTGTTGATTGTCTCTTTTTGCTGTGCAGAATATTTTTGGTTTGATGTAGTCTCACTTGTCTGTTTTTACTTTTGTTGCCTGTGCTTCTGGTGCCATATCCAAGAAATCATTGAACGTCATAAAAATTTTCTGCTATGATTTGTCTTTCTTTTTTTCTGCTATGATTTCTTGTAGGAGCTTTATAGTTTCAGGGCTTACATTTAAGCCTTTATTCCATTTTGAGTTTATTTTCGTGTATGATGTAAGATTGGGATCCAAAACCAGATGGACATCCAATGCTCCCAAAACTAGATGTTCAAGACTATTTTTTCCTATTGTGCATTCTTAGCACCCTTGTCAAAGATCCCTTGACCCATATATGCATTGATTTCATTATAGGAACTCTTTTCAGTCAAGTTTAAATTCTTACATCAGTAGTTTGTAGTTTCCAGTATACAACTCTTTTATGTCCTTGGCTAAGTTTGTATTTTATTCTTTTTGTACTATTGAAAATGAGACTTTAAAAAAATGTTTATTTATTTATTTTGAGACAGAGCATGCACAAGTAGGCAGGGGAGGGGGAGAAAAAGAGGGAGAGAAAGAATCCCAAGCAGGATCCACACTCAGTCTGGAGTCCACCATGGGGTTCAATCTCACGAACATGTGATGCTGACCTGAGCCAAAATCAAGAGTCAGGGGCCAAACCAAATGAGCCACCCAGAAGCCCCCAAAATGAGATTTAAAAAATTTTTTCATTTCAAATAGTTTATTGTCAGTGTATTGAAATGAAACTATTAATTATTTTTATCCTGAAACTTCACTGAATTCATTTATTAGTTCTAACAGTTTTACTCCTAAAAGAAAGCATAGGGAAATACTGATATTTGTGTGGGAAAAACTTTCTTGGATATGACACCAAAAACACAGGCAAAAAAAGACAAGTAGGACTACATCAAACTCAAGGCTCTCACACAGGAAAGAAAAAAAATCAACAAATGAAAAGGCAACATGCAGAACAGGAGAAAGTATTTGCAAACCATATATCTGATAAGAATAATCCCAAAATATATAGTGAACACCTACAACTCAATGGCAACAAAACAACCCAATTAAAAAAAATAAGCAAAAGATATGAATATGTATTGTTACATGGAAGATAAAGGAATGACCAAATATATGAAAAGGTGCTCAATATTACAGACCGTTAGGGAAATGCAAATCAAAACCACAATGAGATCACCTCACACCTAATAGGATAGTTGTTATCAATAAATAAATATATAAAAAGTGTTGGCAAGGATATGGAGAAAAGGGAACGCTTGTAACTTTGTTATGGTAATCTAAGTTAGTATAGCCACTATGGAGAATAGTATGGAGTTTTCTCTAAAAATTACAATAGAGCTGCTAAGTGACTCAGCATCCTAATTCAAGGGATCTACCCAATATAATTTACATCAGGTTCTTGAAAACATGTTTGTATTCCTATGTTCATTGCAGCATTATTCACAACATCCAAGACAATGATATAACCTAAATATCCATTGAAGACAAATGGATAAAGAAAATGTGGTATTTACACAAAATTGAATACTATTCAGCCTTAATAAATGGAAATGCTTCCATTTGCAACAACATGGATTAAATGGGGGACATTATGCTAAATGAAATAAACCAGACACATAGGGACAAATACTACATGGTGCCACTTATCTGAGCAATCTAAAATACTTAAATAGAAGCAGAAAGTAAATGTAGTTGCCAGGAGCTGGGAGAAGAGTGAAAGTGGGAGGTATTTGTCAAAGAGTACAAAGTTTCAGTCATTCATATAAGTAAGTCCAAAAGATTTACTGTATAGCATAGTATCAGTTGTTTTTTTTTAATATGAAATTTATTGTCAAATTGGTTTGCATACAACACCCAGTGCTCATCCCAACAGGTGCCCTCCTCAATGCCCATCACCACTTTCCCCTCCCTCTCACCCCCCATCAACCCTCAGTTTATTCTCAGTTTTTAAAAGTCTCTTATGATTTGGCTCCCTAACTTTTTTTAATCAATTGTTAATACTGAATTGTATACTTAAAAATTTGTTAGGGCTCCTGGGTAGCTCAGCTGGTTAAGCATCCAACTCTTGGTTTAGGCTCAGGTCATGATCTCATGGCATGGGGGTTCGAGCCCCATATCACGTTCTGTGCTGGCAGTGCAGAGCCTGCTTGGGATTCTCTCTCTCCCTCTCTAGCTGCCCTTCCCCCACGTGTGCTCTTTCTCAAAATATATAAATTTAAAAACCATTAAAAATTGCCAAGAATGTAGATCATATGTTGTATATTATCACAAATTAATAATAAAATGAAGATGGGAAGAAACTTTTAGACCTTATGGATATATTAATAGTATAGAATATACTGATGGTGTCACAGATGTATATTCATCTCCAAACTAATCAAGTTGCATATATTATATATGTTCAGTTTTTCTATGTCAATCATAACTCAATAAAGTGGTTAAAAAAAAGATTAAAATGTCATTTGGTATCCCAGTCTATTAAAAAGAAGAGAGCTGCTCTAATGGAATAAAGTTAGGATGGGACAGGGTAGAGAAAAGTGTTCACATCCCCATAATAAATATGTCATTAAAAATAAACAATTCTGAAGCAGTAGCTGAAATGTGTTATCAAATTTCTAATCCAACCAGCATCATTTCGGTAACACCAGTTATCTTGTTGCTTAAGTGACTAAAGACTTCATAATTCTACCTCTGAGATAAGAGAAATCTGTTACTCTGTAGTTAGACAAATTTCTGAGATAAAAGAAATCTGTTAATCTGTAGTTACATAAACTTTTGTCTTGTAACTTAGCCACATTTTTATCTGGGGAAAATAATTAAGTTGGCACAGTACAATACATAATATTTTACTATAATAGGAAATAATGTCATGGTGGAGTATGATGAACATTAACTGCATTCACCCTTAGACATATATGCAATGCTTAATTATTTCTGGACACATAGTTTCTGCTAACCAAATTTCCCTGTTTGGGGCATATATGTATATAAAGAGATTTACAATCATATTTCAAGGAATGTTATGTGTCCTTTGCAAATTTATAATTTAAACTATTGTCACCAATTCTATTGCAAAGATATAATATTTTATCACGGTACCATTCCCTGCCCCAAATAAATCCTTTTAAAATTCAAAGATTGTTTTATCATGCCTTCCCCCAAAATACTATGTAAATAAAATTTAAAATTTAAAAAGCTTTAGCCAAAACTGTTAATAAACCATCTTGCTCTAATCGGCACAGATGTTTTCACTAGTCATGGTTTACTCTAGAGAGCTATTTATTTTGCCCTGTTGAGCAACAAGGCTACATTTTGAAAATGTGATTTTATAAAACTGACCACAGCTATCGCTTGACTGTATAACAAAGCAACACAGGTAAGCCTATGTTTATAATGGTGCAGTTGTTAAGATGAGCAAAATCATAGACATTTAAATCAATTATGTACAAAGGAAGGATGGAATAGTAGTTAGTGCTAAAGAAATTACTTCCCTCTCTTCAGAGAGAAATGCCATGTGGAAAAAACAGAATTGAAATTATGATAGGTTTCACTCTATACCTTGAAAATACTATTTACCTAACTTCTTGCTTCTTTTTAAAAATAGTGTAAGATTTTTTTAATCAGAAATCAATGAAGTGCTCTTCTCACCTGATGTTTAGAGTAGTTACTTGACACTCCCCTCAGCTATAGTATTTAACATTAAAACTTAAAGCTGAAGAAAGGAAAAAATAAGTGGTGTGAAAAAACCATCACAGAATGTCTGATTTTTCTGCAGAGAAGCTGACTGTTCTCATTGAAGTCACACATATACAAACTTTAAGAAAACATTGGTTGTGGAAAAAGTCAGCCTGATTCAGACACTAATATCAATATTCCTCCTTTGTAAAACAGATTAGATGTTCAGTAATTAGTGCATATGAATGAAAGGTTTGGCACAAAAGTGTTTCCCTTCATCCATGGACTTCCATTTCCAATCCAATTGAAGACAATTGCCCAGTTAGTCTCCTGAAATATTCAATGTAAAGGATAATTATTTTAACTTTTAAAAAAATATTAACGTTTACTTATTATTGAGAGACAGAGAGTGAACAGGGGAGGGGCAGAGAGAGAGGGAGACACAGAATTGGAAGCAGGCTCCAGGCTCTGAGCTGTCAGCACAGAGCCTGCCGCGGGGCTCAAACTCACAAACCGCAAGATCATGACCTGAGCCGACGTCAGACGCTTAACCGACTGAGCCACCCAGGTGCCCCTAAAGGATAATTGTTGTAAAAAGTTGTAAATTATACTATTATTTGCCATGATTTATATTTGTCTATAAATAAAATGTGTAAACAAGATATATTTATTTATACACATTCATTAAGCACATCCTTTTTGGAACATGCTGGGGAAAGTACTGGAAGTGATTTCAAAATTAGGAAACATAATCTTTGCCTTCAAAAATTTAAATGACACATTAGTGGGAGAAACAAAGCATACATGGCAGAAACACTTTTCAGGCTATGGAATTTTCCTACTGCCAAAAAAGAAAACTTGTTTCAATTTTCTCGAATATTCTAAGACCAAATTTATCTGGAGGTAGACATTTAATCTTAGGATAAGCCTGTGAAGTTGGGGTTCTGTCAATTAGAGGGTCACTCTCTCTACTTTCCTCAGTTACTCAGAAAGTTCATATACTGCCAATCAGTAATAACAGAGAAAGAAAAGTTGTCTAGTACTTTAAAGTCATCTGGCATCATGTTCTGGCATGTATTACATTTCATATGTTCTTTCAGTTGTCTTCATTGCTTCATGCTGTCAACTTCTGAGGGATCCTGTTAAAATATACATTCAGGTTCAATAGACCTGGCCTGGGGCCTAAAATTCTACATTTCTAACAAGCTCCCAGAAGAAGTTGCTGGCCTTGTTTCTACTGGTCTGGGTGTAGATCATGCTGTAAGTAGTCAGACTCTGAAGAATAATCTTTGTACTGTAATGGTCTCCTGTCACTGGTTGATGATATCCTGTACTCCTCACCCTTGACTACAAGGCTGAGTCAGATTTGGTTCCATGTCCCAGAATGACAACTTGTCTCATGTTATGGAATTTTTTTCATATGCCTACGCATACTGAATAGCCATTTGCAATCAATTTTTTCATACTATGTTGCCTCAGTCTGATAGTTCAGTCTCTGCCTACAGGATTCTGGAAGATATCTATGCTGAAGAAGTTTCATCTCCCTTAAAATAAATTATTAAACAAGGTATATGGGCAAGATGCAGGGTCTTTTCTCAGTAACTAGTTCCTAGTTACTACTATCAGAACTATTCCTAAGTAGGAAATCTAATCTCTCCTTGGGTGAGTAAGTAAATTGGGTAAAAGGAACTGGGTCCACAAGCAACTTCCCAATCTACTTGTCTCAGGATCTTAGTTTTGGAGGATCAAAAACAAATCATCATCTTCTTTTGTCCTTTATGATCTATTTCTTCCATTCTCCCAATCATCGATGGCCATATTAGTTTAAATAGGGAAAGGAAAAGGTAAGTAAATTATCAGCAATAAAAAGCATATTTATTAACTCATTATCTGCAGAGTCAATATTCAGACAACTCCCTCTCAATACTGGATAATTTTTCAAATATATTTTAATTCATGTCTGCATTTATGGGAAAATAAATTCTTCAGAAGCCATAAATTAGCAAGAAACACACCAACAAAAATTTTGATCTGATGTCATAACGGAGACCTAAAACCTGAGATTTGTGGAGCCACTGAAGTCTAAGTAGGTCTATACACCTGGGTCCTACCAAATATTTCCTTGTACAAATTTCTTAACTCAAGTTCACATTTATTTGGGATGTGAATTAGAATGTAAATAATTTCTTGGAAAATACACTCTTAAACTTTGAAGTATTTCCGCAAATTTCACAAAGATTAACCTAACAACCAAACACAAGTGAACAACAACAAAACAATCACTAAAAATAAAAAATCAAGTTGCCAGGTAAAATCGTGAGCAGAAACCAAAAACTGTAGAAACAGACATATAGGAAGTAAGGTAAAAAGAATAAATTTCTCAAAAAGTATTTAAAAAAACTAAATTAGAAAACTCAATTGTGGGGCGCCTGGGTGGCACAGTCGGTTAAGCGTCTGACTTCAGCCAGGTCACGATCTCGTGGTCCGTGAGTTCGAGCCCTGCGTCAGGCTCTGGGCTGATGGCTCGGAGCCTGGAGCCTGTTTCCGATTCTGTGTCTCCCTCTCTCTCTGCCCCTCCCCCGTTCATGCTCTGTCTCTCTCTGTCCCCCAAAAAATAAATAAATGTTGAAAAAAAATTAAAAAAAAAAGAAAACTCAATTGCCCTATAACACACACAAACATTAAATTAGATTAAAATATTCCCTTACACATCATTGTCCATATTGAAATAAAACACCAGAACTAAACAGCTTTGCTATAAGGGATATGAAAAGTGTATATATAGTAAATAGAAGAAGGAACCGCTTAAAAGTATCTAGAGACATATCCTTTGATTGGAAAAAAGAATTTAGGAAGATTACCAAATAATAAGATGAACATTCACAGTCAAAAAAATGTACTCATTTTGTTCAAGTATCATTTTCTTGATTTTGTTGTTGTGTTCTCTCATAATTCATTAAACTTAAGATGATTATTTTGGAGAGAGACGAACCAAAAAAAGACTCAAGTGTAGAGAACAGACTGATGGTTACCAGAGGGCAGGTGGGTAGAAGGGTGGGTGAAATAAGTGATAGGGATTAAAGAGGAAGTATACTTATTAGCACTGAGTAATGTATAGAATTGTTTAATCACTATATTGTACACCTGAAACTAATAGAACACAGTATATTGACTACACTGGAATAAAAATGAAAAAATTAAAAATAAAAAAAAGTTAAATAAAATACAGTCCTTAGAAATTTAAAGAGATAATTGTTTTAAATATATTTTCAAGGAATTCATAAATCTTTATTTCTTTGGGTCAGTAGCTCGGGATATGTTTTGTTCTTTGAATTGTGTTGTGTTTTCCTAATTCTTCATGTCCCTGAAGTTTTGTATTAGTGTCTGCACATTTGAAGAAACAGATATGATGTCCAGTCTTTACGTCTGGTTTTAGCTGGGAAAACCTTCACCAACTATAGTGGTTGAGGTTCCTAGGTTCCTAGCTGGCCCAGTCTTTTTTTTTTTTTTTTTTTTCAAGGAACCTGTAATCTTTTGCTCTTTCTGGTGTGTAACCACAACACTCCTTTCAGAATTCTTTGTGAGGTATGACAGAAACCAGACCCTTGGGGACTGCACTAAAAGATCGGGGGTTTTGGTTTTAAGTCAAATTTCTTCCTCCATCTTAAAGGAGTGGCCTCAGTTCTGTGCCTTCTCTAGGCTGTACAAGCAAGTTGAAGGAAGGTGCCCTCCCCCTAGCTACCTCAGTAGCAATAAAAATAGTCAAAAAGGGGCACCTCTGTGGCTCAGTTACTTAAGCATCTGACTTGATTTCAGCTCAGGTCATGATGCCAGGGTCATGGGATCAAGCCCCATGTAGGGGCTGAGCAAGGAGTCTGCTTAAAATTCTTTCTCTCTCTCCTTCTGCCCCTCTCTGCCACTCATTCCTTCTCTCAAACAAACAAACAAAAATCAAGAATAACCAGGAAAATTAAGAGAAAAAAAGGATAACCAAGAGAAATTCTGGACCCAATGAGTACAATTGAACTAAGAAATTCAATAGAAATTCAATTGAACTAAAAAATTCAACTTGAGAAATGATCAAATAGAAGAAAAAAAAAAACAACGATCTGGAGACAGGTCATTTGAAATTATACAGTCAGAAGACAAAAAGAAAAAGGATAAAAAGCCATGAAGAAAGTCCAAAGGGAACTATGGGACACCATCATGAAAACCAATATATGGAAGGCTCAGAGGATAAGACATTATGCGTTATGGGAGTCACAGAAGTAGAAGACAGAACAGGGCAGAAATATTATTTTTAAAAATAAGGGCTGGAATGCCTGGGTGGCTCAGTTGGTTAAGCGTCTGACTCTTGATTTCGGCTCAGGTCATGATCTCACTGTTCATGAGTTTGAGCCCTGAGCCAGGCTCTAAACTGATAGTGCGGAACCTGCATGGGATTCTCTCTCTTTCTCTTTCTCTTTCTCTTTCTCTCTCTCTCTCTCTCTCTCTCTCTCTCTCTCTCTCTCTCTCTCTCTCTCTCTCTCTCATACTCTCACTATCAAAATAAATAAATAGGGGTGCCTGGGTGGCTTAGTTGGTTAAGCATCAAACTTCAGCTCAGGTCATGATCTCAGGGTTTGTGAGTTCCAGCCCCAGGTCGGGCTCTGTGCTGACAGCCTGGAACCTGGACACTACTTCCGATTCTGTGTTTCCCTCTCTGTCTCTGCCCCTCCCCCACCCATGCTTTGTCTCTCTTTCTCTCTCATAGGTGAATAAATATTTAAATAAATAAATAAACAACTAATAAAGGCTGAAAATTTTCCAAATCATAAGAGAGAAATGGATATCCAGATTCATAATACTCAAAGGATTCCAAATCAGGTGAACCTAAGAACAACAGTATACTATGATATAATAAAATTTTTACCAAAGACAAAGAGAAAGCTTTCAAAGAAGCAAGAGAAAATTACTTCCATAGAAGAGCCCTGATAAAACTCTGAGCACTTTCTCAATAGGAACGTTGTAGGCCAGAAAAGAAAGGGATGATATATTAAAAATGCTGAAAAAGTCCTACCAACTGAGAACACTATATGAGGCAACACTGTACGTCAGAAATAAAAAAAGAGATAAAGGCTTTTCCACACAAAACCTGAGGGAATTCATTGCCACTATATTGCTTTACTAGAAATGCTAAGAGGAATTCCTCACATTTAAATGAAAAGATTCTAAATAGCAACATGAAAGTTTACAAATGTATACAACTCACTAGTAAAGGTGAACATAGAGACAAATGCAGAATACTGTAATAGTTTAATGGATTTGTAAATCACTTTTAACTCTAATATAAAAGTGAAAAGAAAAAAAAGTGTTAATTGATACACAATATAAAAGGCATAAAGTGTTAAATCTATCACATAAAGTGTGTGGGTTTGGCAAAAATGTAAAGTTTTTGATGTAATTGAAGCTAAATTGTTATCAGCTTAAAACAGACATAACTTTAAGATTTTTTTTAAATGTTTTTATTTTACCTTTGAGAAAGAGAGAGTGCATGAGCAGGGAGGGGCAGAGAGAGGGGGAGACAGAAAATCCCAAACAGGTTTTGCGCTTTTAGCACAGAGCCCAATGTGGAGATTGAATTCACAAACCATGAGTTCATAACTTGAACCAAAATCAATAGTCAGATGCTTAACTGACTGAGCCACCCAGGCACCCCTAAGATGTTTTATGTAAGCAGCAGATGTTTTATGTTCTAACTATATTATATTACCACAAAGAAATTGCATACAATAAATATACAAAGGAAAAGGTGAAATGAATCAAAGCACATCACTACAAACAAATTTTTAAATCACAAGGAAGACGGCGAGAGGAAAAGATAAACAAAAGAACCATAAATCAAATAGAAAACAACAAAATGTCAATAGTAAGTTCTCACCTATTAATAAATAGGTTCTCACCTATTAATAAATTATAAATCTATTTACTTTATAAATAGATTGATTAACCTGCCAATAAAAAAATAGAGAGTGGCTGAATGCATTTTTAAAAGATCTAGACATATACTGTCTACAAAAGACTCACTTTAAATCAAAGAAAAAATGGACTAAAGCTGAAGGGGTGGAAAAAGATATTCCATGCAAATGGAAAATTAAGAAGAGAAAGTTTAGCTCTACTTGTATCAGACAAAATAGGCCCAAAGTAAGAACCTGTCACAAAAGACAAAGCAGGTCATTTTATAATAAGGGAAGTGTCAATTCATCTGGAAAATATAATAGTTAAAAACAAATATGCACCCCAAATCCAACATATATAAATCAAATATTCACAGATCTTTAAAAAAAGAAATGGATATCAGTACAATAATAAAAGAAGATTTCAATGCCCCACTTTCATCAATGGATAGATCATCCACACAGAAAATTAATAAGGAAATAGCAAACCTGAATAATGCTGTAGACAAAATGGACCTAACAGACACATACATGACATTCTATCAAACAGGAGCAGAAGGCATATTCATCCCAAGCATACATGGAACATTCTCCAGGATAGACATGGATTGAACCACAAACCAAATCACAAGGATTTATAATATGAAGCAGCTTTTCTGAATACAATGGTATGAAACAAGATATAAGTAACAAGAAAAATTGGAAAATTCACTTGTATGTAGAAATTAAACAACTCATGAACACCAATGGGTAAAAAAATAAATAAATCAAGTAGGAAAGTGGAAAATTCCATGTGACAAACATAAATTTTAAAACACCTATCCAACACCTATATGATGCAGCAAAAGCAGTACTGAGAGGAAAATTTATACTGATAAATACCCATATTTAAAAAAGAGATCTCAAACAAACATAGAGAATGGAAAACAATAGGGAAAATCAACAATTTTGACAGGAAGTTTTTGTAAAGGTAAATAAAATGGGCAAACCCTTAGAGTTACCCAAAGCATAAAAAGTGACAATAAAACTTGGAAAATTCACATGTATGTAGAAATTAAACAACAAAGTCATGAACACCAATGGGTAAAAAAAAAAAATAAATCAGAAAATCAACATATAAAAATCAGTGTTTGTATGCACCATCAATGAATTATTAGAAGTGAAAATTAAGAAAACCTTACAACAGCATAAAAAATACTCAGGAATGTGGTGCCTGGGTGGCTCAGTCGGTTGAGCGTCCGACTTCAGCTCAGGTCATGATCTCACATTCCATGAGTTCAAGCCACACGTCGGGCTCTGTGCTGACAGCTCAGAGCCTGGAGCCCGCTTCAGATTTTGTTTCCCCCCTCTCTCTGCCCCTCCCCTGCTCATGCTCTGTCTGTTTCAAATATAAATAAAAACATTAATTTTTTTTAAATACGCAGGAATAAACTTAAACAATGAGGTAAAACTCTCATACACTGAAAGGGATAAAACACTGGCAAAAGAAAAGAAAACACAAATAAATGGAAAGACATCATGTTTATAGACTGGAAAGCAATATTGTTGAAATGTCCATACTACTCAAAGTGATCCACATTCATTGTAATCTCTATTAAAATCCCAATGACATTTTTCAGTGAAAAAGAAAAAAAATTCTAAAATGCATTTAGAATAGTCAAAATAACCTTGAGAAAGAGGACAAAGGTGGAGGTGTCACATTTTCTAATTTCTAACTACATTACATAACTATAGTAATCAGAATAGTATGGTACTGGTACTAAAACCGAGACAAACAGGACAGAATAGGAAGCCTCAAAATAAAACATACAAATAAAGGAACGGATCTTTGACAAAAGTGTCAAGAAAATATTCTGTAGGAAGAAGGCTCTTCAACAGACGGTATTGGTGAAAAGTGGGATATCCACATGCAAAGGAATGCAACTGGACTTCATAAATAAAAATAAACACAAAATGGATTAAAGATTTGATCACAACTGAGAGAAATTTTTTTCTGGAAAACTCATTTTATTTCTAAAATATTTTGAAATTACTGTTACAGAAAATGTAGAAAGGCTGCTTTGTTTCCAATTCACTTTCAACAAGAGGTACTTTCAAAGCACAGTGAAATACTGCTGAACCCTTAGCAGTTTTCTTCTGATGCTGAAAAAAGAAAATGAAATGACTAACTATGATTAAGTTGTACTCTAATTGTAAAGAAAATACCAGTTTCATACTCCCACACTAAAAATGTGTCCACTTGTAATTTAGATCAATTTTCACTGTTTCTGCCTGTTATTAAAATTAATGCAGGAGTGATGCCACAGATGACAACGTTGGCCATTCCTGACTTTACGCCCCCTCTCAAGAAGTACTACTGACAACTATTCGTGAGCAAGGCAACACTGAAAGAATCCTTTAACTTGGGAGTAAGGCCAAAGCATCTTGCTGTGCTATCTAGACCGAGACAAATTTTTTTAGAAGGGTAAAAGGAGCAGCTACATGCTGACCATGTTATCCTTCCCCCAGGCTTGTGCAGCACCATACAGTGATCTCTCTTCTGACTGTATGCTTTCAATGATGAGAAAAGAGAACCCAGGGGGGCATCCAGCTCCCCCCATCATCATGGGTTGCTTCTCAGGAGCCCCCACTCTGATTTCACTCCCTAGGGATTTTAGGGGAGTCTGTGGGGTTGGGAATCTGATTGTAACAGAGAAGAGGGGGAAGGAATTGCAACAATTAGCACTCAGATTTGGGCAGAATGAGTTTCTACCTGCAGAGTGCAGGAGTAGACACAACTAGCAGCTTTGCACATTGGCAAAACAAAGTCAGTGGCGGGGTCTAACCAGGGAACTATAGCCTGGCCCACTGCTGAGTTTGGCCCCCTGTCCTTGTCTGACCAGAAGTCTGGCAAGAACACCTTGAAGTTGCATGCTTTGAGCAGAGGCTGGCAGGCATAGGGATCACCTACAGAGAAAAATCAGGACCAGGCTTGGAGGTTCCCCTTGTACACCTAGGCAGGGGAGTTGATTCATAGTCCCACTCACTTTTGAGCGAATCTCTTGATCCCCCTAACTAGAAAGGCTGGTTGGAAAAATTTAGCAGGAGCTTGGGGCTGGCCCTCATTCATGCCCAGGCAGGAGAGCTGAGTCATAGATAAGTCCAATAGTGAATGAAGGTCCCTGACCTGCCCAACCAGAAAGCATGACCAGAACCATAAGCTATGTAACTCAGAAACATTTGAGCTGAGTCCAGCGGGCAGAACTAATAATATGTAGAGCAAAGACAGTGTCAAGAACACAAACTAAGAGACTTAGTGGCCTTGGAACTAGTTCTCCCACTGCACTCATGCAGGGGAGCTAATTCATAATACTTCTCATTGCTAAATACCCAACCAGGGAACCTGACCGAAACACATAAGAAGTTAAATAACTCACCCAATAGCCCTGCTTACAGTGGCACTTATACGGAGAGCATTGCCCATGGCTTTCCTTGTCTGCAGAGTAAAGCTACTGGTCTCAGCTGTTAAGGGACTGTAGTGTATACCCTTGCTTGATTTGGGTTCCCAAACAATGAGCCTGGATGTCCCTGGGACCCTTCCTGCTGCCCTTTCAGAGAGGGAAAACTAATTCATAGCTGCACTTACTGCTGAGTACGGTACCCAACTCAACCATCTAGGAAGCTTGTCCAGAGATTCCAGGTAAACATGGAGCCTACAACCTAGTTTGGTCAGGGAACCAAGCCAGAAGTCCTAACCAACTGTTCTCAGACAGCAGCACCTACTTCACCTAAGCTCAGAGCTTGAGGAGTGGCCTTGACCAAAAACAAAATGGATAGGGAGCCCTACCTGCTCAAAGATGTTCCAGCAAACATGCCACAAATCCAAACTGACCTGATTTGTAAAGAACTGCCTGCCACAGTGAACCTGTAAAGTCTGAATGAAGAGACTGCTTACTCAAATAAACAGATACCAACACAAAAATTATCATCCAAGAAAGAGCTCAAATAAACAAGCTAACCTTATACCTAAAGGAACTAGACTAAGAACCAACAAAGCCCAAGGTGACCAGAAGGAAGGAAATAATAAAGATCAGAGCAAAAATAAATGGTATAGACAGCAAATCAAAGAAAAAATCAATAAAACCAAGATTTGGTTCTTTGTAAAGTTAAACGGAATTGACAAACTTTAGCCAGATTCAAGAAAAAAAGAAAGAGTACCAAACAAATGAGAAGCAAAAGAAAGAATAACTTTCCAGCTATAAGAATTAAAAGAGAGAGGGAAAGAGAGAGATGAGATAGATCAGATAGATGATTGATTGATAGATGGTAGGTAGGTAAGTAGAAAGACTAGATACATAGGTAGATAGAGTCAGACATGGTGACAGGAAAATAACCCTTGTAGCACCATGGAAGACAGTATTGTGTAAGAAAGAAAAGGGGTAAGTCAGAGGCATAGAGGACAGCTAAATCAGGAAACTGCTGCAGAAAAGCAATCAGGAAATTTTAAAAAGGAGGGAAAGGAGGAGGGGAAGAATGAGGAGTGGAAATAGAAGGAGGAGGGGGAGGAGGGGAAGGAGGAGGAGGAGGAGGGGAAGGAGGAGGAGGAGGAGGAGGAGGAGGGGAAGGAGGAGGAGGAGGGGAAGGAGGAGGAGCAGGAGGAGAAGGAGGAGGAGGAGGGGAAGGAGGAGGAGGAGGGGAAGGAGGAGGAGGAGGGGAAGGAGGAGGAGGAGGGGAAGGAGGAGGAGGAGGGGGAGGAGGAGGAGGAGGGGGAGGAGGAGGAGGAGGGGGAGGAGGAAGGGGGGGGAGGAGGAAGGGAAAGAGAAGAGGAAAGAGGAGGAAAAGAAGGAGGAGGAAGGGAAGAAGAAAGGAGGAGGGAGAAGAAGGAAGAAGAAGAAATAATAGTAACAAATGACACCATAGAAAGAAGAATCATAAGAGGGATGCCTAGGTGGCTTAGTCAGTTGAGCATCTGACTCTTGGTTTTGACTCAGGTCAAGATCTCATGGTTTGTGAGGTTGAGCCCTGTGCATTGACAGCATGGAGCCTGTCTGGAATTCTCTCTCTCCCTCTTTCCTCCCTCCACCTCCAAAATAAGTATACTTTAAAAAAAAAGATTGTAAGAGAATACTATGAAAACCAATATTCCAACAAACTGTGTCCAGTTAGAAAAAATGGATAAATTCTTATAAATACAGTCTTCCCAATTGAACCAGGAAGAAATAGAAAATCTTAACAGACCAATTACAAGTAGCAAAGTTTAATCGTTAATCAAAAAACTATGAAAAAATAAGTCCAGAACCAGATGGATTCAGAGATGAATTCTGCCAAACACTGAAAGAATTAATACCTATTCTCCTCAAACTATTCCAAAAATAAAAGAGGAAGGAAAGCTTCCAAATGCATTCTACAAGGCCCGCATTCCCTTCATGCCAAACCAGAAAAAGACACCACAAATAAAGAAAACTAAAGGCAATATCCCTGATGAATACAGGCAAAAATTTTGAACAAAATATAAGCAAACTTCATACAACAATACATTAAAAAAGACCGTTCACCACAATCAAGTGGGATTTACTTTATTTATAAAATTTAAAAATGGAAAAAGCATAGCATCCAACAATTCCACATTTGGGTTTTTACCCAAAGAATACAAAAATACCAATTTAAAAAGATTTTTGCAGCCTTATGTTTATTGCAGTATTATTCACAATAACCACAGTATAGAAGCAACTCAAGTGTCCATCAATAGACAAATGAATAAAGAAGATGTAGGATATATATAAAATGGAATATTATGAAGCTCTGAAGAATAAAAAAGATGAGACTGTAACATTTGAGACAACATCATGGAGCTAGAGGAGACCATGTTAAGTGAAATACATCAGACTGAGAAAAACAAATACTATGCTATTTCACTCATAAGTAGAATCTAAACAAAAAAAAAAAAAAAGCAAATGGTTAATATACAGCACAAACTGATAGTTGCCTAAAAGGAGGAAGGTTGGGAGGTTAGACAAAATAGGTGATGGCACAAGGGATATACAGGTTTCTAGTTGGAAAATGAATAAGTCCCAGGAATAAAAGGCACAGCATAAGGAAGGTAGTCAGTGTTATTTTAATTGCAGTGTGTGAGGACAGATGGTAGCTAGATTTGTGGTGAACATATCATAATGTATAAATTTGTCAAATCACTACATGATACAATTGAAACTAATGTAACACTGTGTATCAACCATACTCCAAACCAAGAATAATTAGCAATTTATGGATTATCATTCTATCATTCCAAAGTATGCTTGTGACTTGAATGGATATGCTGTCAGTATTAAATTGGGTCCCAATTTACTTTAAAAATCTTAAATATTTTGTTTGTTAAGTGATTATTTATGGCCTATAATCAAATTGAAAACGGTTTTTAAAAAATCATTAACTTTTTATGTTAGAAGGATTATTTTCAGTTTGCTTATTTTCCTTCCCAACTAGGATTTTTAGCATATTTATTTGGAGTAAAGGGTTAAAATCTAATTTGGCTCTTCTGTAAGTTAGAGAGATTTAGTTTTTTTTACATTTTTCATTTACTTAATATTTATGTATTTTGCAAAAAAATCCATTCTATTGTTTTTTAAAACTTGATTAGCAAGATATCTACTTTGTTACTCAGAATCAGTTAATGTATAATTATAGAATTTCCCCAATTGATCTTATAGTAAATATTTTTCAACCTGTTATTAAACTGACAGTTTAAGTTAAAATATTATTACTTTCCATGAAATAGGTGCAATCTTCAAATCAAATTAACATTTATTAACTATTACTGTGTGGAAAGTGCTATATTTAAATATTATTATTTTCCAGTTGGACATAAAATCAAGTCATATCACCACCTCCTGAGGCGGAGAAAGTAACCCAACTGGCTTATTTACAGTGAAGAAAACCTACTGCCTAATTGTAAAGAAAACTAGTTGCAAAACAAGTCAGTGAAAACATGGATAGTGATAATGATTACCAAATCAAGCCTTCATTTAGTGTTAAAACTTATAAAATAAAATGGCATTCCCTAATACCTTTTGAAATCTCTCTCACCTTTCCTGCTCAAGCCTTTTCCCAGTACCTAATTAACACCTCATTCTATTCAGATAAATTTATCTGTATTTTTTCTACAAAAGCTAATTGATTTAGAGCTTATAAAAATTTGTGTTGTTTTTGTTGTTGCTTTTGCACCCACCAGGCAATGTTCTAATAAAAAAGGAGGTAAGTCATGTGAGGAAGAATAATTCACCTCTTCATAGGAACCACAAATCTTCTTGCTGGTTTTTCTTTTTCTTTTCTTTTTTTTAAGATTTATCCATTTGTGTATTCCTTGACAAAAGATTTTTAAATGCCTCATATGTAAAATAAATTGTAATTATTTAAGTTTTTTGAAAATATACTATTAATGAGAAGAGGTATTAGGACATTTATTTTCTGTTTATTTCACAATTTATTTTTTCACTTTGAGGAAATTATACCCATCTGAGTTTGCTTGATTCGGGAATGTATTTCTAAAGTAAATATTGCCATTGATGACTTCTCATTTAATGTCAAGCTAGTCAAGCGACCCTAGGAATCTACCAGTGGTATTAATTTTCCTTTTCATGAATTCCAATGTAGCTATTTTCATATTATTTGATATGTGAAAACCAACTACTTCCTATAGTCAAACTTTTATAACATTTTATTCTTACACTTGCCAAGAGGCAAATTACTTTATAAAAATAAAAGTATTATTTTTAAGTAAAAAAAAAAAGCTAAAAGGAGAATTCAACAGCAATATAATAATAGTTGGGGACTTTAATACCCCACTTTCAACAATGGATATATCATTAGGGCAGAGAATCAATAAAACAACAACAAATTTGAACAACATTGTAGACCAAAGGGGTCTAACAGACATACAGAACGTTCTATCCAACAACAACAGAATGCACATTTTCCTCAAGGACACATAGAACATTTTCTAGGATAGACCATATCTTAGTCCACAAAACAAGTTTTAACAAATTCAAGAAAATGGACATCATACCAAGTGTCTTCTCTGACTACAATGTTATGAAATTAGAAATAAGAGGAACACTGGAAAATTCATGAATACATAGAAATTTAACACTTTCCTGAACAACCTATGGACCAAAAAAGAAAATACATGGGAAATAAAAATATATCTCTGAGACCAACAAAAATGGTAACACAACATAACAAAATTAAAGGATAGAGCAAAAGTGGTTTTAAGAAGGAAGTTCATAGCAATAAATCTCTACATTAAGCAAAAGTTGCAAATAAACAACCTAACTCTACACCTTAAGTTTCCAGGAAAAAGAAGAACAAATCTGTTCTGACATTATAAGAAAACAAATAATAAATATGATAGCAAAAATAAAAAGAATAATGAACAGGAAAACAGAAAATATCAATGAAACTAAAAGTTATTTTTTTAAAGATAAGCAAAAGTGGCAAACTTTTAGCTAAACCACCCAAGAAAAAGACAATCAAAACTGAAATCAGCAAAAGTATGAATAAAAAAACATTACAATTGATACCAAAGAAGGACAAAGGATCATAAGAGACTACTATGAACAACAAAGGATTATAAGAAGCTACTGTATGCCAACAACCTGGACAACCTAGAAGAAATTGGAAAATTCTTAGAAACATACAACCTACCAATAATGAATCAGAATTAAAAAGAAAACCTGAACAGACTAATTACTATTAAGGAAATTAAATCAGTCATCAGATAGCTCCAAACAAAGAAAAGCCCAAGACCAGACAGCTTTATTGGTGAATGTTACCAAACACATAATGAACAATTAAAACCAATTCTTCTCAAACTTTTTCAAAAAAATGAAGAGGGAACACTTCCAAACTCATTTTATGAGGGCAGCATTATTTTGATATCACAGGCAGAACAAATTACTGGCCATTATCCCTGATGACTATATCTATATTCATCTTATTATCATTCAAATGTAAGTTTTCAATAAAATACTAGCACATTAATAAAATCATTCACCATGATCAAGTGGGATTTATGCCTGGGATGCAAGAATATCTCAATATATGCAAATCATTCAATGTGGTATATCATATTAATAGAATGCAAGAAAAAATATCAGGAATCATCTCAATAGATATGGGAAAAGCATTTGGTAAAACTGAAATTCATTTTTGATTAAAAACTCTTAACAATCAAGTATAGAAGGATTGTACCTCAACATAATAAAGGCCTTATATGACAAGCACATAGTTAACACCAGACTAGGCAGTGAAAGTTTACTAGCTCTCCTTTAAGATCTGGAACAAAAAGGATGCTGTCACCCCTCCTATTCAACAAGGTACTGGAAGTTCTAGCTAGAGCAATCAGGCAAGAAAGAGTTAAAAAATAAGTGAAATTAGAAAGAAAGAAGTAAAACCGTCTCAATTTAAAGATGACATGATTTTATATATAGAAAACCTTAAAGACTGTTGGATATAATCAACAAATTCAGTAAAGTTGCAAAATAGAAAAACATACAAAAATCACTAGTGTTTCTATATATTAGCAACAAATCTGAAAAAGAAATAAAGAAAGTGATCCCATTTACAATAGCATCAACAAGAATAAACTTAAGTAAGAAAATGAAACATCTCCACTTTAAAAACTATAAGACACTGGGGTACATGGGTGGCTCAGTTGGATAAGCGTCTGACTCTTGGTTTCAACTCAGGTCATGATCTCATGGTTTGTGGGTTCTGGCCCTATAAAGATCTCTGTGCTGACAGCACAGAGCCTGCTTGGGATTCTCTCCCTCTCTCTCTGCCCCTCCCCCACACTCGCTCACTCTCTCTCTCTCAAAATAAACTTTTTAAAAATTAAAAAAAAAACTATAAGACACTGATGAAAGAAACTGAAGACACAAATAAATTCAAGGGCATCCCATATTCATGGATTGAAAAAAAAGATACTGTTAATATGTCAATACTACCAAAAATCATCTATAGATTCAATGCAATCCCTATCAAATATCCAATGCCATTTTTTTCTAATGGCACTTTTTACAGAAGTAGAAAATAATCCTAAAATTTATATGAAACTGCGAATGAGCCCATATAGCCAAAGCAATCCTGAGAAAGAACAAAGCAGGAGGTATTATACCTTCTGATCCAGCTGTATTATAAAGTTATAGCAATTAAAACAGTGTGGTACTGTCATAAAAACAGACACAGACCAATGAAACATAATTGAGAGTCCAGAAATAAACCCAAGAATATATATCATCAAGTTATATTTGGTAAAGGAGCCAAGAATAATAAGTAAAAGAAAGTCTATTTAATAAATGGTTCTAGAAAAATTGGATATTCACATGTAACAGAATAAATCTGGACCCCTATCTTACACTACTCACAAAAATTAACTGGAAGTGTATTAAAGACTTAAATAAAGACCTAAAAACCATAAAAGTCCTAGAAGAAAATATAGGGAAAAATCTCCGTATCATGGATCTTGGCAATGGATTCTTGGAGACACCTAAAGCACATGCAACAAAATGAAAAATAAACAAGTCGTACTATATCAAACTAGTACTATATCAAACTATATCAAACCAACAGAATGAAACAATCAACATAATGAAAAGATAATCTATGCAATGAGAAAAAAAGTATTTGGAAACCAAAGATCTGATAAGGAGTTAATATCTAAGATATGTATAGAACTCCTACAATTCAATAGCAAAACCACAACAAGCAACCGTATTCAAAAATTGGCATTTTTCCAAAGAAGATAGACAAATGGTCAACAGGTACATGAAAAGATGCTCAATATCAGTAATCATTAGGGAAATGCAAATCAAAACCACAATGAGATAGAATGGCGAGCATCAAAAACACAAGAAATAGTAAGTGCTACTGTAGAGTAAAGGGAACCCTTGTGCACTACTGCTGAGATTATAAATTGGTGTGGCCACTATAGAAAATAGTATGGTGATTCCTCAAAAAATTAAAAATAGGATAACCACATGATCCAACAATCCCACTTCTGTGAATATATCTGAAAGAAATAAAAACACTAGGTTGAAAAGATATCTGCACCACATATTCATAGCAGCATTATTTACAATAGGCAAGATGTGGAAACAACCTGAGTGTCCACTGATGAACAAAAAGAAGTTTTGTTCATAAATATGCACACAATGAAATATTATTCAGCCATAAAAAATTAGGGAATCCTGTCGCTTATGACAACATGGATGGATGGACCTTCAGGGCATTATGTTAAGTGAAATGCCAGCAGTGAGATAAATACTGATGATCCCACTTATATATGGACCCCCCCCCCTCAAAAAAAAAAATAGAAGAGATCAGGTTGTGGTTACCAGAAGCAGGAGATGGAAGAATGCAGAATTGAATGAAAATGGTCAAAACATATAAACCTTCTTCAATTGTAAGATAAATAAATACTAGGGATAAATGAACAGCTTGATGACTATAGTTAACACTTTATTAGATATATGAAAGTTGTTAAAGTAAATCCTAAGAAGTTTTATTATAAGGAAAAATGTGTATTTTACATATTTTTATATCTATATGAGATGATGGATGTTAACTAAACTTATTGTGGTAAAAATTTCATGATATATGTAAATCAAATCATTGTACCATACACTCTAAACTTACACAATACTGTATATCAAATATGTTTCAATAAATCTGGAGAAAAATGCAAAAATGAGAGACTGTCCATTACCAATGTGATCATTTTAATAATACTTAAACTAGCTATTTTGTAACATTTATAGAAAAATGGTAACAATTTATATTGATGTATCAAATTTAGTTAAGAATCTAAGAATGTGATACAGCATATAAAAAATTTTAGTAAGAAGCTTTTAATAACTAAAATTCTCAAGAGAGTAAGAATGAAAAATGGTTTAGAGAGAAATCAAATAATCCTCCACTATCTCCATGGATTATATGTAAAGCATTCCAAGAAATCTTCATTAGTTATCTTACTTTATTTGTTTGTTCGTTTTGAGAGAGAGGGTGTGAGTGGGGGAGGGGCAGAGAGAGAGGGAAATAGAGAATTCCAAGCAGGCTACATGTTCTCAGCACAAAGCCCAGTGCAGGCTAAATCCTATGCCATGAGATCATGACCTGAGCTGAAATCAAGAGTCCAATACTTAACTGACTGAGCCACCCATGCCCCCCTAGTTCTCTTACTTTTAAATCTCTTGGCAAAAGATTTTATAAATATCTTTAGTAATCTTCTTTAGTATTTGCTTAGCTGTTGGGTCTGAAATTTCCTTGTGATTCTTAATTCTAACCTACAAATATTCTTCTATAGCTTTTGCTGTGTGACTACACATAACTGAATGAAAAATTTTACCTGTGAAGTAAACAAATGATTGATGGTATTCAGGATCCCCAAAAGAAGATTCTGTAGCCTGTAATAATTATAAATCTGGGACATTGTTTAAAGAATATAGCCTATTTGTGGAATTCAATCATCTTTGTAACATGTTGGTTTAACTAGTGATTAAGTACTTTCTATTCATTATTCCTCCTCACAATTGAAACTGACTACATTATAAGTAAGTATGAAGACTTTACATTGAAATATACCTGGGTTTGAGCCTAAGTTCTAGTTACCAGTGTAATTGAGCTTGAATTCAATATATATAAGAGAGGGATAATTATACCTATCTCCCAAGATTGATGTAAGTATTAAATGAGTTGATCATAATAAAAGTGCCTAGGGTATTACCTGATATAAAATAGATACTAAAGACATTTAATTTTTACCCCCCACCCCCAAACTGTTAGGAGTAAAGACAATCATATCAAAATCAGTTTCCCATCTCAGCTAGAATTATTCCAATTTTGAAGGAAAAAACTGACATCAATTCAATTGCTTCCCTCTTCTTTGCAGGCACCTCCGAGTTTGATTGTTAGTCTGCACGCTATCTGACTTGAGCATGCATACACATATTTTAAGTAGTCCCAATGCTTTGTAGAATACACCACAGGAATCACATCCTGCTGTCACTGTCAATGTGAAATGGCTCTGTGACTTCCCTGATAGGACTGAGAAAGTGTATCCACACACGCACTTCCTTCAGGGAAATTCTCAGTTGGAGACTCCCCAAGTGCTCAGATTTGTTTCCTAATACACAGGTCTATTACCCTCAGACATCTGGACACTGCAGGATGGCTATGAAGAACAGTTTAATGTGAAATGCAGCAAAAGTATTTTGACAGATCTCTTTTCTTTCCAAGTGAACCTTGTCATGGAAAAGAAAAGGGAAATTTAGAGCAAATAATTCTACTAGTAACTGTCTCCATTGGTTTCACTGGCCTAGAATATGTTTGAGAATAAAGATGCTATTTTGAAGGTATATTTAATGTTTTGTTCCTCTTTATTTGGATTCTTAAAAATAATCTTTGAACTTGTTTATTTCACTCTACTACAGTGTGACGTGCTTTTGAGGGAAGCTTTGAATCTTACTCAACATTGTATCTTTGGAGTATATTGAGTCCTTGGGTAAGTAAACAAATTATTGAAGCATAGAATTATTAATAATGACTATCAAATAATTTCTGATATCGATGTCCTTTTCTTCTCACCTAATTTTATTCTTAATAATCTACAATCTTGAACTTAGTTCACTTTTCTTTCAGTTCATCCAAGCTGAAGTTTATATAACTTTGTCATTTCCATAGCCTGTCTTTTCCTACTGGTCGAAATCATAAAATAATAGGTCTTTGTATTGATTTGCTTATCATTCTTCTATACACAAATTCCACTTAATTCCCTATTTTCTCAATATTAAACATGTGATATTTGTCATTTGTCTGTTTGACAAAGACAAATTAGTTCTACTCACGCTAACAGAGGATACCAGCTATTTCAAAGCCCTCTGCTGAATGCTGCAGTAGGTAAATATATAAAGAAGGAAAAGAAAGTTGCTCTCAAATAGCATACAGTCTTGTAGAATTTATGAAAAATGTACATGAATACACAAATATTTTGGGGATTGGGATTTGGACCAGTAAAAATCTGTAAAAATCAGGGGTGACATTCTAAACAGAGGAAAAAGGCACTTAATGAAGTTTATAATTGAGATAAAAGAGAGAAGTTCTATAAACTATGATGAGCATAGTGTGCTCAGAAAATAAAATTTACATGTTTTTGTAGCTTGAGGACTTCATATGCCAAGGGATTCTGAAATATTAAAATCAAATGTTATATTTAACTCTTCCACTTTTATATCCCAACCAACAGGTGGAAATCAAACAAAGACCAAGATTCTGAAGAATAAAATCCTGCTGAATTCATTTCATCCCTTCTCCTCCTCCTTTGTAGATATTATGATTTCTCAGTTTAATGTCTTGTTTGTAAATGAATAAATGTATCAAAGGGGGCTATGTAATGAATGGGATTTTAAAAAATAAAGCCATATGCTTGCATTTTTCAAAAAGCATCATTTCAAACTTTGGCTTCAGTTGGTGAAAACATCAATATCTTATTTATTTATTTATTTATTTATTTATTTATTTATTTATTTATTTATTTATTTATTTAACCTATCGAATGGTATTACCAACTAAATATAAGTGATGCTAAGGAATCCGGCATGATTGGTTCCAATTATGGAGACAGGTAAGCCAAAGAGACAGATTAACATCAGATTATATTTTAGGATAGGCAATTTTTGAAGAGTGGGGAAATGTTACTC
Organism: Felis catus; assembly: GCF_018350175.1. Classification (NCBI taxonomy): domain Eukaryota; kingdom Metazoa; phylum Chordata; class Mammalia; order Carnivora; family Felidae; genus Felis; species Felis catus. The sequence continues at coordinate 36,076,037 of NC_058385.1, read as the reverse complement.
AACTTAATTTAACTTTGCAGAAAATTGCTATAGGCTTACAGTACTTGTACGAGGATTTAGTACATTAGAACAAGAAGCATGTTGGGAGAGGCGAGCAAATTAGAGTGGACAAATGAGGTCACTGTAGTGTGACTGGGGCAATAAAAGTGAATTGTAGCAAATGCGCTGTTTTACATTTTCCCTCACACAGACTGAGTTCTCTAAAGAATTCACTGATTCAAAACAGGCAAAACCGTGTAAAAATCTAGAGCTACAATGGCTATCACAGCTGTGGCAGAATACTTTCCTACTATGGTGATTCCTGTAGTTAATCCTTCATAGCATGAGCTATGTTGCTTCTGTAGCCGACTAATTTGCAGTGACTGTATGCAGCTGTTATTACGGAAAGCACCCAAGTTAAGCAGTAAGGTCATTTCCTAGCTTCAGCTTAGTGAACGTGTCCATGATCAATTACCTTCTGTAATTTGGAGCAGCCAAAGCTCTGGTTGTATTTCATTTTATTCCAGAGAGAAATAAATATTGTGTGTCGCTGGAATAGGCTGGACAAAACAGGTGGAACAAAATAATGTTATCAGTGAGTGGGATATAAAAGGAGTAAATTGGTCTTCTACATTTTATAATCATACTATTTCATTACCGACATAAAATATGGGCCCTGGAATTATTATGATCATTTATTGTCCAAACTTTTAGAGGACATCTTCTATGTGCCAGATACTTTGCTAAATGTTAGAATGCAAAAAAAAAAAAAAAAAAAAAAAAAAAAAAAAAAAAGAAAGAAAAAAGAAAGAAAGAAAGAAAGAAAAGAAGAACCAAGACATAATTTCTGACTGAGAAAAGTCTGCAGAACAATGAGAGAGAAAAAAAGGAAGGAGGTTATAGGTACTCTGTAATATTATAGTGTAAATAAAATATACTTTAAAGACAAGTCTGGATCTAAAAGCTGATTCAGCCACATTCTATTTTAAGTATCTTGAGCAAGTAGCTTAGGCTTTCTGAGGCTAAAGTTTTTCATATATAAAATAAGAGGCAATGAGGAAGCCTGTATTTTGAGAAGACAATGATCTCAATGGATTCCAAAAGAGGATCTGAAGGCAAATACATTGACTTAGAAGACATGGGTAAGTAATAGTAAAAAGATTCTAGGAGAACACTATAATAAAAAGAGAAGAAAACCAATAACTCAATTAATACCAACACTTGTGGGATTGATAAAAGAAAAAAAAGCAGCCAGCATAGAATAATAAAGAGAGGCAAGAGAAATCAATAGACAATCACTATAGACTGAAGGAATGGAAGATAAGGAAATATCAATAGCTCTGACTTACAGGTTAGATTCAAAACAAAGATGGGAAGAGATGCTTTATGCTCAATTCATGGATGCTCTTTAGTATTTCCCTGACCACATCATTGCTCAGAGATAAAGGTGGAAATGCAAAACATGGGATAATAGAATGAGCACTGGACTAGTACTCAAAAGAATTACTACTAGCTGTTTCACTTAAAACAATTATTTTAACTTCTCTCATCCTAACCATTCTTCTAACCAGGCTTATCAAGATAAAATTCATACAAAATATGTTGATATACTCTACAAGTGACTATACAGCACAGATTTCAACATATTAATAACATCATAAAGTATAATCGTTATTAAAATAAAATGCTACATATTCCAAGATATGTTTAAGTGTACCCTTAATTCATTAGTAAGAATAAACACCAGTTTTAATTTGGATTATTAGTGTTAACTCTTCTCCACTTGGCTCTGGGACAGGCTCTCTACCTATGCATGCTCTTTGTACCTTGCCAATCCAACCTGTTATGAGTAACTGATAAGCTAATTGCTTTAAATAGGTGATCCAACAATCATCTCAAAATTCTGAAAAGATAGTTCATTAAATTGGAATCCGAAACACAAATATTTTACCAAATGGAAAAAAGAAAAAACTCATTTATTCACACAGAGAATTTAGAATCACTTTTCAAGTTCCAGAATATATCATTAGGAATTTTAGAGGAATTAAATCAAAGCATAGCTAAAAACTGGGGAAATGATGTGTAGACAAGACTTAGTCTTCCCATTCAACAAAATCACCTATCTCATATTATTTTCACCTTCTATTTCTTAATATAGTTTAAAATTTTCTTCTCGATAGTTTTATTACTTTCATGAAAGAAGCCTTGCTTCCATCAGATTCCCAAATGGATTACTGCTGGTATACAGAAAGCTATTGACTTTTTTATTCATATGGTAAACATCTTTGTGAACTCTTTTTTTTTTTTTAACTTCAAATGGATTTTCATTTTAGTTCTTTGAGTTTTCTATTTAGGTCATCATAATGTCCTGAAAGATGATTATTTTCTTGTTACCAAAGGTTTTAATTCATATAAATATTACTTGTCTTACTGCATTAACTAATACTTCTAGAACAATATGAAATAATTATGGTGGTAATAGTCACTTTGTCATGTTTCTACCTTTACATAATAATAGAATTAAGACGTTACTTTCTGAAATTGTGTCTATTATCTATATCAAATTAATAGTCATGTATAAGATTAGTATGATATTAATTGTTTGAAAATTGAATTAAGTGTGTAAGCATTGATCCAAATATTCCAACTTGCAAGATTAATAGGAAAGTCATCATCTTTTTGGTGGCTGTGTTAGCCAGGATACTCAAAATAACAGTCACTTAAATATATAAGTTCACAGCTCTGTTATGTGGCACTCTGGGTTTAAGCACTGCAGGGCTGATCCTGTAGCTCCTTTTGCAGGCAAAGCACACTCACCACCTTCATCCGCAAGGCACAAGGTGGACTGCCACCATGTCTGTTTTGCAAACCACAAAATGGAAGGAGAGACAGGAAGAGCACTCTTTAAGTACTTGACCTGATGGAAGAATTCATCATTTTACATACCTCCAACTGACAGAACTTAATTCTATGGCCAACTTGGCTGAAAAATGTATTAGTTAGCTAAGCAGCCATGTTCCCAGGTTAAAATTCTATTTACAATATCTAAGTAAGGGAGAACGAGTATAGGGACTCAAGGAAGACAGCCAACAGTCTCTGCCAAAATCTGACAGAATTTTAAGATATTAGCCAATGGTAATTTTTTCACCCACTTTCTTGTACCATTTGCTCTCTGTGAACTTTGCCCCCAATTTAGTATGTGGCAATCACTGTCTTAGAGAAAAGATAATGCCCAAAGTAGGAGAAAATACATAAGCATAATTTTTAAATTTTGAAACCTTAGCCTTGACTCAGTGCGCAAACTCTTTTCCATAAATATGCATAATACACATAAGTATTTATAAAACCGTAAGGGGCAGTAGACAAAGGTGGGTGAAAAAGAAAACACTGTACCCTTACTGATCACTCACATGGGGGGAGGTACAGAAGAGGGCATAGGTTTATAGAACTTTACGTGTCACCTAGTTCCTCCTTCGCTCTTGAGGAGAGGGCAAGCAAACTCCGTACCTGTTCTAGTCAATCTCCGATCTAACACAGAAATATTTACAGGTTATAAAAGTTTAATCGAGCCACCCAGGTGGCTCAGTCTGTTCGCCGTTCAACTTTGGCTCAGGTCATGATCTCATGGTTCATGGGTTCAGGCCCCGTGTCGGGCTCTGTGCCTGCTTCCTATTCTGTGTCTCCCTCTCTCTCTCTGCCCTTCCCCCACTCACATTCTGCCTCTCTCTAAAAAGTAAACATTAAAAACAATTAAAAAACAATTTAAAAAGTCTAATCATGTCTGATATTAAATCTTCAACATTACATTGTAAACAAAAGCCTGCCTCCTTTATGCCAGTTTTCATCTAATTTAGTTTTGGAATCTACAGTCGGGGACTCTAAGTGTGTTTGGTTTCTTTCCTTCCCCTTTTGTCCTTGGCTTCCCCTGAATTTACTCTGTCATGTCTGGTTACGGCAAGGCTGGAGTCAGGAAAAAAGGAAAGGGTAGAAAAGATCCTACTAGATTGGTACAGTTGTACTGGCTTCAGTACTCCTACTCTGTAACATGTGCTCAAATGCTGACTTTACCTTTTTCGCTCTTGTTTTTTGTGTTAGACTACAGCCACTTCTTAGCCCCTGGATTTCAGTGGGATCATCTCCACAAAGACTCTCTCCATTGGGACTCATGATTTTCTTTTATCATCTAAACACCACTTTCTTGCTGGGAGTCCAACTGTAGAAAATGAGAAATGCACTCTGCCTCCAATGGGTGGAAGTGACGCTTATACCACAGTGCCTCTCTCTCCACACTCCAACCAGTCTCATGCCTGTTAGGCATACGGGGCTATTTCCCGGTACTCTTCAAATCCACATATTGAAGCTCTCCATCTGTGTTAAGCAATTCTCAGATTGCTTAGGGTAGGAGGAGCACTGAGAGGGAGAAGAGAGGGAATGCACATAGTATTGAGTTTGGTTGTTTCCATCAGAAGCAGCCTCCCTTCATATAGCTTTGGCATGAACATGAGAGGATGGCAGAATCCGTGCTGCAATTCATTTCCCTGGCCTGCTGAGCTGATCTGCATCTATACTCCTCCTTGGCTCCTGGGATCACTATAGTATCTCTGAAACCAGAGAAAGTTCCACCTAACATTCTGTCACAGCAACAGGGATTCAATTACATAAGGTCATGAGTACCAGAAGAGGACTGTGGGCTTGGACAATAATAAAGTTTGAAAATTTCGTAAAGGGAAGAGTCATGAGAAATCTTGAGAAGATATTTCTATTAGCAGAAAATAGGAAAAACTAGCAAATGGGGGTTCAATGTGGGGTCCAAAAACTATGGATTTGGAGGCTATATAAATTACTCTCTTACATCTTTCACTTTATACTTTACTTGAGTGAAGAAGAAAAATGAAATAAGGAGCCAGCCAATAAGATTGCAGATTTATCTTTACTGTCTTGAAATTGGGTTTAGCAAAACTTGTGAAAAGCAAGCTCTAGTACTTATACTGGAAAACAGTTAATTTAGGGCTTTAGTAAAGTATACTCTACTACAGAGACTCTATTAGGATGGTTTGGAGGGAGAAAAGTAAAAATAACTACTTGAAAATATGAAGACTTATTTACAAGAAAGAGAAAACACAATCATAACAAAACTTCGCAAGTTGCCTGCAAAATGTGTGATAATGGCAGAGACTAACACTCTGCTCAGGCTAAGAAAAACTGGAACAGTTGCCCAACACATGTTACTATGCTGCTCTTTTTGCCGTAGCTAATTTCTTATTTATGACAAAATCTGTATTGCCTTAGGCAGTTACTTAAAATCTCATTATGGTGAATACTTGGAAGTTTTAGAAACAAAATAGGAGCATTACCAATAAATATTGATTGTAGTCCTAAGTGAATGTGTATGAACTTCATTGCTTTATAAAAAAAGACAGAGAGATCATATACTCTGATAGGTTCAACAGAAATTATACAGGTGTTAGTGTTTTTCATTTGGCTTTTGATTGGAGTGTTATTACATTTTTGTTTATATTGTTCATTTAGTGCTAACTCCAATTTTAATACGTGTCTAAAGGTCAGTCATTGTTATTCATCCTTTGTTAGGAATTACATTTGCTAATACTGAATATCCATTCCCTTAAATGGACTATGATTTAAACCACTTTTCTCTGCATGAATTGTTCAAGCTTGAGAAAGATCACACATTCAAAACAAAGTACATTCAAATGATAGCATTAGAATACATAATCTTATACCTTTTCATTAAATCCTTTAGAAACTATGATACACTTAAAAATAAATTGTGAGTTTTTTGAAGGGGGGAAAGGCAGAGAGAGATAGTGGGAGAGAGACTGAATCCCAAGCAGGCTCCACACCGTCAGTACAGAGCCTAATGTTGGACTCAATCTCAACAACTATGAGATCATAGCCTGAGCCGAAATCAATAGTCAGATGCTTAACTGAGCCTACCAGGTGCCCCCAAAATAAATTTTGTAATTAGGTTTTTCATGATTAACTTTTTAAAATTAATCACTTGATCTTGAAAAGCATGCTGGGTTCATCACATCCCTCTATTTGCAGGATATTACATATTATAGACCCATTAAAGATACCTCTCCTATTTTGTCTTATTTTGTTCACAGTAATTTTGTCTTTCTTGCCCAAACCTCACTCCCATGCTACTCCCCCACAGGCACCCACAATAACATGTTTAGTATATATCCTTATACCAGCATTACCTTGAAATCAAAGCCAAACAAAGGCACCACAAAAAGAAAAACTACAGGACAATATTCCTGTTGTACACAGATGCAAAAATCCTCAACAAAATATTAGCAAATGACATTTAACAATTCTTTAAAAGAATCATTTAACATGATCAAGTAGGTTTTATTCTGGGATACGAGGATGGTTCAATATTTGCAAATCAGTTAATATGATACACCACATCAACAAAACAAAGGATGAAAATCATATGAACAGGACATCCAGGCAAGATGTAACAGTAGGGGCAACCTAGGCTCACTTCCTTCCATGGATACAACTAGATAACACTCTCATAAGTGTAAATACCTGAGAAAATTATCCAAAAACTGACAGAATAAAGTCCACAATGAAATGTAAAGAGGCCACATGGCAGAGGGTAGAAAGGGCAGAAACAGAGTCAGGAACCAAACAGATTGTGGGAATGTATACGGGAGGGAGCAACACCTCTGGCAGGGCAAGGGGGGAGAAATAGATGATCACACCAGGCTTAACACACAGGAAAGATGATTACCCATAACGTTGACTTTGTGCACAAGAGGGGCCAAATTTCATGAGCTCTTACAACCAGTAGGACTTAAAATATGGAATTTTTAAAAATCAGCAGCCTCAGCTCTGGGAGAGCTGAGAGGATGAGAAGAAATGGAGTCCCCTCCGTTAAAGAGACAGCACAACAAACAGGCAATGGAGATACGACATAAAAGCAGCAGTTTGAAAGGTACCTACCTAACGTCTGAGCACACTACATGACTCATTGCACTGTGCTTCTGCTAATCCACCCATCTGGACAGCCTGCCTCAGTCCAGACACTGCAGTGCCCCTCCCACAGAGGACAAGGGCATGCAAAGTTTTCTAGCACTGCCACAGTGTCCCACCTTCACCTGCCACGTGCTTCCAGGGATCCACCCCTCTAGACTGCCCACCACAATCCCAGTGCTACAGGGCCTCTACTGCACAGGACCAGGCATGCAAAGGTTGCTAGTAGCACTGCCCAGCCTCCCACACTGTGCATCAATGGATCCATCCTCTCCAAAAATCTCTTGACCAGAGAATATTCAGAGCAGTGCTACAGGCCTGGAAGTGTGCAATCAGCCCCCACAGTGGCTGGCACCACTCCAAAATGACCACTGCTTCAGAGGGAGGGAGAAATAATCCCACACACAAGTCATACTGGGGCCCTAGTAGAAGGCTAGAGGAACACAAGCAGTTAGGCTACAGGCCCTGCCCACCAATGAAAGATTTACAGAGGACAACACAAGGAAAGTACGTGACAGTTTGGTGCTACTGCATCTCTGGTAAATGCCTGGTCTGACTCAACTCAAGCCTAAGGTGGCCCCAGACTGACCTAATAATATCACAGGAACCAAGTACTGCACACAACAGGAAAAGAGAGGCATTGATGATGACCGGATGCAGTAAAGATAAAAAGTGACTGAGCCACAACGGCAAAGCACACACATAACACACAAGACACATCTCTGAAGCACCCGGTTCTAGCAAACAGGGAACACAGGGATCTATAGGATCTCTTCTTCATAAGGCCATTATTTTCAAGAGCAGGAGACATAGCTATATCTCCTAACACAGAGAAACAGGCACAGTTAGACACATGAGGAGACAAAGGAATATGTCCCAAATGAACGAACAGGACAAAAACACAGCAAGAAACCTAAACAAAATGAAGATAAGTAATATGCCTGACAACGAATTGAAAGTAATGATCATAAAGATACTCACTGGATTTGAGAAAAGAATGGAAGACATCAGTGAGACCCTTAGCAATGAGATTAAAAATAACCCATCAGAGATGAAGAACACAATCAAGTGAAATTAAAAATAAAGTAGATGGAGGGGCAACTGGGTGGCTCAGTCAGTTAAGCATCCAACTTCAGCTCAGGTCATAATCTCATGGATCGTGGGTTCAAGCCCCGCATAGGGCTCTGAGCTGACTGCTCAGGGCCTGGAGCCTGCTTCAGATTCTGTGTCTCCCTCTCTCTGCCCCTCTCTCTCAAAAATAAATAAACATTAAAAAAAATTTTAATGCACTAGATTGAATAAATAGTAGACTAGACTAAGCAGAAGAACAAATCAGCTACCTGGAGGACAGAGTAATGAAAAGTAATCAATCCGATCAGCTGAGAGAAAAAAAAATTATGCAAAATGAGAATACAACTAGAGAACTCAGCAACACGATCAGGCATAATAACATTCACATCATAGATATCCCAGAAAGAGAAAATAAATAAAAAGGGGCAGAAAATTTATTTCAAGAAATAATAGCTGAAAACTTCCCCAATCTGGGAAAGGAAACCAAAATCCTGACCCAAGAGGCACAGAGATCCCAAAACCAAGTCAATCCGTAGAGGTCCACACCAAGACACATAATAATTAAGATGACAAAAAGTAGTGATAAAGAGAGAATTTTAAAAGCAGCAAGAGAAAAGAAAGAAGTTACATACAAAGGAAATTCCATAAGGCTATCAGCTGATTTTTCAACAGAAACATTTCAGGCCAGAAGGAAGTAGCATTATATTTTCAAAGTGCTGAAAGAAAAAAAATCTGCAACCAAGAAAACTCTATCCAACAAGTCTATAATTCAGAATAGAAGAAATAAAGAGTTTTCCAGACAAGCAAAAGTTAAAGGAATTTATGACAACTAAAGCAGCCCTACAAGAAATATTAAAGGGGACTCTGTGTGGAAAGGAAAGGCCATAAGCAGCATTAAGGAACACAGGAAGCACAAAAGCAGTAAAAATAAGTATATCTGTAAAATTCAGTCAAACAATCACAAAATAAAAAGATGTAAAGTATGACACCATATACTCTACCTAAAATGTGAGGGGTGGGGAGAGGAGTAAAGAATGGGTTCAAACTTAAGCAAACATCAACTTAATATAGACTGCTATATACTGAACATATTCCATATAAACCAAATGAAAATCACAAAACAAAAACAAGTAATATACAAAAAAAGGAAAAAATCCAAGTATACCACTAAAGAAAGCCAACTAATCATTAGTGAAGAAAGCAGGAGAAGGAATGGAGAAAAATTACAAAAACAACCATAAAACAAGTAACAAAATGGCAATACATACCTATCAATAATTACTTTGAATGTAAATGGACTAAATGCACCATTCAAAAGACACAGGGTGATAAAGTGTATAAAAAAACAAGAGCCATCTATATGCTGCCTACAAGAGACTCAATTCAGACCTTAACACACATGCAGATTAAAAGTGAAAGGATAGAGCAGCATTTATCATACAAATGGATGGGAAAAGAAAGAAGGGTTGCATACTTATATTGGACAAAAGAGACTTTAAAACAAAGGAAAGAGACAAAGAAGGACACTATATAATAATGAAGGGGACAACCCAACAAGAAAATATAACAACTGTAAATATATAAGCACCCAATATGGAAGCATTCAGATACTTAAAGCAGTTATTAGCAAACATAAAGGAAGTAATAAATAGTAATACAATGATAATAGGTGACTTTAACAACACACTTAGACTGATGGGCAGATCGTCCAAACAGAAAATCAACAGGGAAACAGTGGCTTTGAATGACATATTGGACCAGATGAATTTAACAGATAGATTCAGAACAGTCCATCCTAAAACAGCAGAATTCAGATTCTTTTCAAGTGCACATGGAACATTCTCCAAAAGATCACATATATGGCCACAAAACAAGTCTCAACAAACTCAAAGAGATGAAAGTCATTCCATAAATCTTTTCTGACCACAACATTATGAAACTAGAAACCAACCAAAGAAAATACGTATAGTAGAAATACATGGAAGCTAAATAACATGCTGCTAAACATTTAATGGGTCATTGAAGAAATCAAGGAGGAAATAAAAAAAATATGGAAACAAATGAAAATTAAAATACAATGGCCCAAAATCTTTGGGATGCAGCAAAAGTGGTTCTAAGAGGGAGGTTTATAGTAATACAGGCCTACCTCAAGAAGCAAGAAAAATCTCAAATAAACAACCCAACCTTATACCTAAAGGAGCTAAAAATAAATAAATAAAACCTCAAATCAGTAGAAGGAAGGAAATAATAAAAATTGGAATAGAAATAAATGGAATAGAAACTATACAAAAAACAATACACACACACACACACACACACACACACACACACAAACTCACAAAAGAACAAATCAATGAAACCAGGAGCTGGTTCTTCAAAGAAATCAACAAAATTGATACACCTTTAGCCAGACTCATCAAAAAAAGAGTGGAAGAGGACTCAAAATCAGAAATGAAAGAAAAAATAACAAATCACACCACAGAAATACAAAGGATTTTAAAAATTATATGCCAACAAATTTGACAAGCTAGAAGAAATGGATAAATTTCTAGAAATATATAGTCTCCAAAATTTACTCAAGAAGAACTATTAAATTTGAACAGACTCATTACTAGCAATAAAATTGAATCAGTAATAAGAAAAGAAGAGAAAAGAAAAGAAAAAAAAGAAAAGAAAAGAAAAGTTCACAACACACAAAAGTCCAGAACCAAATGGCTTCACAGGGGAATTCTACCAAGCATTTAGTGAAGAGTTAAGACCTATTCTTCTCTAAATTATTCCAAAAAATATAAAAGGAAGGGAAATTTCCAAATTCAATTTACAAACAATGCATTACCCCGATACCAAAAACTGATAAAGTCACGGTAAAAAAGAGAGAAAACTACAGGCCAATATCTCTGGTGAATATAGATTCAAAAATCTTCTACAAAATATCAGCAAACCAAATGCAACAATACATTAAAAAAATCATTCACCACAATCAGGTGGAATTTATTACTGAGATGTAAGAGTGGTTCAATATTCTCAAATCAATCAATGTGATAGATCACACCAATAAGAATGAAAACATAATTATTTCAATAGATGCAGAAAACACACTTAATGAAGTCCAATATCCACTCATGATAAAAACCTTCAATAAAGTAGGTTTAGAGAGAACATACCTGAAGATAATAAAGGTCTTATACACAAAGTCCACAGCTAACAATATACTCAAAAGTAAAAAACAGAGATTTCTCCTAAGGTCAGGAACAGCACAAGAATGTCCACTCCCACTACTTTTATGCAACATATTGCTGGAAGTACTAGCCACAGCAATCACACAATGAAAAGAAATAAAGGGCATCCAAATTAGTAAGGAAGAAGTAAAACTTTCACTATTTGGAGACAACATAATATATAGAACACCTTAAAGACCACCAAAAAACTACTAGAACTGATAAATGAATTCAGTAAGGTCACAGAATACAAAATCAATGTACAGAAATCCATTGCATTTCTATGCACTAATAAAGAAGCAACAAAAAGAGAAATTAAGAAAGCAATCCCATTTGCAACTACACCAAAAATAGTAAACTACCTAGGACTAAACTTAATCAAGGAGGTAAAAGACCTACACTGTGAAAACTATAAAACATTGATGAAAGAAACTGAAGACAACACAGATAAATGGAAATGTATGCTCATGGACTGGAAAAAGGAATATTGGTAAAATGTCCATACTACCCAAAGCAATCTACAGACTTAATGCAATTCCTTTCAAAATACCAACAGCATTTTTCACAGAACTAGAATAAATAATCCTAAAATCTGTATGAAACCACAAAAGACCCAGAACAGCAAAAGCAATTCTGAAGAAGAAAAACAAAACTGCAGGTATCACAATTCCAGATTTCAAGTTATATTACAAAGCTGTAGTAATCAAAACAGTATGGTACTGGCAAAACATGCACATAGATCAGTGGAACAAAATAGAAAGCCCAGAAGTAAAGTCATGATTATATGATCAGTTAATCTATGACAGAGGAGGCATGAATATGCAATGGGACATAGACTGTCTCTTCAAATGGTGTTGGAAAAACTGAGCAACTACATGCAAAACAATGAAACTAGACCACTTTCTAACACCATATACAAAAATAAACTCAAAATGGATGAAAGACCTAAATGTGAGACCTGAAACCATAAAAGTCCTGGAAGGAAATATAGTCATTAATTTCTTTGATACTAGCTATAGAAATATTTTTCTAGATATGTCTCCTCAGGCAAGAGAAACAAAAGCAAAATTAAACTATTGGGACTGCACCAAAATAAGAAGATTGTTGTAAAACATACAACATAGGGAATATACCTACTGTGTTAAAATAGTATCATAAGGTGACAGATGATAGGTATGCTTGTGGTGAGCATAGCATAATGTATAGAATTGTCAAATCACTATGTTGTACATCTGAAACTAATGTAACATTGTGTATCAACCATATATCAATAGAATCCACATATATTAAATATATAAGTCAACTATAAGTCAATTATACATATAAATACATAATTATATATAGGTATATCCTACAATTTATATTGTGTTTGGGTGAAGAGGAAATATTGTTATAAACCGATATAAATGTTAATGTTTCATAAATCTGTTTATCAGCTCCTGTCACTCAACCACATTTTTGAGATTTATGTTGCTCTGTGAATAGATTTTTGCTTCCTTGCTGCTAAGTATTCAATAATGCAGATTCTCAGAGCTTAATATACTATTGTAGTGACTGATGCCCCAACTCCCAGCTGCCACAGATAACCCTACAGTGAACAATCTTATGTATGCCATTTTATAGACCTATGTAAGAACATTTCTTAGCTAAATATCCAGGAGTGGAATATCGGGCTTTAGGGGATACAAATACATGATTTAATTAAATTCAGTCAGACTGACTCAGCAGAGCCTCACCAGTTTACATTTCCCCTTTAAGAATTCCCATCTCTCCACAACCTCAAGAGTACTTAGTATTAATCTTTCCAGTGTTTATCATATTGTAATTTTGTCATATTATTTACCTTTTTTTATTTTGCATTTCTCTAATTTTACCTTACATTTCTCTAATAAGAAAAAGCAATTCTTGATATACTTGTTAGCCATTGAGTCTTGTCTCTGAACTTTTTTTTTTTAATATTTATTTATTTTGAGAGAGACAGAAAGAGAGAGAGAGAGCACGCACACATAAGCAGGGGAAGGGCAGAGATAGAGGGAGAGAGGGAATCCCAAGCAGGCTCTGCAGTGTCAGAGTGGAGCCCAATGGGGCCTAGATTCCACAAGCTGGGACATCATGACATGAGCCAAAATGGAGAGTTGAACACTTACCAACTGAGCCACCCAGGTGTCCCTCTAAACTCTTAATTCATCTACTTTGTCCATTTTTTATAAATCTCATGCTTTCTGATGATGTGCAAAAGATCTTTTTATAGAGTACATATTAATACCTTGTGAGTTTTAGACACTGAAAATGTCCTTTTCCTTTCTGTCATAGTCTGTCCATATTTGTCCATGGCATTCTTTGTTAATAGGTATCATTAATTTTGATGTAGTCAAATCCATATTTCTAGCCTTACCAACTTATACTTTTAAAATCTTGTTTTAGAAGTTTCTCCCCAGCTTTAGGCCTCAAGGTTATTTTTCTACACTTAAGAGAAGGTATTTTGCAGAGTCAGGGTAATCGTGTGGCAGTTTAAGTCTGTGTTCAGTTTCCATTTATTTACATTACATAAGTTCAGAATTTTTACAAAAATAATTTTTATTATATTCACAACATAATGCAGCTAACTAAATAATACAACATAACTTGATGACAGTTGCCATTAAGATGTATGAATTTAAAAACAAAGGTTTGCTTTAGGCTTCAATGGTAGTCAGGAAGAGTACTGGGAGAGGCAAATATTAAAAAGCAATTATTGAACACTCCCTACTTGGTCTGAAGCATTTGAATCATATCCCATTGGTTCGAAAGTAACATAAAACTAAAATTGACAATTGGAATACAAGCAAAGATTATGAGGGATATTTCAGAACTTTTCCATAAGTAAGTTGAAGAAAGAGTAGAAGATGTTCCTTTGCAAAGAGTTGATGATTCTCTTTGACTCTTTACCAGCTATAAAAATGTATCTTTTCTATTATATATTTTTTTTTGAGACAGACGGAGAGAGAGAGAGAGAGAGAGAGAGAGAGCGTGTGCGCAGCAGCAGCAGGGGAGAGGGGCGGAGGGGAAGAGAAAGAGAACCCTAAGCAGGCTCCATGCTCAGTACAGAGTACTCAAAGCTAGATCCCACACCCCTGGGACCATGACCTGAGCCGGGACCATGACCTGAGCCAAAACCAAGACTTGGCTGCTCAACTGACTGTGCCACCCAGGCGTCCCTCAAAATAGCTCTTTAATAAAATTGTGTGTACTTATAAGCATATATACAAAATGGCTATCAACACGTAGGGCTTCCTATTTATCAGATAGCAATTTTCTGTGTATCAGTCCAAATTAAGCTCTTACTACTTAAAGCTTGTTTTGATATATTTGAACAAAAATTGTTCCAGGATTTTTCTGATTCTCATTCCACACACCTTCTTTGAATGAGCTCATCCACACCCATAGCATCAGCAGTCTCCCGTGCACCATCTCCCAATTGTCTAAATTCTCCAAAATCATATATCCAACATAGGTGCTATATCCTTCAAAAATATTTAATATCTTTTGCTCTCACTCTTGCTCTTTCTCTAACATAAACACATACATATGCATGCACATATACACACACTCTTTCTTCTTTTTCTCCAATCACAATCCCATCCCAGTATGGTTGCAGAACTCATTAAACCCATCATTTACTTCAAGCAAAATATCATGAAAGTGAATTTGTAAGAGTCTTTCTTTCAGATCCTCAACAGGTATGGAAATATCACACAGATATTAGATATAGTTTGATAGTTAAGGACATCCTTTTTGGGAGATAGAGATAAGAAGAAATATAAAGGGATATGGAGAGACAAGAATGTAAGAAAATTCCAGGTTTTCAAGTCTTTGTGTGAGTCTATTATGCACGAAGAGAATTAATTTAACCTCAAGTTTACTAAAAAAATGTTATACCAAATCTGTGCTATTTTGAAAGACTATTATAAGCCTTACTTAGTAACTCAAAAATTTTAAATTTTATTCTCTTAAACTATGTGGTTGAAATTTTCAATGAAAAAAAGGAAGAAAAGTCCCAAATTACAATGCTGTATTTCTTGATACTTTTCTCAATTTTTCTTGCATGATAGTGATTAATGATCCCTGACTTTGGCTGTCTCTTATCAAGTTCCTTCAGGTCCTGATTTAGAAAGTGAAGCTTAACCTTTCTACTGTTGATCAAGGGTATGGGGAACCTTCTGGATAATGACAGACTACAAATGAGTATTCCTTTAACTGGAAAGATAAAGGCTGAGCAGTAAGATAAAGACTTTTAAAATCATGAAGTTTATGGATAGGGTAGACATGAACTTATTCCCAAAATTTTAGTCTGCTAAAATCAGGGGCACTTCTATAGAGTTACTTATAAATAACATTAAAACTGTTAAATTGGAAATCATCTATTTATATGGAAAAATAAATAGCTCCTGCAAATAAAGAAATTCATTATTTTAGATATACATAGATGATTAATCTATATATTACTAGGATGATAAAATAGGGATGTTCAGAAATATATATCTAAATGTAGATATCAATAAATTGGGCGGATTTGTACTTGGTCTATACTTAAAATAACTACCTCTGTAGAGTACTTTGATAGCCCTTAGTAGCACATATTTTATAAGCAATATCTTCACGGATTTCCATGTCACCCTGACACAGGGGCCATGACAATCTTCAAGTGTTCCAATTAAATATTGTTCCAATGTTAGTATATCTGCTGTCAAAGCAAGCACTATAAAATATATCTTTTATTAAAAAGTTTGTGTTCTGGATGTTAAGCATGAGGCCCGGAGGTCTGAATGCTCTAAACTTTCCCTTCCGACTGTCACACATCCTCAGTGGAAATCTGCATGTTCTGAAAAGATGCCCTCCCCACCCTCACTCCCATGATAACTTCCCCACCCCCAACTGGAACAGTCACCAAGTCACCACTTGCACTTGCTGTGTGTCCATCTTATAACGCTCTTATCAAAAATAAACAAGAGTCTCAAAAATATAAATGAAAAGACAAAGCCATTCTTACTTATCAGTCAGGTGAACACGTGCTAGAAGAAGAAATACTCTCAATAGTTCACTAAGGGGGGAAAATGTAGGCTTTGAAGTTCTAGAATGGTGGGGAGTCTCTGGTGGCTGTGCTTATTAAGGAGTAAAAAATAGCATTCTGGATTGAAAACAGTGTTAAAGGGCTACACACAGTAGTTTCAACATTTGTTATTGGTCATGAAAAGTCTTCAGCTAAGGTCACCTAAGTGGCTCAGTCAGTTAGTTGTCCCAACTCTTAGTTTTGGCCCAGGTCATGATATCACAGTTCATGAGATTGAGCCCCTCATCAGGCTCCATGCTGTTGGTGCCTTCTGGGTTCATGTTCTATTTCCCAAAATAAATAAATAAGCTTTAAAAAAAAACAGTCTTTGTTTAGATCCACTAAGAGCCTGGCAAACTTGAAATCACTCTATTTGTCTATTCCTTTAATAATTTTACCCGGTTATGGCAAACACAATATCCCATTTTGACATCTCCTCAGCAAGGTTCCTGTATGTGAAAACTTATTTTACAAATTTATTCCTCTTATATCGATCTCCAGAATAAATCCCAAACTTTCAGGTTACTCCTTATCATTGGCTTTTAATCTCTTAATTTGATCTCATTCTCAGGTCCCAAAGCCCTCAGGAAATCATGGTCAGTTCTTATCAAAATTCCCTATTCCCTCAACTTTTCCTTATTCACCAGGTTAGAAATTTTTTCTTTTCCTTGTTGCTCAAACTAAAACCTGACTCTTCCCAGATGATTCTGTATTGCTAAATTCCCTTAGAAGGTAGCTGTTTTTCTCATACAACCTCAGACCACTGGGCTGAGGGCTTTTAGGTGTCCCCTGTGCTCATGTTATCTCTCTTAGTCCATTTTCCTAGTCCTCCTAAGAACCCCATGTTTTGAATCTCATTTTAACAGATAATGTAGTAGATTGGTAGTCTACCCCACAGTGGCTCTGGGTTTGTCCTGATTCTTTTCTTTAGCCAATAGGACAACTGCAAACATGATGCAAGCAGTCTTAATGGTTTTTCTTACACAAGGGACTCACTCTATCTCGCTTTTTATGGGAACCCTGCACCCACTAGTAGTAGGAGCCTAAGACAAGTATGTCGTATAACAAAAGACCCTTGGTCAAATCATCCTTATGGGCCACGTACATCCAAATTCTAGATGTGCGAGTCCATCTTAGATGACCTACCACAAGCTGGGCCAGTGGTAGGTGATCTAAGAAGAATTTCCTAGCCAACCCACAGAATCAATGAGAAATAATACTTGTTTATTGCCTTAAAATACTAACTGTGGAGTGTTTTTTTACATGGCAAAATCTAACTGACACAGATTACATCACCCAATCCTAATGCTAGACTATAAGCTCTATGTGAACAGTTGTTTGTTTGTTTGCTTCCCCCCCCCCCTGCTGTCGCCCCAGTGGATGGAAATTTTTGATTTTCAATAACTTCTTTTTGAATACCAAGAAATGTTAAATGTTTTTAACACAAATGTTAAAATATTTTTAGGTAAATACTTCCCTAGATTAAATATAAGGAGGGAACATGCGTTTCCTTAATGGCTCACAGTTCCTAAGAATATGAATACACATATCATATAACCATTTTACTAAACTTACAATAAACTTAATTATTTCTCAAGCCTCTTTTCTAAAATTGAGATACTGTAATAAACAGTAATGGTGATATGGTAATGGTTAATGATACTGATTAAAGTATTAGTGTAATACTAAAATTAGTATTAATTGAAAAGCCCTTAATTCCTGACAATATGCCATTTAATATTTAAGTGAAACTTATAAGATAGACAATACCATTACCCCTGTTTCATTAAGGAGAAGACATGATGCTTCGTAAAATTAACCACTGATCCAAAGTTTCATAGTTGTGACAGATTTTTATATTCAAATCCAGAACTTTTTTATTCTAGGATATTAGTTACACTTTTTCTCTAATGTTAATATTCTTTATATCCCTGTTTTAATAGGAGTTTTTATGGAATAAAGATACTACGAATATAAATGATTCAATTTCTCACTTAGTAGGTAAGAAAACAGAGGGCAAAGAGGTCAGCTAATGCATCCAAGAGGACACAGACAATAAGGTGCCAGGAATTTACAGATTAGAAGTAAACTCCCAGGTGAAAGAAGAAAAGAAAATGTCAGTAAATGAAAATGTCTTTTCTTCTTTCACTTGTGAAGGAAAAAAGAAAAGACATTTTCATTTACTGAAATTTTCACATAGGTTGAGCACTGGGTAGGTACAGTTTTACATGTAACCTGGTTCATTCCTCACAGCAAAGTAGTAAGGAAAGCGTATCATGTTTACTGGTGAGGAATCTAGGGTTCAGAATCGACTAGTAGTTAAATGTTATGTCTGAAACCTAAACTCACTTCTGTCTGAATTCTAATAGCATGCTTTGGGAATACATGCCACAGCAATTTGGAGTTATACTTTTTTTTAGAATACTTTTAACAGTGTTTTAGGAAGAAATACTATCTGAAAAAGAGTGTAATTTCTATTAAAAAAGAAATCTCTACGTCAAAAAACTGGCCTTCTCTAATATTTTGGGTTAAACTGGTAAATAAGAAGAATAGTATTTTTTTGAGAGAGAGCACAAGCAGGGAAGGTGCAGACAGAGAGGGGGACAGAAGATCTGAATGTGGGGTTCAAACTCACTAACTGTGAGATCATGACTTGATGCTCAACTGACTGAACCATTCAGATGCCTTCAAGAGGAATAGTATTTAAGGTAAGCGCCAAGTCAGAGGAGGGAAACATGTGGTTTAAAAAATTATTCGAACAGCAAATTTTGTTTCTGAAATAGAGTATCAGTAAACTTCACACAGCTGATGAATATGTTAATACCAGGATATAATTTGAATTTTTGTTTTTGCAATAAAAATTACCACAAACTAATAACCTGAAAATAAAATCAAGATGCTATTTATGTTGTCATACCAATAAAATGATTAAGCATATCTTTTGGAACATTGGGAGGAGCTTGTCCACAGGATTATATAGTAATGGGTAGTTCATCTAACAAAGCCTGGTTTCAGGGGTCAGGCCCACCACTTGTGCAAGTGGTGGTCAGTTCAGAGAAGGAAGTCATGGGAAGGGCAAGGTCTTCGTCTTCGGAAGATAACTGGAATTTTCTTTATCAAATTGTCCACTTCCTGAACCAGACTGTTATAAGTGGTGGTTATTAATGACTGATGATGGAATGAACGAAGGAGACAGGAGATGGAATAAAGTACCAGGTAGAAAGTTCAGCCCACTGGAAAGATATGACATATCTTGGTCAGAGATAGGTCAGGATGCTGTATTATAGATGAAATTTCTAAAAATGCATTCATATGTAACATTAAAACACATGTATTACATCCAGTGACTCCTTGATCCGGGTACTACAAATGACAAAAAAAATCACAAGTTATTTTTAACATCCCATGTATTAAAATTTTTAAGAGTATCAAATTAAAGTTCAGAATTTCTCTTATTTACATGGATTTAGAGTAGTGAAATGTTAAAATGCATTTTAATATACTGATTAAAACAGCCTCAAACTAGATGAGAGTTACCATTTTACATTAACATTATGTCAACATAATTTTAATTTAAATATATTTCCATATCTTTTGATCAGAATCTTGTTAATATTCAAGTTCATTACTTTGTACTAAAGACTTGCTTTATTTAGAGGTCATAAGAATATGTTAGTTGTAAAGTATGCTTACAACAGTTAAAATTTCTTAATTAAATTTTTTAATTGAAATATAAAATGTGCAATGTACTAGTGGGCAAAGCAAATCTGACATAATTATTTCATGTAACTTTGGAGAGAGTTATCTCTCTTCCTATTACACTTGAGAATGTGAGAAGTTAACATCCTCTACAGTACAATTTCATTTATTCCTAAAATTGTAAATGTTACTCAGAAATGCTATTTTATTGGGCTTAGTCTTAAAAACCTCTTCTCTGTGCCCAGCAAGCTTAACTTACATGCTGAGAAACTGTGTTTTAATGGAGCATCTGTCCTAATTCTTGAAAGTGATTTCCTATACAGCCTGGCTATTTTGAATCAGCATTCTTGTTATAAAAAATATTTATCAGGTTATTTCAGGGGAAGATAT
The DNA here is from genome assembly GCF_018350175.1 of Felis catus. Lineage (NCBI taxonomy): Eukaryota > Metazoa > Chordata > Mammalia > Carnivora > Felidae > Felis > Felis catus. Next base: position 36,055,586 of record NC_058385.1, on the reverse strand, counting down.
AACTAAGGAAATCCATGAGTTAGGTTGCTAGTTATGCAATTAAAGGCATATACCAAGCATTCAGGAGTTTAAAATTTTATCTTTGGGGACATACTGACAGGCAGTCATGAAAGAAATTTTCACTTAGAATGTGACCACCAAATACTGTCTTATTGACTGACAGTTCTATTATGAATTTAAGCCCAGGATACAAAAAGAGTCAGTTGAACTACACATTCATCACTGCCTGCAGTTGTGGATAAGAGGAAAAGAACTTGTTAACATGGGTAGGTGGAGGTTATAGTTTCTAGGAGCTATTGATCTAGTTCTGTCTGCAACTCAATTACAATTGAGGTGTGTGGGGGGAGGAGGATTAGGAAAGTGAGGCAACAACAAGCTAGAGAGGATTCTTAAAAATACAGAAGGTGGGGCGCCTGGGTGGCGCAGTCGGTTAAGCGTCCGACTTCAGCCAGGTCACGATCTCGCGGTCCGTGAGTTCGAGCCCCGCGTCAGGCTCTGGGCTGATGGCTCAGAGCCTGGAGCCTGTTTCCGATTCTGTGTCTCCCTCTCTCTCTGCCCCTCCCCCGTTCATGCTCTGTCTCTCTCTGTCCCCAAAATAAATAAAAACGTTAAAAAAAAAAAAAGACAGAAGGTAACAGACTACATAGATGGCATTTGGGATCCGAAGTTTAGTCCCAAGTAGAACTACAAGACCTGCTTTTGACACTAATAGACATGTAATCAGTAGCAAACTATTTAAATTTTCTAAGCTTCAATTTCGTCATCTAAAAAAAAAAGCGAGTTTTTCATGATTCTAGTAATGGCATAAGTCAACAACACTCTTTCTTGGTGTAAACCTAAGAGTTTTCGCACGATGCCTTGGCAAAACTTCTCACTGACATAGATGAGCATTTGTTTCCTGGTCACTGTTTCTGGCCATTAATAACATAATAGGGGCCCCCTCAAATTCCACTAGAAGAGGTATTAGTTTTGAAGAGTACCAGGAGCATTTTCAGAAAGTATGGTATCAAAAGCCATATGTGCATGTGTGCACTGGTGGGGAGAAGACGTCACTAAAGAGAGCCACAGAAGTGGAAGAAAAAAATGGTGCCATTACTAGGATTATTTCCACTCAGCACACTTATTCCTATTACCTCATGTACTTTGGAGACCTAAACTCCCTAGAATCCTGAGCTCATGATGCAAATACAGAGACTGCTATGGCTCGCAGTTCATGAGAAAAATTTGCTGACCAAATCAGAGGAACAGACAAAATGTCTTAAATCCAATGCAACAGGGTAAATTTTGATAACATTTTATGTGGACGATATATTTCTTCCATTTGCCCTATGCTTTAAACATTCAACTTCCTCTTTCTAATCTCTACAACAAATCACATTTTATAAGTAGATTATTAAAGACCAGAAAAATAAGCAGAAAAGTGCAAAAGTTATCTCCAGCACAGAAATGTTGGATGCTTATATAGTCTTAGTTGGTAGTATCATTTTCTTGAAGACCTTTACGATCTCATGACACAAAACACCTACCCTTGGAAAAGCTTTTGGTATGTATATAAGGTATGTATCTTGGGAACAACATCCACAAATAAGGAAAACTGAAAAGTTATACAGTTATTATATATCAAATAGTAAAATCTCAGTGTTGAAAATCATGTGTAAATATTCCATTGGGGGCGCCTGGGTGGCTCAGTCGGTTGAGCATCCAACTTCGGTGCAGGTCATGATCTCACAGTTTGTGAGTTTGAGCCCCACAGTGGGTTCTATGTTGACAGCTCAGAGCCTTGGAGCCTCCTTCAGATTCTGTGTCTCCCTCTCTCTGCTCCTCCCATGCTCATTCATTCTCTCTCTCTCTCTCTTTCTCACTCACTCACTCTCTCTCAAAAATGAACATTAAAAAAAACTTAAAAAAATTAGCATTCAATGACAAAATGGGATGCAGGATGAGAAAATCATTGGATGAGGATCAGATATACTAATGATAAAATGCAAAAATTTTTTAAAAGCTTAAGCTTTCAGATCTTCCAAAGATACAAAGGGAAGAGGAATATGTGCTAATAAAAGCTGTTTCTCTTGGCCTTTAAGCTTAGTGACTATAGTTCAACACAATTCCATTTGGGTATGCTTCTTAAACCCCAATGGGAAATAACTAAGAGATATTCATTAGAATTACATCCAGAGAGGAGAGTGACATCACCAAGATTGCAATGGAGGTTATTCCTGATTTTAGTCTCTCTCACAAAGAGAACAACTGACGACTATTCATGGACAAGACAACACTGAAAGGATCCTGGAACACGAAAGAGATGATGAAGTAGCCCATGCACCACAGAGATGGAGACAGACAGCGTTACAAACGTGGAGGGGCTACATGCTCACCATGTTGCCCCTCGCTCAGGCCAGCACAGCACCACACCAAGAGGTCTCCATAGGTTTATGGTTCCTCCAGCGGGAAAAGAGAACCCAGGGTGGATGTCTGTCTCCCCCCAATGGTGTGGGTTGATTTTGGGGAGACTTCACTCCAGTCTCTCCCCACGGGGATGGTAGGGGAGTCTATAGGGCTCAAGAACTAAGAATCTGATTTGATGGTGCAGTGGAGGAGGGGCTTGAAATGACCAGCACTCCAATCCTGGCAGACTGAGTTCCTACCTGCAGCACCTAAGTAGCAGTCCCAACCAGCACTTTTGTTCACCAGCAGAATGACGACAGTGGTGCAGTCTGACCAAGAAACTCAGTAGGGTACAGGTATGCCTGACTTGGGTCCTCAAACAAAGAGCTTTGCTGGCCCTACAAACTGACCTGCCCCCATTCATGCAGGAAAGCTGAGTAATAAACTGGCTTGCTGGTGAGTATGACTCCTGGTCCCACCAAAACAAACAAACAAACAAACAAACAAACAAAGTCAGAATGCCTGGGAGCTGTATAGCCCAACACTTTTGAGCAGAGAGTATGACAGAGCTGATTGCGTAGCAAGGCCGGTGGCCCTCTTTAGCTAGGAAAATAGAGGTGTGGATTGGCTTGAGCCAAAGCCTTGTTGGCCTTGGAGCTGGTTCTCATGGTCTACCAGAACAAAGAAATTAATTCATAGCCCCACAATGGCCAAAAACAGCCATCAGCCCACCCAACCAATGGGACATCATTCAACCATAAAAGATGAAGTCCTACCACTTGAAACAACATGGATCAACTTTGGGAACATTATGCTAAGTTAAATAAGTCAGAGAAGACTCTGTATAATCTCATTTATATGTGGAATCTTAAAAAAGGATTCATAGAATATCAGATTTACAGTTACTACAGGTGGAGGGTTGGGGGAGGGAGGAATGGAATAATGTACAATATGATGACTATAGTTAACATTGCTATAATGTATAGATAGATAGGTGTCAGAGCAAATCAAAGGTGCTCTCATCACAAGAAAAATATTTTTTTTATCTATTTGAGAAGATGGATGTTAAATAAACTTATTGTAATCATTGCACAATATATGTAGGTCAACTCATTATGCTGTACACTTTAAACTTCTACAGTGCTGGATGTCACTAACTTTGTTTTTTAATTTTTTTAACATTTTTATTTATTACTGAGAGACAGAGAGAGACAGAGCATGAGCATGGGAGGAGCAGAGAAGGGGAGACACAGAATCTGAATCAGGCTCCAGGCTCTGAGCTGTCAGCACAGAGCCCAATGCAGGGCTCAAACTCACAAACCCCAAGATCATGAATGGAGCTGAAGTCAGACACTTAACCAACTCAGCCACCCAGGCGCTCCGGGATGTCACTATCTTAATAAAATAAAACTGGAAAAATAATTACATCAGAAAGCACATATAATACCTTACAGATTTTCCAGAATGCTCTAGAACAATTTTAATTGAAAATCAGAGGATCAACTTTTATTATTGTTCTTGTTACTTGCAATTAAGTATTCTAGGATTATATGGCCTACAGACCACAGATTATAAGACGTAGAAATATAATGCATACCACCCTCCCTTTCCCTTGTGTCATATGACTAATTTTTTTTTCATCAAAAGAATCCAGTAACATAAAACTGTTAGGAGAGAAAAAAAAATCACTCTAGGAATTCACAAAGAGAGAAAAGATAGCATACTCTACTACCAGATTGACTGATTTGTTTTCAAGGGCTAGAGTTAATGGACTAAACTGAAAACCAATTCTATTCATTCAAAAAAAAAAAAAGTTCTTTTGAGACAGCAAGGACTATAGAAAAGTTAATTGGTGCATTTTAAAGGATTACTACCTCATTTTGTCCCTTAAACAAACAATACCAAAATCGTTATGTTTATTAGGATGGGCAACTCTTAAATCACAAAATAATCCTAAGGCATTATCCCAAATTTTCAAAGGGGCATTTTTTAAGTTTATTTATTTTGCGACAGAGAGAGAGAGAGAGAGCAAGCGAGCGAGCGAGCTTGAGCAAGCAAGTGGGGGAGACACAGAGAAGGAGAGGGAGAATCTCCTGTAGGCTCCCCATGGTCAGAGCAGAGCCCAACTTGGGGCTTGATCTCACAAATTGTCAGATCACGACCTGAGCCAAAACCAAGAGTTGGTAGCCCAACCAACTGAACCACCAAGGTACCCCTCAAAGGGACATACTTTTTTTTTTTTAATTTTTTTAATGTTTGTTTATTTTTGAGAGAGGGCGAGCACAAGCAGGGTAGGGGCAGAGAGAGAGGGAAACGCAGAATTCTAAGCAAGCTCCAGGCTCTAAACTGTCAGCACAGAGCCTGGCACAGGGCTTGAACCCACAAACCATGTGATCGTGATCTGAGCCAAGGTCAGAAGTTTAACCGACTGAGCCACCCAGGAGCTTCTCAAAGGGACATATTAATGAGTATGTATATACTATGATACACATAGGAGAAGGAACTACACTTTTGTCCTGGGCAAATCCAAAGAAATTAAATTTCAGCCAAGGAGTCTATGGTACAAGTTTTTATTGGGCCCCAAAGGCTATAAACCTCCTTAGAAAGAAATAGGTAGCTATGTAGAAATATGAACAACCAGCAGTGTGATATCTATATGTCCCATTTACCTAGAGTACTCAAAGTTCTCTGGCAACTGGAAAAATTATACCTATATGAAAATTAAAAGCATTATTGTCAAAATATTGCTTAGTGCTTATTTAAGCTTATATTTAGTATTGTATATAGTTTGCTTCATTACTAAATTTTCCAAATCCTAGAAAACTGTGGTTTAAGATAGACACCATGATAACAAAGTGCTTATGAATGCTGGCCCTGAATTTTGTTGCTTTGTGACCTTAGGTAAATCATTTGACCTCTCAGTTGTATTTTTTTTATGCTTATTTACTTTTGAGAGAGACAGAGTGTGAGCAGGGGAGGGGCACAGAGAGAGGATGACACAGAATTTGAAACAGGCTCCAGGCTCTGAGCAGTCAGCACAAAGCCCCACGCAGGACTCGAATTTAGCAAGATCATGACCTGAGCCGAAAATGGACACTTAACCAACTGAGCCACCCAGGCGCCCCTATTTTAATTGTCTTCAATACTAGGATAATAATAGTACCTTCCTTATGGGCTGGCATAAAATGACACATGTAAACTCTAACATCCCAAGGCTTTAATATGTCACTCATGTTTATGAGCTCACTAAAGATACTAAGCTTCAAAACTTCCATGGCTTAGATATCAGATTAATGTAAGGAACACCTAGGGGCACCTGGTGCTCAGGTCATTATCTTGCAGTTCGTGAGTTTGAGCCCCATGTCGGGCTCTGTGCTGACAGCTCAGAGCCTGAAGCCTGCTTCGGATTCGGATTCTGTGTCTCCCTCTCTCTCTGTCCCTTCCCCGCTCATGTTCTATCTCTGTCTCTCAAAAATGAATAAACATTAAAAATTTTTTTTTAAAAAAGGAACACCTAACAGCTAGAAGTTTTGATTATTTGTCTGAACAAAAGTCAAGCTTGTAGTGTTATAGACAATAATTTATTTGTCAGACTTGATAGCTGATATGGGGCTATTAACCAGTGTAGTGATATGGCTAAGAACATAACTGTGTGATCAGCCTGACCTGAGTTCAAACTAAACTTCATTTCTCTTATCTGTGAAATAGAAATAATAATAGTACCTACTCCATAAAGTTGTTATGAGCATTATGTTAGGTTTCCCTAATAAAATGCCAAACAAAGGGCATGGCATATAGTAAGTAAATGCAACAAAGTTCCTAACTCTTTATTAGGGAACATAGGAAGCCATCTAAACACAACCCTGAAAACCCTTGAGTACTGACACTTTCTATTGTTTTTTTATTACCTGGCTTCCTAATTGATTTTAATATAGCCTACTGGCCTCTAGTGAAGCTCGCTCACATCATTTGGGTGATCACAAATAGTGGTGCTAATAGAAAACAACATACTGAGAATGTTTTTGATTTTTATGAGGTTTGCAAGATTGGTGATCTGCCAAACACAAATACAATAACTTAACTGCACATTTGTATTTTGGAAATATTTGCTTTTCTATACCATGAAGAAGCTTCATTTTATATTAAAATTATTAGCCCCAGCTGATGCTGCAAAAGCACAAAAGCTCTAAATCCATTTTCCTGTTACTTAGAATGTAATTTAAAGTTCTTTGACATATTTTTTGTTGTTTATATCCAAAATTCTTGCCAGCAACTCATACAATCATTTTAAAATATTTTAAATTTATGTCAGTGCGATAGTAAGCAAGATTGCTTTCTTACTACAATGGATTTCTTCCACCTGTGTATGTCTTTTAAAATTACTATCACTTTCTTATGTTAATATTTTTCTAAATATATAACACTTCCCTTTGGTTGATTTCATGCACCCTTTTCAACTCATGCTTTAAGTAAAGGTGACCTTTAAAATACATAAGTTTCCATAATAGGAAATGTAACCTTAATAGAGAACATCTACATGAACTAAGATTTCCTAAGGACATGCAGGTCACTGAACCTCATTTGTGTAGGGCATTTTGAAATGCAGGGAAACAGAAATGTGAATTAATTAAATAGCATTTTCTATGCTGTGCTCACATAAATAATTAAACTAACTAATACAACTGTTCTCAGACTGTAGTAACCTGATTAACTATCCCTCTAACTGTTTGTTGCACATCGTTTGCACCATGCTATAAATCTACATAAATTATTTATAATTTTCTACTTCACCCTTGTTTCAATGCCAACCATTACAATGAACAGTGAAAGTTACTGATGAAACATAATGAAAAAACAACAACTATACATTGTCCTTAAAGGAGCATAGGGGTCTGGATTATTACTTTGTTAATGTGGAGTTTAATACTTAATGAACTTTTTATTATCAACCATTTTATTTTTAATAAAGGGGAAAGTGTGTCAGCCACCTTGGCCAGAGTCACTATATATGATGGCCTCTATATCAAAATGTGATACCAACTTTGTGTCTCATATAAATTTGTCCGTATTATCCTCAAGACAGTAATTCCAAAATTCTAGAACGTTCATCAATGTATTCACTTATTTTTTTCAGATAACAACTGTGTGAGAAGCTTTGTTCCATAGGCTCTGTGATACTCAGTGAGGTCATTGGGATGGAAGTGGTGAAGAATACAAGGTGTGTTTTGGGAAATGATACCTTGAGGTAAGGGAGGCAGAGAGTAGAGTCCAAGATCACTTCTAGTTTTCTGAATCAAACACCTGTGTCCAGGGAACTTCTAAGCAAATGCTGACAAATTACCGTTTCACTCATGAACTCCCTTCTCTCTCCTCAGGGAGCTCTCTGAGCTCTGATCTTGTCCACCTTGATGAGGCAGTTTCCTCTGCCAACCCCCTCCACGTGTGAGGTTCAAGTAGATCAATTTGGTCTATTCTCTCAGACTGTTTACCTCACCTTACCCCCTCTGATAGGATTTTATGAGCACAAAGCTAAAAGAGAAAAAATTAAGAAAAGGGAGTAGCAACGGGGATACTTTTTATTTTTATTTTTTTTTAAATTATTGAGAGAGACAGCACAATTGGGGACGGGGCCGAGAAACAGGGAGAGAATCCCAAGCAGGCCCAGGTACCTCGTGTGATATATTTTAAGTAAAAATTTCCATTGGAGGTGGCAGTTCAACACTTGAAAACATTTTACAGAGAAGTTTTAGTGAAATCATTAGGAAATAGAAAAAGAGAGATTATAGAAAAATCACCTAAAAGCTGAAGCCCTAGACCTGTAACAGGACATTCAAATATTCCATAAAATCATGATTTCCTTATCTCTTACTAACCTCTTCTCAACTCCTGATGTACCAGAAATATTGACCTACTTATAATTCTCTGCACTCGACATGTTCTGATATTACTTTTGTTTTTATTGATGCTCTGTCCTTCAACCAGAGTACCCTCATCCTTTTCCTTAGCTGGATAATTCTGATTTACTATTTCCAACCCAGCTCACTGGACACAGCTTCTAGGAATTCTTCCTTGATCTCACCAGGCTAAGTGCCCCATAGTGCTCCAATTCATACTGTTCATTTCTCTGTATTTCATTTGCCACACTGTTTTTTGACTAATTGTTCATGAAGCCCACTTTCCGTTGTTTCTCCTAGACTATGAGCAGCTTTAAGGATAATTTCTCATTCATCTTCATATCCCAGTGCCTAGCACTGTGACTTGGAATGTTGAAGGAATGAATGAACAAACAATGAATGAATGATTATAGAGTCAGAGAATTAAACATGCTCATTTATATCACCTATCACTGATGATACAAATTATATGGAGAGGAAAATGAGTATTAGGAAGGGTTATGAGAATTTGAGAGAAAATACTGAAGTCACAAAAACGTATTTCTAAGTGAATTAAATAACTAGAGGTACTGGGAAGTGAGCCATAAACAAGAGAGTATGGGGCAAAGAGTCATATGTTAGAGTTTATAGTGGTGAAGTTTCAATTGATTATTAGTGTGTCCATGAGAGGTTTGCTGAAGTGGAATGGAGGAGAGGATCAATGGACTTGAAGCCATCAAAGGACAGTGAATTTATGCTGCTGATAACTGCATTCCTCATGATAGTCAATTCAGTTAGGCTAATGGCAGGAGTGGGGTGATGAGAACTGACTAGCCCTCTATACATACAGGGGAGTCTACAGATAAAGTTAATCTCCATGAGAAGTCATGTGGACTTGAAGTAATAAATAAATTTTAAAATTTTCTAGCTACTTGGGCCATCTAGATAACAGCAATTCTTTCTCTTGTCAGCATAGAGGGCAGGTGGCCCACACACTAGATTCTAAGATATTGACTGGTTAATCAGGCGATGTAAATGGCATTTTTATGTCTTTATTGCATCTCTTCAGCCCCCCTCTTATTTCCTGTATTCCTCCTCAAGCATGCACTACCAGGACTTCCTGCCTTCCTGCCTCAAGTCTTTTTCCAAATGCCTAGACCATTTAGCCCATATACATGTGCTACATAGAATTGTAGGAATAATTAACTTCCACCTGCCCAGGGAAATTCTCAACCAACAAGCAACAGAGTTGATGGATGAACACCACAGCCTCTTTTCCTTCAGTGACAAATTCAGATGCACAACCTGTTTCCTCCTGAATTACCTAGTGACAATCCGTCCACTGTTTCAGGCTGAGACTGTGTAGTAGAATTTTTTTCCATTCTGTTGAAGGTGGCATCCCATATGTAATAACCTCAGAATGACAGAAGAATTTCAACTGTTATTTGGAATCTATCTCACCCATAGCTCTGATGTATAGAAATAAAAAGTGGATTACAAAGAAACTAACTGATTTATTAAAGAGTCTTAGCAGATTTCAGGACCAAGCCTGAGTTCTTTTCATTATAAGAAACAGAAATGCTTAGGGAAAAAAAACAAATTTAAGCAAATTCACAAAATAGATGCATTGAGCAGGCCATCATTGCTTTATAATGGAATGTATCTTGTAAAATATAGGAAATTCTCATCTACCCCAATTTATATTATAAAGAACACACATGTGTTTTGTTAGTTGATCCAATGTTGGTATCTTACCTCACCTTTTGACAACAAATTATAATATACATTTTTTATATTATAAGCACCTGTTAGAATGGCTATTATCAAAAAGACTAGAAATAACAAGAGTTGACAAGGATGTAGAAAAAAGAGAAGCCTTCTACACTGTTGGTGAGAATGTAAATTGGTATGGCCACTGTGAAACAATTTAAAATAGAATTACCATATGATCCAGCAATTTCACTTCTGGGTATTTATCCCGAGAAAATGAAAATACTAACTTGAAAACAGATTGCACCATTATTTACAATAGCCAAGATATGGAAACAACTCAGGTATTCGTCAATGGAAGAATTGATAAAGATTAATATAATACAATGGAATATTATTCAGCCATTAAAAGAACAAAATCTTGGGGCTCCTGGGTGGCTCAGGAGGCTAATCAATCCATGCTGGATTTCAGCTCAGGTCATGATCTCAGGGTTTTGTGAGTTTAAGCCCTGCTTTGGGCTGTGCATGCTGTCCATGAATGGAATCTATCTGAGATTCTCTCTCTTCCTCTCTCTCTGTCCGCCACCCCCCCCTCATGGACACACTCTCTCTCTCCCTCTCGCTCTCTCAAAATAAATAACTTAAAAAAAAAGAACAAAATCTTGCCATTTGTGACAATATGGATTGACCTCAAAGGCATTATTATGCTAAGTAAAATAAATGAGATAGAGGATGACAAAACACTGTATATCACTTATATATGGAGTCTAAAATATATATACAATAAATACAAACTCAAAATAATATATACTGTACAATTTTGGCATATGTGTGATTCTGTACCTACCCTTAGTCCTATTAAAATGTGGTGGTTTGTAGGAAATTTACAGAGAGGCAAGATCTTGTAGAAATCATTCTTGCTCATTAGAGTTGAAAAGACAACACAGTGAAGTGGAATATGTAGACTGTCGCAGGTCTGGCATCAGTTGAGAGCGAGATGACATTGTGGAAAATCTGCTAAAACAAACTTGTAAGTCTTATGAAAATCTGAGAGAGATTTTTTTGCTTAACCTGTACATGAAGGTTTTATTAAAAGAGTGCATTTGTAAATAGGTTTATATTTACTTTTATAAAATATGCTTAGACTTTACTAAGATTTGATAACAAAAATTACTTCCGAAAAATTCAAGGTGGTTTATCTGTTTCATGAAAAATTTTTAAGGAGAAATTTGATTGCACTGTGTAAATGTTAGGTGTTTCAGAACTCTGTGTGAGTAAGTAGCAATATTATTCTCCAAAGAAGCAAATAAAACAATTGGATATCTATTTTACCTCATTTATAACATATTTATTCTCTAACTGCCCACTTAGAAACTTTAAAATGTGTCTTTTGATGCAGGCATTTACAGAAAAATGTGACTTCTAATAGAAATACAGGAAGTGGGGTGGCCAGGTAGTTCAGTCAATTGAACATCTGACTTGATTTTGCTCCAGGCCATGACCTCGGGGTCATGGGAGCAAGCCCCGTCTCAGGCTCTGCACCGAGCATGGAGCCTGCTTAGCTGTCCTCCTGCTCATGCTCTCATTAAAAAAATAAAAATGAAATGGACAGCTGGGTGGCTCAGTCGGTTAAGCATCCGACTTCTTCTGCTCAGTTCATGATCTCACGGTTGATGAGTCAGAGCCCTGCGTCGGGCTCTGTGCTGACAGCTCAGAGCCTGGAGCCTGCTTCGGGTTCTGTGTCCCCCTTTCTGCTCCTCCCCTGCTCACGTTCTCTCTCTCAAAAATAAATAAGCATTAAAAAAATTTTTTTTAAGAAAATGAAAAAAAAATCCAGGAAGTGAACTTTAATCCATGCCATTGTAGTAAACAGCACTGCATGCTTACAAAGTACATGTAGTTTTCCACAGACTAATTAACGTGGTGAAAATAACAAAAGGATCCATTTTATTATCAAGTCCTAGGCTGGGGTCAAACTCATCTCTTTCTCCAGAAACTCAAGAGTTTCCAGAGGACCCGTCTGGTCAATTCCCACAACCTTAAAGTTGCCTTTAAACAAACAAACAAACAGCATTGCAGAAGATGTGGTCTTCCCTTTCAAAACAACAATGGAAATCTCATTTGGGTGAAAATTCCCTCACTGCTTACACATTTTTGCCAAGATAAAGATGGAAAGTCACTTTCATTAAACTAAAGTATTTAGGAAAAAGATATGAGCTTACACAATAAGCCTGGAGCTTTAAGAAGACAAGTTCTCAGATGAACAACAACTCCAGCAGAGCAATTTCTTGCCCCAAATCATGCAAGACTCTCTCTGGATGACAGCATTTCTGAAACAGAATAGAATCTTCTATCTCATTGCCTGACCTGGCTTAACTGTTGTCATCTTCTGAGAAAAGCCTCTACCCAGAACATGTACACTCCAAAGTCCCTCAGAATCATGCAGTTAAATCAGCTTAACTCAAATACTTTTCCAATGCCATTTTATAGGCTTTGGGTATATAGAGATAAAGAAAGAATGATTACTTTCTTTGACGCCTTTGAACAAGTTGAGGGAACAGGTGTGATTTCAAATAAGTCTAATATGATGGCAAACACACAGGACCAGGTCTAAAAGGACTGGTGGAGGGGACTCATGAAGCTGTGTCACCTATCAGAGTAGATCGGGTCTTAACTTTTTTTTTTTTTTTTAGTGTTTATTTTTTTTTTAATTTTTTTCAATGTTTTTTATTTATTTTTGGGACGGAGAGAGACAGAGCATGAACGGGGGAGGGGCAGAGAGAGAGGGAGACACAGAATCGGAAACAGGCTCCAGGCTCCGAGCCATCAGCCCAGAGCCTGACGCGGGGCTCGAACTCACGGACTGGGAGATCGTGACCTGGCTGAAGTTGGACGCTTAACTGACTGCGCCAACCAGGCGCCCCTAGTGTTTATTTTTGAGAAAGAGAGAGAGAGGGAGGGAGGGAGGGAGGGAGGGAGAGGGAGAAGGAGAGGGAGACGGAGAGCGTGCACAAGCAGGTGAGAGAGACACAGAACCCGAAGCAGGCTCCAGGCTGTCAGCACAGAGGACAAGGAGCTTGAATCCACCAACTGTGAGATCATGACCTGAGCCGAAGTCAGACGCTTAACCAACTGAGCCACTCAGGCACTCCTGCTCTTACTGACTTTTCATGACATTTTGTTGTAACATGAACATAGCCCTATTGCTACAATCCTGTTCCCTGCCCAACACTAGGTGAGCCCCCAGAATAAGTTACAAATATTTATTCCCACATAGATTCTTTAAAATACCAAGTCAGAGGAATTCAGCAAAACTTTATGGTTCCAACCAGTCAAACCCTTTATTAAAACTGAGCCTTTGAGTAAATACTTAATGTAAATGAAAAAATTAAAGGATCCTGGGCCAAATATGAGAAGTCACATAAGATAGAATACTTCATATTGATTTGCTTTGATTTTCTGCTGCAGGTCATAAGTGCATCATCATATAATCATCCAGCTGCGTAGAATAAAAAATAATCTTTCTCCTTAATCATTTTATTCAACAATTGGTGCTTTAACTCCTAGACCGAGAAATTTTGTGGTCCATTATTTTTCTGAAGCCTTCACATATTTTGTGTTTGAAATGTCATTAATTTTCTACAAGGGAGCAGCAGCAAAATTAGCTAATATTCTTCATGTATCCTCTGCATTTAAACAGACCATAGTCCACTTGTATCATCTCACCTTGGATTTTGTTCAGGCTTTTGACAAATATTTCTTGAACCATCCACCTTAAGTGCATATAACAATGCTTTTATCAATATTCATCTTTCCCATGGTTATTATTATTATCTCTTATTTTAACTCCACAATAACATTTGGATCTTTCTTCAATATTTCACTACCTATAATTTCTATTATATTCTTTTTTGAGATTCCAAACTAGTATATGTTTTTGCCAGACAGCAAGCACAACTTGCTTTTCTAGACGTTATATGTTCTCGTTACTTTATTTATAAGTAGAATTTTCTCTTATAATTATTTAATTATATTTAATTATACACATTATTTAATTATATTCTTTAAATACATTAACTGTATATTATAAAAACCTATACCCTCAACATTGTTTTTTCAGGTACTAAAAGCTTGTGGTTCAAACCACATTAGACAGTTCTAGGTGGAATAAGGTCCACAGGAGTTATACAAGTGGCAGTGCAGAGATCATAAGTTTTTCCACCGAGACCTCTCTTGCTGTCTTTTAGAAGACACTATATTTGAATCTTATTTTTCATTTTCTGTAAGTATTCCAGTTTTATATCATCCATTTAAATATATATTAAATATATTATTTAAATATATATACATATGTATATATACACACATATATGTATGTGTATATATATGTGTGTGTATATATGTGTGTGTATATATGTGTGTGTATATATGTATATGTGTGTATATATGTGTATATATATGTGTGTGTATATATGTGTATATACATATATACACATATATACATACATATATGTGCATATATGTATATATGTATATATATGTATATGTATATATGTATATATGTATATATACATATATATACATATATATGTATATGTATATATGTATATGTGTATATGTATATGTATATGTGTATATGTGTATATGTATATGTATATATGTATATATACATATATATGTATATCTATGTGTATATGTATATGTATATATATGTATATATACATATATATGTATATGTATATATATGTACATATATATGTATATATATATAAAGACTTTTTAAAGAAGTCTTAGGTTCATAGCAAAATTGAAGGGATAGAGATTTCCCGTATACTCTCTGCTCCCTCACATGCACTGCCTCTCTCATTAATATCCCTACCAGAGTGGTATATTTGCTACAACTGATGAGCATACATAAGCATAACATAAACGCCCAAAGTTCATAGTTTATGTGATGATTCACTACTGGTGTCATACGTGGTGTCAATGTGGACAAATATAATGATAGGCATCTACTATTTAGGTATCATATGGAATATTTTCACTGCCCTAAAATCCTCTGTACTCCACTATTCATCACTCTCCTTCTCTCTAACCCCTGGCAACCACTAATCTCTTTATAATTTTTTGCCTTTTCCAAAATGTCACATAGTTGGAATTATATAGTATTTGACACTTTGAGATTGTTTTCTTTCACTTAGTAATAAATATTTAAGGCTTCTCCATGTCTTTTCATGGCTTGACAGTTCGTTTATTTTTAGTGAATAATATTCCATTGTTTGGATATACCACAATTTATTCATTCACTTATTGAAGGACACCTGGATTGCTCCCAAGTTTTGGCAATTAGGAATAAAGGTACTATAGATGTTGAATGTAGGTAGGTTTTTATGTGGGGAAAATATTTTCAACTCCTTTGAGTAAATACCAAGGAGAATAATTGCTGGATTTTATGGCAAGATTATGTTTAGTTTTGTAAGAAATCACCAAACTTCTGCCAAAGTGTCTGTACAATACTGTATTTCCATTAGCGATGAATGAGAGTTCCTGTTGTTCCCCTTATTAACATTTAGTGTCATCACTGTTCCAGGTTCTGGTTATTCTAATAGGTCTATAGTGGGATCTCTCTGTTGCTTTAATTTTCATTTTTCTGATGAACTATGACATAAAATATCTTTTCATATGCTTATTTGCCATCTGTATATCTTTTCCAGTGAGGTGTCTGTTAAGATCTTCGGTCTTTTATCAGGTTATTGGTCTTGCTGAGTTTTTTGTTTTTTAATGTTTATTTATTTTTGAGAGAGCACCAGTGGGGGAGGGGCAGAGAGAGAAGGGGACAGAAGATCCGAAGCAAGATCCGCATTGACGACAGTGAGCCCAATACCAGCCTCTAACTCATGAACTGTAAGATCATGACCTGAGCCAATGTCTGATGCTCAACCAACTGAGCCACCCAGGACAAGGGTTTTAAAAGTTTTAAAAGTTCTTGCTGAGTTTTAAAAGTTCTTTGTGTATTTTGGAACATTGTCTTTCACAAATATTTTTTCCCAGTCTGTGGCTTGTGTTCTTCTTTTAACATTGTCTTTCACAAAAAGAGAATTTTTTTTTAATTTTAATAAAGTCCAACTTACCAATAATTTTTTTCATGCATTGTGTCTTTGATGTTGTATCTAAAAAGTCACTGCCATACCCAAGATCATCTAGGCTGACTCTTGTTATCTTCTAGGAGTTTGATAATTTTGCATTTGACATTTAGGTCTGTGATCCATTTTGAGTTAATTTTTGTAAAGTGTGTAAAGTTTGTGCCTAGATTTTATTGTATGTGGATGTCCTGTTGTTCCAGCACCATTGGATGAACACTATCTTTACGCCTGTATTTCCTTTATTCCTTTGTCAAAGATCAGTTGACTATATTTCTGTGGGTCTTTTCTGGGCTCTCTACTCTATTTCAATGATCTATTTGTTCTTTCTCCAATACCACACTGTCATGATTACTGTAGGTTTATAGGACGTCTTAAAGTCAGGTAGTTTTAGTCTTCTAACTTTGTCCTCCTTCAATATTTCTTAGCTATTCTGGATCCTTTGCCTGTCCATATAAACTTTAGAATCAGTTTGTCTATATTCACAGAATAACTTGCTGGGTTTTAACTGGGATTGCATTGAATCTGTAATCGAGTTAGGAAACACTTGACATCTTGGCAATATTATTTCTACCCACGAACATAAAATATCTCTCCACTTATTTAGTTCTTTGATTTCATGCATCTGACTGATGTGGTTTTCCTCATATAGATCTTGCACATATTTTGTTTGATTTATACCAAAGTATTTCATTTTGGGGGGTACTAATGTAAATGCAAATGGCATTGGAATTTTAATTTTAAATTTCACTTGTTAATTGCTGGTATATAGGAACATAGCTCATTTTTTTAACAAAGATTCTTCCTAATTTTTTTGCCATCTCCTTACATTCTATACATGGATGATTATACCTGCCCCTTAATTCTAAACTTTTCCTTTAGTTCCCCAGCAGGTTATGTATGTTACCTTTCTCATTGCAGGTTTGATTTTTCTCTCAAACATTTTTTTTCCTACTTTCTATGAAAAATTTCCATTTTTTGTTTCATTCTGGAATATGTTTTATATTCAGAAAATGAATTTGACAATTCTCATTGGGCAGATTTTGTTTAGAAACAAAAAGTACTTCAATATTGGGGAAACCTTTTAAGTTTTTTTTGTCTTACACTATTAAATATTTTTCAGTCATTAATTAAAATCTTCCCTTTTCAACATCCTCTTAATTGTACTTGCTCTAGAGTCAGATTGCCTTGGTTTGAGTTTACATCTATGGGCTGCACAACCTTAGTCAACTAGTCTAACTTTCTGAGCCACAGTTCTAACAGCTTTTGAATGGAATCTTAAGAGTATTTAGGATATAAAGTGGGTATGAGTTTATTGATATTATTTTTTAAAAGTACTTGGCAAAGTCCATAGCACATGTTTTCTCAGCAAATTAGAGCTATCTATATTCTGGTATTATGACACTTTATATGAAAAATGAACATATATCTAAACATTCGCCATATTGATTAAGGTATTATAAAAATAATACACTGCATGAAAACATAATCTGAGAAGAAAATTGTTCTTAGGAAAAGTTAAGTGATCCATTTAGTTGGAGCAACTTTAGTAAAGTAAGTTTCTTGGCTAAAAGCCTTCTCAGAGATTCTAATATACTAATAGGCTGAATAGGAAGAATATGCCAAAGACATTTGCTTATTGCAAGTAACACACCAAGGTTTGATGGCACCTACTTTAGGAAGTGTTTATTGGTAAAGTTGAAGAAGGAAAGATATTTAGTGTAAAGACATTATCTTGTTACATATTTTTTATGTTTATTTTTGAAAGAGAAAGAGCATGCATGAGCATGAGAGGGGGAGGGGCAGAGAAAGAGAGACAGAGAGAGAGAGAGGGAGAGAGAGAGAGAGAGAGAGAGAGAGAGAGAGAGAGAGAGGATCTGAGGCAGGCTCTGCACTGACAGCAGGGAACCTAATGCGGGGCTTGAACCCAGGAACCATGAGATCATGACCTGAGCCAAAGTCGAACACTTAACCAACTGAGCCACCCAGGCGCCCCTATCTTGTTACATTTTTTTAAACAAGGACTGACCTCTGTGTAGAAAAATTGATCTGTCAGCAAAATGTAGAAAACTTAAAATTCATGTTGTTTTAGTTTTATTTTCTGAGTAGGAAAGATGGAAAATATCAGAAGAGAGTATTTGGGTTCAGAATGATCACTTTTGACATTATGCTATCCTTCCATAAAGTAGTATTTTTCCAATAAGAGCAGAAGGATACATATCAGATTTCCAGAAATGATTTGTAAACATTGTGAAGATTTGTATAGGTGGTCATATTACCTCTGAGTTCCCCTGATGATTTCACAGCCACATAAGGGTATTCCTAAATTTAGAAGCTTGTTTTTTGTTATTATACATCTTGCCCTGCATATAGGAGTCATCAATCCTTTAGAAGAAACATCATGACTCAGTACAAAATGCTGAGTCTCTGAAAACAAAGAAAATATCTAAATACTTGAAAAAATGAGAGAGACTACATGGAAATATAGAAATATAACCTAAGTAATTAAATATGAAACTTTAAAATTTCCCTGAATGCATATAAATTAGTGATCAAACCAATGACATAACTTATTACCTATTGATACATTTCACTTCAATTTATTTAAGAATAGGATTCAAATTATATTTTGGAAAGTATTTCTATTATCTTTTTTTTTTAATTTTTTTTCAGCGTTTATTTATTTTTGGGACAGAGAGAGACAGAGCATGAACGGGGGAGGGGCAGAGAGAGAGGGAGACACAGAATCGGAAACAGGCTCCAGGCTCTGAGCCATCGGCCCAGAGCCTGACGCGGGGCTCGAACTCACGGACCGCGAGATCGTGACCTGGCTAAAGTCGGACGCTCAACCGACTGCGCCACCCAGGCGCCCCAAGTATTTCTATTATCTTAAAGTTTATACCAATATGTTCACGAGGTCTTAACGGTATCTGGCACGTTGTGGCCATTCAGTATGTATTTATTGAATAAACGAAGTATATGACGAACTACAGAATATTAGCTTTGCCTCGAGAAATATCAACCTCACAGCTAACATTGGATTGAATGGTAAAAACCTGAAAGATTAGAAACAAGACAAAGATACCCACTCTGCCTTCTATGACAACTGAATGTCAAATTCGGTAAGCTTGCAGGATATAAAATCAACATAGAAAATCAATTGTTTCTTTACATTAACAAAAACCATTTTAAAAAGAAATTAAGAAAATAGTCTCATTTACAGTAGCACCAAAAAGAATAAAATTCTTAAGAATAAACAAAGGTCTTCAAAGACTTGTTCCCTGAAAACAATAAAACAATGATGAAAGAAATTAAAAGACACATAAATCAATGGAAAGAAACCCTGTGCTCATAAGATTGGAAGTCTTAATATTGTTGAAATACTCATGCTACCCAAAGTTATCTGCAATCCAATGTAATCCCCACCAAAATCATGATTTTTTTTTACAGAAATAGAAAAACTTCCTAAAATTCATAGGGAACCACAAAAGACCCAGAGTAGCCAAAGCAATCTGAGAAAGAACAAAGCTGGGAAGATCATATTTCCTAATTTCAAACTATTTCACGAAGCTACAGTGTTTACAATTGTATGGTAAGAGCATATAAACAGACCTACAGATCAATGGAAGAGAATGGAAAGCCTATAATTAAACCCAAGCATATATGGCCTACTGATTATTAACAAGGATGACAAGAATATACAAAAGAGGGAGGATCATCTCTTCAAGAAAATGTGCTGGGGAAACTGAATACTCATGCACAAAAAAATAAGTAAATGAAATAAAATTGGACTTCTCCTTTACAACAACACACAAAAATCAACTCAAAATAAATTAAAGACTTAAACCTAAGGCCTGAAACTATAAAACTCCTTTAAGGAAATGTAAGGAAAATCTTAACATCGGTCTTGGATATGACACCAAAAGCACAGGCAACACAGGCAAGTAGACAAGTAGAGACTATATTCAACTAAAAAACATCTGCACATCAAAGGAACAATCAACAGAATGAAAAGGCAGCATAAGAAATGGGAGACAATATACCTGATAAAAGGTTAATTTCCAAAATATGTAAAGAACTCTTGCAGCAGCAAAACAAAACATAAACGAGTAACCCATTTAAAAATTGAGCAAAGGACTTGAACACGCCTTTTCCCCCAAAACATTCAAATGGCCCTTAGGTATATGAAATTAATATATTACTAGTTAACAAGAAAATGAAAATCAAAATTATATCCCCTCACATTGACAGGATTGCTCTTATCAAAAAACAAAAGATAGGTCTCAAAGAGATTGTGAAGAAATTGGAAACTTTGTATACTGTTTTTGTGGAAATATAAATTGATTCAGCCACCACATAAAAACAGTATGGTTTTTTTTCACAAAATTAAAAATAGAACTACTATATGATCCAGCAATCCCTTTGGTAAGTATCCAAAATAATTGAAATCAGGATCTCAATGAGATATCTGCACTCCCATGTTCATTGCAACATTATTTACAATAGCCAAGTTATAGAAATATACACACAATCCAAGTATCCTTTGATGAATGAATGGATAAAGAAAATGTGATGCACACACACACATATTAGTAATAGAATATATAGACACATATATATGTATATGTGTGTGTGTATAATGGAATATTATTCTTCCATAAAAAGGAAAGAAATTCCGCTGTTTGTAATAACGTGGATGGACCCTGAGGGCATTCTGCTAAGTAAAGTAAGTCGAACAGAGAATGACAAGTACTGTATATTTTCACTTATATGTGGAATCTTAAAAAGGCTATATTCATAGCCTTTAGAGATAGTAAAATGGTAGTTGACAGGGAAATGGGCAAATATTTGGTCAAAAGGTACAAACTTCCAGCTATCAGGTGAATAAATTCTGGGGATCTAATGTACAGCATGGTGACTATCATTAACAATGATGTATGATATACTTGAAAGTTGTTAAAAGAGTAAATCTTACATGTTATCCCTCAAAAAAAAAAAAAGGTAATGACATGAGGGGATGGAGGTATTCAGTAACCTTACTGCGGTAATCATTTCCCAATATATACGAATCATCATGCCTAATACCTCAAACTTACGTGTTCTATGTCAGTAATACCTCAATAAATTGGGGAGGGGAAGTGTTCTATGATAATTAGCCATCAGGAAAATGTAAAATAAAAACACAATGAGATACCAATGCATACTTATCAGAATGTCGAAGTAAAAAGCTTTTGGTAACTCCAAATGCTAGCAGAGAAAGCCGATCACTCATACGTTGCTGGCGAGAATGCAAAATACAGCAGCCCCTCTGAAAATCAGTTCGTCAATTTCTTTTAAAACATAAAAAAGGATCTTAACATAAGACTCAGCAATAGCACTCTTAGACGTTTATCCCAAAAATATGAAATCTATGTTCACGCAGAAACTTGTACATGAATGTTCAGATACGAAGTAGTCAAAAACTAGAAACAATTAGGATATTCTTCTGTAGGTAAATGGTTATACAAACTGCAGTCACCAAAACTATGGAATAGTACTCACCAAGGAAAATAATTATAGCATAAGCCCTGACAGTTGATTTTTCTTTTTTTTTTTTTTAATCTAAGTGCCTGACTTCTGCTTGGATTGCTGAGGCATCCTCTTCAAAGACTACTGTCTCAAAAACACATTGCCATCCACAGAGCTACATGAGCCAGGAATCATTCCTCCACCCCCACCCCCATCCATCCCCACCATCATGAAGGCTCCTTAGTTTTAGAGATCTTGATTTAGTTAATGACCATTTGGACTGCTCATTTTTCTCTTCCTGCATTTTAAATTCCCACTCATATGTTTTAAACACACCAATAAAGAGTGATGCTGTGAAACTCCTGGCCTCCCATCCCAACTCCAATAAAAGTACAGCCCCAGGCCCATGTTTTTACTTTCTTTCTCTATCTGCAACCTTGCTGTGTGGCCCCAGATGAGTAGTGTGCATTCAAGAGTGGGTGAGCAATACACCTTGTCTCTTTCAATGTTTCCTGATGGTTATTGGTGAGGTTGTCTTGGAATCATAATGAGAACCACAAGGGCCAATTCAGCCACACCACTGGGTACCAATAGGTCGAGACCCACACCCAACAAGAACAGATTATTGATATGTAAGACAACTTGAATGAACCTCAAGGCAATTATGCTGAGTGGGAAAAGCCAGTCTTGAGTGGCTACATAGTATATGATTCCATTTATATAGCATTCTTGAAATGACAAAATTGTAGAAACAGAAAACAAGTTGGTGGTTGCCAGAGGTTAGGCTGGGGGGTAAGATGGGGTAGCTATTACTAGGTAGAGCAAAGAAGCCTTGTGGTGATGGCACAGTCTAGGTCTTGATTCTGGCAGTAGTTATACTAAGCCACACAGGTGATAAAATTTCAAAGAAATATATACACTTTTTTAGTCCATTTGGGCTGCTATAACCAAAATACTACAGGTTGGGTGGCTTAAACAACACAGATTTATTTGTCACAGTTCTAGAGGTGCCAGCAGATTCAGTGTCTGGTAAGAGCCTGCTTCCTGGTTCATAGACACTATCTTTTCACTGTCGTCTCGCACAGCAGAAGGGGTGAGAGAGCTCTCTGGAGTCTCTACCGATTCCACTCATGAGGGAAGGGCCCTCATGTCCCAATCACTTCCCAAAGGCCCCCACCTCTAAATTCCATTGCATTACAGATTCAGTTTCAACGTGTTGATTTTGAGGGGACACGACCATTCAGTGCATGGCATACACACATTCACACTAACCAGTATATGTAACTGGTAAAATAGTAATAAGGACCGCGAATCATACCAATGTCAATTTCCTGGTTCTGATCTTATACTATAGTTATGCAAGATGTGAACACTGGGAAGGGTAGTGACGTAGGCATGGGACCTGCTTGTACATTTCCTGGCAACTTCCTGTGAAACTACAATTAATTATTTGTGCTAAGTACATATAGGCACTCAAGAAATAGTTTTTAAATTACAAAAAAGCATCACCATTAAAAGCAGACAATTTATCTTTAAATTCATTCTAACAATTAACCTAGGTCTAAATGGTTCAGGATGGTGTTCATACATATTCCCCATTTCTAACTTGTAATGGACATGCAGTCAATGTATCTTACAGTTCTGCAAATGGATTTCAAATCATTAATAAATGGATACATTAAATTCTTACTTCTTAGAGTAACCAAAGTACAACATATGGCAAAGATATAAAAGTGAATTTCATTTGTATAAAGTAAGTGCAGCAGCAGAAGAAAAACTTGATTACATTAACACCAAGGAAGAGACTCGAATCCCTCATGTTGCCCCAGTTTTCAAACTTAGATGTGGTATTGATTTTTGCACCTTGTTAAACTAAAACTTACTGTCAGAGACCATTTTTTTTTTATTTTGGGAGACCTTTTAAGATAAGAAAATTGGGCTTCATCTTATCTTAATTCATCTGATGAAAGCTTTCTCATTCTCTCACTTATTCTACTCCTTCTCTACCACCTCTTTTACTCGTTAATAGACAAGGTTTCACTTCAGGCACAGAAGAATCGATACAAAACTAAATCCAGCGTACTACCCATCAGAGACTAAATGAAGAAGTATATGAAAAGTCTTGTAGTTTGAGTAAAATCAGTGAAGCCTGCCCTTTTGTTACTTAACCTTTTAGTTAATCAAAAGCTCATTAGAAATAAAAGAGAAAAGTATTGGATACACTTTCTCAGAGACTGACTCAGGTATTACAGTAATAAAAGTAATACAGATCCCTAAAACAGTGGCTTAAATATTACTGCAGTTCCTTTCTTTCTCAGGTGGAAGAAGTATAGAAGTACGTTCTCCAGACTACTTTGGTATTTCTAAGAAGATATGTGGGCCAGGCTTCCTTCTAATTTCTCCCCATAGACCCTAGGGTATGGCTTTGCATAGTATCTTTGATTAGATAAGAGAGCTGCTAGAGTTCCAGCTATCTCAAGTGCATTCCAGGCAGCAAGATAGAAGAAGGTCTACAATATCATTTTCAGAATCCCTCAGAAGTTCTACACAGTACTTTCATTTATATTATCATGACAATAACTTATCTAATGGTTATCTGCTGAAAGGGAAGTTGGAAAGTTTCCTTATGAAAAGGAGGGAATGTGCTCACTGAAAATTGTAGATTTCTGGATTTCAGAGAAGAAAACTGAATGGCTCTTGGGACATAACTAAACATCTCTGCCCACAGGCGTCATGGAGTTTATTCCAGTTTGTGAATTCCTTCCTGAACAAGGAATGTATTGAATTTCAATGCAAAAAATAATTATGTATCTGCGACGTGCTTATTGTGAAATGCTTAGTGGCATCTACAAATGTGGAGAAAATATTTGCAAATAAAATACCGGATAAAGGAGTTGTATCCAAAACACGTAAATAACTGTTACAGCTCAACAAGAAGAAAAATAACCCAATTTAAAAATGAGCAAAGACTATGAATAGACATTTCCCCAAAGAAGACATATAGGAAGTGTCTAGCTGACTTAGTCAGTAGAGTATTTGACTCTTGATCTCAGGGTTGTGATTTTGAGCCCCACACTAGGCGTGCAGCCTACTGAATAAAATAAACTCTTCAAAGAAGATATATAAATGGCCAAGAAACACATAAAAAGGTGATTAATAATATTTGTCATCAAGAAAATGGAAATAAAAAGCACAAAGTGATCCCACTTCATACACACTAGGATGGCTATAACCAAAAAACACAGAAAATCGTAAATGTTGGTGAGGATGCAGACAAATTGGAATTCTCATACACTGCTGGGGAGATTGTAAAATGGTGCAGTCACTTTGGAAACCAGTCTGGCAGTTCCTCAAAATGTTAAACAGAGTTATTATATAACTTAGAAATTCTACTCCTAGACATATGTCCAAGATAAATCAAAACATAAATCCATACAAGAACTTGTACATGAATATTCATACTAGCATTATTCATAAGAGCCAAAAAGTTGAAACAACCCAAATGTCCAGCAACTGATGAAATGGACAAGCCAAATATGGTATATCCACACAGTGGACTATTATTTAGCAATAAAAAGGAGTGACATACTAATATATGCTATAATAAGGTAAACCTTGAAAACATGGTAAGTGAAATAAGTCACAAAAAATGCATACAGTAGCCCCTCTCACCCACAGGGCATACATTCCAAGACCCCCAGTAGATGCCAGAAATAAGTTAGTACTGAACCCTATATATACCATGCTTTTTCCTACACATACATTCCTAGGATAAAGTTTAATTTACAAATTAGGCACAGGAGATTAATAATAGCTAATAATAAATAGAATTATAACATTATACTATAAAAGTTATATGAATATGATCTATCTCTTCTCTTAAAAATATAATTATATTTGCTATTCCTCTTGTGATGACGTGAAATGATGAAATGCCTATATGATGGGATAAAGTGAGGAGAATGACATAGGCATTGTGACATAGCAGGTTACGGCCTACCTTCTGTGGTTTAATGTTGTAATTGAACATTACTGTGTAATTGAACATTAATGTTGTAATTGAACTTCTTAACTGTGGTTTAATGTTGTAATTGAAACTGAAGAATATGAAGTTGTGGATAAGGGAGAGTACTGCATTATATTATTCCAATATATAAAATGACCAGAATAGACAAATTGGTAGATTCCAAAAGTAGATTAGTTGTTGCTAGATTTGGGGGTGGGAGGAGGGAGTTACTGCTCAGGGGGATTCAGTGTCTTTGGGGGATGATGAAAATATCCTGGAATTAGCGATGAGAGTCGCATAACATTGTGAATATGCTAAATTTACGATTTAAATGTTTCGATTTAATGGTATACGAATTATATCTTACTAAAGTTGATGTAAACTAAAAATGCCTAAGGGCAAAAGGGCATTGAGACAAACCATAATTCCTTGTCCTTGAAAATACTATGATTCAGTGTGGACTGGGTAGGCAAGTAAACAAATAATTATGTTTCATGCTCTAAAACTGTTATTGCAAGCATTAGGGAAGCATAATATCACACGCCAACATTTTGAAGAAACATATGACAATAACATCTGTGGTACATTTAGTTGTCAACAGCTCACATGTATTAGAGCAAACTAAAAAATCTCCCATTAATGACATACTCAAATAGAATATGTATACTTGCTTGTCACCCTAACTTCAAGCAGAGTATTCAAGGGTCTAATTTAATATACAATAAATCTTTTTATCTCAAGTATTTCCTTTCGCTATCTAGTAAATTGTTCATCTAGTACTTTAACTCAATCTAAATTTGTACAGCCTTCTGAGACTATGGAGAATATTTGTTTACCTCTCTTCACAAAAGAGCTTTCCATAAACAAAAGAGACAATAACGTCTACCTTATATTCCTGTGTCTATGTCAAGAGTAGACCTTCCCCTGTTGCTAAAGTTAGATTCCTGAAGAAAAGGTAAGAAATTAAAGACTGAAGGTTTCAGATCCCACAGATTTTGTTTTTTTTTTTTTTTTAAGAAAACAAAACAAAACCTTGAAGAAAGGGTTAGTCCAAGGTCAATCTTTCAAAACATTTGTAAGATCTTACATTCATTAAAACAAAAGAGCCTAAAGAATATTATTGTTAATTTCATGATTATTGATGCTAAGATCAGATACTTCACTAAATTCTTTGCATAGATTATGTCATTAAAACAAGTAAATACTAATATTTATTGTTCCCATTTTTCTGTTGAGAAAAATAAGATGAAGGACATCAAATAGTTGCCCAAAGTTACAACCAGGATTCATATTCCCAGGAGTCAAAAACCCACTTTCTACTACAGCATATATATTTACTTTAGTATACTATTTTTTAAAAGACCCAAAAAGAAAAATAACAACAGTAACCAATATTTATTTTAAATCTATATAGAAATAGATATCATGCTAACAAGTTTACAGTACCATTTAATTGAATTTAATAAGGAGAAAGTCATATTTAATAGAACTTAAATTAATAATAATGAGTATTATAAAATTAAATTCTATCACTAATGATAGCATGATGATGGTGGTGATAAAGTTGAAGAAAAAGGATATGTACATCATTATGAGAAGACGACTCTGGGTCTAATTCCAAATTACAATTGTTAATTTAAGGACTTAGCAGGAAGCTTATGGTCTATCAAGTATGTTTTAATGGAAATGTAGCATGTGTTCTTTCTTCAACTGTTTGAAGAAAGTTGAAGTGTGGACTGAGTAGTCTTTTTTAAAAGGTTTCTTTTTACCACATTATATGTAGTAGAAAATCATTCAAGCCTGGTCTGAAGACCAGTTAGAAGAAAAGATCAATTTCCATTTCTTTTAGGTTATCAAAGATGTTTAAGGGTAGATTAAGAGATTGCTTAAGTATTTTGGGTTAGTTTCACTGTGGGCCTTATATCTGTTTCTCCTTGTCATTACTCAATGTAATAATTGGATATTTAAGATCAATTTCAGGAATCTCATTAGGGTGAAACCAGCTAATGACTTTACTTAGGTCAAGGTATTAGATTCTTGTCTCAAATATTTTACAGATATTGCAGTTTTATTTTTTATTCTTTTGTTCCTTTAATTTCTTTGCCTGTACTTAGAAAGTTACCTGTGGTTTGATTCTGTAGTTTCTTCCATATTGTATCTCATCCAAAGACTATTTTTCCCACAGTTTGGTGCTGAATAAAATAAGCCTTTCTATACCTCTTTTAATGTAACCTTATGAATGATTTGATGGATTTTTCAATATGATATGACATGCATCTGATGTAATTGTTCTTGAAAGCTTTGATTATATCTTGAGTAAAAATAAAGTTCAAAATGGGAGAAGAGGATAGATACTAACATTTGAGGAGCACCTGGGTGGCTCAATCGGTTAAGCACCTGACTTCAGTTCAGGTCATGATCTCACAATTTGTGGGTTTGGGCCCCACATCAGGCTCTGTGCTGACAGCTCAGAGCCTGGAACCTGCTTCCAATCTGTGCTTCCTTCTCTCACTGCCCCTGCCCCACTTACACTCTATCCCTCTCTCAAAAATGAATAAACATTAAAAAAAAATTTTAAAGACTAACATTAGAATAAATACAGATTAATTGCATCAAATGATTAGTTTTAGAATCAACACTTTGGATGAGGTATCTATTTACTTATAAGTATTATTTAACCTCATCAATGATATGTTATAAAAAGCAAATCGCCATTACCCTAAATATTCTTTTCTAGAAGCAGAACCAAGGCATAGTGTCATGGTAGGAAGAAGTGAGAGGAATGAGCCTGTTCCCTTCTAACAGAATAAGATTTAAAACACCATACTATATCAGGGATATTTTCCCATGAAGTCATCTATAGTGGTTCACTTATTTTTAGAAAAGACAGCAACTCAGTTCAGATTGACGTAAGCAAAGGAATATTTGGTTTATATTTTCCTACTTTACACATGGCTGGATCTTGCTGCTCATATTATGTCAGTCCATACATTGAATCCCATTGGCTCCAAATGACATGGTTGTATCTCCCACCCATGTTTGATCTAATCACTATAGCTAAAAATATGAAATTGCTATAATTAGCCATCCCTATATCCTATGATCATTCGTGGAACCAATGTCACCTAGACCTCATAGACTAACAGTTAATGAGGTCTGGATCCTCAAGGAAAATTGGAGTGCATGTAGTAGGAGAAAGATCAATGAATCCTGGACAAATGGGTGTCTACTAATCTACACAAAAAATAAGTGCACTAATTTATTCCAAACTTTCTTAAACATTATACCTTTTTATCATTGTTAGAAAGAGGGAGACAAGACATGCTATTGCAAATCTAGCTTAGTGCCATTTTAGTCAAAAATGTATTCACATGACTGAATCAGCTACTAAGATTCTTTATCAGCTACTTTATCAGCTACTAAGATACTCTAAAACAGCAACGCATCTTTATTACTCTTATTTCCTGACATATGTTATATCACACAGTACTATGTACTTCCTCAATTGATTGAACTATTTTTTTATTTTTTTTTTTTTGAGAGAGAGAGAGAGAGAGAGAGAAAGAGAGAGTGTGTGTGTGTGTGTGTGTGTGTGTAGGGAGGAGAGGCAGAGAGAGGGGAAGTCACAGAATCTGAAGCAGGCTCTGGGCTTTGAGCTGTGAGCATAGCCCAACACCTGGGGCTTGAACTCAGGAGGCAACCATGATATCATGACCTGAGCTGAAGTCGGACAGTCAACCAACTGAGCCAACCAGGTGCCCCGATTGAACTATTTTTTAATCTTACCATTATAAAATAATTTTGTTAGTTAATATATATTAAAATAATAGTTAATTTTTGCTTTTCTGTCAGTTTTATTTACCAGAAGTAACATTGAAAGTAGTAAAGGAACACAATGATTGTACTTAAACATGTGGTTCTAATATGGTGTTTCCTAATTCTTTCATGCAGTCAATTGTTTTCATTTCCAATGGAATATAATTTAAAAGATGCTTTAAGAAGCCTTATTAAAAGAAATTACTAAATAGCATTGCAGGCCTTAGTAGCAGAGCATTTACAAAAGGAGAAATAATTAAGCATAAAAACAAGCTATTCATAAAGCTTTGTTCCAAACCACACAACCTTGTTTACCTGCTTTGCTACCATTTAACAGCTGAAAAATCACTTTCTAATCCCCTTCTATTCAAAGTCTCAATGCCCCACTGGCAGGAACACTAGGCTAACATTCAGTGTGTAATCTCCTCTCAGCCTATCATTTTCTTAATTTGTTCCATTTACAAAGTAAATCTGCAAACTGACCTTTTAATGAATAACTACTCTGAAATGGCCTCAAATAATACACCTGTTAAATTACCTACCTTTTTGCCTTTCTCTTTCTGTCTGTAAACTGATAATTTTTATTCTGACATCCCCAATGTTCCCTGATACTAAAATATCCATGCTGTTAATCCAATACTCTTTGGAACTGTATAAATTTACCTTACTCATAAGGATAACTAGAAGTTCAAAAAGGTAATATTTATCTTTGTGAAAGGCATATGTAGTGAATACATTAAGTTGAAATTTGCTCTATTTGCTTTCAACCTACCCTTCTAGCCTCTTCTCCTGCCAGATAATACTATATAAAATATATTCCAGTCAGGCATGACTTCTTGTCATTTCCCTGTCTACCATATCCTTCCAAAACATTGGAACCAGCATTTCCTCAGGTAAGCATTCTTTGAATTCTGGTGGAGTCCTGTTTCTAAAGCTTATCATTTTAGAAGATTTGGTCATTTTTACTCCTGAAGATATATTTTTCATCCAGGTTTATGTCAGGACATGCAAAGCGAGACAAAGAAACAGGACAGTTGAATTGAGTAATGAGAGATTTGAGATTTGAAATACTTTGGGGAGTGAGAGAAAAAGCTAGCCAAAATCTCAGACAATGTTTGATTACCCAGAGTTAGGGATAGTGATGGCTAAACTAGGTTAGAGATGATTAATTTGTGCTGTCACCAGTTTATAAGCTACTATAATTTCCTGAAGCGGTATGCAGCTGAAGGCATGATTTAAGAAGTCAGTTGGGGAAACACATCTATTTTAGATTTTAGAGATTGAGAGGCAAAAATGGAAGAGTCCCCAGTGCCTCTAAGTTCCAAGGTATTCCCATGAAGTAGGCTATTGAAATGGAGTCTAGGACATAACCTTAAGATTAAGTAAGTCTTTACAGGTATGTGAAATTGGGTCTGTTTCCCACATGGATGTTAGACTATTTCCCTGACCACAGTAGGAATAGGCAACAAGAAGTTTATATGTGGAAATTCACTTCCCTCTCTAATACATGGAGAACAAAATAGGAAAACTAGACATGATGGTAAAGGAAGTTTTAGAATTCACAAAAGCTGCATTTCATAAATCTCAATAATCGGGAGCTCTTTAAATGAAGAACAAAGATAATATTGATTTGACACCAGAAATACCAGTAATTCTCCCTGGCCCCGTGGTATGTTAGAGTGGGAGACTGAGCCATTTCCACTCTAGAAGGTAACAGAGTTAATGTCACTCATGAGAGAGAACTGGGTCTTCTTTGAGGAAAAAGATGAAGGAAAAATAATTCATTTAGATGCTGAAGATATAGAAGAGTTTGTTCGAAACAGGAAAGTTGTGGGCAAGCCTGGGTGGCTCAGTCAGTTAAGCATTCAACTTAGGCTCAAGTCATGATCTCATGGTTTCTGAGTTTGAGCCCCACATCCGGCTTTGTGCTGACAGCTCAGAGCCTAGAACCTGGAGCCTGTTTCAGATTCTGTGTCTCCCTCACTCTCTGCCGCTCCCCCCACTCATGCTTTGTCTTTCTCTCTTTCAAAAATAAAGATAAACATCAAAATAGCAAAGTTCTGGAGTATAATGGGGAAAAGATCCAATCAGATGGAAGAAATACTGGTAGCAAAATGGTAACTACAAATGAAAGAACATTTGGTTAGATTACCTTGCATTTTCACCATGGACCAAAGATGGTAGAGGTGAAAAATGCTGATGACATGATACGGTTTTTGCTCAAAGTGTATATTGAGGAGACTTTTTTCTTGTATTTCTGAAGGCCTCTCCTCCAGAACGTTAGGAAGATTTAGATTCCAATGTTCCCACCCTCTGGATGAATTTAGTTAAAGTTTCTAGGAGAATCCAGCCTTCATAAGGTAGTGAAAATGAAGATAACCGTAGTGGATTGAGAGAAAACTCCTTCCATCAGAGTTTCCCAGGTGATTTCTATACTAATACCCTCGCTTGCTCATGGATATAGTTTCTCTATGTGGCTGTGAAGATAAAGCATTACTGGAAAAGCTATGTGGCCACTGGAGAAATGGCCCTCAGTTGGAATTCTTCCCAGGCCAACTGGAAGAGAACAGATAATTATCCAATAGGTCTACTGCCAAGAGAATGACAGCAGATGGCATTTGATCCTTACAGGGTAATTTATTTCATTTTCTCGCCATGCTATGTATCACTAATTCCGTCATCTCCTATTACTTAATTTGTTGCTTTTTGGATTACGTTTACAATATCTGATACGACACACCCTCTTATTTAAACATTTTTTCATTCAAGACCTCCCAAGTCTAAAAATGCATTTATCTTGCTAGAAATAAAATAACCAAGAAAGTGCATTTAAGTAAGAATATGATGGTTTGGAAAAACATCTAAGATCATAGTACAGTCTTTTTTATTGTGGTGTGTGTGTGTGTGTGGTGTGTGTGTGTGTGTGTGTGTGTGTGTGTGGTGTGTGTCGTGTGTGGTGTGTGTGTGTTCTGTCTTCTATTTAAAGTGAGTTCCCGTGGTGTGTTTGGAACAGTATCTGGCATTTTCCATCTTGGGTAGCAGTGAGTTGACTGTCCTTCCATAGAGATAACTCAACTTTATTTAGTTAAATAAAACCAATTGTAATAAAAGAGCAGATGGGATGATAAGAGGAGCACATATTCTAGTCCCACTGGGCTAATAAACTGCAATACTATTCCACAAATGGCTGGTATAAGGCTCCCGAGAATTATAGAATTGGAGGGACCTGACTGGTGGAAGGCACCTGAGATGTCTTCCTGGCTGGTGTCCTTTCCAATAAATAAGGGTTTTCTACTAGACTCCCACCACATTGCTACGTGCTTCAACATTTCTACTGAAAAGATTACTATGATTTTCATTCTAAGTTATATAATTACTTAAGGCTATAGATTTCCCTTTTTAAAAAGCATTAGTAATACCCACCACTATAACACAAGATGTTTTTGACTTATTGTTATTATTTAATAAAAACTACTATTTCTTTTAACTTTGAATTAAGCACACATTTGATAAACATGCCTTCTATGTTTCCAGGCTGTTCTTCCCTTCAGGTTATCTACATAGAACACCACCTTGGTACAGTTGCAAAACCAGCTACATATACTACTAATTTGCCGAGACAATTCAGCTCTTACAAATTGTTGACTAAAGTGTGTAAAAGAGAATACAACAGTATTCAAAAATATTGCATAATAGCAGATAACTATGGTGGAAGATAATTTAATACTTCATATAGATCACTAAAAACAAGGAAGTTCAATAATCAGTGGCAAGGGCATCCATGCTAGCTGACTGGTTGATTCAGCAGCTTGGTAGATTCAGATATCTAAATTCTGAAAGAAAGTTTTAGGAATTAAAATTCGGGGGAAGAAGTCCTATGCCCACAGAGGTCTAGCAAGAAGTTTTGGAATTTGCAGGTAGGTATCATAACCTAGCATAAAATTTGTCAGGGAATAGGTTCACTACAAATGTTGATGGAAATGAATTAGTAAAAATAGGAACACAGTAATTTAACTAGAGTGGAAGGTCAGAGACAAATACAGATATAATTGTGCTAAACGGTCGTACTGCTGAATTTGCTGGGTTTTCCTTTATTACTTTGTATAAGAAATGATATTGAATCCATAGACTGCACCAGATCTATCTGGGCCTACAGTTAGGGCTTAATTTGATAGATTTAGGAACAAGCAAGCAGACAGGCCATTACAGCAGAATTTAATGTACTGAATTTTAAGAGCTAATTTATAAGATGTCTCCCCGGATTATGGAAGAGTTTATTTACAGAAAAAAAAAAGCTTAATTTTCGATTACCTCTCTATATCATCTAGTCCACAAGATGGCAGGTCACAATAGGCCCATTATATAATACCTAAGAGTACAGAATTCTGGTTCTTCAACACTACTGTCTGAGGGAGTGTGACTTCATTTTCTCTGTCTAGAGCAGCAACTTCCCAGTAACTTCAAAATGCTGACTAATTATACTTTACATTTAAAGCAATTATTGTATTTGAGGCTTGTGGTAAAGTTCACTGTACTGTGAGCTCCAAACACTGATTCTGAAATCAGAGTTTGCCAAGAAATAGCTGTTAAATATAATTCAAGTCATAGCCTCTATTAAAAGGAAGCAACAATAACTAGCCCACCCACTTCACAGAACCTTGTAAAAATTACAATAAATACTATATGTAAATATTAACCGTGCAAGATGTGAAAAGACTTTGTTTAGTTTGCAGTCTGTCTATGTTAGCACCTGAGCAGCTGGTTCCAGGGACACAAGGACTGTGACTATAAATGTTGCTTGGATCCATCCAGTTCAGAAATTTTCTTCTTAACGATAGATGGTAATTTACTTTTTATTTCTTCTCATTTCATAAGGACAATATAAAGTTATTAGTTGAGTATAACTTCCACTAGGAATTAACTACATACAGAATAGCACATGTTTAACCTAAGTATAAAATAATTATAAAAATAAGCAAAGAATGGTATTAGGTAACATTAAATAATAATATCATCCATTAAACACTGATAGAACACTACTACAGATTCTTTGTGAATTTTCTGTTACACTGTGCTTGAGGTATTCCAATCACTATTTTACTGTTTTAAAAAAAGCCACTATAGTTCAAAGTAATACACTCAAAGTAGAAGAGTTGGGAACTGAATTCAGACCAAGCCATCTTTAAACCATTAGTAGACACTGTGTAAGACTGGGTATATAAAACAGATAGGCATAAGTCTGTGTGAGCTATCCTATATCATACAAAGCTTCAAAACTAATGATAATAATTATGAGCTATTATACCTGAATCCCTAGTATTTGGCCCAGTGCTTAGTACATCACTGAATCTTCTTTCATTATCAAAACCCATTCTCTCTTTTGTTTTTAGAGAGCACAGGGAGGGGAGGGCCAGAGATAGAGAGAGAGAGAAAATATTAAGCAGGCTCCACACCAAGCATAGAGCCCAACTCAGGGCTTGATCTCAAGACAGTAAGATCATGACCTGAGCTGAAATCAAGAGTCAGACGCTTAGCCCACCAAGCCACCCAGGAGCCCCAGAGACCATTCTCTCTTAATAAGACATTTAGGTAAGCCCACAGGCAGATATGGATAAGGCACTGATTTTGTGCTACCCTTATATGAACTTCAGCGATTCCAGAACACAGTTTTCCTTTTTCTTAGATAATGTCCAATCAAATGAAGATATAACCAAGAATAACACAGTCTTTAGTTCAGACAAGCCAAAGTTTTCCCATTCCCATTTAATGTGTTATTTTGGTGCTTCTATGCTTTGCTCACGATTTCCATTTACCTGCATTTCTTCCACAACATCTATCTGTATAATGCCAGTCTAAGTTTCATACTGATTGACATTTATTCAAGTAAAACTATTTCCTTCTACAATTCAAAGTTTCTTAGAACTATACTTGCATTGGACACAGATCTGTGCCCTTCCTCAAATTCCTTCCACTGACTTCTTTATTTCTCTTGGTTGAAGCTCCACTTTTTCTGAGCCACCTCTTTACTTCTAGGCTTGGAAGAAATGTCCACCATGGACATTGGAACTGCCTTTGAGAGTGACTACCCAAGGCACCCGATGATTCAACTTGGAGGTGCAGCGTGTAAGTGTGCTGTGGAATGAAACACACAATGGAAAGTGTGTGAAGGGAGACAGGCACCAGGTAATTCCTTCCTTTTGCTATCCAGAGAATCTTACAGGAGTTTCTGTAAACAAAAATGATCACCCACTGAGTGATCTGCGTGTCTCTTTGCTGCTCCTTGTGAAGTGAGTCAAGCTTCGCATTGTTCTGGGTCTTTCCTAACTTCAATTTTCTTTCCCTCAACATTCTCTCTGGTGAAGCTTCAGCATCTTAATCTTTGCCTGTGCTTTGCTCTCTAGAAATATGCAATAATACTTAAGATTACTTAAGAATTTTTAATTTTATTTACATTACTCCTAGGTCAGTGGTTTTCAAAATTGTACTTTTTAGTCAAGAAACCATTTCTTCAAATATATTTTAAAAGTATAAAATATTGGGGCACCTGGGTGGCTCAGTCAGTTGAGTGTCTGAATCTTGATTTCAGCTCAGGTTATGATCTCACAGTTCATGGGATCAAGTCCCGTGTTGGGCTCCTCACTGAGCATGGAGGCTGCTTAAGATTCTCTCTCTCTCTCTCTCTCTCTCTCTCTCTCTCTCTCTCTCTGTCCCTCTCTCCCTCCGTCACCCTCCTCCACTCACACACTCTCTCTCTAAAAAAAATAAAAATAAAAAAGTACAAATACATTGTACTTTTTAGTCAAGAAATCATTTCTTCAAATATATTCTAAGGAGATCAACATACTTAGAGCTGCCAAACTGAAGTACAGGTGTGTGTGTGTGTGTGTGTTAGAGACATCTGGATTCCCCCCCCCCCTTTCAACTCCCTTTCCCTTGGGAAATGCTGAAGTACATCTTATGAACTCTTAGAAGCTTACCTCCCAGAGGAGGTTTTGGAAGTAAATGCTCTATTTCTATTATGTAGAATAATACACTGCACTGTAAAAATGCAGGGACGTCTGAGGTGTGATTGTCCCCTAATGTAAAAGTAGCAGCAAGAGTTGGTAAAGTTGATGGAAATGAGGAAATACTCTCTACTATTTGCCATTTTACAGTTCTCGCTCAGATTTTCCAAATATATGTCAGGAAGAGAATAACTTATATTCTCCCTGAGAAACAATAGTCCTCCATTTCTTAGAAGATCTCTACTTTTTGTCCTCCCCAGGTCACACTGCATGTCACCCAGTCTAGCATTAATAGCTGTTTGTTTGTTTGTTTGTTTGTTTTACTGGACTCTTGCTTTAGCATATACATGTTAATTATAGAAATATTTTTAAACTATAAAGGGGTAAGCAAATTTAAGTATCATAAGAATTATAAGAGCTCGGGGTGCCTGGCTGGCTCAGTTGGAAGAGCATGCTACTCTAGATCCTGAGGTCATGAGTTGCAGCCCCACGTTGGTTGTAGAGATTACTAAAAAAAATAATAATAAATGAACTTTAAAAAAATTATAAGAACTCTACTTGCTTTGAAAACAGAACTATCCAGATACAATTATACAAAAGCTTTCCTGGGACTTGCATTTCAAGAATACCTAAGATTCAACCCAATCGGTATTTATGAAAGAATGTTTAAGATCCTTTAGTGAGAAAGAGTCACACAAACAGAAATAAGATCTCAGCGTCTGCTAGAACATGCGAACAAGTTTAGAGCAATGACCCAATTCACCTTGTGATGATGCCCAATATGACAGATAAAAACACAGTGCTATGAGAGTAGAGGTGGTGATTAATACTGACTGAGAGGATCAAGAGAGGCTTCATGGAGTAGATGACATCTGAGCTGGAATTGAAACTATTTAAACACCCTAAGAAGATAAAAGGTACACAGAAAGGAGCATGAGCAAAGATGTGAAGGTATGATATGTTTGGATTTCAAGTATTCTGAGAACCAAGGAGGCTAGCTTTCACTTGTAAAGCAATTACCACCAGTAGTCAAAACCTTTTAGAGGCAGAACGCACTATTATAAATCATACTGAAGTGCTGCTCCACAGTTGCAGATTTGTTTCTTAATGCTTGACACATGTTCGGTACATTTTGCACTTGTAAACATTATGCAATGTCCAACACTGCTTATAGAGTGTCTTGATTAAGATCTAGAGGAGAAGTGTGAATGAAGTCCACTGTCTGATTTATGCCTCAGACATTTAAATTTTCCAACCAAAAAATACTATTCCAACCGTGTAAATAGTTCTAGGATCCAAAAATATCAGATGAAAGTAGCTAGAGTATCACAGGGATTTTAGAAGAGTGTCTCTCACAGCTATGGGAGCAAAGTGGGACCTAATTACGTTATATCTTTAGGACATTTTGGATCATTTGACGTCCATCTTAAACCAACAGACTCTTCCCAAGGTTCCCACCTCCCATCAATTCCGAACAGAGAATTTATGAAGGAGGCCAACTGCTCATCCCTTCTAGAGCCATCCCTGCTTCCTGGCAGCCTTTGTTTTCTTACCACACCTCCAGGATTCTTCAAGCAGCTTCATATCTGTTCAGAATCTAGGTCTGCTTAGACTCAGGCTCTGCTTCTGTGCTATTCTGAAAGTCAAAGGAGAGATTTCCCAATTAAACCAGAACATGTGCAGCTTTGCTTGCAAATGTGTCACATTAGCTTGGCTTCAAGTATAAGTCAGAAAACCTGTAGTCAACCTCCTACTTACATCTGTGAATAAGCACATAAGCAACGGCAGGGTTGTTCAGGCTAAACAGATGGATGGTCCTGTCAGGAACAGATTGCAGTAGAGCTAGGATGTAGGCTGGAATGCCACCCCCTCTGAACTGAGAAACGGATTCAGTAGCAGGAAAGACGTCCTTTTTAATGTATTCTTTTTTAATTCTCCACATTTAACTGTTTCTAAGGAAAGGTTAAATCCTTTTGTCCTCCATAATTTTTTTGTTCAT
Source organism: Felis catus (assembly GCF_018350175.1). Lineage (NCBI taxonomy): Eukaryota > Metazoa > Chordata > Mammalia > Carnivora > Felidae > Felis > Felis catus. The sequence continues at coordinate 36,017,145 of NC_058385.1, read as the reverse complement.
TTTATTTATTTATTTCATGCTGCTGGATTCAGATTATATTACATCCATTTAAATCAATAATCACCATTATTCATGCCCACAGCTGTACATTCAACAAACATCAACTTAGTTCATTAGCAGAAAGATTGTGATATGAAGTATACACAATATATTTTACACTGAACCAAATGAATGAAGCTATATTCTGATACTTTCATAAATAATTAAAAAATGATTTTTACTTAAAATATATTTATATATCTAAAATATCTAAATGTGAACTAACATACCGTTCTTTTATGTGATCATATATATAACATTTTCAAATAAATGAATATACTCTTACTAATAAATATAAAATAATTCTAGATGGCACATGAAATTAATGTTAATGTATTTCAAAGATATTTTGTTCCTGAAAATAAAATCTCTATGGTAGTTTATTTTAATAAGATTCTCTGTTCTACTTGCGGTAAAGAAAATTTATTTTAAATGAAAACTGTGTTCCATAACTCCATCTCTAACAGCTGTATTTATCAAATGAGTCGATATGAAGGAAAAGTTTCAAACTGTGAATAAAAACCCGATTGCATTATTTGTTCTTGGGTAGGCAAGTGTTAAACTATCTTACACACCCTCAAAAGCCCAAGATGATCTCCGATTCTACATGTAATATAGAACATATCATTTGAGGAATGAGAAGTTCTCAGGGAATTATTAAATTTTATTTTATAGTGAATAAAAGGATTCAATTGGCAAAGGCTACTCAACTGTATACTTTCCCTATTTTCTTTTGAATATTAAAATCCTTCTTAAAATTGTGTTAAGAAAAAAAAAAAAGAATATATTTAGAAGTCCAGCATCATTGTGGGGACAACACAATACAGTTGTATTGATCTAAAGGTTTCCTGTAGTGATTAAACTGCATTTTTAAGGAAAGAGGTGTTAGTTTTCACACACACATTAGTTGAATAAAACAATTATATAGATTCTTTGGATTGTGATTTCAAATGTGGCACATTTATAATAACCTCTCAAGCTAAAGAGATTACCCTTTACACTCTTCTCAGTTAAAATATTTGGCTATTACTTTTTTAAATGTTTATTTATTTATTTTGAGAAAGAGAAGGGGGAGGGGCAGTGAGAGAAGGAGAGAGAGAATCCCAAGCAGGCTCCATACTGAGTGTGGACCTTGACCCGGGGCTCAATCCCATGACCCGGGGATCATGAGCTGAGACGATACCAAGAGTTGGATGCTTCACTGAGCCACCCAGGCACCCTGAAATATTTTCCTATTATTATGGCCAATGGAGAATGGAAGTAGAGAAGGGGTTATTAAATGAATTATTTGCATTCATTCAATTAACAAGTTTTTGTTAAGTAATATCCTACCAAAAGTGTTTATTAAGCAATGATATGTGCCAAGAATTCCCAAGACTCATTGTCTATTCACAGGGAGCTCACAGTCTAATGGTAGATGTTGATGTACAAATAAAAATAATAATGACATATAATAAGTGCTGGAGGTAGGGAAATTTCCAAGCAAAGTATTAAAGATGTGGCCTGGTTTCTTCTTAATGCTTAAATAAAATGAGAAAGGATAAAGATATACTGAAGCAATAACTATCAAATAAAAACAAGACTTAATGATTTAGGAAATTTTTAGCCTATCCAGAATGAAGGTGGCTTTAAAATTAAGAGATTCACTACCCAGAAAGTATGCCTTAAAGAAAAATTTGAGAGTTTGTCTATATAATCTTTTGTAGTACCTCAGAAAGATCAAAAGAATGGAGTATTCAATAACACAAAAGATTCTTTGTACAGATTGAGGGTGTGACTCAGATTTCCTCAATTAAACAAGAGAGTATCTAGAAAGCTGAAAGGTACAGTCTCTCGGCAATCTTAGAAAAAGCCAAAGATCTGTGGACTAGCCTCTTGGCTAACAGAATAAATACATGTGATATACACAGGAAGCCCACAACTTGTTGAGAATGTTACATTAGCAGAAGCACTGTCTGACTGAGATAGTATTTAAAGACAAGAATGTCAGAACCCCAGAATTCTGCACACAAGAGACAGGCTGACAAGTAATTAGGTAAAACTACAAGGTACCTCTCATGATAAAAGAAGGATGGCTCAGAGGGTGTTTCTGTGAACCCAGCAGAGTCAGCAGCCATAGATAGTTATTCCCAGGCCTCAATACCCAATGGAGTTTGCTTGAATGTATCTGGGAATTGTTTAGGACCAGAACTCCTTTATTTGTTCCATTTTCTCCCTTTTAGAGCCAGGATGTCTAGAAAAGTTATTCTATGCCTATCTTCTCATTTGAGAATAGATAATTTATCTAGTTTCATAGGTGCAGAGGTGGAGCTTATGTCCCAATTATAATAAGATTATAAACAGTGCCTTACCTATTCCTAATTTATGTGATATAGAAGATGAGCTTTGGAACTTTTGAGCTGATAAGATTTAGATGAGATTTTGCACCTTGAGTTGATGATATAATGGGTTGAGACATTAGGTGACTTTTGAATGAGAAATATATTTGGGATAGTTGCAAAGTTTTGGGGATCATAATTCTGATGGCAGGCAGAATTATGGCTTCCCAAAGATGTCCTTGTTCTAATTGCTGGCATTTGTGAATATGTTACCTTACATAGGAAAAGAGATCTTGCAAGTGTGATTAAGGGTAGGACCTTAAGATCGCGAGATTTTCCTTGATTGTCAAGGGTAACCCAATCTAACCATGCATCTTTCAACAGAAAGACCCTTTCTGGGCTGAGTTAGAAGATGATAATATGAAAAGGATTCAAAGCCCCATTGCTGTATCAGAGATGTAGGGGTTGTATGCATAGACCAGAAAGAGGTCTCTGGGAGCTACAAGCCCCTCTCAGATGACTTCCAACAAGAAAATGGAGCTCACTTCCACAATTGCATGGAAATTAATTCTACCAACAACTCAAATGAGCAAGAAAGCAAATCTTCTCTAGAGTATCGAGAAAGAAATACAGCCACCAAACCTTGTTGGTAGCTCACTGAAACCAGTGTCAGATTTCTGACCTACCAAATTTTTGGATGATAAATTTGTGTTACTTAACCCATTAACTTTGTGGTAAATTATTATGGCAGTAACAGAAAACTAATGAAACAAATGAAAGTTAAACATAGTCTTAAGGGGAATAAGTAAAAATCTACCATGAAGGAGTAAGATAAAGCAACTTAAAAGGCATGGTTTTTCATGTGGAATTGCAGGTATTGCAATCAGATAGAAACATGGGAGACAGATGCTGGTATAGGTGTAATAAGTAAAATAACTTTCAGGTAATACTTTCCTAATGCCTCAAAAAACAGTACTAGGTAGAGATATTTGCTGTTGTTGTTTGTTTTATGTGGAAAGTAGAATAGTATAATACTTAAGAAATATATAAAGGTATTAGAAGCATTGAAAGTCATTGGTATATCCAGGTTAGTATATATAAAGTATATCTTTATACTTAGTATATCTAAAGTAGGTTGGGTAGATGAATTTTTATCACAAAGAATATATTTGGGAATGATCAGCACATGTATTTACATGATATCATGAATGCCAATAAACTTACCCAATGACACTGTTCAAGAAGAGAATTCGGGATGGAAACAAAGAAATATTATGTCTTTGTTTTTAATGTTTATTTTTGAGAGAGAGAGAGAAAGCAAATGAGCAGGGGAGGGCAGAACAAGAGAGGAGAAGGCAAAGGATCTGAAGCTGGCCCTGTGCTGACAGCAGAGAGCCCTACGTGGGACTCAAACACATGAACGTGAGGTCATGACCTAAGCCAAACTCAGACGCTTAACCAACTGAGCTAACCAGGAGCCCCAAGAAATATTATGTCTTAAGAGTAGACCAAGGGAGAAAAGCTAGTGATATAATCTAATGAGCTGTTTCAAATTTATTTTTATGTTGACAAAATAAATAAAATAATTAAAAAAGAATTTAAAGAACACAGATTTCTCAACTGGCAAATTCAGAAAAGATGTCAAACATACAAAAGCTAAAAAGCAACCAATGTCTTTAGCAATTAGAAAATATCAATCTTAGTAAAAGCCGTTCTCATAAAGTGGTAAAGTCAGAAGCCAAATTCTGCATGTATTAAAAGGTTTATAAGAGGCAATGAAGTGTAAAGAGAGTAGTCTACAATTTCAAGATGTTTGGCTAAGAAGGCAAGAAGAGAACAGAGTCTGTTGGTGATGTGGGATGGAGTGGGAGTTTTTTCTGTATAATTTAATATGCATATTGATAGAAAAGAAAAAGATAGCAGGGAGGGAGATTTTGAATGACCCGAGAGGGAAATTGAAAAAATTAAGATCTTGAGGAAGTGAATAGGTTCAAGGGGACAGGGTGAAACATTCTTGGTTAAGAAAGAAGATTGTCACTTCCTAGGAGATTAGAGATAAAGTATGAGTGATGAAAAAAATTATTAGAGGGAGGAAAAGTCAAGAGCATTCATACCTGAGAACTTTTGCAATATTTGTGGAATGCATGTGTTTATCTGCTGGGAAGGGAATTCAGATAGGGTAAGGACTATTGAGGAACAGAATAGTTTTAATACTCTCTGAAAGAAATGAGAGTGTCACTGCCCAGGAATAACGTAGAGGCCCAAGAACCAAGCAGTGATTTAATCATGTTAACGAGAGTGAAGGTGAAGTTAAGACCACAACATCTCCAACATTCGTGAAGACAGAGAAGACGACAGGAAGCAAATACAGATGGAAAAAAGGATTAAAAATAGCACATTTGGAAAACTGTCACTGTTATTATAAAACAGGTAGAGAATCCTAAGAATATATGGACTATCACAGGAATTATACAGCAATACCAATCTGGTTCAACTTCCACTTCTAAATTTTGGAAGTCTCAATGATTGTGGTACTCGGAATTAACAATGTTATGTTGGGTATACCACGGTTTTAGAGCTATATTTCCCAGAACCCAATTATATTTGTATAATTATTAAATAAGGTTGCTCACTAAATAAGCAAATGTAGGAATGAATATAGTTAATATGTTCCAGTTTCCTTATCTGTAAAATATCCATTAAATAGGTATATGATAATTTATACTTCATGAACAAGATTTTTTGTATTTACTGATGAAGTACATAGAACAGAATTTAGAGCAGTGCCCAGAACATATACTACTTGCCTAATAAATTTCACCTATAATCAATGCCGCTGTTAGTCTTGTCAGTAGCAGAGCGTTAATGTTTTGTCAAACATTAAATGAAAGGTTTTATTGCCAAACGAGGGATTATAGTAGTAGCAGAACTGGCTTTCAAAACTGAAAGTGGGATATGGGAAGAGAAGCAAGACTCCTTTAAGTCTACGAATGATGGGGCTGGGGACGTTTCCATTTATTTCCTATTTGGGTAATCCTGTTTGCATAAATTCAGCCACTGTCCCTTGAAATAATCTTTGGCTAATTTCCTCAATCACCTACTAAAACCCCTGAATCTGCTTCACTGTGTTTACTCCTGAAGGACTAGGTGCAGACATGCAAGCTTTGTTTTGGTTACAGTGGTCTATTATATATTACATTAGGATAGTTGACGTTACCTTATTAGGTGATATATTTCCTCTCACAGATTCTGACAGAAAGACTTTCCTGTAGAAGAAGTCGAAAAGGGTATTGCAAGCAAATGTTCCCTTGATGAGATCCCATAGAGGGTGTAGAACAATTTGAGGAACACTCAAAATGTCAAAAAAATATGTAGAACCTATTCAGAGTCATGGGGATTTGGGATGAAAATTACATACAGAAATTCTACTGATGAACAGGATTGAAAGCATATCAATTGGAAATCCTTTGAAAAGAAATGAAGGATAAGAGACATAGAACTTTCAAGAAAGGGACTTAGATGGCATTAATTATGAAAACTGTCAATCCAATATGTGATCCTGAACACAAACATTTGTAACAACTGCAGCTGCCCAATGGCTGATCCAGCAATCTATCTATTCAATGACCACTATATGTCAGTCACTTTAAAGTGCATTTGACATAAAGACCAAATGCCTGCTCCAAAAAGTTTGCATTCACTTTGATCTTATCATCAGAAGAATCTCCCAGAGGTTGGAATAAGTCATCTTATGGGCAGCAAACTGAGCAGGGAAATATTTAACTCTATTCAACTCTAGAAATGCGTTTGCTAAATTGGAGACAATGAAAGGAGACACATGGATTCTAATTTCCTCAAGGACTTTAACGTTTAATTCAAAGGAAAGGTATTGCAGAGCTATGAACTTCTTGGGAAAAGAGCATGTACCTCACACTAGCTGGGACAGAAAAGGGTGTTAACAAAATTTATTGAGTAAAACTATGGTATTTTAAGAGAAAGAGCAAACGAAAACTGTTCTATTTTCTTTCCTAGGATGAACTGTATTACGATTTGGTTCTTCCTCTTCCCTAAAATTTTGGGTCATATCCATGTTACATTAAAAATACTCATGATATTGGGGCACCTGGGTGGCTCAGTTGCTTAAGCATACAACTTGATTTTGGCTCAGGTCATGATCTCACAGTTGTGAGATCAAGCCCCCATGTTGCGCTCCATGTTGACCCTGGAGCCTGCTTGGGATTCTTTCTCTCTCTCTCTCTCTCTCTCTCTCTCTCTCTCTCTCTCTCCCTCCCTCCCTCCCTCCCTCCCTCCCTCCCTCTCTCTCCCCCCCCTCTCCCTCTCTCTCTGCCCCACCCCCACTCATTCCCTCTCTCTCTCTCTCTCTGTCTCTGTCTCTCAAAATAAAGAAACATTTAAAAAATACTCATAATATTTTTCATTCTATAGTTAGTATTGAAAATTTTCAAATAGCATTTTTCTAGGACTTTTCTTATAACTTTAAATGTGGTGTTTTATAATGTGATATTCATAATATGTACATATTTATAAAGAAAGATAAACGTTAATTACCATTGCATTTTTTTTCTTCTCAATTTTGAGATGTTACGGGTCAATGGTTAAGTTTTCTGTTGTTTTGTTTTGATTATTCCCCTTCCTATATGGAAACCATTTTAAGGAAGAAAAAATACAAGTCACCTCAGGAATTTTAAAGTGTGATACTTTTGTTTCCCCATGATAAAAGTTGGGGCTAAAATGTTCATCTTATGTAGCAGAAAAAGAATGCCAAACTGAAGATTAAAGATATACTGATATCTAAAGAGTCAGGGATACATTATAGCTTTTCTCTGTTCATAAATGCATTTAATTCTTTTTAATAGAATTTTGTTCTCTAAACTTGAGTCCTACAACAAATCCTTGGGGGGAAATTACCAATAAATAAACTCACAAGAGCATAAGAAAACATGAGGTCAAGACATGATGTAATCTCAAAAATGAATCTAATATGTTTTGCTATTGTATCATCCTGATAGCTAAGTAGCCCATTTAAATACACAAATCTTAATAATATGTACTATTTTTCATAAATCAGCACAAATTAAAATTTGCAATAATATTTTGTTTAATTCTAATTCTTTTACTTCTAGATAGAAGTATAGGGAAAAAGGAGTAAAGATTTATAAATTGAGTTTATCTGCTATTCTAACAAAATTATCAATATTTTCCTCATACTATCTCTATAGACTTCTGTGGAAAAAAGCTTCCACAGAAGAATGGAAATACCAGCTTTTACCTCTGGCTATCTTCATAGCATTCTGGAAAAAACAGGCTGTGGGTTATTTCAGTAATCCTATTTTTCAGGTAATTTATGTACAGAAAAATAATGCTATCTTTCTTCCAAAAAGTTCAAAAAATATACTGTACTTTTTTAAAACCACTTACCAAATACTTTCCTTTTAGGCTTTTCTACGTTTAACATATTTTTTTCTTGATTTTTAGCATTTTCCAAGCTTCATTATTTGAAATGAAATAAATCAAGATGAAACTAGGAACTTCATTAAGTCATACATATTTTAGGACTCTAAGGGGAAAAAAAAATCAAGCACTGAAGATCTAATATCTGAGACAAAACAACTACCAAATAGCCACATCTCAGACTCTGAAGAAATTAAGCACAGGAAACATGAGAAAATTAGGAAGAATTGATGAATCTATTATAATTTGAACTAGAAAGAATGGCACACCCATTCCCTGGTTTTGAAGGGAATTCTTAAAACTTTGAAACAACAGAAAACTTATCATTTTCCTGATCTTCCTGCTAGACAATATGACTGTGATATTAATTTTACAGACAATAGCCTCCTCATTGCTCTTGATTTTTTTCACAGGTCCCCTGGGAATGTCAGTGAGGTCTGCATGTGGTGTAACTAATTCTCATCAAGAAAATGACACTCATCTTGTTATATTATTTGCCTTTTTGCAAAGCCATAATATTTTTCTATTATTATAATGAGCTGTAGTAAGTTGACAAACTAATCATAGTAAAATGTCAGCTTTTGGATAAAAACTTGTATATATCCCAATGATATGCATGTCGCATAAAACCTCAGTGTCTTACACTAATAGTGTGCCAGATGGTGCCATCTTGCTGTTAGGAAACCATGGATCTAGTGTTATATTTCAAATTAGAATGAGTTGATCTTATTATAGACTGTGAAACAGCACTAAAGTTCAGAGCTGCTACTGCAATTTAGTTCACTTATGATATAAAATCCAAAAATTTATAAGGGATGTTTCAGAAAACTTCTGAGGCTGAAGTGGGATACTTTTACTACCTCTATGTTGTTAGAAAGTGTTTCAAACTTCATTCAGCCAGGACAAGGAAGGGTAGAGCCAGAAGTCTAGAGCCATAGATATAACCACCTAGGCACAAAAGTTTCAGAGGTAAGCTAAGAAAAATGGAGCATGAATGAATGTGTGGCAAGTCCTTAGTAGGATTTTGTAGGCCTCTAGGGGATGGAAATGGCCAATGAAGAATACATTGAAATAATAATATGAAGAATTGGAAATAGCCAATGAAGAATACATTGAAATAACACACAGAAAGAAAAGAAAGAAAAGAAAAGAAAAGAAAAGAAAAGAAAAGAAAAGAAAAGAAAAGACAAGACAAGACAAGAAAAGAAGGAAGGAAAAAAATGTGTAGTAGGTTTGATTCTTGAAAGAAGTGGACCAGGCTCCTTCAAGCATTATGATACAAGGGTATTCCAAAATGAAAACCAACTGCACACTCCTGAGACCTATATTCAGGAAGGAAGGAGAGACATGGAGTCTGTATTCAATGTCCTGGCATTTTAATGCATTCTCCCAAGGAAAAGGGGCAGGTGGCTCTCAGAAGCTAACACAGCTTTGTAGAATACAGAGAAGGTACAAACATAGAATATTCTCCTTTCAGAGGAAAGAAAAGAAATGGAACTTGCTCCCAGTGTCCCACATTTCTGTGCACTGCTCTAAAGAAACAGGGCGGGAGGTTGAAGACAGGCTCTATGGCTCCGCAAGACTGGGAAAAAGCATAGAACCTTAAAACTTCTCTCTCATGAAGGAGGTAGAGTGTGCACGTCCACAGAAAACATTTGAGAGGTCCCAGAATGTCTAGCTGCATTGTTGGGAAGGTCTTTCCCTGCCAAAACCAGTTCACTAAGACTTGAAGAGGTGGTGACTTCTTGAAATGTGCCAACCATGCTAAACCATGAGGATCATGAAGAATCCAAGAAATATGATCCTACCCCAAAAGTGAAATAAATATTTAGCACACCACCCTAATGAAATTGACATCTATGAATTGTCTGACAAAGAATTCAAAACAATCATCTAGAAAAACTCACTAAGCTAAAAGAGAACATTATAAGAGGTAGACAACTCAACAAAATCGAGAAAGGATACATAAGCAAATGAGAGAATCAACAGAAAGAATTCATGAAGAATCAAACAAAGATTCTGGAGAAGAGTACAATAACTAAAAAATTCAATAGAGTGCTTCCACAATAGACTTGGTCAAGCAAAAAAGAGACTCCGTGAACTCAAGCAAAATGAAAAAAAGTGAAGCAAGCTTACAGGACTTACAGGGTACAAATAAGTGAAAAAACAAAGGTACAAGCAAAAAGCAAAAAATAGTCAAGTGGAATTACATCCAAATAAATATATAGGGGAAAGAAAGGAAAAACAAGATAAAAACAGAGAGGGAGGCAAACTATAAGAGACTCTTAAATACAGAGAACAAACGAGGGTTGCTGGAGAGGTACTGGGTGGGTGTTGGGCTCAATGGGTGATGGGCATTAAACAGGGCACTTGTTGGGATGAGCACTGAGTGTTATATGTAAGTGACGAATCACTAAATTCTATTCCTGAAACCATCACTACACTATATGTTAACTAACTTGGATTTAAATTTTAAAAAAATTTTAAAAATATTGTTTAAAAGCTTCTGCACAGCAAAATAAACAATCAACAGATTAAAAAGGAAACCTACGGAATGAAAGAAAATATTTGCAAACCATGTATCTTTTGGGGATCATTTTCCAAAATATATAAGGAACTCCTACAACTCAATAGTAAAAACCAACAGATAACCTGATTAAAAAATGGATGTACATCTGTCCAAACTAATTGTACACATTATATATGTGCAGTTCTCTGCATAAATATACATCAACGATAGTGTTAAAAATGTTTAAAAAATGAAAACCGAGGGACTTTGCAACTCACTTGCAATAAAATCCAAAGTGCATAACAGCTCACTAGCCTCGACCTGTCTGTCTCCTCCTTTTTCTGGCCACATCACTACCACCACCCTTGTAAATATCACCCATGTAGGCACACAGCCTTTATGATCTTATACAAATCTCCCATATGTGTTCATTATGGCTGCTGTGACAAATTACCACAAGCCTGATGGCTGAAAACACAAAAATGTATTTCCTCACAGTTCTGGAGACCCGAAGTATGAAGTCGCAGGGTGGTGCTCTTCCAAAGGTTTTGGGGAGACTCTTTTCTTGCCCCTTCTAACTTCAGGTGGCTCCAGGTATTCCTTGGTTTATGCCTGTGTAACTCTAATCTGTGCTTCCATTTTCGCACGACCTTCTCTTCTGTCTCTGCATCAAATTACTCCCTGGCATTTTATTGTATTGTATTGTATCGTATCGTATCGTATCGTATCGTATCGTATCGTATCTTATTTTATTTTATTTTATTTTATTTTATTTTATTTTATTTTATTTTATTTTAAGAGAGAGAGAGGGAGGGAGCAAGACGGGGAGGTCAGGGAGGGGGACAGAAGATCCGAAACAGGCTCCATGCTGACAGCAGCAAGCCTGATGTGGGGCTTGAACCCACGAACCCTGAGATCATGACCTGAGCCATGGTCGGACACTCAGCCAACTGAGCCACCCAGGGGCCCCTGGCTTTCCCCTTATAAGGACATTGTCACTAGACTTAGGCCTCAATGGATAATTTAGGATTATCTCAGTTCAAGATCCTTAACCTAGTCACATCTACAAAGCACCTTTTTCCAAGGGCACCTGGGTGGCGCAGTCGGTTAAGCGTCCGACTTCAGCCCGGTCATGATCTCGCGTCCGACTTCAGCCAGGTCATGATCTCGCGGTCCGTGAGTTCGAGCCCCGCGTCAGGCTCTGGGCTGATGGCTCGGAGACTGGAGCCTGTTTCCGATTCTGTGTCTCCCTCTCTCTCTGCCCCTCCCCCATTCATGCTCTGTCTCTCTCTGTCCGAAAAATAAATAAATGTTGAAAAAAAAAAAGTACCTTTTTCCAAACAAAGTCCTATTCACAGGTTCTAAGGATTAAGACATGGACATATCTTTTCTGGGGTCACCAGTTAACCCTCTATATATACATGGTTTCACCTCAGAGGACATTGCTCATTCTGCTCCCTCTGCCTGGAACACTGTGTTCCTAAGAATTTTAATACCTCATTCCCTCACCTCATGCAGGTCTTTGCTTTCATTTTACCTTCCCTAGGAAAATAAATGTCCCAGAACATCTAGAATTGCAATATTGTCCCCCCTGCCCAATCCACTGTAGAAATGAAAGCTCCCTCTTATTTTTTTCTGCATAGCACCTATTAACACTTAGTACTATGTAACATTGTAATTTCATTTTTTCTGTCTTTATTCATGAAAACAAACTCTACCAGGGCAGAGATACTATCGGTTGTTAAATATTTTATTCCCAGCAGCACCTAGAATAGTGACTATATTGATACATAGATGGCACTCAATAATTTTGAAGTGAGTTAAAAAACATGAGCACTGGGAACATAAAACAATGGTTGAGAGATGGCATGACATCAGAGTATAAGAGAGATGTTGGTTAAGTGTAATGCAGTGAGAAAATGATGGCCTTTTTATAAATTATATTGCATAAGATTTTAAAAAAGCAAATGCATTCATATTGTTTAAAAATTAATCTTGACTCCTTACTTTACACAGATCTAAATGAAAAAGGTATAACAATAAAGCTTTTAGAAGATATAAGAGAATGTCTTTATAAACTTGGAGCAAAGATTTTATAAAATGCACTAACTATAAACAGAAAATTTGATAGAGTTAAAAACTTTTGGTATTAATTAAATGTTCCTTAAAAAGACACTGTTAATGGAGTCCAAAAGCAAACTATGGGCTTACAAAAATGATTTGCAATTCTTATTTCCAACAAATCACTATATCCAGAATATACGAGTACATATAGTATCAAAAAAAGACAATCCAGGGACGCCTGGGTGGCTCAGTCAGTTAAGCTCCGATTTTGGGTCATGTCATGATCTCACTGCTGGTGAGTTCGAGCCCCACACTGGGCTCTGTGCTGACAGCTCAGAGCCTGGAGTCTGCTTCAGATTCTGTGTCTCCCTCTCTCTTTGCCCCTCCCCTGCTCATGCTCTGTTTCTCAAGTATAAAAAAACATTAAAAAAAATTTTAAAAAGACAATCCAATGGATAAAAGTGAGTTTGAAAACTCATGACAAAAAAAGGATTTTCAAATACCATGAGGGCTATGAAAAGATGTTCATCTTTATCAGTTATCAGAATGATAAAAAATAAAACTATAATGTGATACTAATACAAAACTCACTGGAAAAAGCTAACATAAAAGATGAGCAATAAGTTTTATCAAGGATATGAAACAAGCGGAATCTTAATACAGTGTTATTTAAAATGAAAATGAGAAAAGGACTTCGGAAAGCTGGTAGAATCTACTGACGATCATATGCCTGCTCAGTAATTCCAGCCCCGTATTTCTATACCCAACAGAAATGTGTGTGTATTCTCACTAAAAGACATGTATGATAAAGTCCGTGTTAGAACTTTGGTAAATACTAGCCCTAAACTGGCACAACTCCAATGCCCATCTGGACATAGCAATGAGGACAGACAGCTACTGTGTACAATAATGATGAACTTCACAAATATAACGGGAAGTAAAAGAAAAGCCGGACACAAAGAATTTATTTTGTATGAACGTATGTATATGAAGCTCAAAAACAGGCAAAGCTAGTGTATGGTGTTAGAAGTCAGGATAATGGTTGTTACCTTTGGAGGTGAAATAACTAAAAGGAATTCTGGGTAATGTTCAATTTCGTAATTTGAGTTCAAGATAAGCAGGCCTGCTATCTTTATGATCACTCATCATGCTGTACCCTAACGAATCTTAAACCTTTCTGTATTAATGTTGTTACATTTTATTTAAAAGTTTTTTTTTTAATATCCACCAATCATGGCACTATCACTCCAAAAGTGTTTTAACTGTCCCCTTATCATATGTGTGATAGAGTCCCTCTTTCCGTAAGTGCCACGTGTTTTCTCAAGTGTTAGGGAAAATTCATGGATTCAGAGAAACCACTTATCAGTCTAGATTTCACCATTTTTTACTACATGCCTAGCAATGTTCCAACTGTCTACATGCATCTCCCTGTACCCTATACACGGGAACAGAAGAGATTTAACACTCTGTTAAAGAAAAAAATGAAATAACTGAGTAGCACCTGTCCTGTGAGCAGGAAATGTACGTTAAGAGGCCAAACTTTGGAAATCAATACTTTGTTCTTTGTATACTTCTCACAGTGAGTGGCCTTCTATAAAAAATGTACCACAAATCTGAAACACTCTAAATTCAAGTTCTGGTGCTTTTACTATAATTAGTTTTCTCCGTCCATATTGTCAGTGCATTGCAAATCTCCATTTCTAGAACTATGTCTTCTGTCATCTGCCTTTTCCGTACTTGAGACTACTATATAATAACTGTCCTCGTTATTATCTATTACTTCCCTGAGCAGGAGCTGCTTCGGGATGACACTAGGGAAAGCCTGCATTAAGGCTTCATTTCCATACTGACTTCCCATTTAGTGCACCAGTCAGGACAGTCAAATGAAAGTCTTTTTCTGATATTAACAGGTCTGAAGAGGACATGAACAACCCCTTCTTTCTCCTTCATCTGGTTCATCACATAAAGAAGGCCGATACTCATGAAATTGAGCATTAACTCCATTTCAACAATAGAGACTAGGTTTTGAGGATTCTTTGATTATAATTAATCTGCCTGATTTATAAGATTTCGAGACCAGAAATTATGACTCAAGTAAAAGTCACAATCTCAGAGAAATCTTAAAAATTTTCAATTTTTTATTTTCTTCATAAATTAGGGATAAGAATAGTTTCCAATGCATACTTTGAACTCTCAGCAAGGTGAGAGTAAACAATAATAGTGACGGTGGTAATAATAAGTCCTTTCTATTAGTAGCACTTTATGCATTAAAAATGCTTTTCTCAATAAGCCCTATGAAGTAAGCACTATGGTCTAAATATTTATGTTCCCCCAAATTCATAATTTGAAACCCTAATGCCCACTATGATATTAGGAGTTGGGGCCTCTGGGAGATTGATTAGTCATGAATGAAATTAGTATTCTTATCAAAGAGATTCCAGAGATCCCTCACCCTTTCCACCATTGAGGGCACAGAGAAAATAATGGTTTCTGTGAACCAGGAAGAGGGCCCTGACCTGAAGGTGACCATGCTGGAGCCTTGATCTGGGACGTCCCAGCCTCCAGAACTGTAAGGAATAAATGTCTATTGTGTAGAGGCACCTAGTTTGTGCCATTTTGTGATAGCAGCCAGAAAGAACTAAGACGTCAATTATTATTATTACCCGAGTCTCTTGATAAGAAAACTGAGGTATAGATATGTCAAGTAACTACTCTCAAGGTCACAGAGCCAGAAAATATTGGAGGTAATATTAACCAAATGCTAGAATAAATATCTGGGGCATTTAAAGAAAGTAAGCAGCCTTTCAGGAAAACAAATTATAATTGGAATTCATAATATGAAAAGGTGATTAAAAGCCTTACAGTAATATTCAATTTTATCTTCAAAACGGTAGATACGTTTTCAAGGAAATAGCAAAATATAACTTTAAACACTTTGATAAATCTGTGAAATAACAGTAAATAGCAGTATATAAATATTAAAGGCTTTATTTTATTTTTGCTCTTAAAAATAATCACTATTGAAATTAGTTAGTGGTAAGTATCCATATAAGTCTAGCACACCAGTTTGGGAAATTAGGAAAGAGATCCAAATATGAACATGAAAAGAGAAATGATCTATTCTTTGTGTTCTGTAATGGAGAACAGAAACTACATTAGGTTTAATGGCAAAAACCTAACCAGATTTTGTAAAAAAAATTTAAAGACTTGTGTAAGTAATCTTATGACAAGAGCTTTCCATTAAATATGACTAAGGTGATGACTCAGGAGCTACTGATAAGTGTATTGGAAAATGAGGATACATCAGTGGCTGGCACTGACCAATACAGTTTTAAGGTTGGAACTATGTCAGCAGTTTGCATAATGCATTAGTCACAACAGTATGTCAGAGAAGGGCAGAAGATTTTGGAGTTCTGTGTTACAGGAAGAAAAATTACTAAGTATTTCAACAAGCAAAGGAGAATATTCTGTAGGCTCAGGTCTGAGCAAAGCATTAAACAAATTAGAAAATAGATATATACATTCTGTAATGTAAGCAAAAAACTTCTTATAATATCTCACAATAGTTCCAAGTCATTGACAATATCTGTTGGAGTCCCTTTACTTACACACACACACACACACACACACACACACACACACACACACACACACAACTAAGGGAAAAAACCTCTATAACTTAAAAGATTATTCTCCATCTATCTTACCTGATACTGACAAAATTATTTACACCTTATTTTTTTTTTAAGAAAATGACACTGAAGCATCAAGCTCAGATCACACAAGAATAGATATTGGATTTGTTGCTCCATTATAGTCACATTTAGCAGGTACTGGAACTCCCCTTTAGTTTTGTATGCTTTTACTTGATTATAGAACTGCTCATCACTGGAATGACAGTTCCAAGTGCCTGTGTTATTGGCAGGTAGGAACCTAGAAACTCCTCTCCTGATGCTGCAAGTTTTCAAGTTCCCTCAGCAAATTATTTTGTGCTTATTTTAAGTTCATCAGAAAGTTTATCTGAGTTTTCTTTCAGTGAAGAGCCTAATACATCTCATTTGGCCTCCAAAATCATTGTCGAGTTGATTCTCAGCAGGTACAAAACACCTAATGACAAACAGCCTAAAAACATGGTTCCTGCTATACTGTTCCTGTATATAAAATAACTTCATAACACGTTCATGCACACACCACACTTGAATATCTACAGTCCTGCAACCGTCGCAATGAAGACTTTCCAGGATGTTAAACTATTAGAGCAGGGATGACAAATTTTACTCAACAAAATTTTAGTCAGCACCTACTGTGCATTAGGCACTGTGCCAGACCCGTCATCTAATAGCTCACCTAATAAAAAGTGAGCCAACAAACACAGTTTAATGGAGCTATTTTTATAGTAGGACCTAGAAATGCCTTTTCTACCTACATCCTTCCGGTTACATTAAGCACCCAAGTATTCCCCTCACCAGTTTTTCATGTAGTCCATCATCTCATGACTTCTTTAACATGAATCAAAAAACCCGTGTTCCATGTGTGATGTCTCTTAGCTAGGAAACCAACCCGATTAAGTGAATCCATTTACAAGTATTTCACCGCCATTGCCAACCCCTGTCAAAGATATTTGCTAATATAAAGCAATTCAAAATTTATAAAATTTAAAGCAGGGCAAAGGTTGCATTTTGGACACAAAGCAATCTTCTTGCACAGAAAAGAGTTAAGAGTGTCAAGTATGAAGAAGGGCCAAACATAATGATAAATGATAGACTTTTTTTTCTTAGATTAAATTAGTAATTCAGTTTAACTAGTCAATTTAGGAGGAAACAGATGATGCAAAGGTAATCAAATAAAAAATAATGAATCAAAGATAACATATGATTCAGCCACTATTTTTTCACAAAAGACATAATGGTAAAATGTATACTTGATATGATGCTGTGATCAAGAATGACTTTTCAACATTCTCATTGAGGAAGATGTTTACAATATCCAGGGTGTGGATGACACAAGCATTAATGTAAAATATAGGAAATAGAAAAAAATATTATTTGTAAATTGCACACTAGCTTTTCTTTAGCTAGTTAAAAGATAATTTTGTTTACAGATTAAGAAAACATGAAAGTAACAATCTTGTCAACAATTCTTGATAAATACTGGTAGGCTAGTGACTGCTTGTAGTTCAAGTCTGTGGGTTGTGTTCATAAATTTAGAGGAGCTACAGAGAGTTATGGATTTTTTTTAATTAAATGTTTTTATTTGTTTGAAAGAGAGGGAGAGAGAGAGCACAAGCAGGGAGAGAGAGAGAGACAGACAGACAGAGAGAGACAGAGAGACAGACAGAATCAGAAGCAGGTTCAGGCTCTGACCTGTCAGCACAGAGTCCGATGTGGGGCTCAAACCCACAAACCATGAGATCATGACCTGAACCGAAGTCCGATGCTTAACCAACTGAGCCACCCAGGCACCCCTAAGGAGTTTTCTATATGGCGGAGCAATGCTTTCTGAAAAGTATTAAATATTAACAATTGTGATCAGAATAATTAACAAAAAGTTATAATCACATAAAAATCTCACTTTAATAATATGTCTATTTTAATGTTATTTTTCTCAACTGAAAGCCTATATCACCTCAAGTAGTTCTAATAAACTTGAAGAGAATCTTATTTAACAGTAAAGATATCCTTGTTTCTATACGATTTCATGACGAAGTATTTTAAGATATGCATGATGTCATTGTTTTGGCCTGATATTTTTCTAGTATGGAAGGTAATTGGTATGGTTGCAATTTTAGAAATTTTAGAAATGAGAATACAATTATTATATCATGTTCAAGTTACCTCAATAGTCAGCCAGGTGAAATAGATTATAATTTGACAGGAAGAATATTCATTTTTTCAATCACTTAACAAAGCTACATCTAACTCCTAGATGTCTACTGGGTACAGAGGTACAATAATGAAAGAGACCACGTTCTTGACTTTGGAGACCTGAAAATTATGTGTTTATTATTTGTCCTTTTAGGCTATACATTCTGTCTGCAAAAAAAAAAAACTCAGTACAAGTAATATTTACTTATGTATACCTAGAATCTAAAACAGCTCCTGACATATAGTTGGTGGTCAATAATATTTTACTCATTTGTTCAAAATAGATATTGAGTGCCTATAATACTCTGTTCTAAGCAACATAGTACCAGTGAACCAAGTGGGTAAAATGACCATCTTCAGTTAAGTGTCTTTTGGGGGAAAAATGACAAATAATATTTATAGTATATTAAATGGTTGCAAGTGTTAAAGTGTTAAAAAAGAAGCTACACGAGCTCAGGAATATTTATAAGCTTTCAAAAGAAAGGTCACAAAAAGTTTCTCTGAGAATGTTACATTGAGAAACAGCCTATAGGAGGGAGAGAATGAACCATGTGGGTACTTAGGAATTTCTCAGGCAAAAAGAAAAGAATTACAAAAGGTCCAGAGGTACTGCAGCTTCCCACGTTGGAGAAACAGCATGGAGACTAGTGTGATTAGAACAGTGAGTGAGAAGGACAGTGAGAGATAAGGTCAGAGAATGTGGTAACTGCTTACAGGGGCATGATGGAGAGTCTTTGGAACAGAGAACAGTGTCCTAGAACACAGTCCAGCAAAATAAGGGCAAGACTCTGTCATCAATCTTTCCATTTCAAGTAACAGAGAACCCCAATCCAACATATTAAAATGCAAAGACAAACGTACATTAGTTCATGTAAATGAAATATCCACAGAAAACACAGAATTCAATTATTGTTGATTCTGGACTCAATTGCACATGACAGCCTGGTGTCTTCAGGCTTGGTGCATCACAACATCGAGCCCAGCAAAAGTCATGGAGCCTTTTTAGACAGCCCCAGGAAAGCATTGACACAGATTCAGTTGGACTGGCTTGGATCACATGTTTAACATAAACAATCACGAGGGGTAGGCTAGTGAGATATTCTGGATGACAGAGGGCTGGGTCATGGGCTCCACCCTAAAAATAGCACATGAACTGAACAGGAAGAACATTTCAGTCTTACTAAGCATGGGTAAAATGGATGCTGAGAAGACAATAAACAATAAACACCCAGACTAGGCTCCCAGGGGAAATTATATCTAAACTGAGAACCATACAGAGATGATACTGAACATGTAGATGGTGTAAGGGAAAAAATAAAGGGCTTTATAACCCTGTAAGCAATCATATAGAGTTTTAACTTTATTAAAAAGGCAATAGGGAACCACTGAGGGCTTTTCACAGGAAAACAGCACACACATATTTCAGTTTTTTGGAAAAGGCCATTCAGCAGTGCTAAGAATGGGTTGGAGCAGGGCCATGGTAGATATAGAAAAACCAGGTTTTAGGCTACTAATACAAAAGATGATTGGAAACTGGAATAGCAGTGGGAAGAAGAAAAATGGTTAGAGTTGAGATGCATTTGGAAGACAAAAATCAGTAAGCTGGATGCTCAAGACAAAGTGAGGGAAGAGAGAAGACAAGATTGTGGAGAGTCACACAGGGGCTTCGAAATGTTGGGTAATGCTACATTTCTTTTTGTTTTTTTAATGTTTGTTTGTTTGTTTGTTTATTTATTTATTTATTTATTTGGATAAAGAGAGCACAAGCAGGGAAGGGGAAGAGACAGAGGAGAGAGGGGATCCCAAGCAGGCTCCATGCTCAGCACGGAGCTAGATGCAGGACTCACACTGAGCCAAAATCAAGCGTTGGATGCTCAGACTGACCACCCAGATACCCCTAATGCTGCATTTCTTAAAATGAATGGTGGGAACATGAGTACTCATTCATTATTCCTAATGGCTAACATATAAAATTGAAAAATTATATAACATCACTTTATGCATGACACTGAAATTCAGTTGCCCTTTGTGGGCCCCACAGATAGTAGTATCATGGGAACTTTTCACCTTAAGGCTCTAAATTAATTGGACTTTGCCTCTAAACCATTTTTCCCTCCCTGGCTAATTTCTACCATTTCAGATGAATCTTCGTTTTTGTTTGATTTTTCTTGGGGGACAGGTAGAGTTTCAGGGTCATCTTTTCCTTCTTGAATGTTTAGAAGTTTTCAAAAGTATGTTTTATTATTTAATCCACATCTTCTGGATGATTTCGAATTACTAGCCCAACATTCTTCTAGAAATCCATTACTATACTTAGTTTTCAAAGATAGTAGTGACAAGGGTTTTAACAGCATGGTTAAGGGTTCATCATACAGTGTTAAGTGGTGCCTGTGGGCCTGGTCTCAGCCAACTGAAGCAACATTTGTGTCTTCATAAAACCTCACAGAACAGTTTGACCTTAAGCATTTATCACGGCCAAGAAGTCAAGTCCTCCTGGAGATTATGTCATCACTCAATGTCATTTAGTATTCTGGTACTATTTAAATCAGTCAGGATTGATTCCTAAAATTTTCAAAGAACCCAACTGATACAAACACCAGTATGTACATTTCATAATTTTATTCAGCTCAAGCATGGTTTGGGAAAGGGCTATGTCGATCTTGGGTTAATGTAGGGTTAGGGACGCTAAAAAGACAATGAATACAGAACTGAAGTCAGACATGGAAGGAAATGGACATAAAAAGAGATGGGAAAAAAGGACAAGTGTCCAAACACATGAAGTAGAACAATTTTAAGGAGGGAACAGGCAAATAGAATGTTTTCCAGAGATAAGAAATCCTCTGATTTCAGAGATGAAGTAATGCAGGTATTATCTAGACCCAGAATGTTTTCAGGAGACAACTATAAAGTGAAAGGGAGGTCATTGGAAATACAAACAGTATAAAACTAAGAGGCCGGTAAGTTAAACAAATGATACACATATTGAGTTACAAGGATGATGAGGTGGGCAGTCTCGTGCCAAAGTTTTCAATGGCTATAGGTAAGAAAACAGAATTCCTATGATGCTGAGGATGAAGAAGGGGCAAGTACGGGCATCAAAGTAAAATAAGTTATTTTCTTAAGTTTATTTATTTTGAGAGAGAGAGAGAAGAGAAAGGCCATGAGAGAGGGAGAGAGAGAATCCCAGGCAGGCTCCACACTGTCGGTGCAGAGCCTGATGTGGGGCTTGAACTCACACAACCATGAAATCATGACCTGAGCTGAAGCCAATAGTCAGACACTTAACTGACTGAGCCGCCCAGGCACCCCTAAAGTAAGCTTCAATGTAAGAGTGGAGGAGTAGTGGAGTCTGGGAGTGGCAGCAAAGTATGCGGCTACCACGTATGACCCTGCAGACTGGTCTGGATTTATCCTCCTAGCCACTCTTATCATTCTCTACAATACTCTCCAATTTACTGTTTACAACACTCAAGTAAGTATACATGTGGCATTCCTAAGTATAACCAGAAAGAGCCAAATAAGCAAGGCACAAAAATCTCTACATACATTGTGACAAAAAGCTTCCATTTCCATTTTAACTAGAATGCAAAAATGTTAAGGTTTTTTTTTTTTTTTTTTTTTTTGGTTTTTTTTTTTTGGTAAAAATAGTATTCCGCCTGATTTTTATTCTGGCAAAATAATCATTCATTAAAAAGTCTTACTTACTTCCTGGTAAAATAGTAAAACATGAATCACATTACCATAGAATGTTTCAGGAGTTTCATATAGTCATTAAAGGGAACATGGGGATTGGTTCAAGTATTGGCATCCTTGAAGATGACGTCCTTCTTATGTCATTTAAAGAGGAAAGAGTTACAAATACTTAGGGGGAGACAATCTTGAATTCACACTGGGATCTCCATAGAAAGAAAAGCAGAACAATCAACTGAAACAAGGACATAACATTGCCATACTAACTGAATTCCTTGATTTCTAATAAGGAGGAATATATAATTTTGCAAATACTTCAGAGCAATTTGTATTTCTGTTTGGAAAATGAAAATGAATTGCCCAGATGTCCCTTGATCATGGTGTTTATGTCCGTGTTAAGGACAGTTGAACTTCTCTCTCTCATATATGTTCTAATTGCTTTCATTTATTTTCCCCATGTTCATTTATACTGTTATTTGATAAATGATAGCAGATTGTAGGTTTTTCTATAATTTTAATTTTTTATTTTATTATTTAAAAGGCTACTCTGAGATTAGATCATTATGCAGATATCTGTTGCTTTTAAAATTTAATTTCTGAATCTAGAGATTGCATTGGGGCATGGTGTGAGATATGGTTCTAAACTTATTTGTTTCCAAGTACTTGTCATAACACTTATTAACCAGTACATCCTCTCCTGCACAGATCTGAAATGATGATTTTTGATAAGCTGAAGTTTTCGTAGATCTTGTGGTTGTTTTCTAGACTCCCTATGCTGTCCCAGCCATTTCTGTGCCAATAACCATAATTTCATGTTTTTGGAATTGTATTGATTTTGGTATTTTGAGGAACATGTTTATGGTTTAACTATTCTCATTTCTATTTTATTTTAAAAGAACTTTAAAAATTTTTATTGTAATTGCATTAAATATAAGCTACATAGAAGCTGACTTCCTAGAATTATTGAATCTTCCCTTTGAAAAATGTAAATAAATGTGGAAATATACCAAGTCCTCATTTATGCCAGTCTGATGTTTATATCTGTACAGACATTCAGTGTTTTTTATTAAGATATATGCAATCTTGTTTGCCTGTATCTTCTAAGTTGTATCTGAAAATGTTAGAGGAAGCTGTTCAGTTCTTTACATTTTTCATTTTACCTATATCTTTAGTAGTCCCAATGTTTTCCAGTGATTCTCTATTTTTAAACACATTAAATTTAAGTAGCTTCAATTTTTACTTATAACACCCGCCCCCCCCCCCCATACACACACACCTTGAGTCTATGCTACATTAGGGAATGTTTCCATAGTAAGGTTAATTACTGTGAAGAATGCAAATAGCCTTATGGCATTCTCAAGTTCAATGGGGATATTCCTAGTGCTTCACTAGTAATGGAGATTCTGGGGGAAGAAAAAATGTCTTCTTCAACCCATCTTAGGTCTTCAAGGGCTCTGCAAATTAGACTGTCCAAAGACAGCTTAACAAGAGAAAAACAAAGAAGTTTGTTAGCATGTACATCACCATTATACATGGGACCACCCATACAGATGAGGAATTCAAAAACATGTCTAGACTTGGTTTATATATCATCTTATGCTATATCAAAAGCAAAGAGTTTGGTGACTTCTGGATGAGAAAGCAAGTTATGGGAAGGTTATTACAGACCAGGAAAAAAATATGGTAAACAAGTGTTGTTTAATAGGGTTTGTTATGCAAATTTAAGTCTGGGCCCTCCCCATTTATAAGAGTTGTTAAAGGTCCTCTTTTTCCTGGTACTGGAGAGGGAGACACCTTTGACAAATATTCTTACAAATATAGATTTCCTTTATAAAAGGAAAATGTTTGCCTTCTTTTCAGAGCTTTTCCTGCTGGTTATCAATGGTCTTTTGCTTAAAATAATTCATAAACCAAAGAGGCATATTTTGGGAGGGCATATACTGATACATTTTTTCCAAAACAATGAAGGGTATCTCATCATATTAAAGAAGTGAATTTTTCCATTTTAGTTTTCTAATATGGAAGGGATGTTCTATTTATCAAGTTGCCTTCTTGGCACTTGAGATAATCTCTACTGAGATAATCTTGATTTCACACTTTGAATTTTTTGATATAATGAAATATGCTGATGTTATTTCTTTTTTTTTTTGCTGATGTATTTCTTAATATTAAGTCTTTGCATGCAGATCCTGCTTAATCACTGTATTTTTATGCCTTACTTGATTATATCATATAAGTTCTTCTAGGAATCAATGAGCTGTAACCTTTATCTTTTGCTCAGATTTGCTACGAATTTCCAAACCAATATTAAAGAATTAGTTTCACTGTACATTCTGTCCATTTTTTTCTTTTGTTTTGTTTTAAATGGAAACCTTTGGACCTACAGAACTACATCTGAATTTTCAAATTAAACCTAGAATTGTAAGGATGCTTTAGAATACATGATATTTTTTTTTTGGCTCAGCCAGGTGAGCCATCTTATACTACAGCAAGACTCAAATACATCTTCTGTTTTCCCACAATTTAGAGGAAAGGACGGAGCACCACTATAGGATGTCCAACAAAACCAAAAAGAATATAGATTCTTTTCAAGGACTTTGTAGCTCAGTGACATGAGACCCATAAGCAATGATGAATATGTCTATGCTCATAAGAAAATGTCCCAAGAAATGAATTTAACACCAAAACACATGTGAGATTGACTTTCTATGGCAATGACATTGATGAAAAGAAGCTTGTCAGATTAGCTGCCAAACCCTAAATGCCAGATTATTTCCCAAGTAATGTTATTCATATGGTAACCTTTATTTAGCAGCTGTTATTAATCCATCACCTACTAGTTATAATATGCTTCAGTTATTTCTTCCCCTATAACCAGTGTGATCAACTCTTCAAGTGCAATCAGGAGCATCTGCATGCCCTGATATCAAAAAGGCCACTATCTCATTCTTGAGGTTTCTCCACCTCTTTTAATAATCCAGGAACCCTGATCTGAGGGGGCTCAGTTCTCACAGGAGTACAGCACAAACTACTCAAATATTGACAACGACTCTCACTGTTGCATGGAAATCCCACCCAAAGATCATCCTCAGAAGTCTGATAGATGTCTTATATTTGTGCTCTGGTGTATTACTCTTTCAGCTCTTCATCTAAGAGGTCACTTTACCTCAGAGAACATATTCTACCAGCCTAGAATTCTACCAGTTACTTGCCACGAAGAAAGAAGTGCGCTATCAAAACCCTATCCCCCTTATCCCTCCATCCTCCAATCTCAGGTTCGTAAGCCCTTTTCTTAGTCTCTGGGTCTTATTTCCAGGGGATCACTGTCTTTCTCTTCCACCGCCCTCAATAGCTCTCTCACATAGAAGAGGGGAGAGAATTGATCTTCTCCCTCACGTTTTCACACATTCCTCCCCTGTGAACATATCAAGAGGTGAGGAAGCCTATATTAAGGAACTAAAAAAAAAATACACACACACACACACCCCTGTGTTACTACGCTCTTAACAAAATAGAGGTTCTTCATCTTACTTTTGCGTATTCAAGTGACAACATTAAACAAGTAGATCCATTCCAGTTTGCCAGTGATTACATTTGAGGGTCTCCAGCTTTAGACAAAAAACATAATCCATTTCATGGGGTTTCCATTTAATCCCTGCCAAGATAGGAATCCTGATATACATGCTTCAAATTATTATATATGTTATGTATATACAACTAAGAATGCATATAGATCCTGTCACTATCTTAATGAAGTAGAAAATGTGGTTAATTACGTTTTCTCCCAATTGAAGACTCTCCTCTTGCTTTTCAAAATTTGCCAATCACAACCTATAAGTGTGATGAGAACATATTCTCATCTTAGTTCTCTACATCAATAGGGCAATTTTATTCTAGAGCATACTCCTGATGAGAGAAAAAAGGCATAGCCTTGTAAGTGTTGAAGGTAAATGACAGTACTTTACGTTTCAAAAATTTCATACTTAAAAAGAAATGTTGAAAGTATGTTAAAGCACTTTTTACACGTAAATAAAGATAGCTTATATCTGTTGATGGATAATGTATCATATTTGTTATGTAAAATGTCCTACATATATTCACTATGACCTGAGGACAATAAACAACTAGGCAAAAATGAAACTAACTATAACAATATTACTGATTTAATGTTACCAGCTTAAAGAACAATGTTAAGTTAAGCAACAGTTAACAGGAAGTGATTTCTCTTTATTGATGAAAATTCTGGCATTGGGATACCTAGGTAAGAAATTGAACTAGAATTACAATTCTAAGGATAGCCCTGCCTGTGATGTTCTCCACATATTTAGGTCAAAATCTATACAAATACCTTTGTTCCCAGAGAATTTCCTAGTGTTTTGTGTAATTAGTAACAAGATAATCCAAGGATTTTAACCAATATAGTTTACCAGTTTGAATTTTAAAAGGCACAACTGCAAATTTATGAGTTTTCACACCTCAGACTATTTAAAAAAGAGATGTAATTAAGTGAAAGGAAGAAATGACTTTTTGGAATGGAGTATTTTCCCGCCATACATATACCACAATGCATTCCCCAGTTATTTATATTTCTCAGAAAGGAACATTATTGACATTAAAATTAAGTCCTTCTGGAGCGCCTGGGTGGCTCAGTCAGGTTAAGCATCTGACTTCAGCTCAGGTCATGAGAGCCTGGAGCCTGCATGGAATTCTGTGGGTCTCTCTCTGCCCCGCCTCCGCTCGCTCACGCACGCGCGCTCTCTCTCTCTCAAAAATGTTAATTGTTTTTTCAAATAAATCTTTCTTCCGTACTGCAGGTAACAAACCAGCAAAAAAAAAAAAAAAAAAAAAAAAAAAATGAAAGCAATTTCACTTAAATACTATAAAACATATTCTTTTTAAAGGGTCACTATATTTATCAGGGTAGTTTTTACCCAAATAACCTTTCCATATATAAAATACCATAAATCATTTGCCCCTAAGCATTTAACCATATTTACAGTATCACTATCTCTTTTTTTCAATTGGTAATTCAAACCTACCTTAAATATTATTTATTGCTGGTAAGAGTGCAGATTGGTACAAACATTCTGAGATAAATTTGACAAGGTATATATCAAAAGGTATAAAATATTTGCATAGCTTTTAACCCTATAATTCCACTCTAAGAAAAATATCTTAAAATAACATGTGTAAACTTATAGAAAATACACGTGTATCAAAGCAATTTTTACAATAGTGAAGCAGTGAGGGAACAATCTGAATTTCAACTGAGATATAAACACGTAAAAAAAAAAATCAATGCACATCAATATAATGAAAGTTAATACACCCAGTAAACATTATGTACTATAAAAAAATGGACCAACAGAGATATTTTCACTAAATGCAAAAGATCTTAAGGAGACACGCTCAAGCATGTCTTTAGTGGTGATCATTTTTTTTACTTAAAATCTATATACACAGAAATGCTTTTTCAAAGTCTGAGCTTAGGGGCACCTGGCTGGCTCAGTCAGTGGAGCATGTGACTCTTGATCTCAGGGTTGTGAGTTTGAGCCCTACACTGGCTGTAGACATTGCTTAAAAATAAACTCTTAAAAATAAAGGTATCAGTTTAGAAAAAAAATATGGTTTTGTGTAATATATAACAGGAATTATAAGAAATAGGTTTATGAAACACACATACAATAAAAAAATCAAATTTATATAAATATCAAAAACTATGGAAGGATCTGAAGGGGTTAGCCCTTATCTTTTTTGTGGTAGGATTAACTTAGCAGTTTTCTCAAAATTTTAACAAAGACTAAGCATTATCTTACAACAAAAAAATTACTCTAATTTAAAAAAACTAGAAACAAAGTCTACAGAGAGAATCCACTATGCAACCTTTAATAACACACAGGAAAGCATTGCCAAAGGTCTTAACCCATTCCTAATAGTCATATTCATGTCTGGGAAGTTGATGATTGCCACGGTGATTTCAATGCACTCGTTGTGATTCAGAAATGCAAAGACAGGTGACGGAACAACATGTGCCCTGAAATATTAACAGTAAAGGTGTGCTTCTGCTCAAGTAGAGTTTCCTAGTACCAATACCGAGCAATAAACACATTTCCTATCTTCCAGAAGAATGACATTTATAAATTTAAAAGTAAAATATGGTGGCTTTCCACTAATTTTCAAACTTCCTCCCCTTAATTGCACATCACAGTTTCCAAAAGAATTCTTATTTGGAATATAAGGCATACAAGAAGTATTTAACGTATAAAATAGATCAAACAATTGCTTTCTCTGAATAAGAGCCAAAGGATGTAGAGTACTAGCTGTGAGGCTTGCCTTCAGTCCCAGCTTGCTCTCCCCAGTACTTGTCCCCCCAGCACCTATGCAGACCCTCCATCCAGGCTCTGGAGAACTAGGTTGGAAATTGCTGATTTACAACCCTGTTGAGCAACAATGCTGAAACAATGTTTATACTTCTGTGGCAATAATAAACATTATACAGAAGCATTCCCTAACAGTAACAAACAATAGGCTTGTAACTACTATATCATTAAATAGTCTTCATATAAATGGATAATCAGATAGGATCATAAGCCTTCAGGATGAAAACCTACCTTGCACTGGTGCTCAAATATTAGTGTGCTAAAAAATTGTGTTTCTTACTGAAAAAAAAAATTCAGGATTCCTAGACAAAGATTCCAATTTCAAGTAATTCTGATACATATGGACTGTAATTAGAGGAGAATTAAGAGTAAATTTTGCAAAGCAATAGCCATCTATGTTTCCTCCTGCAGATTAAGGTCAAGGCCTAAATCACTAGACTAAAATGGAGCTTTCTCACTTGTCAGAAGTTTCTTATGGCACGGATCTTTTCAATTGGTAAAGAAAAGATAAAACTAGAGGCAACTTTATTGTTTTTTAATTTATTCTTGAGAGAGAGGCAGAGTATAAGCAGGGCAGGGGCAGAGAAGGGAGGGAGACACAATCAGAAGCAGACTCCAGGCTCTGAGTGGTCAGCACAGAGCCCTCGGTGGGGCTCAAACTCCTGAACTGTGAGATCATGACCTGAGCAGAAATGGGACGCATAACCGACTGAGCCACCCAGATGCCCCTAGAGGCAACTCTAGGAGAAAAAAAAATAGAGGTTTCAAAGACTCACTGGAGGAATGAATGTTGTGTTTGTGTGTAAGTGTGCGTGTTGGAAATCAACTGGATAGCATTCAGTAAACATTTAGTACATTTGAGATTTAAACAGAAAGCAATGGAATTGCGTCATTAAAACAAGTCAGAATGCAAGACACAAACCCATTAAACTTCACACTGAACCTGAAGGAGTATGACTGAATTTGTTAGCTACCAGTCAGAGAATAATGTCCTATTGCAGGATTTAAGGCAAAGAGTAAGCGTTTTCGTACTTTGATATCACAGACATAAAACACTTCTGTTTTGATACAATTTTTTCTAGAGTAAAAGTATTGATTAAACTAAGTTATCAAAACTGATGCATAAAATTGAACATTATATATATATGTATATGTATGTGTGTGTCTGTGTGTGTGTGTATATATATATATACACAACAGACACACACATACATATACATATAAAGGGCACCTGGGTTGGCTCAATCAGTTGAGAGCCGGTCTCTCGATTTCGGCTCAGGTTTTGAGATGGAACCCAAGTGGGGCTGTGCTGAATGTGGAGCCTGCTTAAGATTCTCCCTGTCTCTTCCCCCCCTCCCCTGCTTGTGCTCTAAATAAATAAACAAACAAAATTAGAATGGATACACAGACACACCCTGTATTTAGGCACAGTTATGGGTAAATAGTTCCTTTTACACTTTCCAACTGCATGTGAAAATTGGCACTATCATTACACAGAAGCATGGGGCAGTACATATCAATACCTACATGTGCGCATACAATGAGGTCTAGCTCGCAGAAATGCAAGTTAAGGAAATTATCGGATAAACTCAGATTCGTATTCTAGAACTTGTCACTTTTCATGTTTCTTTTCAGTGCTATATTGCATTTTAATGCTTGTGATAATAAAATGAAACCCACATGACTACAGGGAGAGACTGAGGCTAGTTAAAGGGTTTCACTTTTTTTTTTAATTATCCTGATATTTAATTATCCTGATAATCATCCTCCAAGATATTGACCTCCCTAATCCCGCCACTTACTCCTAGTGGAGGTCTACAAGGATGTGAATAGTAACAGGGTCCATAGCTGTTATTGAACTATTGGAGTGTGATCAGTACACTTTAGAGTAAATGGCCTGATAGTAAAAATTCAGCTTTCCGGCCGTAAACTGTCTGCGGCAACTACTCAACTCTCATGCTGTGGCACAAAAAGCAGCCACAGAAAATACGTAAACAAATGAGGGTGGCTGTGTTCCAACAGCAGTTTATTTATAGGCAATGAAACTTGAATTTTATATAATTCTTCTATTTTATGAAATTATTTTCCCTGACTTGTTTTTTAACCATCTAAAAATGTAACAGTGATTCTGAACTCAGGAGCTGTACAAAAATAAGATGAAATTGGCCCACAGGTATAGCCTGCAGACCCCTGGGGAAGAATAAGCCAATTTACTAATGGTGATGGTGGCATTTAGTGAGGAGGACTGTCAAGGCCTGAAGCTACACACTTCTAGGGATGACCAGGTATCAGTTCCCAGTGGTATGAATGTGGAATCTTTATTTTTTTTTCTCCCCCTCCCCAACCACCCATTAGAGAATAAACAAAACTCTGATGACTATTTAAACTAGGAAAAAAAAAAGATACTTCTTTAGGAAAATGATAGAAATTCTGTTATTTTTTCTATAAATAAAATAATGAACACCTTGACAATGAGCAAAGAAGTTTCATAAGCAACAGAGTCACTTTGTAAATTCCTCTCCCTCATTGCAACTATGTAGCCTATTGCTGAAACAGGGCAGACAGATCTTGGCATACTTTCTGGAAGAAGAATGCTAACGCTCTGCTAATTACATCTACGTTTGTGACCAGAATAGTATCTTTCCAGGTTACTAAGTAGTCTCAGATTCCATATGGGAAATGTGTTTTTGTAGTTCATCACGGACTTTTCATAATAGTAAATTGGTAACATCCTAAGTTTTCAAAAATAATGAATTGAGACAACTAGACAAACATTAAAAATGGAATGAAGCGTAGACACTTAAATAAAAAAATATATGTATTATATTTGGTAATTATTCACTGACTTCTGGTTACATCAGTATGGCAAACTAACAAAACCTGAAAAACCTCTAGTGACACCTAGAAATTCTAGATGAACTACATGCTTTCTTAATTATTGTATGGATGGAATCAAGTTCACGAGAAGAAAAATTTGTGCTCCAAGATGAAGGAAGGTACTGAAGCACAGGGCAATTAACATGTGCATTGACACTGTAGTTGTTTGGGAAGATGTTTATTGGTCTTGATACCTAAGGGCTTGGGTGTGCAGGGATTAGAAAAGAAATGAAATAACTACATATTTCACAACCACTTCAAGTTTATTTTTCTTCTTTTTTTTTTTTAACAGCGATGCAAGTTAATATGCTCTCTACCATATATATGGATTTCAACTCAATCAACAATACTATAACAATTCTAAACTATTTTTACCCACTTTCCACATGTTGCACTGTATTCATTGCCCTGGCACTGTCTTTGTAATAATCAAATTTTCCTTCCTCAACTCTCTAAAATCTATTTATACAGCACACATCCATTGTTAGCTATTACAGCCTCTCACAAAAATGTTTTCAATATGCAGTTTATATTTTTTTAGGAAGTCAAATAAACTTTGACTCACAATATTCAAAGCTGATTTGGAAACACTCTGCAAACTCTTTAGAGCTGTCCCAAACTGCATCAAGGGGCAAGCACGTTAAACTTTTTGCACAGTATTCAGTGCTATTTTATTCTTAAGTATTGGATATTCCCAAAAACTTGTCACTACATAGGAGGTCCAAGAAAGGCTTCTCATCTCACCTTTGCATGTTTTTTCCCCTCACAAAACGCATAATAGGATTGACCTGACTTGCAAAAATGTTCTAATTAATGATTAATTTGGAAATGTTCACAAAGCATTAAATACCTGCTAATTATCAAGATGAAAAGGGCCTAATAGCCTCAAATTATCAGCCATGATTTGTCCTTATAAAACTCCTATAATCATAGGCTTTCAACAAGCTTTTCTTTGTTATTGCCAAAAGCTAGAGCACAGAATTATAGAGCAATTCTAACAGGATAAAGAATGTTTTCCTCTATTCAGAGTAGAGTCTATTAAATATAAAAAAATAAATATGTGTTTTGCTAGTTATGAAACAGCACATATCATACACTCAGCCTAATAATAATTAAAATTTCCTAATTAGAAAATATTCAGACTTAGTTGAAATTTAAATATGTAGTACATATATGGAAAAATAAAAGTCACTTGTGTACCAATTGTTTCTGTCCTTATCTTTGGTCTTTTCTAAATGTAATTGGGATGATGGTTATATGTATAGAATTTCTGGAGTTCATAAATAGGCTGGTTACAAATGTTGACTGAAACACCAGTAATTGTGTCACAAATACCTTCCTGCTGTCTCTAAGCTCTGCTCTTGTTTTCCCATCACATCCCTTTGCCTTCTCTACTTCCCCATCTCCCAGTCACACACTATTTCTATGTTAAGTCCCTACGCCACCAAAAAGTTTCTCGATTAGTGTTTTGTACCTAGTTGCTAAATTCAGTCAATACTCTGTGGTCCCCTTGTTAGTTAATCTCTGTGCAAGCATTTGATACTGTTGATCTTTGGTCGTTCAACTACTTGCCTCTTGCACGTTTAGCAGCAATGTTTGGATTTTTCTCACATTCCCAGTCCCTTTATTTCAGTGGTTATGAGAACTTTTCCCCCTTCTGTTACCTTCTTATGTGCTGTCATCTCCCCAGGATACTTTCTTCGGCCTTTTAGCTCTCTGCATATTATCCCTGAGAAATCCCAATCTACGGGTATAAATTCAAACGCCAACTGCATGCCGATAACTTCAAAATCCCTACCTGTCCTTTCCCTACACCCAGAAAACAAAATCCCACTGCTTTTATAATACAGTATAGATAAAAGACTTTATATGATTAACTTAGATTAGAAAATATACATTTAATTATAATGTTTGAGAAATTAGTACTTACATATGAATTTCTAAAGAAATGAAAAAATATATATGAGGAGAGAAAACCACACATGCTGTGATTTAACAATGGATACCTATGAGGCGACACAGCATCTTTATTTCTTTAGGCTTTCAGAAGTTCTAATTCTCCACACCGTATGTTGATATGATAAAGACTTGATTGGTATCAGCTTTGTTTATTGACTAACACGCATTAATATAAAGCATGAAATTCATAAAGCATGAATTTAAGAAATATGATTATTCTTAAGAATCCCCTCTGATCACTATTTTGTTATTTTGACAGCCAAAAAGAGAGATGGCCTGGTATTTTTCATTCCAGGAACTTATTCTGTCTAGGTTTTCTTTTATGTCCGCAGATGCTGTCATTTTAAACCATTCCATCTTTGCTCTAATATTTACATAATGTATCTCTCTACCATTTCGCAGCTATGTGACTTTGATAGATTTCTTAGCCTTTTTCTGCCTCAGTTACCTCATTTGTAAAATGGGGATAATAATCATCTGCCCCATGGGGTTGTAGTGAACATTAAATAGATTATTTGCTACATAATTATTTCTAGCATTAGTAGTATATACCAACTTTTAAGAAGATGTACCAATTCTTCAATTATCACAAATACGTGTGTGTGTGTGTATATATATATATATACACACACACACACACACACACACACACACACACACACACACTCGCCTCTCCAATCAAATGCTTAGAATTCTTATCTTTTATGTCAGACCTGAACATAACATTTATATAATCCTCATCAATGCAAAGAATAGAAGCAACACCACAAAAGCAAATGAACACAGCAGAAAAATAGGTTAAGTGAAACAGACTACCAAGAGGAAGAGAACTGAAATACAAAATAAATTATGGGGGGCTCCTAGGTGGCTCAGTCAATTAAGCATCCCACTTCAGCTCAGGTCATGATTCAGCCCCACATTGGGCTCTCTGCTGTCAGCCCGGAGCCCGCTTCAGATCCTTTGTGTCCCTCTCTCTCTGCCCCTCATCCCGTACATGCACACCCACTCTCTCAAAATAAACATTTTTTAAATGTCTTTTAAAAAACAAAATAAATTATAAGGAAAAATATGAAAAAAAGATTCTGGGAAAAGTAAAGAATGTTAAAGATTGGCTAAGAATTTTGAACACATGAATATTTGGAGTCCCTGGAGAAGAAAACCAAAGCTAAGAAAGAAGACAGTACAAAAAATATAATTGAAAAAAATTTTAATCAACCAATTTGAAATTGAATCTTGACACAGCCCTAGCACACTAAGAATATTAATCTGAATGTACAACACCAAAGTATAAAATTATTGTGTATTTTTAAGAATTTTTTGAGTATCCAGGGAAAAATAAGGAACATCACATATAGGGGAAAGAAAATTAGACTATTATCAGATGCTTTGAGAACACGTTTTTGTTTTTTTTTTTTTTTTTTTGCATTTAAAAAAAGTAGAGTATTTAAATATTGAAAAAAATGAGCAAAGAATTTTAGGAAGCAAAGAATTTTAAGCCCTACAAAACTAATCAAGTACAAATGAACAAACTTTTCAACACACAAGGAATCAAGGAATCCTGTTTGCTTAGAAACTTCATCAAGTATTTACCTAAGAATGAGCCTCAGAAAACTAGAATGACTAGAGGGACAACACTGTAAGCAAAGTTGACAAGCACTAATTAATACTTGGACAATGCTTTAAGATTAAATGAGGTTTCAAAGAGGGTATATACAGTATGTAATGAATATATGTTCTGATGATGTCAATATAGTACAACTATTTTTAAACAATGAGAGGAATGGAAAGGTATATGAAAATATTTCAAGGTGCTCTATAATCATATTGGTGATGATAGGATTATTGGCATTCCAGGACTGCGTATAAAATATGGAATAAAACAACGAAGTAATTATGGGGTATTCTATGTCTTTTCTAATTAATCTCTGTGTCCTTGAGAACCTGGATTCTCAGTATGTTAAAATTAATGCACATGCAGTAGAGACTAGGTTAATAAAAGCTCTATGGTTTGAATTAGAATTGGAAATTTATTATAATATCCAGATTTTATACACACACACCCACACACATATATTTATATATATAAATCCTAGCTATGTCCACTGAAATGGGCTGGAAGTGTGACTAAATCAGTAGGCAAGATCATCGCTATCATGCAGATTATGGTCTTAAAATACTATTTAAAAAAAAAGAAAGAGAAAGAAAGAGGGCTTCTTGGAGAAAGGCTGATTCCAGGGCTAGGGCAGGAGATGTACACGATGAACCTTGATAACCTTTTATTTTCAGATAGGAAGGAAGCTATCAAAGACTACTATCATTAGGAATCTGTTGAGGAGCATCTCCATGTCCATTGGTGGAATAAGATTTAATAACGATAATAATGAAAATATATGTTGACCCTGCTCTTAGCACACAGCCTGCTTGGGATTTTCGCTGTGTCTGTCTGTCTCTCTCTCTCTCTCTCTCTCTCTCTCTCTCTCTCTCTCCCCCTCCCCCACTCAGGTGCACATGCTCTCTCAAAATAAAACACGAAAAGAAATTTAAATAAAAGAATAAATGAATTCAGTAAAGCTGCAGGATACAAATTGTTGTGTTCTGTACACTAATAAACTAGCAGAAAAAAATTAATAATCCCACTTACATCAATAAGAATACACCTAGAAAAAAAATTTAACCAAGGAGGTGAGAGACCTGTATTCTGAAAGCTGAGACATTGATAAGAGAAATGGCAAATAACACAAATAATTGGAAACATATAATGCTCATCTATTAGAAGAATTAACATTGCTAAATGTCCACATTACCCAAAGGAATCTACAGATTCAGTGCAAGGATAGGGACATCACAAAGATGGTGACCAAGACATCACTGAGAGGATCCTAGAACACTGGGGTAAAGGTGATGACACCCTTCCATCATAGAGAAAAGACTGCATTAGGAGGGTAAAAGCAGCAGTCACTGGTTGACTGCATTGCCCCTCCCCCAAGCCAGTGTGGCACCGTTCAGAAGGGTTTCCCAGGAGCCTTCAGTTGCTTCACTAGGAGAAGAGAACCTGGGGTGAGGGGGGTACAACCAGTCTCCCCCAGCATTTTCAGTTGCTTTGTGGGGGCGCCTACTCTGATCCTGCTGCACCACAGGGAATCTGCAGGGCTCAACCATTGGGAATCTAACAATGATGAAGAAGGGGGTTGCAGGGCTTACAACATCTAGCATACAGATCTGGGCAGACCAAATTCATACCTGCCATGCCCAAGTAGTAATCTCAGCCAGTGGCTTTGTCCATCTGCACAACCAAGTTGGGGACACATTCGGACCAGGGAACATGGTGGGATGCAGATCTGCCTGAGATTCTTCAAGGAGGAGTTTTGCCCACCCTAGAGTCCATTTGTCCCACCCAAAAAAAGGAGGTGAATCACAGCCCCATTCAGTGTGGCGAGTATCCTCCAGCCCCATTTGATCATAAGGGCCAGGGACAAGTCCTGGGAGCACTGGAGCTGAGAGGCAGAGCCAATAATTTGCAGAGCAAAGCCAAGTGGCCGTGTTTGCAGCTTTACTGTCTTCAGAGATGCTTCTCCAACAGCCTCCTGGCAGGAAATCTAATTTGTAGCCCTGTTCATTATTAAATAACAGCTTTATCTTTTCTGACCAGGGAACCTAACCAGAGCCTGTAGAAAGCTGTACAGCCCATTCAGCAGCCCTATGTACTGTGGCACTTACATGGAGAGCGAAGCCTATAGCTTCCCCCATCTGCAAAACTGGTGGCCTCACTCAACCAAGAAAGGCAATGCATATTCTGGTCTAATTTGGATCCCCAAACAATGACTTATCTAGACCCTGAGTCCTGTCCTGCTGCTAGGGCAAGGGAAGCTAATTCATAGCCCCAACTTCTACTGAATTTAATACCCAGTCCTGACATTTAGTAAGCCTGACTAGAGAATCCAGGCAACCATGACACTCAGCCTACAGCCTCCGATCCAGCAGTACTATGTAACAAGTCTCACCCAGTGACACACACCCACACCCTTATGCCCATATTCAAACAGTGGTCTTGTCCCCAAATAATTAATAACAGGCTCCCCCTTCCCAAGGACATTACCAGCAGGCACACCCAGAAACCCAGGCTAAGCTAACCAGTGAAAAATTTCCCCTGCCAAGGCAAACCTGTACAGTCTGGAAGAGTAGTCCCATTACTCAAATGCACATATACCAATGTAAGAAATCAGGGACCATAAAGCCAAATGCAAAAGAATGAAACGGGTCTACTATCTTATATCACTATCTCATACACAAAAATTAACTCAATTGGATTAAAGATTTGAACAGAAGACCTGAAACCATAAAATCTCTAGAAGAAAATATAGGTACACTTTGACATCAGTCTTGGCAATGAATTTTTGGACTGCTACCAAAAGCAAAGGCAACAAAAAGCAAAAAATAAACAAGGAAGACTATGTCAAAATAAAAACCTTTTGCACAACAAAGGAAACCATCAACAAAATGAAAAGGCAACCTACTGAATGGAAGAATATATTTGCAAATCATGCATCTGATAAGGCGTTAATATCCAGAATAAAGAACTCATGCAACTCAATAGCAGAAAACAAACAGTTCAGTTAAAAAATGGACAAAAGACTTCATTTTCTCCAAAGAAGATACACACTTGGCTAAAAGGTACATGAAAAGGTGCTCAACATTACTAATTAGAGAAATAAAAAATTGAAACCCCAAGGAGAGATCACCTTATACCTGTTAGAATGGCCATTAAGAAAAAAGCAAGAAATAACAAGCATTGATGAGGATGTGGAGAAAAGGGAAGCCATGTGTATTGCTGGTGGGACTGTCAATTAGTGCAGCCATTATGGAGAAAGGTATGGAGGGTCCTCAAAAACTTAAAAAAGAACTACAATAAGATTCAGCAATTCCACTTATGGGTATTTACAAGAAGGAAATAAAAACACTAACTTGAAGAGATTTCTGCCCCCCTGTGCTTACTGTAGCACTAATTAAAATAGCCAAGATATTAAAACAACCCAAGTGTCCATCAATGGATGACCGGATTACAAAAATGTGGCATGTATACACACACATGAAGAAAATCTTATACAAAAAGCAAATCTTGGCATTTGTGGCAACCCGAATGGACCTTGAGGTTACATGCTAAGTGAAATAAGTCAGAGAAAGCAAATACCATATGATCTCACTTATATATGGAATCTTAAAAAAAAATAAACAAATAAGAAAATCTGAACTCATAGGACACCTGAGTGGCTCAGTCAGTTAAGCATCTGACTCTGAATTTTGGCTCAGGTCATGATCTCACGGGTTGTGACATTGAGCCCAGCAGCAAGCTCCTTACTGAGCATGGAGCCTGATTAAGAATCTCCCTCTCCCCTCCGGCCTTCCCTCCCCCTTCTCCAACGCACCCCCCAAAAACTCTGAACTCTTTGATACAGACAACATACTGGTGATTGCCAGAGGCTGAGAGGTAAAATGGATAAAGGGATTCAAAAGGTACAAACTTTCACTCATAAAATAAGTCATGGGTAAGTAATGGACAATATGGTGGCTATAGTTAATAATATTGAGTTACATATTTGAAAGTTACTACTGAAGAGTAGATCTTAAAAAGGAAAAAAGTTTGTAACTGTGTATGGTGATGGATGATAACTAGACTTGTGATCATTTGGCAATATATACAAATATGGAATCATGCTGTACACCTGAAACTAATAGATGTCATTTATACCTCAATAAAAACAGAAGAAAATATTGTTAAAAATCATTTTAAACTAATGTTAAAATTTGTATGGTTTTTTACTCCTATTCTATATACATCCATTTGTACACTTAAGATCCTACTGAGTAAATAGATTTGCATTCTCCTTTTTATTTTACACTTGGTATTATTATTTAAAACCTGTAAATAGATTCTAAACACCTCCTCTAACAAATGAATAATATTTGATCATATGAAAATACCCCCTTTAAATTCCATTAAGGGTGAGGCATATTATTTACAATTATGAAAAATGTAGACTATATATACGTATTATACATATGACAGAGTCACTCCCATAAAACTGTGCCAATTTGGGGTGCCTGGGTGGCTCAGCCAGTTAAGCTTCCAACTTTGGCTCAAGTCATGATGTCATGGCTTGTGAGTTCGAGCCCCACATCGGGCTCTGTGCTGACATCTCAGAGCCTGGAGCCTGCTTTGGATTCTGTGTTTCTGCCTCTCTCTACCTCCCCCACTGAATCCCCCAACCCCCCTCCCCAGCGCTCTCTCTCTCTCAAAAAATAAACATTAAAAAATAAAAAAAACCTGCCAATTTAACTGAAACAAAAAATTAAAATTTATGCTAATTTGACAGGCAGAAAACTATAGCTTTTTATAATTCAGTTCTACATTTATTTCCTAACTTTATTATATATTTATTGCTGATTAAAATTTATTTTGTGAGTTTTAGAAAACTTTTGACCGTATTTAAGATGAATTGTTCATCTCTTTGTTGTTCATTTGAATGTAATTTGCCATTATACATTACATATATAAATTTTTACACAGATATATGCAGTTTGCTCTTTGATAAGTGTGAGTTTACTTTTAAGGCAGTTATTCATTTTTATGTAATCAAGTTCAGGTCTTATATATACAATAAAAATCATAAACATAAAAACCTATCAACTTTGGCATATCCTAATAATTCCAAGCAAGCCATGGGCCATGCGTTCTGCCCACACTCAACAGGGGTGATGACACAAAGGCACAAATAACAGCAGGCAGGGGTCACTGGGCAAGAGGCACCTAGAGTCTGGCCAACAGATTTACAACGGAAGAGATACTGCAGATCTGAGAACTTTCCACTTTTATGTCCTGTCCTTCACAATTGTTCCCCCTCACCTTCCTTGCATGACCTTAGCCCTCGAATATTCCTCCTCAACTCTTTTAAATAAAATCCAAATCACAAAAACAATGCCAGCTAATTTTACAAGGACAACTTCTCTCAAGATAACTTTCCTGAAAGTGAAATGAAATTCAGGTGAACGCCTCCTTGCAACAACTTATTATAAAATTCTGCCCTCTTCCCCCATGTTAGAATGCTCCTTTAAAATTTCTCAAGCACAACATTGTCCAACAAAGGCTTATACTAATTGTAATCAGGTGGATTTCTTCCATAATCCATTGGTGAGTTAAGATATTTTTTTCCTTTGTTTTTTTTTCCCACTTAGAAAAATGTCAGCAAAATCTGCCTAACTTC
Source organism: Felis catus (assembly GCF_018350175.1). NCBI lineage: Eukaryota > Metazoa > Chordata > Mammalia > Carnivora > Felidae > Felis > Felis catus. Next base: position 35,976,714 of record NC_058385.1, on the reverse strand, counting down.
TTGATACAGCTCAGAACATTTATTTTAGTTCAGTTTCTAAAAATGAAATAATCTAAGACTGTGTATTTTTCCAATCAGTTTGACTTCAGATACTTCTCATAAAATTTGACAGGATATTCATGATATTTTTTGAGACACAGCACACATGCATGTGCTCGTGTGAGCAGGAGAGGGACAGAGGAAGAGAGAATCTTAAGCAGGGTCCATGCTGTCAGCAGAGCTGGGAGCAGGACTCGATCTCACTACCTTGATATCATGACCTGAACTGAAATTAAGAGTCAGACACTTGACTGACTGAACCACCCAGACACCCAGATATTCATTATTCTCTAAATGAAAGTGTATGTATTTATGCTCTCTATTCAATATAAAGACACTATTAAATTCCTAAACTGGGGTTTTCTTCCAGAAATTTATTATCAATTTCTACTTTTATACCATAATGGTCAAAAATAAAGCTCAAGAAATTATAGATGTTATTATGTCTTACTTGTGTTTACTGTGAAGAAAGGTATCGTCAATTTTTGTATACATTTTAGAAGAGACATTTTTTGATGATAATTTGATTCAAAAGTAAATAGGATTCAATTCAACCTTGATAATTAAAGAATTTGGACACTCTCTGGATTTTCTTTGAATGGTAGTGGTGTTCAAAATATACAATGTTCAGGGCACCTGGGTGGCTCAGTCAGTTAAGTGCCGAACTCTGGATTTCAGCTCAGGTCATGATCTCATGGTTCATGAGATGGACCCTATGTCGGAGGCTCCCTCCTTGCTGATGGCACATCGCCTGCTTCACATTCTGTCTCTCTGCCCTTCCCCTACTTGTGTGGGTCTGCATGCTCGCTCTCAAAACAAATAAACTTAAAAAAAAAAGTCTACAATGTTCCATGTATTGTCCTTACAATCATAGGAGAAAATTATTTTTAGAACTGTATTTTGTTCCTTTGTGCAAATATAAATTTATCTTTTATTGCCTTTTACATGCTTTATTTTTCCTGTTAACTTGCCACTTTTTAGAGCTGTTTTTACTAAAATAGAAATTATGTGTTTGTTTGGATGGATGTTTATTCTTTTATTTGTATTTCTTTCATATTCATGTTTTCTCTAAGTTGGTATAGTAGAAATCAGACATCTGTGCTATATATTCTACCTTCTCAGAAGTTCTAAAGACTGTTTTAGGTCTGTGATCGTTTGAAAGGAATGCCTAGTGTATTTATCTCTACTTGTAGTCACATTTGTGTGTATTATGCCTCTTCTCTGTGTGGATACCGAAACCATTTCTGCCTTCTCATTAAAGAAAAGGAACCTGACATTTTCCTTCCTTTACCTTTTCTTTTTCTACCACCAAATATTTTTAAAATGTACTCTAAATATGTAGTCCCCTCTTATTAACCAATGAGATGGACTTTTAAAAAATATTCTAAGTTTCATGAAAACTTTGGCATTTGCCTTTTATGATACGCTATTAAGAAAGGTATTTAGTTACTTCAGCTTTCAGCTCAGACATAAAAAGGGCTTGGAAGTTTTCATTCTTGTTCTTTTTTTTGTAACAAGAAAGAAGCTTTACTGAAAAATCCATGATTTTTCTCGGACCCATCAGAAAATTAAGGTTGCAGAGCAAACCATCACGCTGCAATCAGGAGAGACAGGGGGATACAGAGAACAGCTAAGATCAGCTTACCTGGAAAAAATGACTTTGTCGCTATAAACTTGTAAGAATTCTTGAATGGTAGCTTTCATGAGTTGTGGGAAGCTGACTGTAGAGTAGCATGAATAAGAAAGTCCTCCGGGCCACGGTCTTAGCAGCCATCCACTTTTGTGAGGTTTACATCTAGGAAATCCACCAGCTTCTCGCAGTGAAGAGCCAGGAGAAAAATCTTTAGGTTTCTGTCAGGAGAGAAAAAAATAATTTGGAGGCACCTGGGTGGCTCAGCCGGTTAAGCTTCCAACTTGGGCTCAGGGCATGATCTCACTGCTTGTGAGATCGATCCCCGCGTCAGAGTCTCTGCTGTCAGCACAGAGCCTGCTTCAGATCCGATCCTCTGTCCCCCTCTTCTTCCCCCTCCCCCCCTCAAAAGATAATTTGAACTCCTTTCAGAAAATTTTCCATAACGAAGACCAATACTCAAAGGGAGACTTTGAGCCTTATTTGACCTGTTGGAAGGGCAGTTCCCTGGATGTTCTGTCTCATCTTGGGGATTGGGGGGAGACTTATAGACAGTAGTGAAGTTAAAGAAAAACAGGTGTGGGGCCCACTAAAAGCCTCACATTTAATCATAGGATTATAAAATAATTTCTATCCCCCACACCCTACCACCACATCACCACCGAATCAATAAAATAACGAACGGGTTACAGCTAAAAGAACGGCAAAATACAGACTCTAGTTAAGAAAATCGTAGGAAAAACAAAAACAACAGAGCAAACGGAAGCACCTGAGACGATATTGTAGCCTCTGACACCTCTAGCTTTATCAGCCATTAAACACACACCAACTCTTTGCCAGATTAACGGAAATTTCACCCTAAAAATCTATTTATCTCAGCAACTATTATCTGGTACATCATGTCTGTACTTTTAAAATCAATAAAATAGTTGTAGTCTGACATATAAAGAGCTTAGAAGTCACCACTACCAACCTCAGAAGAAAAAGCATCGAACAAACTAAAAAGCAAACCTCTCTTCTTAGATCCATGGGAGAATTCAGGCCAAAGGGCAAATCACTGGCTGAAATACCAGAGAGGTAAATACAATCACAACTTCCTGGGAGCAGAAATCACAGCTGGAATACATCAGGAACACTTAAATCATAATCAACTCATTGCTGAAGACTGAGTGTGAATTAGTTGGAGAGATAACTCCTGGGGTGTCAGCCTAAGGGGTGCAACCCCGCATTTATGAGTTTTACCCCCAGGTTTACGAGTTTTAACTCCACGTGCCTCCCCACGTTCCCACCATGAAGAAGGGAGAAAAATCCCCTACAGGGGAGGGTAAAATAACCATTTCACATACACTCTGAGGGTTCTGTTCTCGATAATGAAGTCCTGACTTCAAGGGGAATTATTCTACAGAGCCTAACCAATGTGAGTTATGCCAGAGCCTAATCTATTTAGGGGAAGGAAAATAACCAAATCCAGCCCCCTGCAGCTTTCCCGTCTCACCTTTGGGGGGGAAAAGTGAGAAGTGCTTGAGAAGGTCGCAGCTTTATTAGCCCACTAAAGACTGAGACATCACGTAGGAATGTGGAATGTTCCCCATCCCATAACCCATGCCACCCACCATGTCTAGAAGGTGCCTGTACAGGGGATTAAAGCTGAAAGCAAATGCAAAGCTCAGACTCTGTTTAAATAGTGTCAAGGGAAGTCCAAAAGCGACTGCAGAGACAAAAACAAGAACGTGAGAGATTTTAGGCTCTGATGGCTACAGTGACAGCAAATGATAAATACTGCATAACCCCTAGCCAGATAAATGTAAACCCTCACACTAAATTCCTCATTCACTTCTTTCACTTGTCAATACGCATTTAAATTTCATCTATGTATTTTCATGGCTTAGTAGCCTATTTCTCTCTTATTGCTGAAGAATATCCCATTGTATAGGTGTATTATGGTTTATCTACTCACATATTGAAATATATTCTGGTTGCTTCCAGGTTTCAATGATTATGAATAAAACTATTAAAAACATACATGTTCAGTTTTTGTGTAGACGTAAGTTTTAAAATCAGTTAGGTAATTATCTTGGAGTACACTTGATGCATTTTATGGTAAGAGTATGTTTAGTTTTATGAGAAATTGCCAAGCTGTCTTAAAAAATAGCTATAACGTTATGCATTCCCACCAGCGATAAAAAAGGATTCCTGTTCCTCCACATTCTTGCCTGCATTTGTTGTTGTCAGTTTTGTTTGATTATAGACATTCTAATAGGTGTGTTGTAATATCTCATTGTTGCTTAGATCTGCAAATCCCTAATGACATAAGACGTTGAGCCTATTTTCATATGGTTATTTGCCATCTGTATATCTTCTTAGGCAAGATTTTGTTCACATCTTTTGACATTTTTTCATTAGGTTGTCTATTCATTTTTTAATTAGCTTGTCTATCTTCTTATGGTGAATTTTAGGAGTTCTTTGTATACATATCAAATGTGCATTTTGCAACTATCTTTCCCAGAGTGGCTTGTCTTTTTATTCTCTAACAGTGTCTTTTGAGGAACAGAAGTTTCAAATCTTAATAAAAATCTTTTTTTTTCAAAAGATTCAATGCCAAATGTGAGATCACCTAGATTTCCTCCTATCATTTTTCCTAGATGTTTTGTAGTTTTGCCTTTAAGATATAGGTTTATGATCCATTCTGAGTTAATCATCTACCTAAGGTTCAATTTCTACTATATACGTTTATATACATGGACATCCATTTGTTGGGGAGACGGTCCTTTTACAATTAAATTGCCTTTGCTCCTCTGTTAAAAATCTATATGTGGTTGACCCCTGAACAACACTGGTGTAGACTGCATGGGCCTACTTATATATGGATTTTTTACAGTACAGTACTATAAATGTATTTTATCTTCTTTATGATTTTCTTCATAATATTCTTTTCTCTAGCTTACTTTACTGTAAGAACACAGTATGTAATACAGGTAATATACAAAATATTTATTATCAACTGTTTATGTTATCAGTAAGGCTGTTAGTGAAGTTTTAGGGAGTCAAGTTATACACAGATTTCCAACTGAATGGAGGATCGACATCGCAAACCCCATGTTGTTCAAGGCTCAACTATATGTGGACTATGTATATGTGGCTCTATTTCTGGGCTGTCTACTCTGTTCCATTGATTCACTTGTCTATTCTTTTACTAATACTGTGTTATCTTGATTATGATAGCCCTATAGTAAATCTTGAAATTGGGTATGTATGGCCTCCAATTTGGTTCTTTTTCTTAAGTACCGTGTTGGTGTGTTTTTTTGTTTTTGTTTTTTTTGTTTGTTTGTTTTTTGTTTTTGTCTTCTATGTCTTGCAATTTTTTCTCAATAGCCTACTATTTTGTACTGGGTGAAAAGAATCAGTATAAATAGGTCTTTAGTACTGTGGTGATGAGATGAGGGAGGGGAGGGATCTTACTCTTTTAAGGAGCCTGTAACTCTCACATGTGGACTTCACAAGTGTTTCTTTACTCTTTTTCTCTCTTGTTAGGTGAGATGAGATGGCTACAGGGGCTGGAGTTGGGTATTTCTTTTCCTCCAAGTCAGTTAGACTCAGATAATACCCCAAGAGCTAGACTTTGGTTAACTAGTTTCCCCTGGGGACAGGTCTCATAAAGAAGTACAGAATGTTTTGGCATATCTCAAAATAGTTTCTTCTCCCCTTGCCAAAAGCACAAAGAGATTTTTCTCTGATATATAACCTAGTGAGACTCTTAGAAATAAATCTTATAATTACGGTGGGAAGGAGTATGACTTGGTACCTTGGAGTTTCATTCTCAGAGCTGTCCATATTGAGCCTTCAGCAATTCATGGCACTGGTTCCCATAGTATTTTCCACTCATGAGTCTCTGCTCTGTATTCAGTGCTCATGACTGTATTCACCTATCAGAGTTGCAAGCTGTGATTTAGCCCGTGTTTTCCCCTCTCCTAAGAATCCTAGAAGAGTTGTTGATCTGTCCGTCTATTCAGCTGTTTAATTGCTGGAACAGTGTGGCAACTTCCAAGTTCCTTACGTGCAGAACTGGAAATCACAAGTCTTATATTAGATTTTTAAGCAAATTTAACTGATGGCTGAAGGTTTTTATATTCAACTTTATATACCAAGATAGAAAGTTTTCTTTTAAAATTATTATCAAATTCTGTCCAAGGACAAACTTGGTGAAGTCACATAAAAATTAGCCACCGGCAAATTGTAATATGGGACAAGAAGTTCAAATTATTAGCAATACCTTTTATCTCTTTGTTTGCTACTCTTGCTCACTGTTTTCTCTAACTAGGTTACAACCCTTCAAAATAATTATTTAAACTTTTTGTTCTTTTAAATTTCAGTGCCTTAGGGCAAAATTATGATCCTCCTGTTATGGAATTATTGTCCTTTGACCTCAAAAATATATGCACTCAAGTTGTCTTCAGTCATCAAGATTCAATGTTTGTCAGCATTCACAGTACTGGCAGGTATATTGTTTCAACTATATGTTTTTCATCTGATATATATTAAAAATATAATGTAACACATGACCAACTAATTTGAGGACTTAATTTGCTATGTGAAGTAAGGAGAAATTCCAGAAGAGGAAAAAAAAGTGTGGTCATTTATTAAACAATTTAACATAGAAACAGAACTGTAGTCTCTGATAAAGTATTGTGAACCTCTTCCAGGCAATGCAAATTTCCAATTATTTGAACTCAGTCATATAGAAACAAAAATTATGCAATGTTATTATAATAGATTTAAAATGTAGTAATTAACCAGATAATGAAAGAAAAATGAATAATTCCATTGTTCCACCTTATCTTGACTAACATTTAATAATGTCCATCAAAACAGACATTGTAAGCATTAAAAGAACAGAGGTAAAATTTAACTCTTTATTATTGTGATTAAGTCCATGAGTTCACCTTTCAAAAACATTTGAGTATTTGAGTATTGAGTATTTGAAAACTTGATATTTAATTTAACTTTTAAAGAGAAGCATGTTTTATCCTTATTTAGTGGAGTGAAATCCCTGTTTTGCCAAAAGTACTCTCTTTAATATTCTCCTATTTAGGTATTGATGAAATACAAATACAGCATTCATTTTTGGTAACTGCAAAAAATCTAGACTTTTGCAACTTGTATTCAACAAAATCTATTTTTTGAAAGATATTTTGTATTTACCTGATCACATTAGGAAATGACAAAATTTGTTTTATGCAGGGATTAAATGTGTTATAATAATGAAAAAGAGAGAACTTCATTGCATAATTTTAATTTCAATACAATAATTGTCTTCACCTAGCACAACGTTATGGTAATATAGCTGAAACAACATAAAAATAATAAATATTTTTAAAGTACCTAACTTTATTGTTTGAATCTTTAACTTAAATAGCAAATTCTTTTTTTTTTGATAAATAATATGACCTCAGTACAATCTTTGTCATATAACAAACAACATATAAAATAAAATATTTAATAGCGTATACTAGGGTATTTTACTCCACAACGAAACTAATTTTCTGCTAAGGTAAAAATGGACTTCACAATCAATCTAAAAAATTAAAATATTAAGTTTGTAAAGTTAGCTTTTGAATTTCCATAAGAGTATACTTTCCAAATTACTTATATAAAATTATTTTTCTAAAACATAGCTTTTGTTTTTAGTAATGTTCCTATGTATGAATAATTTCTTAATATTTCATTTATTTATGGTCACAACTGGGTACACTTTCAGAAGTACTTCTTTCAAACATCATATTATTGTCCCGATTACTTTCTTTAAAACTTTTTTTTTAAACATTTATTCATCTTTCAGAGATGGAGAGAGACAGAGGATGATCAGGAGAGGGGCAGAGAGAGAGGGAGACACAGAAAATGAAGCAGGCTCCAGGCTCTGAGCTATCAGCACAGAGCCCCACATGGGGCTCAAACCCACAAACTGTGATATCATGACCTGAGCTGAAGTAGGATGCTTAACCAACTGAGCCACCCAGGTGACCCATCCTGATTACTTTCTTATGACATGCTTGTCTGACATATAATTGAAAGATGATTTCATATCATAAAATTTCACATAATGTCAAAAATCAAGAAATTTTACAGTTATTTTGATTTTTGTAGCAGTTATAAGGCAATTGTCAAAAAAAATCTGGTAATAATCTAGCAGTATAATTATCTCAGTCAGTGAGCCTGCATTTTCATTTTCTTCATCCTGTTCTACAATTCATTTTCTCTTCATCCCGAATAAAATAAATTCAGTTTGCTGATTAATGAGCTCAGCTAGCTGCCTGCATCCAATTTTGTTCAATTTCTCCATCATGAGTACATTTATGTCTTGAATTTAATTTTGTACATCACTTTTTTGAGAAGTCCCTTTTTTTATCTCATTCCTGTTTTGGTCCATGGCAAAGCTAATTATCTATCTTTTACGAATAGCTGTAAAAATCTTAACAAGTTGTTATATCAGAGATGGAAACTAAGTTCTCAAATTCTTCTATTGGGTGTTTTTCTTATTAAACAAAAGAATGCATGTGTGTTCCAACAGTAGTGATTAAAACTTATTCAAAAATTTTTAATGATGTAATGAATTTAAAATCACTGACACTTTTAAACTAAATAGAGACACATTTCAACGATGGGCAATCTATCAAAATAAGGAAAAGAGTCTACTGGTAGGACTTAATACACCTCAATATCTTTAATTCACATCTATTTCATGCAAACACATCTAAGAATATACTGAACTGTAATGATTTCATTAATGTTTTGTCTTTGTGATGCATAGTTAAATATTATAAGGAAGCATCTCTTCCAAAAAAATTATATGACAAAGAGAATAACCCTTGTGAGAGCAGAGAGCTTGAATCACCCTATAATGAAATCATCATGATTTAATCACAAGCCATGCTTCTTATTGTTTGAGTCTGGGGAGGAGTAGACACCAAATGTCCCCATATCACCAGTTTTACTATTGTGGCCAAATTCATTTTAATGGACTATTGGGGACAAACAGAAGAGAGTATAGGCAGTTCATGGTAATTTACATACTGGTGAAGTAATCTAGCTAGAAAACTCTTCACAGTGTATGTATTAGTTTAACTTAAAATCACAAAATAATCAGACAAAACTAGTTTGGAAGTCAAAAATTTCTACTTATATTCATGAGATCTAATAGGACAGCATTAATCTTAGCAAAGGATTATGAACATGTGTGTAATTTTCCAACACTAAATTAGAGTTGCTTTCTTTTTATCTTTTTCTAAATATTATCATTCAGAATATATATACACCTCTATCTGTGTAAGAGAGACTGAATAAAAATCACAAAATTGGCCAGAGTTCTTCTTACTACCACATTTTCATACTAACTAAATTTATCTTCTCCTTTTACTTTCATGTCTGCTCCCTTCTAAGTGTCTAAAATATAATTATTTGTAAAAAGGTAGAACTGACTTCTCACCAGTCCTTTTTAAACTTTTTTTTTAATATTGCAGACGAAGTAGAGAAAATGTTTATTGACTAATACAGTCTTTAACTTTGACACTTTAGGCATTTTTGTAATAAGGTTGTAATAAGGTTATTTCAAGGAAGTGTGCTACATTTGTTTGCTCTTAATGTGAAGAACCTTAAAGTATAAAGTATGGATGAAGGCATGGCAAATTCAGAAGTCCTTCCCTTTTCCTAACAGAACTGACTGGGAAACTACCTGGGGAAGGCTGTTCCAGAATAAACCATTTGAAAATGACAGAGTATGTACACAGGATTTGCAATTTTATATACCAGTTCATTTTGAGATTATAGAAGTACCATTAAAATCTTTCTGATGGAGTCCTTACCAATTTGCTGTATGATTAGAAGCATTAACATATAACATATTTGCCAAAATATGCCATGCAAAATGTAACTCCTTCTGGGTATCAGTTTATACTGACCTAAGCTTCATAATTTGCAACATAATAAAACATTTATTAAATGCAGTTTCACCTAAGGTATTATATAAAACAAAATAACAATTCATTCAATACCTCTCTTAGAAGTATTCTTTGATGAAAGTGAGTTGGGCAAGAAATATGTCTGGTTTGTTTATTCTTCTTGTGCCACAGTGATTAGCACTGTGCCCAGGGCAAAAGAGGCAGTGCTATGTTAAGTAAATAACTTCTGGAGGGATCATGATGTAATCTTTGTGCTTTAAAAACGTGCTTAAGGAGCACTTGGGTGGCTCAGTTGGCTATGTGTCCAACTCTTGGTTTCGGCTCAGGTCATGATCTCTTGATCATGTATTGGGCTCTGTGCTGACAGCATAGCGCTTGCTTGAGAGTCCCTCCCCCTCCTCACCTCTCCCACCCAATTAAATAAATAAACTTTAAAAATGTGCTTTAAAAAGATCACCTGAATCCAAACAGAATCTGTCATAATTATCTTCACCAGTTTTATTTTATTTTATTTTATTTATTTTATTTATATTTATTTTGAGAGTGAGAGAGCATGCACACATGTGAGCACAAGCTGGGGAGAAGAGGGAGAAGGAGAATCTCCAGCAGGCTCCACACCCAGTGCCCCGTGAGGGGTAAGGGGTGGGGCGCATGCTTGATTTCACAACCAGGAGATCATGACCCAAGCTGAAATCAAAAGTCTGATGCTTAACTGACTGAGCCACCCAGGTGCCCCTTCACCAGTATTTCTACTTCCTCATTATTCACTTTTACTTACATTTTTCCCTAGTTTCTTTCTTCCATATTCTGAAGCTGAAAATCTTGCATTGTAATATATTCCAAATTGAAGAGAAAAGCATTCTGGAGCTGTTTCCCATTTCAGTTCCAGTTTTTTTTTTTTTTTTTTAAATCAACTTGGTATATATCTATTAATTTCAGAGTAATGGATTCAACTTACAGCAAATGCTCAAGATTTTCTTCTTTCAGAAAGAGAAACATTATTTGAATCATTCAATTTTTTTAATTAAATAAAATTTTAAATTTATTTATTTTGAGAGAGACAGAGACAGAGTTGGGGAGAGGCAGAGAGAGAGGGAGAGAGAGAATCCCAAGCAGGTTCCACACTGTCAGCACAGAGCCTGATGCGGGGCTCAAACTCACAAACCATGAGATCATGACCTGAGCTGAAATCAAGACTCAGAGGCTTAACCAACTGAGCCACCAGGCATCCCTAAATTTTTTTGACGTTTATTCATTTTTGAGAGACAGAAACAGCGCATGAGCAGGAGAAGGGAACAGAGAGAGGGAGACACAGAATCTGAAGGAGGCTCCAGGCACTGAGCTGTCAGCACAGGGCCTGATGCAGGGCTCGAACCTATGAACTACAAGATCATAACCTGAGCCAAAGTCAAACCTTTAACCAACTGAGCCACCCAGGTGCCCCAAATCATACAACTTTTAAAATCTCACAAGTGTTGACACTGGAATTTTATTTATCAGTTGGTAGAACATGTTTGCTATAACAAATTAGGTAATTAAATTTTGCAAAGACAATGCAATAGTTTTACGTACTTATGTTGGCAGGCTTTTTCTGATGGTCAGTAACCGTAGATCTTAGGTAGGAGATAATAAACTTGAGATACATTTCCAACCAACATCATTATTCTTTGGAAAGACCCAAGTGCAGGAAATCACTACCTTCCCACTGAAAGAAAATGTGTTTTATTGTCTCACTCATTTTTATTTCTTTCAAACATGGGTAATAAAACAGAATCTTGCTCAATTTCATTATTTTTTTTTAAGTGGTAATTCAGAGGGCAGTTTCAGAGAGCACAGAAGGTTCTGTGGCATGTCAAGGAGCCGCTGTTCATAAGAGGAATTTTTGGGCAAATACCCGTAATAGTCATCCCAAAGTTCTGCAGATGTCCTTTTCCAGATGGGGTATACCTGCAAATTGTCCATTATTTACTTAGAACATAATGTACACAAATGATCTTTGACATTTCAACTCATGTTATGTTAATAGAATGTTATATTGGATGAAAAAGATAACCAAAAACAGAGATTTATTTTTTTTTTTAGGGAACAGAATTGGAAAATGATTGAAAAGACTGAAAATGCCAAGTGAACATATTCTTTCATTCTTTTGGATACTATATGAAGCATTTTGTGCATTTTGAAGCACTTTGCCATTTTGAATACATCCTTAGCTCTGTCATAGTGAGAAATTACAAAGATTGGGGTACCTGGGTGGTTCAGTTGGGTGAGCGTTTGACTCTTGATTTCGGTTCAGGTCATAACCTGACTTTTTGTGAGTTCAAGCCCTGCATCAGGCTCAGTGGAGAGCCTGCTTGGGACTTTTTGTCTCCCTCTCTCTGCTCCTCCTCTGCCCATGGTCTCTCTCTCTCTCTCAAAATAAATAAATAAACTTTGTAAAAAGTTTAAAGAAATTTTCAAAATAAAAGATACAGTATTTTTTTTAAGTTTATTTATTTTGAGAGAAAGAGCATGAGTGGGGGAGGGACAGAGAGTGAGAATCCCAAGCAGGTTCCTTGCCACCAATGTGGAGCCTGACATGGCGCTGGAACCAGCAAACCATGAGATCATGACCTGAGCTGAAATCATGAGTTGGACGCTTAACTGCCTGAGTCACCCAGGTGACTCTAAAGGCTATAGTATTTTTCTAAAGCCATCTAACACACGTGTTTTTAATGTTTATGTTAACTATCAGCCTATTTTCCCATTTAGTTAATTATCTTAAGGTTCTTCATAAATGTTAACAATTATTATTTACCATTTTTCTCATAAAACCACATTAAATTAATAAATTTCAACAATGTAAAACACATAACAAGGGTTTTCTTTTTCAGTTGGCATTACAAATGCTTACTTATTTTTCATAGTAAATATTCAGATATTAGCAATCAATCCACATGTTACACATTATCTGTTCCACTAACATTGTAATGTTGAGTGATGATAGTTGTACTTATTGATCAGGGTTACCCTCGTTGTAAGAACACCAGAAGTGTACTTAAAAGGAGGTAGCTGTCTGGCTCAGTCAGAAGAACACGTGATTCTTGATCTTGGGGTCATGGGTTTGAGGCCCACACTGGGTGCAGAAATTACTAAAAAAAATAAACTTTAAGAAAGAAAGTAAATGTAAGTAAGTGGGCACACAGCTCTTCATCCTTCTAAAGGCCAAATCTGTAGCAAGACCAAAGAAAATCTTTTGGCAAAATTCAGGAGTCAAAGATGGACTTTGAAATATCTCTAGTAGATATTCTTATTCCTTTCTTACAGATGAAGAAATTGAAGTTTAGTAGGTGTAAGCCCTAGAGTAAATTTAAGAAATTTTCCTTTATTTTGCATATATCTGATGAAATGGACAAAAATTTTAGCCCTACAAAAATCCTTTTTCCTCTATCTACTTGGGTAATAAAGGGTGAACTTCTCCATTTGCAATACTTTATGGTCAAAACACTCAGGTCATTCTTTCATTCAACAAAAACGTGTCGCACATTTTTTCAAGGTTAGCCACTATTTACAGTGCTAGGAACATTGCAGTGAACAAAGATGTCCTTGCTTTCATGAAACAAGTATTTTGTTTTGCAATTTTTAAACAGCTGATAAATATACAATATATAATGAGTTGAGAAGAAAATAACATAAAACACTGGGTCAAGGGTGAGAAGAATTGTTATTTTAGATCAATGGTCACAAAATTCTCTTTGGTAAAGTGACATATGAACAGAGACATCAGTGAAACAAGGGATAACCTTTAAATCTTTAATACAGAAGTTGTCTCTCAAGGTGCAAGTGAAATATGTTCATCAAGGTTTTTTTTTTCCAGCTTTACCTGTGAGTTTTATACTTTCGTATGTTTTCATATTACTAATTAGTGTCCTTTTATTTCAGCTTAAATAACTCCTCTGAGCGTTTTTATAAGGCCAGTCTACTGATGAACTTGATTTTTTTTTTTTCATTCTTGGTTGGAAGGTTTTTTATTTATTTGTTTGCACTCTGAATATATCATGCCACTCCTTTCTGGTCTGTAAGATTTCTGCTGAAAAATCTGCTGATAGAATTTTGGGAGATCCCTTGTATGTAACAAGTTTCTTTTATCTTGCTGTCTTTAACTTTAACTATTTAATTATAATGTATCTTAATGATTTAGATTTATTGTTTTTGGTACATTGGGCTTATTGGATCTGGATGTCTGTTTCTTTCCCCAGGTTAAGAGAAGTTTCCAGCCATTATTTCTTTGAATAATCTTTCTGATCCTTTATCTCTCTCTTCTCCAAGATACCTATAATGTGTGTATTGATCAGCTTGATGGTGTTCCATAAGTTCCTTAAGGCATCTTCACTCTTCATATTATTTTCTTTTTCTTTTTTTTCGTTTTTGCTGCTCTGATTGGATTATTTTTCCTGCCTTGTCTTTGAGTTTGCTGATCCTTTCTTTCTTTTGGTTTGGTCTGATATTGAGCCCTCTATTGAAATTTTCATTTCAGTTACTGTATTCTTCAGCTCTATAATTTCTATTTGGTACTTTTTACACTTTCTTTTTGTTGAAATACTCACTGTTCATGCATTGTTCTCCTGACCTCAATGAGCTTCTTTACAACCATTATTGTGAACTCTCTGTTTCATTGAGGTTGGTTTCTAGAGATTTATCTTGTTCTTTTATTTGGATCATAGTGCCGTTTCTTCATTTACTTGGTTGTATTGGCTTCTGTGCACTGGATAAAACAGCCACCTCTCTCAGTCTTGATAGACAGGCCTTGTATAGGAGATCAACATCATCAATCAACCTGGCCTGAGCTCCTGATCATTTCCCAAACTTGTATGATTGCCCAAACCCCCATCTTTGTTTATAGTGACTCCCTGTAGAAGAGGTGTGCCAAGACTGATCAATATCCCAATGGTGAGGAAAATCCCAATATACCTGTTCAGGCTCCTGAAAGATGACTAACTGCCTACCTATTTAGTTCCCCGATGCAGGCTAATAGGAAGCCCAACCTTCAAGCAACATCTGGGAATGTCAAAGTATTATATATGCAGTCTAGCTCTCATTGGGGAGAAACTGGGAGCTGGGTGTTTTTGCCTCCTGAGTCTGTGCTGAACCAGAGGGAATAGTCACTAGGAATGCTTATGTACCCAAATAGAACCACCACTCTATTTTGTGTACTCCCAGGAAATTAATTAATATCCAGCCCTATCACCTCCCAGCATTAAGTGTTTTGGGAGCTAGAGGTAACAGTTGATGTGCTAGATCAGTGTAACAAGCTGCTTTGGGAGAAAAGCTGATGGCTGTATTTTACTCTTGGAATGAGCTATTCAGAGACAGAAGGGACGTGCCCAACAGCTCTTTCAAGCTCCCAGGAGGATTCAAATCAGCTCCACATTCAGGATGATTAGAAGCTGAAACCTCAGGCAGCAGCTACGAAAATATGTAGCAGACACATTCCTTCCAAGAAGAAACTGAGAAATGGACATTTTTGCTGGCTCCCTCTGCTCTGAGACTGGAAAAGGTAGCTGCAAGAAATGCATGTACACCTGTTTGAAAACTGATCTTATTGTTTAATGTGGTTCTGTGCGACTTGTGAATATCAACCCCTGTTGGCTGTCAGAGCTAGGTGATTTGAAGGCTCATCTGTCAAGTAGCAGCTGACACTTGAAAAGTTGGGGTACTAGATGTTGTAGACTAGCGCCTTCAAGGGAGATGTTGGCAATTTAGTTTTATTGTTGGAGCTAACTGGAGGGAAAAGATAGGGAAAGTGCCCACCAGTAATTTTGGGCTCAAGGAATGACCCTACTTAGCATGTAGATACAGGCCAATTAGTAGCCAGGTCCTCTGGCATCAGCTGGGAAAGTATGCAGTCACACCCATTCCAGTAAAAAACCAGGAGATGGACATTTTTCCTGTGTTCCCTCTGCACTGAGCCCAAAGGGATAGCTACAGGGAGTGCTTGTGCATCTATTTAACAGCTGTTTATTTGCTATAGTCCTGTGGGGCTTGTGAATTCAGTGCTTTTGGCTCTCAGAGCTAGGTAATTTGGGGGCCCATCACTCAGGTGGTAGCCTTAAAAGTTGGGGAGCTATTATGTGGCCCAAACCCTTCACTCCTCAAGGAGAAGCTGGGGGTTGGGAATTCCCTCATGATCCTAAGGTATTTTGCTGGGGGTGTGATTTATAGAGAGTGTCTCAGCCTTACCTGCCCATTTTGATTTAGGGATTTTCTCAGCCACCCAATTTATAGGAGTCACTCAGCTAGTTTCTGAATTTCTCTAAGAAGGAATGGATCTGTGTGTAGCTGTGCATCCGTGGGATGAGAGCAAGTCAGGAACCTCTTACGTTGCCATCTTGGTGATGTCTCAGCTTATTTAGGTATGAACTGCTTTAAGAAATACTCAGTGAAAGGGATGCCAATGAAGTCAGTTGGTTATTGTGTTTGCTTTAATTTAGTTTTGTTCTGAATATTAGAGCTCTCTGGGATGGAATAGACATAAATATAAATGATATGTGATTTTTTTTAGCTTTTTGAAGTCCCTAGATATTTTTAAATGAGGTATAAATAGTGACAACTCTTATTTCTTCTTCACTGTAAAATACAATACAATCCTTTGTCACTTAATTAATGACAAATAGATTTGAACTCTTAGTTTAAAAGAGTTTGAAATTCAAATCAACCACATTGATATAAGGGTACATAGGGATCATACTAACATAAACAGAAGTATTGAATCAGAAGCTCTTAATCTAATAAATGTCTGACATAAGCCTAAGGCAAAATGAAAATATTAGAATCTCTGCTCTTTCTCAAGGCACACACACACATATATATAACCCAGACCATATCACAAGAATATTGTTAATATATTTATAATCTTCTCTGTGCATCTTTTTCTTCCCTTTTATGGTCTTCAAGAGTAGTCAAGTTAGATTCTGGTCATTATTACCGCAGTGAATTAACTCATCCATTACTCTGTATTTATCTAGCAATTTTAAATTTTGAATATATATTCTGCTATAAGCAATTTTAAAAGCCTATGTCTCAGGCAAAACACACACACACACACACACAAAAACAAAAAACCTATATCTCAAGGCACTGTACTTATTCCTAAGGTTATACATGGAATTAAACAGAATTCCATTTTTGAGAGGCTTTATAGTTTCTAATAGATACAACAGACATTAAGACTCAGGGCACCTGGATGGCTTAGTTGATTAAGTGTCTGACTCTTGATTTCAACTCAGGTCTTGATCTCACAGCTTGTGGGATCGAGCCTTTTATTGAGCTCTGTGCTGACAGCTTGAAGCCTGCTTGGAATTCTCTCTCTCCCCCTCTCTCTGCCTCTCCCCCATTTGCATGCACAGGCTCTCTCTCTCTTTCTCAAAATAAATAAACATTTTTAAGAAAGACAAACATTAAAACTAATTGTAATAGAAATGTGATAATGCAATAAGTTTTAAAAACAGAGAGATTGTATACAGCACTAGAGTAGTCTGAAGATGGGAATTTTTAATTCTCCATAGAGAACCAGGGATGGATTTCCAGAGGATTCCTAAAAACAAGATGGAGAGATTAACTGATGGAAAACATTCATTTTCAATGTGTATATATAATATTAGGTGGTTAGTACCAAATCAGGACAAACTGCTGTGACATATTAGCATATATGAATTTTATCCTAAAGGTGTTTAGGAGACATTTAAGTATTTTAAGCAACTAAGTATCATGTTAGCACATCATTGTCAACACAAATCTTTGTATTTGTCAACACAATCTTTGGTATTGTCAGTTTCTTTTTTTTTTTTATTTTAGTCTCTCTAATGGGTGTATAGTGATAATCTAATTATTGTTTCCATTTGCATTTCTCTAGACACAGGTGTTAAGCAATTTTTCATGTGTTTATTGACAGATGTATCACTTTCTTTTGTGAAATGTCCATTTTTAATATTTGTTTGAACTCTCCTTATTAAGTTATAAGAATTGTTTATGTATTTCAGACACAAATACCTTGTCTGCTCTACTTGTAAAAATGTTCTCACTCTGGTGCCTTTTCATTTTTGCACCAATGCCATTCTTAAAGCAAATGTTTTTGATTCTGATAAAGTCTAATTTACCAATCTTTTATGGTTTATGCTTTCCGAATGCAATTTAAGGACTCTATCCATACCTCAATGTCACAGAGTATTTTCCTATGTTTCCTTCTAGAAGTTTTATAGTTTGAGCTTTTCCATTTAGGACCATTATCCATTTGGGGTAAATTTGGTCTAAGGTAAGTTTCAATGTCCAGATCCATAAGGATATCAAACTATTCCAATTTTATTTGTTGCAAAGACTTTCTTTTTCTAATTGAATGAAATTGGCAACTTTGTAAAAAATCAAATGGCTAAATATGTGTGGAGCTGTTTCTGGACTCTCTATTCTCTTCCATTGATCTGTTCCATGAACATGATTAATTACTCCATTTCTCTAGATCTTCAATTTATTTTGAGAAGAGATTTGCAAGTTTCAGTGTAGAGATCTTAGATATCTTTGTTAAGTTTCTTATTAGTATTATAGAATTTTTGGTGCCAATGCAGTTAAAATTGGTTTTATAACTTCATTTTTCATTTTTTGTATTATTAAATAAAAATACAATTGATTTTTTTACTATTGACCTTGTATCTTCAAGTTTCATAAATTAACATATTAGTTATAGTAGTTTCTTTATAGATGTTTTTGAATTTATAGATGTTTTGGAATTTTCTAGGTAAAAATTATCTGAAATTAAATTATACCTCTAGTTTTCCCTTTCCAACCTGTATACCTTCTGTTTGTTTGTTTGAGTTATTATAATGGCAAAGATCTCCAGATCTATGTTCAAAGGATGTTTGAAAGGAATCATCCTTGTCTTGTAATTGATCTTTCATTCTGAAGAAATTCTCTTAGCATTTATTATAGAGAAGGTCATATGATAGCAAATTTTCTTCATTTTTATTTATCTAAATATGTTTTAAAAAATCTTACTTTATTCCTTAAAGATAACATTTGTTATTTATAGAACTCTTTTTTTTTTTTATTTTTCCAAGCTCTTTAAAAATGTGCCATTACCTTAATGGGTTCTGATGAAAAATATGTGAACTTTCAAATCATCATTTCTGTATTACATACTGTGCCATTATTTTTTTTTGACTACTTCAAAGACTTTTTCTTTATGTCTGGTATTCAGTGACTTGATTATGCAGTATCTATATGTGATTTTATTTGAATTATGCTTTAGGTTTGCTGAATTTTTTGAATTATATCATGTTTTAGGTTTGGTGAATTTAGGTTTGCTTAAATTTGTGTAGTTATGTCTTTCATAAGATATGGAGAGTTTTCAAACATTATTTCTCCAAGCATTTCTCATGCCCTATTCTTTTCCTCATCTCCATTGTAAAATTACTATTTTTTCCCATGGTAATTAATAATAATCCTATAGAAATATACTTTCAGACTATGTAAATGACTTGTGTGTCCTCATACTTTCACCTATTAATTTCAGCGTCTCTTAATGATTCTTGCTTACAATAGGTATTACTGAAATATCAGCCAAATGGTATCACCCAAATGGTGATTTTTTTCCCTTTATTTTTCTACATTTATTAATTGGTCTTTTACTGTGAACAAATTTCCTGTTCTTCCAGTTATTTATTTTTTAGTTACTTATGTATCAACATATGTTCATGGATATTTATTTTATTCTGTGTGCTTTTATCTATTGCTACCTCATATGTGGCCATTGGGAACTACTTCTAACTGGTTCCTGGATCATTTTGTCATGTTACTACCATTTATTTATTTATTTATTTATTTAACCTCTTCCTTTGTTTAGGTACTAGAAGACAGTCAAGATTCACCTTGTTCTTTCTTTTCCCCAACACTGAAATCAGCTATTCATGTGATGATTACAAGTTTGGGAGAGAATTAATTTATTCTGAAACAATAAATTGTGAAATAAGTATTAAGTGGTAAAAATTGTAAATGCCTAATCTGTTTCAGTCTCTCAAGGAATTTTTTGTTCTTTCCCATCCATAAAATAGTATCTGACTTGTTTACTTTCTACTGTGATCTAACCATTTTTATAAACACCAAAATTTCACATTTATTCTATTTTATCCAACATAATTACTATATCCAAGAGAATCTGAGAGTTTCCAAAATGCTTATATGCCATTTAACTCCCTCTCACAGAAGTCAAGTAAAAAAATAAATTTCAATTTGATGAACAAGTAGTTTGTTAATCTCCTTGGACCAAGGCAAAGAAGTCATTTTGGGTTGTAATTTCTCCAGAGAAAATAGGAATTCCATAGAGAAAATGTGTTCAATGACTTCTTAGTAATGTGCTACCACATGCTGCTAAAAAATCAGATTTCTGTGAAATGTAAAAAGTTTCCTCACAACACACAGTACCAACACTGAATGATAGACTAAAATCTATAGCAGACATTAAACAGTTTTAAACCTGATAAGAGTCTATTCAAGTAGAGAAATATAAATTACTTCACTCCTACATTCCTTTAGAAAATATTTACTATAGAGATACTTTTTACAAAGTTTTAAAAAGGATGTAAGCTCATTCAGACTTCACTAAATTTTGAAGAAAAGGTTACTTAAAACAATTGTGTCTGCAAAGTAGCTAGACATTCCTACTTTTTCAAGATTCTCTAAATGTACTACTTTACTTTTTGTTGACTAATAAATTTCAAATACAGTCATTTGCTAAGTGCTGATTTTATGTAAAATTATTTTTTAAATATCATATGGCAGCTACAATAAAATTTATTTTTTACCCCTAACTTTGATCATCCATTGACAATGTGTTTTGTGTACGTTTGCCACAATTTTCTCTCATGTGTTCATTAGCATCAAGAATATAGTAATATATAAAATAAAAGTAAAAATTGATAATAATGTACATGCTCAGAATCCAGAATTTAAAAGGAATCTGAAGAGCCTGAAAAACAGTCACTATAGTGCAATAAAAGTGGGTGTGCAGATATCTTATGTTGAATTTTCATGGTACTCTGTATATTGACCTTATTCAGAGTGCATCTCCCATAGGTAGATGCATTGTGACATGGGGCTCAAGAAAATTAGCGAAGGAAACAAAAATGTATTAATCATTTGTTCCTTCAGGAGGCAACATTTACTAAGTGATAAGCACTCATATTTATTATGGATATATTGATGGCCAGACCAGTGAGGGAAACAGACCTTGTAAAAGCAATTAAAGTAGCAAATATAAAGATATGCGTATGGTACCTCTCACAATTCAGTAAATGAAGGATTTAAGGAGGGGTGCTCTTAGGAGGCTAATTATAAGAGTTGATGCCTGAGTTAACTAGTTATTATGTTCTAGACACTAATATATGTGATGTGATAATAGATAAACATGGAAAAGAGACTCAACATCATTAGTCATTAGAAAAATGCAAATTAAAACCACAATGATGTACAACTATTAGAATAAATATATTTTAAAAGCCTGACCATAACAATTTGTCAATGATGGGGGGAACTAGTACTCTATACACTGCTGGCGAAAATGTAACATAGTACAACCACTTTTAAAAACAGGCAATATTTTAAAAAAATTAATCATACAACTTCCATATAACCCATACATTTTACTCATTGGCATTTACCCAAGAGAAATGAAAGTATATTTTCTTTTTTAAAAAAAAACTTTTAATATAAATTTATTTTCGAGAGAGAGGGAAAGAGACAGATGGTGAGCAAGGGAGGAGCAGAGAGAGGGAGACACAGAATCCAAAGCAGGCTCCAGGCTTTGAGCTGTCAGTGTAGAGCCCAATGCAGGGCTCAAACTCACAAAGCACAAGGTCATGACCTGAGCCAAAGTTGGAAGCTTAACTGACTGAGACACCCAGGTGCCCCTGAAACTATATTTTCATACAAAGACCTACACATGAATATTTTAGCAGATTTATTTGTAATGGCCCAAAAACTGGAAAGAAAAACCTATCCATCATATGATGAGATACAATTTCATTGTATGGATATATCATAATGTATCCTTTATGATATATCCATACAATGAAATTCTACTCAACAATACAATGAACTATGGATAAATGAAATAAAATGAATAATTCTAAAGATAATGTTGTGGATTAAGAAAAGACAAACAAAAAAAATGAGTACATTTGTATGACTCCAGTCATAGAAAACTCTAGAAGTGCAAAGTAACCTATTGTGACAGAAAGTCGATCAGTTGTTTCAAGAAAGATCAGGAGGTAGAGAAAGGGATAGAATAATCAAGAGGTACAAAGAATCTTATGGAAGAGATGAATGTGTTCATTATCTTGATGGTGGTGATGTTTTTCTGGGTGAATACATTTGTCACAAGTTATTGAATTGTATAATGTAAACATATGAAGGTTTCTGTATGCTAATTATATCTGTATGATGACAAAAATAAAACTAGAATCCTTCCTCTCTCTCACCTTGTTCTTAACACAGTCCTGGCTCACAGAATGTTTTTTTTCTTTACAGAAATCCTTATTTTATCAAAGTTACATTAAGTAATCACTATTTCATAATACAACTTCATAAGACAATAGAATAACAATTACTATCATTTGGGGAGGAATAAATGAGGCTACGAAAGGTGGAAAAAATAAAAGTTGGTATTAAGATTGGGATTTGAGTAGAACAAGAACTAAAAATGAATTCTGTTATTTCAGAAATTGTGCTTTTGGTTTTGCACAATCCTGGGAGGAAAAGATGGAAAAAAGTCACCAAGGGAAGAGTCCTGAAGGTGACAAAATTAATTGTTCATCATTAAATCCATTAATTTTATCCCCTCTATAAAATTAGATTAAATCTTGCTACTCTCAAAGTTATTATTTTTGTCTTACTCTAAAACCGTGTAACCTGTGGCTCTTGAATAGAATTGGTAATGGCCAGAAGTTGAAAAATAATTCCATAGCCCTGTAGCATAAACACTGCATTTATGTCCCACCAATTAAATTGCATACCCTTTATGAACACCATGTTGAAGAAAAACAACATATCTGCTGATTATAATGAATAAGTTTCTCTTAAAAGTATCCTACTAAAAATAAAATGTGCATTGTAAAAGAATGATAAATTTCAATTGCTCTAAATTGTGAACAGAAAATCTGTCATTGAGTATAAGACTCTTAATTCATCAACTCAAGTTGGTCATATTAAATATGTATTCACATCTGTAAAAGGAAAATCATTTCAATTTTTGTTAAGTATCATAAACATAAAACATTCATTGTAATATCTTGAAGCAGATCACTATTTATATTTATAATTTTCAGAGTATTGCTGTTAAGTGAAATGAAATATGAGTTTTGTATACCGAAAAGAACACATTGAAAAAGTTGTGTCTTTGTTTTTTCCACTAGGAATTATATTGTAAACAAAGAACAGTGTTATGAAATCATGTGTGAAAAAGAAACAGGAATCAAAGTAATAGAAAAGTCTCTAAAGCTTATCTTTTAGCTATAGAAACAGTATTAGAATGATCATTTTAATAATTTTATGTGAAATCATTTTGAAATACAGGTTTTTGCCACTATGTGAAAGTAGTGTTTCTATGAAACAGGTCATACACCAAAATCACATAAAATAAAGAAGCAATATGATTTCAAAAAAGTGATAATCCTCTTTGGATTTCTTTTGATTAGTGAAAATAGGTACTAATGTAGGTGTTTTGTAAAAGCTAAGTGGAGTAACAAACTTTTCAGATACAGGGGAAACCCGTACCAAAGTTCAACTTAGAAAAGTATGCATTACTATTATTTTAAAAAAGAAAAAAAAATCTCCAGAATTAGACTGCATTAACCATCTAAGAAGTATTCATTGCATGCAAGCTGTGCACAGCTTACACTTTGAAGAAATTTGTAAGAATTAAATGCCAGACTGTTCAACTACTTCCAAAAATCAATGTGAAAGGGGGTCAAAGACAAGCACAGCAATTCTTGTGCATGGATGGACAATTATAAGCTAAAGGAAATGTTTAAATGTTTCACTCCCCTTAGGGAAATCTCTGCCTCAGAATTCTCACCACCTTTAAAAGAAAACCATTTCCTTTGAAAGAGAACACTTTCAAAGACTTTCCAGACTGTGAACTGGCATCGGAAGAAACAAGCTTCATTCTATGGCTATTTACATAACACTTACTGCATAATAGGAAAATAAACATGGTAAACCGTGAGGAGGGAAAGGAAGTGAAAGATAAGGATGAGACAATGCAGAAAGAAAAAACAAAATGGTATGAAAAAAATAATTCAGGCTTGTGAAGAAAGATTATCTCTTGCTTCAGACAAACATTTTTGAAATGTAAATGATTCCATAATGAGTACTTTATTTTACAATATACAACTCCCAGTTATTCCACAGATAATTATACATTTCATAGATAAACCAGTCCTTAAGATTTCTGTATCAACTGACAAAATGATCAGAAGAATAAATAAAACATTTCATATAAACTTTGCCAAATCTAGTTAGAACAATCTTTCCCAAGAAGTGACTAAATTAATCAATTTACCTATAATGCCTAGACATAAATTGTTACCATTCAGCTGTCAATAATGTAGTCATTTTGGAGCTTCTTGGAATGTTTATCAAAAGTTAGGGGAAGAGTAGAATAGAAACTCAAATTAGCCAATTTTATTTTATTTAGCCGCTCTGGCTAAAATGGTTTAGAAGATGGAGGAAAAGCATGGATTAAAATTGCACTTTCCGGGCTATTTCATCCAGGACCAGGAGGAGGTTGGACAAAGAGAAAACAGACTTTCAGGGAAGATAGCAGAGTAGGAGGATCCTAAATTCAGCTATTCCCATGGGTACACCTAGACAACATCCATATCAGTGTAAATAACAACAACAACAACCATAAAATAACCAAAAAATTGGTAGAAGAGTCTCTGCACAGTTAAATGTAGAGGAGGCCACATTAAAGAGAGTATGATGGGTGAAGACAGGGTTGGGCACCAAACTGACCCATGGTACAATCTGTGGGAGGAAGGGATTTCATGGGCACAGAGTGGAGATGAGTAGACCATACCAGGATTCCCAGGCCCAAGGGACCCATGAATGGAAGAACAATAATATCCATAGCATTTGACTTTGAAAACCAAAAGGGCCTAATTCTCAAGTTCTTGCAATCAGCAGGGCTTAACACATGGAATTTTAAAAATCAGGGGCTTGGCTCTGGTGGAGCTAGAGAGTGATAGGTAACTGAGTCCCTGCCCTTAAAGAGAAAGCACAAGAAACAGCCCTGCTGAAATACAGCATAGAAGCAACAGTTTGGAAAAACACTTGCAGTATACAGGAGGGGGATTTTTTTTTTTTTTTTTTTTTTTTTTTACTAATCATAGAGGTGCACTGGAGGGGCAGAAATCTTTGGGAGATGTCTCCAAGAACTAAACTGCTGGTGGGTGCCACTTCTCTCCCCTGCCTCCAGGCCTAGATACAGAGAAACCTGCAGGATCAAGTGCAGCATGAACATTCTCTACCTAACTTGCTAACAGCGCACCCTGCCCCCCCACTCTTCTGTGGACTCCCCCCTTTCAACTGGCCCTTTGCAGGAGTTCATCTAAAGCAGTGCCACAGAATGGAACTGTGTAAGCAGTGTCCACAGAAGCCAGCACCACTTCAAAGTGACTCCTGTCCAAGAAAGATAGGAAGATAATCACACACACCAGTTCAACTGTTGCCTTAGCAATGGGCTGGGGACAGACATCTGGTCTGACTGCAGCTCACTCATCAATGAAAGCCTCCCAGGGGACAATACAGGGAGAGCACCCTGCAGTTCTGTGCAACCACACCTCTGGCAAATACCTGGTCAGAACCAATTCAAGCTCAAGACGTGCTCATCAACAACACAGGGACCAAATCCTGCTGACAACAGGCAAGGAGAGCCATTGCAGAGGCCTGGACTGAAGGCAAACATGGCCCAACCACGACAGCAGGACACACACAACACATATAGGAGACACTCTTGAAGTGCCACGTTCTGATGAATAAGGGACATTGTACTACAGGGCACCACAGGACCTCTTCTTTATTAGGCTACTACATGCAAGAGCAGGATATATAAGCTACTTTTCTAACACATAAAAACAGATACAGTTCGACAAAATGAAGAGTGGAATATGTCCCAAATGAAAGAACGGGACAAAATCACAGTAAGAGAGCTAAATGAAGTGGAGATAAGTATACATGATAGAGGATTAAGAGTAATGGTCATAAAGATACTCAGTAGACTAGAGAAAAGCATGGAGGACCTCAGTGAGAGACTCAACAAACAGATAGAAAGCATAAAAAACAACCACTCAGAAATAAAGAACTCAATAACTGAAATTTAAAATACACTATATGGAATAAATGGTAGACTAGAGGAAGAAGAAGAATGGATCAGGAACCTGGAAGAGAGGGGTAATGAGAAGCTGAATGGACAAACAAAAAAGGTTAATAAACAATGAGAATAGATTAACGGAACTCAGAGACACCATCAAACATAACAATATTTGCATTATAGGCATCCAGAAGAAGAGGAGAGAGAAAAAAGGACAGAAACTTTATTGGAAGAAATAATAGGTGAAAACTTCCTGAATCTGGGGAATGAAACAGACATCCAGATCCAGAAGGCAGAGAGAGCACCCAACAAAATCGACCTAAGGGGGTCCACACCAAGACACATAGTAATTAAGATAGCAAAAAGTAGTGATAAAGAGAGAATTTTAAAAGCAGCAAGACAAAAGAAAACAGTTATGTACAAGGGAAACCCATAAGGCTATGAGCTGATTTTTCAGCAGAAACTTTGCAGGCCAGAAGGAAGTGGTGTGATATATTCAAAATGCTGAAAGATAAAACTTGAACCAAGAATACTCTATCTAGCAAAACCATCATTCAGAACACAAGGAGAGACAAAGAGTTTGACAAACAAAAGTTAAAGGAATTCATCACCACTACACCAACCTTATGGGATATATTAAAAGGGATTTTTTTGAGTGGAAAGGTAAGACCATAAATAGGAGTAAGAAAAGCAGAAAGCACAAAAGCAGTAAAATTAAGTATATCTATAAAAATAAGTCAATGGATTCATAAAATAATGTAATATTTTACATTATGACACCATATATGACAGGTAATATGACACCATATACCTAAAGTGTGGGTAATAAAGGAGTAAAAATATAGTGTTTCAGAATGGGTTCCAACTTAAGCGACCATTAATTTAATATAGATTGATATATGCATAAGATGTTATATGAAAACCTAATGTTAACCAAAAATCAAAAACCCATATTATATTTGTAAAAACTAAACAGAACAAAAAAGAATGCAAGGATATCACTACAGAAAGCCAACTTGTTGTGAGAAAGAGCAAGGAAGAAAGGAACAGAGAAGAAATATAAAACAATCATAAAACTGGTAACAAAATGGCAATAAATACATACCTGTCAGTAATCTGAATATAAATGTACTAAATGCTCCAGTCAATAGACGTAGGGTGATGGAATAGATAAAAAAAGCAAGATTTCTCTATATGCTACCTACAAGGGACTCTTTTCAGACCTAATGATACATGCAGGTTGAAAGTGAAGGGATGGGGTGCCTGGGTGGCTCAGCTGGTTAAGCTGAGTTGATTTCAGCTCAGGTCATGATCTCACAGTAGTGAGATAGAGTCCCACATCAGGCTCTGCACTATGTGTGGAGGCTGCTTGGGATTCTCTTTCTCCCTCTCTCTCTGCCCCTCCCCTGCTCACACTTTATCTCTCTTTCTCAAAATAAATAAATAAACATTGGGGGAAAAATAAACTGTAGGGATGGAAAAGCATTTTCACACAAATGGAAGTAAAGAAAGCCAGAGTATCAATAATTATATTGGAAAAAATAGATTTTAAAATAAAGGCTATCACAAGAAACAAAGAAGGATGCTACATAATCCTAAAAGAAACAATCTACCATAAAGATAAAACAACCGTAAATATTTATGCACCCAAAATGAAAGCATCCAAATACATAAAGCACATACAAACAAACATGAAGGAAGTAAACGATAATAATACTATAATAGAAGGAGATTTGGAGGCACCTGAGTGGCTCAACCGGTTAATCTTCTGACCTCACCTCACGTCATGATCTTGTAGTCCATGAGTTCAAGCCCCATGTCGGGCTCTGTACTGACAACTCAGTGCCTGGAGCCTGCTTCAAATTCTGTGTCTCCCTGTCTCTCTGCTCCTCCTCTGCTCATGCTCTGTCTTCTCTGTCTCTCAAAAATAAATAAATATCTCAAAAATTTTTAAAGGTAAGGAGATTTTAACATCCTACTTACATCAATAGACAAATCAGCCAAATAAAAATTCAACCAGGTAACAGTGGCTTTGAACGACACACTGGACTACATTGATCTAACAGATATATTTAGAACATTCCATCTTAAATTAGTGGAATACACATTCTTTTCAAGTGCACATGGAACATTCTCCAAAATACATCACATTTAGGCCACAAAACAAGTCTCAACAAATTCAGAAAGATTGAATTTACATCATGCATCTTCTCTGACCACAATGCTATGAAACTAGAAATTAACCATGAGAAAAAATCTGGAAGGAACACAAACATATGTAGGTTAATTAATATGCTAATAAGCAATGAATGAGTCAGCTAGGAAATCAAAGAGGAAATGAAAAAACACATGAAGACAAATGAAAATGCAATGGTTCAAAACCTTTGGAATGCAGCAAAGCCATTCTAAGAGGAAAGTTTATAGCAATACAGGTCTACCTGAAGAAGCAAGAAAAATCTCAAATAAACAACTTAAGGTTATACCTAAAGGAGCTGGAAAAAGAAGAAAAAACAAAACCTAAAACCAGTAGAAGGAAGAAAATAATAAAGATTAGAGCAGAAATAAATTATATAGAAACTAAAAAAGGCAATAGAACAGACCAATGAAACCAGGAGCTGGTTCTTCAAAACATTGACAAAATTGGTAAATCTGTAGCCAGACTCATCAAAAAGAGAGGACTCAAGTAAACAAAACCAGAAATGACAGAAAAGAAATAACAAGTGACACCTCAGAAATATAAAAGATTATAAGAAAATATTATGAAAAAGTTTATGTCAGAAAATTGGAAAACTTAGAAGAAATGAATAAATTCCTAAATATACTCTCACATATACTCTCACAAAACTGAATCAGGAATAAATATAGTGGTTGAATAGACTGATTACCAGGAATGAAATGGAGTCAGTAATCAAAAATTACCAACAACAAAAGTCCAGGACCAGATAGTTACACAGAAGAATTTTACCAAACATTTACAGAAGAGTTAATACCTGCTCTTCTCATACTATTCCAAACAAATAGAAGAGGAAGGAAAGCCTCCAAATTCATCCTATGAAGCCAGTATTATTCTGATACAAAAAGCAGAAAAAGATACTACAAAAGAGAACTACAGGCCCATATTAGTGATATACATAGAAGCAAAAATCTTCAACAAAATACTAGCAAACCAAATCCAACAATACATAAAAATTTATTCACCACAAACAAGTGTTATTTATTTTGGGGACGCAAGTATGTTTCAATATTTGTAAATCAATCAACATGATATATGACATCAACAAGAGAAATGATAAAAATCATATGATCATTTCAATAAATTCAGAAAAAAGCATTTGACAAAGTACAACATCCATTCATGATTAAAAAAAAACCCTCAACAAAGTAGGTTTAGAGGGAATATACTTCAACACAATAAAAGCCAAATATGAAAAACTGACAACATCATACCCAATGGTGAAAAACTGAAAGCTTTTCCCCTAAGATCAGGAACCAGACAAGGATGTTCTCTCACCACTTTTATTCAACATAGTACTGGGAGTCCTAGCCTCAGCAATCAGACAACAAAAATAAATAAAAGACATCTAAATCAGTAAGGAAGAAGGAAAACTTTCACTATTTGCAGATGACAGATACTTTATATAGAAAACCCTTAACACTCCACCAAAAAACTACTAGAACTAATAAACGAATTCAGTAAAGTTGTAGAATAAAAAAATCAATATAAAGAAATGTGTTACATTTCTATATACTAATAATGAAGCAGGAGAAAGAGAAATTAAGAGAAAATAATCCATTTCCAATCACACCAAAAATAGTCAAAAACCTAGGAATAAAGTTAACCAACAAGACGAAAACCTACACTCTATAAACTATAAAAGATTGATGAGAGAAATTGAAGATAACACAAACAAACAGAAAGATGGTCCATGATCATGCATTGGGAGAAAAATATTGTTAAGATGTCTATACTATACAAAGCAATCTACAGGTTTAATGCAATTGCTATCAAAATACCAACAGCATTTTCCACAGAACTAAAATAAAGTATCCTAAATTGTTATGGAACCACAAAAGACCCTGAACAGCCAAAGCAATCTTGAAAAATAAAAGCAAACCTGATGGGACCACAATTCTGGACTTCAAGCAATATTACAAAGCTGTAGTAATCAAAACAGTATGATACTGACACAAAATAGAAACATAGATCAATAGAACAGAAGAGAAAACCCAGAAATAAAACCACAACTGCATGGTCAATTAATCTTTGACAAAGGTGGAAGGAATATACAATGAGGAAAAGACAGTCTCATCAACAAATGGTGCTGGGAAAACTGGACAGCAACATGCAAGAGAATGAAACTGGACCACTTTCTTATACTATACACAAAAATAAATGCACAATGGATGAAAGACCTAAACGTGAGACCTGAAACCATAAACATCCTAGAAGAAAGCACAGGCAGTAATTTCTTTAATATCAGCTGTACCAACTTCTTTCTAGATATGTCTCCTAAGACAATGGAAACAAAATCAAAAATAAACTATTGAGACCACATTAAAATAAAAAGTTTCTGAACAGCAAATGAAACAATCAACAAAACTAAAGGCAACCTATGGAATGGGAGAAGATATTTGCAAATGATGTATCTGATTAAGGTTTAATATCCAAAATATACAAAGACCTTATACAACACCAAAAAGAAACCAAATAATCCAATTAAAAAATGGGCAGAAGACATGAACAGACATTTCTCCACAGAAGACATCCAGATGGCCAACAGACACATGAAAAGATGTTCAGTATCACTCAGCATCAGAGAAATGCATATCAAAACCACAATGGGATGCTACCTCACACTTGTCAGAATGGCTAATCAAAAACACAAGAAAGAATGTGTTGGCATGGATGTGGAAAAAAAAAGAATCTTCATGCACTGTTGGTGGGAATGCAAATTGATTTAGCCACGGTGAAAAACATTATGGAGATTCCTCAGCAAATTAAAAATACAATTACCATATGATTCAGTAATTCTACTACTTTGTATTTACCCCCAAAATATGGAAACACTAATTCAAAAAGATATATGTACCCCTATGTTTATTGCAGCATTATTTACAATAGCACAAATATAGAAATGATCCAAGTGTCCAACAATAGATGAATGGATAAAATAGAAGTAATACATATATATACTATATATATGTATATGTTTACATATATATATATAGTATATATATGTGTGTGTGTGTATTTATATATGTATAGTATATATATATATATAATGCGTTATTAACCAGCCCTAAAAAAATCATGAAATCTTGCCATTTGCAAGATGTATGGACCTAGAGTGTATTCAATAAGTGAAATAGGTCAGTCAGAGAAAGACAAATACCATATGATTACACTCATATGTGAAATTTAAGAAACAAAAGAAGAAAGAAAAAAGAGATAAGAAGAAACTCTTTAAGAAACTGGTGGTTTCCAGAGGGAAGGTGGGTGGTGGGACGGCTGAAATAGGTGAAGGGGATTAAGAGCACACTAATCATGATGAGCACTGAGTAATGCATAGAATTGTTGAATCACAGCAGCTCTTCCTACCCATGCTTAAATAAAAATACCTTTTGTACAAAAAAAAATTGCTTCATCACTATATGGTACACCTGAAAGTAATATAACACCTATGTTAATTATGACAGATTTTTAAAAACCAAGTACTTAAAAATAACAGTGACATTTGAACTAAAAATTTTTTAAAAATGAAAAAAAATAAAATTGCATTTTCTGTTTTTCTGGATTGTAAGAATTAATACTATCTCTTTTCCTCCATAAATCAGATTATTTATAGTTGCAGTGATCTCAGTAGCAGTGTTCAATGTACATGTGCTCTTTTACTTATGTACTGGATTAGAATAGAATTACACAGTCCAATTGTATCCATAATAAATGTGAAGGAGATCAACGTTTCAAATATATGAAGCCACTGACTGAGTTTCTGTATTTACGTTTTGTAGAATCCATTAGTCAAGATGAGAACCAATATGAAACACACACGCATGCGTGCACATACACACACAAAACTGATTTGTTCTTTTATGATCATTAAGAGGTCAGCAGACTTTTCACAATCATTTCCACACATCACCCTGCACACCTATCCCCATGCATTCTCGAATGATCTAACTTGCCAAACTCCAAAATCTCTTCCAGTTTTCTTCACAATCCCTGGTGAAGTATCTCAAAGCAGGGTCTACTCTTAACAAATTCCAGACCATGTCTGTCAGAGCTGTTAGGAAGTTTTACTGAGTACCCACCCACTGTGTAGAACTAAGTGGGTTTATTTCAGTAACTAAGGAAAGAGCTAGACTTAGGGGACAGAAAAGAGCTCAGTGTTACAAAAGAACCTTTTTAGTGGATACTCATATTTTCTCTGTTCTTTTTCTAGAGCAGTGTAACAGTTTATCCACAAAAAAGGCAATTTCCTCTCATTGAATCTGACATAGGAATGAGCCAGTTAAAGTTTACTTCATATCCTGGTTTTCTATTTCTCCTGTGAAGTGTTTCCTAGAGACTTTGAAGTAGATCTCAGTAATGGTTGGTCCACTAAGAGAAAGGATTTTTTTTTTTTTTTTTTTTTTTTTACTTCTCAATTTACTGCTTTGTGTCATGAGCATTCAAAATGTGGAATGACAAGACATCGGATGTATATAACTGTAGCTCAAAATGAATGATACTGTGAATGGTGGTGGTTAGAGATTCTAACTGAAACACCCCTCACATGCGGAAACCCCAATTCAAATAGGCGTATTATGTTCAACAGCTACTCTTATGACATGGTGACAGTCAGAATTTTTATTAAAACTAATACTTCTCCAGGCTTTATTATCACTGTACAAAAAGAAATAGTGTTATCACATATATGATAATTATTGATGAATATTTATAATTATATATCTGTATATATTTATTTTTATGATGGTAAAACAAAAGGAAAATAATTAGGTTATATAGACTTGTGGTAGATAAATCTTTTCTTAACATTGCCTCTGATTGTCAAAATGAATTTGAGGGCCTTCTATCCATGAAATACAATGTGAAAGTTATTGCTTTTATTCTTTAAAAATATTCTGTTATATTCCCCCCCCCAAAAAAAACACAAAATAAATCTAGGAAGAACTAAAAGAAACACAGCACCTCAAAAACGGTTTTAAGTGGAAGCTACTAGAGAAGAACTTCGGTCCTCAAATAATCACGGGGATAACCAAAGTGCATCTACGGTAGAGAAGAACAGGTTGGGGCTTTGGCTGAGAGGTTGAATAACAAGGCTTGGACTGCTGACCAACCACCCACAGTTGAGTACACATGATATACAAGACATTATTCTTTCAGGATCCAGATGGCAGTGATTATTTGCCTATATAATACTGTGTAAAGAATATTAAGAATCATAGAATTAACTGTGTAGTTACATATCATATGCCTATTAGTTGACTGGGGACGCCGTAACAAAGTACCACAAAGTAAATAGCTTAAAACCACAGAAATGTATTGTCTAGGGGATTCTGAAGACTTGAAGTTCCAGATCAAGATGTTTGCAAAGCCATCCTCCCTCTGAAGGTGTAAAGGAAGGATTTGTCCCAGGCCTCTCTCATAATGTTTAGCAGTTCTTTGATGTAGCATGTCATAATGTAAGTCTTCACACGGTGTTCTTTCCGCGTGTGTGTCTGTGTCCAAATTTCCCCCTTTTTTTTTTTTTTCAACGTTTATTTATTTTGGGGACAGAGAGAGACAGAGCATGAACGGGGGAGGGGCAGAGAGAGAGCGAGACACAGAATCAGAAACAGGCTCCAGGCTCGGAGCCATCAGCCCTGAGCCTGACGCGGGGCTCGAACTCACGGACCGCGAGATCGTGACCTGGCTGAAGTCGGACGCTTAACCGACTGCGCCACCCAGGCGCCCCCAAATTTCCCCTTTTTATATGTACATCACACATATTGCAGCCCACCCAATTTCAGTCTGACCTCCTCCCAACTAATTGTGTCTGCAAAGACCCCACTCTCAAAAAAAATCACATTCTGAGGTACTAGGGGTAAGGACTCCAACATGTGAATCTTTGGGGGACACAATTCAACCCACAACAACATATAAATGTTTTCTTGCAAGAAAAAGATTAACATGGTCTCACAGTCAGGCTTACCTAGTATCTGTAACTCTCACATTATTCGTGGGTGAATCAAAATGTACTATACAGTGGTAAGCAAAACGAAGCCCATTGGTTGGTCTCTAATAAAGTTCCATTTTGGGGAAAACAGTCGTGATTTATAGGTAAGTAGCAAGAATGAACTCAAAAGCTACTTTTATAAAACTTTCAAGATTTCAAATCCAGTGCCTTTATCTATTAAGAAAAATTTGACCTTGAAATGTCCTGTTACTGAGGATTGAGGGAATATATGGTTACTGGAAGAGTTATTTGATTTTTTTTGAGGGCATAGGGAGAACCAATCTGAAATTGGCTGAAAGCTAACTCTTTCAGAACAAAAGTGATATAATTAGCTCAGTTGCACTTTATCTGATGATTTCTTAACTGACAAATCTGTGTGAAACCACTTCTAACAGGAAGGGGTGGGGGGAACAACCTTTTTCTTTTATAAAAAATGTTAGCAAACAATTGTGGCTAGGCTTTAAAGTTTACACCTGTGATGCATATTTTATACCTAGTCAGCATCAAAGGGAAAATAAAGGGCTACTGATTTTCAATTTTATTATACCTGTATATTTCTTCCTATGTCTTTAGTTTCAAAAGGCTTTGAGAGCAAAGTTACCAGTTCCTTAGATTAAGAAGGACCAGACCTTTTAAAATATGTATGATCCGATTTCCAATAAACCTAAACTGTCATAGAGTCTCAATTCATTTTAATATGAGAAATATTTGTGGATTGCCAACAATATGAAACACATTATAGCAGGCACTATGAAAGGTAAAAACAAGAATACGAGATGGTCCCTTGCCCTTGGAGAGACTGAGGTTAGAGTTCATGTAGACAAACTGAAACAACTGAGCTAGAAAACTAAAGACAGGTGGTATCACTATAGAATTAATTTTAAAGCATAATAATTATAACAATAGCAGTAATATGCTTAACAATGACATGGTGATTCTTGCATGCTGGGTACTGTTCTAAATGCTTTATTTAATAGTGTTTACATATTTAATAGTAATAACAATATCATAATGTAGATACTCTTATTATCCCTATTACAGAGATTAAAAAAACTGAGACAAAAAGATTATATAAATTGGTTTCTGCAACTGCACAGTTAATAAGAGCTGCAGCTAAGCTTTAGACTTAGCAAGTTTACCTGCAGAATCTTTTTTCTTGTCCATTATCATGTTGTTTTCTCTATTCTTAGAATCCCTGGTATCAGTTGGCAAATTAGCATGTCTTTAGTACACACACTAATACCACAATCCAAAACGAAGAAAGTTACCAAAAAGATAAGAATGAGGAAAGGTCCTTGTCACCACATCAAAAACAATGAGAAATGTCATAATGTTGTAAACTGGACCAGATTAGGAGAATGTTGGAAAAAATATCAAATGCTGTAGATATGGAGTAGGGGAGGCATTGCTAGCCCCCCCCCCGGCCCCCCCCACCATAAATCCCTCTCGGACCTCATTTAAGGGAAAGATTTCACAAAAGTCAGTGGAAAGTCCAAGGAATTCTCCTTACTTGGATTCATGAGTCTAAGGGAATGGATAGATCATGGAAGAGGCAAAGGGCAGCCTTGAAAAACCAAGTTCCAGCTGTAAAATAGCAGAGGCACAGGGCTAAAGGAGAAATGCCATACAAGCTATTTCTACTCCTATGATCCATCCTTCCAGTGTAGAGGAAAACTACCTGGAAAAGCAAGGGTAAATGGATGCAGGAAGGAGTGATCACCCAGGCAGTTGCTATTTAGAGTCAGGTGAGCAAAGGGATGCCTGAGTGGCTCAGCTCAGGCCATTATCTCAGGATTCATGAGTTTGACTCCCCCATCGAGCTGTCTGCTCTCAACACAGAGCTTGCTTCAGATCCTCTGTCCCCCTCTCTCTCTGCCCCTCCCCCGGGTGCATGCATGCACGTGATAACTCTCTCAAAAATAAATAAACATTAAATTATATTAGAATCAGGTGAGCAGAAGTTAAGTACAACAATGAGAATCTGGCACATGGGGGTTCACTCACTGATTTTTTTTTCTGAAGGAGAAAATGCCAATAATTACGGGAGATTAGTTTAGAAATTGTTTTACTCCAGATTCACGCATTGAAATTGCTGATTGCCCTGGCTTACTTCCACAGCCCATTTCAGATGTGACTAATACACAGAAAAGCAGCAGCCTGGGGCCCATGCCAAGGTGTATTTTTTAAAATCAGAAAAAGAATATAACAAGCAAAAAATGGCCCTCCCCCACCAACTCTATCAAATCCTTATGAGAAATGGGGAGAACACTTCATATTTTATGCTTTTTTAAATAGAATTACTACTGGCAAATGACTACACTTTTCAGCTCCAAAGGGAAGAGCAATCCCTTCGAGACAGCCAGTTATAAAGTAGACCCATTTGACCAAGCTGACTAGTAAGAATATGGCTTGAATGAGTCACACCCTCATCTGCCTGACTAATCAGGATGAATGCTGCCATCATGTTTATCTCTGGCAAGG